>NC_060063.1:29692673-30352795 GCF_020283565.1 Trifolium pratense
TTGTTTTTATTGTATATTTCAGATACAGGATCCGGTAAAAAGATGAGATGTTATACCATATTATTTTGTTTTGGTACTTCTACGTATTAATTTGATCATATCACTTAAAATAGTACTATCTATTAATATATTATTTGAGACCTATTTTACAAGGTTTGATGTACACATGGCATCATGAAAACGATTCTCTTCTCATGTGATTTTGACAATTAATTCTCATATTAAAATTAATTTTCATATTAAAGTAGATCAAAGGATTCTATATTTGTTAAATCACCATGCCTTGGCAATGGTAAATTAGTCAACAATTTGAAATCATTTAAGGCAACAAATCAATGAATTTAACGTGAAAACATAAATTTGTGCCAAACTCAAATTAAGTTTTTATGACAATTGCCAATTTTACGTATTTTGAATTTGAAACACAAACATTATACGAGAACATATATTTCTACTTATGCATTAATACGACTTTTTTTATTTATAATTTATACTTCTTTTTTTTTTACAACTTTTATAATTTATACTTATATCTATATTTTTACTCATATATTAATATGAAGACCTATTTATTTTATAATTTTTACGGGATCTATATTTTTAGTCATATATTAATAGGGAGAATACATTTTTAATTTCAACGGGAGCCTATATTTCTGCTTAAATATTAATACAAGAATATTTTTTTTGTTATTTATATTGTAGTCTATATTTCTATTTCTATTCATATATTGATACACTAGACTTTTTTTTTTAATTCATGTCAATCTCAAGTAAATATAAGTTTTTTCGGTTTAAAGTAAAATATATTAAAATATATTATTTATAATTCAATATAACTCTACAAATTCATTTTTACACGTGCTTAGCATTATCAGAAATTAGAAACTTTCGTAGAAATAAGTTAGCACTAAAAACGCGTTTTATATGAATGCGTTAATAAATGTATACGATCACAATTAGCATTAAAATAATTAAGGTATAGTATCACTTATGGAAATTATGTTGTACTTTAAAATACAACGGTTGTCTATGCGCCGTATCCATCTACATTATCTACATTATATAAAAAAATATAATTGTTGACTCTATTCATAATTTGTGGTCATAATTAAGGCAACGATTTAATTTTTTATTCAATCAAATTAATTCATGATTTATTATTACCTTTTAATTTATTATTTTACATCTATAAATAGTCCGTTTCTAATAGAGCTACACAAAATTTCAACATTGGTCGGTATTTCCTTCCCCCTATATTCAAGTTCTTCTTCTTTCTCTTTTACTTCACGTATGATCTTTATAATTCCATTTTTTTTAACTATTTTAATGTTTTGGTTTATTTATTTATTTATTTATTTTTGAATGGTATTCATTTTGGTTATTGTTTGGTTTCATTACACGAATAACCTAATTAATCTTCTGATTTGTATTTTTTTTTAGTATTGTTAATAATAATTTTGTCATTTTTATTGATTTGTAGATAAGAAAACATAACTTTTTCTAAATCCTACTACTTTTCTCATTTTCTATTTGATTTGCTTAGCAAAAGAAGGATACAAGATTGCAATGAAGTATTGAATGAGTTGAATTAGTGAAACATAAATTACTCTATACTTTTTTATTGTACATGCTATTCTATTTTAATGTCACTATCTTATTATAACGGAGGCTTTTATTTTTCTCTTCTATTTTAATGTCACTATCTTATTATAACGGAGACTTTTATTTTTCTCTTCTTTCATTTTACAGGAATCTGGTCTTTTCAAGGATTACTCATCCATATAAGGCTCATCAGTAGAAAGAGGGGAAAAAATTATATTCAAATTCATTGAACAAGACTATGTATTTTTTTTTGCTTGAAAACTTACTTTGTATTTCTAAATATGATACTCCATGGTGTATCGAGTGGTGGGAGGAATAAAATAAGAATCCTATCTATTTTCCTTGGTTCTTTATATTTTTCTTTGTGTTCTTATTTTTTATTTGTATCCTCATGTATTATTTTTCTTGCAACATATTTTTTCAAATCATGCTTATATAGTTTTAGGTGAAACATATATTTTCTATCGGTAATTTCTAAATATGTGATGTTTTATATTGGATTTAATCATTTATTATATTTTATTTGCATATGTATAGAGACGCTAAAAAATGAATGAATTAAGACCAAAATGGTTGTGATTGAACTTGACGGATAATGATATTCTTTTCTAATAGTGGACAAAATTGATTTGATTTGATTAGGTTAAGATTATTTTCTGTATTAATTTTTTATTTATTTAGAGAAGACCAATAACAAAGAGGAGAAAGAGAATATAATTTGCCTACTTTTTATTTATTTATATGTTATAATTTTTATCGTGGTTATATAATTTTATTTTAAAACTTTTATACGGGATTTTATACTTTTATTCATGGACCTATCTTTTTGTATTTTTTATGGGGACCATGTTCTTCTTTTTTTTTTATTTACATATGACCTATTTTTGTTGTTGATGTATATGACTATATATTTATATTTTTATATTAATATGGGAACCTATTTTTATTTATGTGAGAATTTTGCACATGTATTATTTAGGGGATATTCTTACCCGGCGGTCGAACTCTGAATTATCAAAGAATTATTCCCTTGTGAACAAGATGGTTAATACCTAAAAAATATATTAATTTAGGGATTGTATGTTTGTTCATATATTAACACTAACACATATTTTTTATTTATAATTTATACGAGGTTCTATATTTATTATATTCGGAGGATATTGATGTGAAAATTAACTAATATAAAATATATTTCGATAATTTCTTTAGGGTTTTGTTTCATATTTATTTTACTATCGAATTTAACTTTTTTTTTGTTTGGGGGGCTTTTTTTTTAAAGTGTACACACGAGTCTATATTTTTACATTGTGATTTACACGGGAACTATATTTATATATTAATATGGTATCATATGTTTTTTTTGTTGACTAATACGAGATCCTATTATTTTTTTTTATTTCATTCTTTTTATTTGAGAATTATGAAAATTATAATATTAAAATTTTATTTTTTGTAGTCTCATTTCCGGATACTAGTTATTCTATAATAACTCTTATGGTTATGACATTTTAAAATACTTTATTCCTTTTATTTACGTGTCATATTAACAAATTGATGTTTATTTTGTTTGGAATAAAATTATGATTTAATTTGTGCCCAAAATTAATTTATAAATTCAATTAAAAAAATATTTGTTTGATTTCAATATCACATTCTTGATTTTTTTTGGGTTGAAAATTTATTCCTTAAATATGTAAATATTTGGTGTTTATCAAATTTGAGAATTGTGCACTATTTTACATAATAAATTCTCAATATATGAGTCTAAAATATTCGGTGTAAAATTTCTAAATTAGTAACATCGATGCAAATTTTATTTTAAGTGTTACAACTGTAAAATAATTTTAGACTCAATTTTATTAATTCAGACGTCTAATATGTTATATTCTTGAACTTAAAAATCAATATCAATTCTATGTTGCCTTATTGTTATGCCCACTTGTAAATTTTAAGGCAAATTAAATTGTAACATCCTTGTATTGATTTATTAAAATAGAGTTTTATAATCTGATATAACGGTTTTCTCTTTATTTGTTTTATGAACCGCTTGAGATGAGGTCGTGAAAAACTTCCTGGAATCTGGCTAAAATCATTAAAGCTTAGTGACTCTACATACAAGGATGAAAGTCACACTCTCCGAGATATTCTGAGATGATGTTATCAAATGGTATTCTCGCCAAATCATCAAAAGCCAATGACTCTAAAGACAATGATGAATGTCACACTTTATGAGGTTAGTCACAGTTTTATCAAATTCTTTAACCTCTTGTGACCCATTACTTGTTATTGCATATATGAAGAAATTTATTTCTTCTTCTCTTGTTGTGCAATTATATAAATATAAAAGTGGAATCCTTTTCCAGAAAATTCTAAATAGAACTCTATAATGATTGTATATATATATATATATATATATTTTTTTTTTCTCACAATAAAACTTCATTTTCAATTTATATTTAAGTTATAGTGGGAGTATTTAAAACCTTACTCTAAGAGTTCTATTCTGGATAAAATACAAAACTATTTTACACACTTTTATTTTAAATAATAACTCTTGCTATCATACTCTTTCGTATATAAATTCTAAAGTCATATTTATGATGTGCTAATTTAAAATACTTTTAAGCATGTCTTTCTATTATTTTAATATGACTAATATTGAATAAAATTAAATAGATTGTTTATGCATGATATTATTTTATCATATTCTTTTAAGCATAAACATTAATGATTTGTATAATTGTAATCTCACCTATCGTGGATACAATTATGCAAAGTATACTGACAACAATCATACCCTATCGGTGTGTTGTTGTTAATATAATATTCGTTATTACTCAATGTACTTTAATTTTATATACTTATATTTCAAATACTCTGTCACTATTAAAATGTTGTGACATAAAAACCGTACATTGAAATGTTATAGTTCTTACTTACTATCCTTAATACCCTTGAATGATATTACAATAAGTAAGAAATTTTACTAAATATATTATAGCGCATGTAGCTACTATCTTAATTTTGCAATCCAATATTATCCTAATTTTAATCAATGAATTATTTAAACTTTATTTAAAAAAAAAATAAATAAATAAAATTGGATTGCCATCTATCCCTAGATTTTGTTAAGTGGCGGACATAACCCTATCGGTGTGACGTTACTCAACACAATCTTCATGTGATAGAGAAATAGTTGAATATTCACTTAAAATATTTTCAAACTTTTAATTCAACTATCATTCTCTATCAAGTGGGAGAATCCTCACTATGTATTGTGTGACGTAATGGACATACCCTATCGGTATGACATTGCTTAACATGATCATCCTTTCTTTGGTGTAAGAAAAATATCTAACCATTTTAAATACCATTCTTTGTCAAGTGAGGAAAATTCTACATGCAAATTAACTATAACTAAGAAACAAGTATATTTATTTGTTTCATAATTCTAGACATAAAACTACTGTAGAGACTTATATTGAGGATATTAATTATAGTCTTTTCTCATAAATTATTATATACTTCCATATCATTCTATATTTTTGTAAACTCATTTTGTAAAAGCAATATGTCAAAATCTCAAATGCTTAACAACTCTATCAACAAAAATTCTATTTATTTTATGTCATTATTTTAAATGGTTTTAAATTGTACATTTGAGATATTAAATTTTTTCTATTTTCACTATATTTGACATATTTCAAACTATTGTTATTTTTCAACACTTATGGAAGTTAATGACTATTTTCTCATATACTCTCAATAATAATAAAATGTAAGTCTCATGTATTTCCGCTGCGTGTAACCAAACTATTTCTCAAATGTGTGTCTATAATTGTAGCATTTGAGTTTTATGAGTGAGTTATTAATTTTTTAATATATATAGTCTCATACCCTATTTTACAATACTAGAGACTTAATCTCACTCATATGATGATAAACCTTTTATATATGATCATCATACTCTTTATATGATAGCTACTTTATATATAAAAATTCTTTTGAGAATTTTATTTGTTATAAGGAGATTTATATTATAAATTGTTAAGTAAAATTTAACAATCTCCTTAATTCTAAATGCAGAATATGTGGTTAACCATGAAATCCAACACTTATAAAAATCTGCCATTGAAAAGTTTTGTATATATTGGATTTTATATTATTATTGAGTTACCACTTGTGTTAGCAATTCTGCTATATTCATGTGCAAAAATGTGGTTGAGTTTGTGACACTCTAGTATTGAAATAAAATAAAATTATATAACCACATATATATAGAAAATTTTGCACTAGCAAATAATTAAGTATCCCACTGTTAAATATTACTTATCATAATATTTGTATATTAGTGATCACTAATGAAAACACTAAAGAAAATTTCACTCATTCTTGTTTATATATGTGGGATCAGTGGGAGTGTGTACATAATATTATATACTATGAGCTCAAATAAAAATTTCACTCTTGTTCATATATGTGAGATCAATGAAAATATGTACACAATGATATAAACACAAAACTTAAAGTTATAATCTCACTCTTGCCATATACTTTTGAGCGCTTAATAAAATATGGCATATCTTAAGAGACTTTAAATTTCAGTCTCATTCTACTATACTGAGATATATATCAACTCTTTAATCTCGGTAAGCATCATAATTAGATGCTTAAGTCAATTTGTTGGAAAATGCACAATTACCTCTTAGCATTCAAATATATTGTGCTTCTCCTTTACCAACACTACACATTCTATAAGGTCATAAATAGTAAGTACTACGTATAATATCAATATTCCTATCGAGTATGATATTGTGTTCTTAAAGTACTTATGAATTGCATAATCATAATTTGTTCATTATTGACATTCTTTGTGGCCACATTAATCCATATCTTATTTTTCTTTGAACTAAGTGTTTGTGTTAATCCAAATTGGAGATTCTCCGGTCTCCTATTTCTTTATGGATTTTCATAGTCACAATTTTTTGCTTAAATTTGGATTAATTGAATGTCAGATATTGTAGAACATTTATTGATTTTGACTAAAAGTAATTATTCTCTTAATAGGCTATCCCTATAAGCTAGTAATTACTTGACCTATGTGGATATTCTATGACTTTTATAAAATCAAAAACTCATTGGCAGAACCACTAACGACAGACTTATATATATTTGATTAAGTCTTCTATATTTTGGGTTAGTGGGAGTTTGTTGTAGCATTTTAGATGCATGGACCTTTATTGGATTACAAATTCTTAATTTTATAATGTTAATCCATATTATTCTATGTGAAATTTGAGGTTTAGCATGTATGATTTTGTTTGCCCTATCGGATTCAATTTCTGCACTGTTTAAATCTTATGTTTCTTATACTTTAGATTATTATATGTGAAATTCAAGGTGTATGGTGTATGATTTTGTTTGCCCTATCGGATTCAATTTCTGCACTGTTTATATCTTGTGTTTCTTATACTTTAGATGACATGTTTTATTATATTTGATAAATTTCTACCACTATTCTTATGTTATATTTTAAAGACTAATTAAAGTAATCCAAGTGGGAGATTGTTGAATATTTTGGATTTACTTTAATTATTTATTTAAAATATAATTAAAAGTGTATAATATCAAATACAATTACTTGTCATATTATATTTAATTATTTAAATATATATCATTGAGCTTTATGTTGAACGGGTCGTGATGGGTTGGGTCGTTCTTTATTCTGCCTATTGAGAAGGTCCCTGCCTCCACTGATGAGTATATATTCTAGCCATCCCATTAAGCTAGAGAACACTGTACAAACATAACACGCATTAGGACTCATCAGTGAGAGGTAGAAGCATCGTCTCAACCCTCTCTTAGTTTCAGTCAAAGAAGGATTCATCCGCTGCCATTCAAGGTACACAATTCCTTTCTTTGATCTATTTAATTAAAGTAGATATGCTATAATCATGTATCTGTGATCTAAGGCTAATTTCAAATCCTTCATTACCCCCCAACACTGCTTGTTCAAATGGTTTCCCCTTTGTGACTTCTACCCCGTCCTTCCTCCTATCTTGAGACTCCATCAATAGCATATGACCTTTTGTATGATTCGCACCCTTAACCCTTTCGAACCTAGCAATTTTGCCCTTGACTTGTAAGTTCCAAACCATATTTCTTCAATCTTCCTTAGCAATTTCTATGAATCCATAACTTCAACAAAATGAACACTTCCCCTACTCTCTAGTATTTGGCAAACGTTTTCCACAAAATTAATATTTTGATGTTATGGAAAATTTGAGAAGTATAGCATGTCGGTTTCACAGTTTTGGTAGTTTTGTGGTTAGTTAAGTGGTTAGCTACTTTACTATGTAATCTAAATTAAAATGGTTGATAACAAATCTTATCATCACATTGCATAAGTTGTTTCTCATAAGCTCAAAAATAAGTCAATCCAAACGGCTCCTAAAACTATTATTTTTTACTTATAAAAAAAAATCTGCAGAAAGAAAAGCTAAAAGAGTGAATATTTGTATACCTTGTTTTGCGTAGTTTCAGTGGATATGATCAAGTTTTATGAACAATCTTCTTCTTTCTCCAATCTACACAAAGAATCATGTAATGTTTAATGAAATTGAAGTTATGCAATAGACACCAAGGTTTTAAATAAAGGTCCGTTACCGCGAAAACGGCCGCGACAAAAAGGTATCGGGGCCTAGCGTTACCGTTTTTCACCGTTTTTATATGGTGAAAAAAAATCACGCTGAAACGCCGTTACGGCCGCGACGAAACACCGATACAGCCGCAAAAAAACGCAATACGGACGCGACAAAATGCTAATAGATAGAGATTTCTATTTTTTCCAATAGAAATGCATAAAAATCACATTTTTAATACAAATATGAACATAAATTATAAAGTGTTATATCTTTTTAACTCTTTCCAAGTTCAAAACTTTACATTTATCTGATATTTAAGTTGTTATACATATATCATAGTACAAATAATTTTAATAAGATTTGTGCGATATTGTGATTTATTCACACCGCGACGACCGTATTACACAACGCAACAGCCGTAACAGCCGAAATCGCGAAATCCTTGACGCGACCGCGACCGTGACCGCTATTTAAAACCTTGATAGACACTATTTGATCATATCATTTGTATTCTTCTTGTTCTTTCTTTTTCACACACACAAAGAAAACTCACATTGCATGAAGCCTTCAACTCACTTCTCCTTTTCTAACTCCTCCTGCTGCTGCTGCGAGCAAAGAAGTTGGGGGCTATTTCAGCATTTGATTTGGATTTGAACCCATACGATTGCGAGAGAATGAGAGTTAGTGAGAGTACTGTGAATGTTTAAGTGACACCAATCGCTACATCAACCTTTGGTGTTCTGATTTTAACCTCCATGAAAGCGTCGTTTTGATTTTGGCTCAACCACCAGTCGATTACCTTCTTCCGAAGCGTTGAGGTTTCAACGGTGGCTATGGATTTGTGAGCTAGGCTGCGATGGACACGTGTGAAGAAGAAATTGGTTGCGGCAATGGGTTTCAACTATGGGGTTTGGTAGTTGCAGTGGCGGGAGGGAGGGAGGGAGGGAGGGAGGGAGGGAGAGTGATAGGAAGTTGGCAACGATGGACGGTGATGATTGATGGAGAGGTGTTTGTTGAGGAATGATTGAACGATATGGAAAGGAACATCGGTGGTCCACAAATAAGAAGAAATGGATAACTTTCGGATATTAAATGGATGGACAGCTATTAACTGATTTTCTTAGTTGTGGATAAATGAATAATTTTGACACTCCTATCTGCAATAGTTTAAAGACCTATCTATTCGCACGAGTCTATGAACTTTTAATTGATATTTGAATTTTTTATTGTATAAAATTTATATAAAATTAAATATTTAAAAATTCTTTATATAATATTGTTAAAATATAATTGGAATTATTCTGTTAATTATTATTTATTTTTTTGACTTAGTTTTAATTATTTCTTGTTAACTTATTTATTTAATTTTTTCTGCTTCAGTGACAAATATAATTTTTTCTGTTTCGGTGACAAAATTGTGACTTTTAAGTTTAGTTTTTACATAATTTTTATTATACTTTTAATCCTTTAAAAATTATCGTACACTTAATTTTAGTCTTTACTAATAATAAGTCAACGTTTATTTTTAAATTTTTTTTTTACAGTTATATTTAGAATATCATAAAAAGTTCCCCACCAAAAACAAGTTCAAAATTTAATTTCTAGGTCATGATTTATGTTAAAAAAATTATATTCTAATAAATGAACTTTATATGATATTTGTAACACCCCGTTTTTCAAAGCATAAAAAGGGGTATTTTTTTTTTAATCAACACGCTTAAATAAAATGGCGCGCGTGAACGCCCGCAGCTATCTCAGCAATTCGTCATTCAATAGAAAATAAATATAACATCAACACATTATATTACAGGGCTTCCTCGAAGCAAAGTGTGTACCTGAATAATTTACATACAACGGATATATCAAGTTCATCAACCAAAAAGACACGAGTCATGAACCGAATATATCACAAGGCCCAACGGCACTAACATGTCTGAGTATAATGTATAAAACATACAGTCATCCCAAAATATAACCTAGGCCCTAAGCCTACCAAAATGTAGCCTAACAAGCGCTACTCTCTACACTCCGGGATAGTCCACGAAGTCCTCGCCGTCCACACGACCTACGGTCTCAGATGGCGCTCCATCGTCTGGGGGTGGGAGGAGCCCGCGATATGGCATGCAAAATAAGGGTCACCAACTGGAAACAAGTAATAAAATACCGAATACACATACCAGAATAGAAAGCGGTAATCACTTATCACATCCTCACACCAAGAAGAATAAATAAAGTGCACAATACCCTAATGCAAGACCTCTAATGAATGGTTGTGGCACAATCACCCAGATCGAATGCCACATGCATGAATTCCGGAAAAAGGTGGATTACACCCGGCACAATCACCCAGATCAAATGCCAACTCAATTGGTGGATACTCCGGAGTACAATCACCCAGATCAAATACCGACTCCATTAACGGCGGTACAATCACCCAGATCAAATACCGTCTCCGTTAAAGGCGGAAGTATCACCCGGTACAATCACCCAGATCAAATACCGACAATGTTTGCATGAGCATACGTCCCTACATATACTAATGCAACAAACATACACATATTCATAACCACATGTCAACACATATATTTCCCACATATACGTAAGACAAATAACATCGAAAACAACCAAGCACACAAGCATGGAACCACAACAAGCATAACCACAAGCATACCCTAATGCTATTGACGGAAATAAAAAGGTGCCCTTACCTCGGCGAAGCTTCCAATTACAAACGATTCCGAGTTATGCAACAATTCGTGCGCCCTAAAATAGTGGAGCGTACAATCCATAAGTCATGCCCAAAGTATTATAATGAAACTAAACCTATCAACAAAGGTCTAGAGGCATCTAAGGCACTTCCTAACACTCTCGGATATTATATTCGAGTCCTCCCCATGGTGATTAAAAATTCCCGAAGTTAAATACACTATTTTTCACAAAACAAACACATTTTCGTTTTCAAGCATACCATTGCTCTCTATGGTTTTAAACTTCAAAGGACACTTTCACACACTACCAAAACACTTGAAAACAACCTAAAAATTTTACGAAAATGTCTCGACAAAATAATCGAGTTTTTCTTGCGTCGCAAGTTTCAAGTTTTTCTTTCCAAATACAATCCTATAATCATACTTTTACACACCTAAGATCATTCATCAAAAACATGATCATTTTTTCAACATTGTGGACTTAGAAAATTTTTGGAAATCCTCCCATTTTTTCCTTTTAGGGGCTGCCCCCAAAAACCAAAATCACACTTCCGCTCAAAATTTTTCGCTTCCGAGAGCTTGGTAATATCCCATAATACCCCCGAGTCACTAATCCAAGCACCCAAAAATTTTCCGGGCAAAGCCTCTAATTACGACATTTTCAATTTTTGGTTCTTTGAGACACATCCCACACCAAAACCATTTTTACCCCATTTTTACCCAAATCTTTTTGCATGGTAATTCGCCCTATGCCACAATCGTGCCTCCCCCAAAGCCTTAACAATTTTTGAAAACTCCTCCTCACTTTTCAAAATTTTCCTCATGACAAAAGTTTTGAAAACTAGGCCAACACTCAAATTTTTTTACAATGTCACATCCTAGCAATCCTCTATTAGTTCACAAAGCCATTAAATTGATCAATTGAACCACTTAGCATCAAAACAAAAGTTTCTAAGAAAATATGTTCATTATGCCTCAAGAACACACACCAAAAAATTATTTTTCTTGTATCACCAAACCAAGACCATAATCCAATATCCATTTTGCCACAAAGCTCAAATACAACCTCAAAAATAAAAGCACAACAAAATTTCACAAAGTTATGACCATTTCAAAATTATTTCTTCAAAACCTAACAAAATTTTGTGAAACTTTCAATCACCATGAGAATCCAAACTTTCCAAGCTTAAACAAGCTTATATACTAATCCTAAACACTTCCCTAAAACCACAATCAACCAAAACTAACATCCTAGAAAATTCTCAAGAATCAAGCTCAAGAACAATTTCTAAAACTAGGAGAATTGGAGCAACAAAGGTAAGGAATTGGTTAGTTACCTTATGAGTAGTGATATCCTTGCAAGTTCCTTGATACAACAAGACAATTCCTAGCTTGAATGGGTGAGAAATGAAAAATCAATGAAGCTTTGTGTGAGAGGGAGAGAAGGACGGTTTGTGAGAGAAGAGAAGGAGAGGTTTCACAATTTTTTTCTAAGTCCCAAAAGTCTACCAAACAAAACCTATGACAAGTGGTCTTGCTCCACCATGACCACTTGATCAAAAGCACTTTCCCTTGGCCAATCCTAGCCCTCCAATTCCCTTACACAAATATCTAGATATTTCTAACACACCCCACAACCTTCGCGCGCCGCGACGAGCAAAATTCGTAAAAACCGAAAACTTACGGAACGAACGTCCGTCTCAAAATATTTCCAAAACTTATCGCCGAATCTTTTTTCCGCGACTGTAATTTTCTTCTACGCTCTCGAAAATTAATCTCAGGACATATCCTAACTCGCGCAGATATATAAACCTTCTATCTAAAATTTTACTGAATTCCGAAACCGTAAAATTTTACGACAGCGGGTAAAATATTGCCCGTTTTCTCGAAAACTAGAACAACTCGAAAAATGGATCTCTAAAGTCGCAGGAACAACCTCATCCATAAAAGAAGACTAATGAAATCAACCTCATGCTATTCCGACACTCGAGCGCGAAACAAGCACGATTTCTGCGAAACCGCCTCTTACGGAAACGATCATAACTTGAGTTCCGATTGTCCAATTGAGACGCACCAATAATTGTTGGAAAGCTAACGACGAGATCTACAACTTTCATGTTGACCATAAAAACCAAATAAAAACGCAAAGGGGGCAAAAGGCACATATACGTTCAGACTTCACACAAAACAGTTTTTCTAACAGTTCAAATTCAGTTTTATGCATTTGTCTTTATTAAAACAAAATTGATTTTAACAACTTCTAAAAAAACAATAGTGAGCTTTGGGTAAGGGGAAGCTCATCATACACCATCCTTACATAAATTGAATTATTGTTGAAAACTTACACGATAGATTGGGGGAAAACTAAGAACTATCATGCATGTTTCATGTTCATCAAAATCATCATTATAACGAACATTAGGAGTATACCAGGTACTTAATACTCCAATTTACCATTTGTTTCTAACCTAAGGTTTACAATTAGTTCTTAATTTGGCCAAACTTAAAAGATAGGCTAACCTAAAGGAACCCACCTGTGAATTTCCAGCAGGTCCAAGCTATTCTTTACACCTTTATGCATCCGTTTGAGCGGCTCAAGCATGCCAAACCCGATGCCAAAAATTCTGTAATTCTACAGCATCAGGACCCTATCTTAAAACACATCTCCATGCCTCATTACTAACCCAAAACCTATGAAGGAGGTACTCAAACTTTAGGGAGTTTCGTCTGAATTCTGAAACTTTAACCATTGTTCAAATTTGGGTCACAGAGTGAATGTTATGACAGAAATACTAGTGATAGGTCCATACGAATTTATGCAGAATTTCTTTACCATGTACCTTGGTTATCAATCCCTTCACTTTGGTTGTTTCTTCCAAACCCACACCTTGAATCTTGCTCTTAAGCTTCCATTTTTGTATCCAACAATCCTTGATTTGATAATTACACATACAAGCCCCAAAATTGAAGGAACCAAAACCTAGCCAAAGTAAAAAGGGTTGGTTCGGCAGAGGGAAAAGAAAAGAGGAACAAAGACTGAAATTAATTCTTTGTGGGTTCACCATAGGTGATTTAGAACAAGCAAAACACACATGCAAGGCTCCAACGTACATAAATGATAAAAACCTTATTTTAAATGTCCTAATTGATTACCAACAAGTTTAGAAAATGTTTGTAATTACTAATCATGATTCTAACATTATGTACACCTAAAATCCTTAATATGAGTATCTAGAACTTAGAATTTAGTGATCTTCAACCCTTTAGCTATGTGTATCAATAGATATGGTACTCACATGGGAATTGTAGATAGTTTTCCTGGCGATCAACAGATAAGTATAGAATTAGAAGGGACTTATAAGTATAATTAGTTTCATGATTGCTATGAAACTAAGAAAAGTTAGATAACAATATACAGTTGATCATATGAAATCAGTTATGGGCCTTGTGCCATATATCATGTATGGAATTATTAGTGGGCTTTGGACCACATATATGAATAAAATGTTTAAGTTATGATCCTAGTGATACCAGAGACTACCTGATATAGGAGTTGGATAATCTGGTTGGGTTCCCAAAGGGAATTCCACATGAAGACAAGATGAGTCGAGGAGTCGTGTCCTAGCCCTCGATAGGGAATTTGACCGACTAGGTAGACCTCCTGAGCCTAACTCACCTCAGGTTGTCTATATAAAATGAACTTAGATAATTATTGTGTGATACACTTTATTATATGTTATGGAATGATATATGAATGTGATAATGCTTACAAGATGATCAACTAACAGCCAAGATTCCCCTATGACTACTGACACCCTAGGTGTAGTAGGAACTCACTGAAGCTTAGAGTCTCAACCCGCGCCCTTTATTTTTTTCAGATAAACAGGTTAAACAAGACAGGGGTAAGAAGGAAGCTGATGATCAAGGCTGAGCTTGGATTATCTAAAAATATTAATATTAGTTTCCTTCCTTGTGTTTAGTATTAATTGGTTTAGATCCCCTTAGATGCATTTCCGCCGTGATGTATTCGTTTACTACGTTGTACTCATTGTACCTTGTAAATGGAAAAATCACCAATATATGAAAAGAAGATACCTATAAAATTCCAAATTTGCCACTTTTTCATTTTTTGACACATAATTAATTTTGGGTTATTTTGTGTCTTTATAAAAAATAGTTAGTAGAAAAATGCTAAAAAAATTCTCAGTCAGCGAGATTTGAACCCTTAACCTTTTAATTACACTTCTTATTGCATTTACCACAAAACTCCACTTTATTTGTTACTTCTCCCACGATTTTTTTCTTTTTATCTGAAAATCCAATATTTTTATATGTAACACAAATTCAAATTACCCCACTTTATAAAAATTCAATTTTTTTATTAAATAAAAATCAATTATTAACTGAGCATCGATATATCCTACACACCATCATTTTCAAGGGTATTTTGTGTAATAACTAATTTCAATATTTTAATATTTTTCTTTAGGTGGTTACTTCCATTTTAATATTTTAATATTTTGTGTCATATATTTATACTCATATATTAATACGACAACCTAATTTTTGTGTTATTTATGTATGACCTATGTCTTTTACTCAAATTAATAAGTTGGTCCGTTCTTTTATAATATCTGCGGGACCTATATTTATACTCATATATGAAAGAAAAAAAATTTACGGGACTATATTCATACTCATATATATATATATATATATATATATATATATATATATATATATATATATATATATATATATATATATATATATATATTTAATACAGGGACCTAAGAAAATAAGATACATGTGAAAATCTCATGTTACCTCTACTTAATAATTTGACACATCATCACTTTCATGTGTATTTTGTGTCATATTTGAAAGTAGTAAATAATTTCAATATTTTGAAATTTTTCTTGAGGTGATTAGTTCCATTTTAATATTTTACTCCTTCCGTTTTTTATAAATGTTCAGTTAGAATGATAAAACTAAATTAAGAAAGTGGATTTTTGCACATTATCTTCCTATTATACCCTCATCTTAATTCACCAATAAATTCTATTTTTTGCACTCTTTCAAATAAATTTATTTTTATACAAAAATAAACTGGTAACAAATTCTGTTTAAATATGAATATAACAAGGAAGAAACAAACTTTCTATCGTAAAAAAAAGAACAAAATTTCTTTTTTAAAAAAATCTTTAGTTTTTCAAATATATATATATATATATATATATAAAATTATTGAAAAAGATAATAATAATAATAATAATAATAATAGACAAATGGTATAATTGACAAATCGTATCCTTAAAACACAAACTAGGCAGTTAATTAGAAACGTTAAATTTGATGAAACTGGACACTTATAAAAAAACGGGGGGAGTAATATTTTGTGTAATCAATACATTGACCGTTTTTTTGAAATAGATTGACCATCAATACCATCAACAAAATCTATATTTATACTTATATATTAATATGAAAATCTACTATTTTTTGCGACTCTCACGGAACTTGTGTTTTTACTAATATATTATGTTATCTATTTTTTTTTAATAATTTTACGGGTTATATTCATATTAATACGGAAACCATTTTTTGTTATTTCCACGGCCATTATATTTTTAATCATATATTAATAAAGTTATTTATTTTTTTTATTTATAATTTTACGTATTATACTCATATATTTATACGGGGACATAATCTTTTGTGTGAATTTTACGGGACCTATGATTTTCCTCTTATTAATAAGGTTTCATGATCTTTAATAATTTATGTAGGACCTAAATTTATACTCAGATATTAATGCGAGAACTTATATTTTTTTTCTGATTTTTACGAGACTTATATTTTTAATCATATATTAATAAAATTGTCATTCTTTCATAATTTCTGCATTACATATATTTATGATCATATATTAATACAAATATCTAATTTTTTGTGTAATTTCTGCGGGGCCTATGTTTTTACTCTTATTACTGAAGTTTTCAATTTTTTACTATTTTTTTAGACCTATATTTATAATTATATATTAATACGAGATCCTAATCTTTTGTGTGATTTCTAGGGACCTATATGTTTTTTTTTTGGTACATGGGGACCTATGTGTTTTACTCATAGTAATAAGTTTGTCCGTTCTTTTATAACATCCACAGGACCTATATTTAAACTCATATATTAATATGGAAACTTTTTTGTTTGTGTGATTTCTACGGGACTTATACTTTTAATTATATATTAATTAAGTTGTTTGTAACAAAAATAAAATAAAAATTAAGTTGTCTATTTTTTTTACAATTTTACTGGTTATACTCATATTTAATACGATGACCTAATTATTTTGATGATTGTTGCGAGACCTATATTTTCACTAACATATTAATATGATTGCCTATTTTTTAATAATTTTTACGGGACTATATTTATACTCATATATTAATACATGGACATAAGTTTTTTTGTGATTTTTCAACACCTATATTTTTACTAATATATTAATAAGGTAGCCTATTTTTTTTCTTCATAATTTTTACATTATCTATATTAATACGGAGACCTAAGGTTTTTTGGTGATGGTCTTACCATTGTTTTTTTTCTATTTTTTTTTACCAAATATTATATCATTTCTATTTTTTTATATTTTAGTCTACTTTCCAATAAATTTCATCTTACCAAGTGAGGAGCGGCAGCGCCGCGACTCCCGTGCGGACTCACGGGTGTCCTGCTAGTTTATTATGTAATTTTAATGTATCCAGATTCAATTATGTATGTTTCGACCAAATATTCTAGATAAATTTTGTTGGGATGTTACAATCCATGCACAAATTTGTGCACCACAAAGGTCAATTTGTTTTTAACCATTAGATCAACTAAAGAGCAATTTTTTATCATGGTCTGTCAGTATCAAATCTAACACCCACCATCTACAAACATATCTTCTTCCTTGCGCCACCACATTGATGCCGATCCACAACCTCCAGTAGCATTTTTCAAATTTGAATTAATAATTTTTCTTACAATTCCAGAAAAATCAAATAGGGAAAACTAGAAAAATCCCTCCCGTCATCAACTTCCAGTCACTCAACCTCCACCTTGAATCCTCCTGAGGGACAATAATTTTGATGAATTTTTCTTGAAAAATCAAGAGAGACAATAACCATTGTTGGTGTAAACGTCGACTTAAAATTTATAACAAATATAAAGTTTGCAACAGATATAGGAATGTTGAATATATTCAGATCTCGAAGAATCCGAATCTAAATGCGGATCTCAAATACAAAAATGTCGATTAGGTGTTAGATCTGAAATTTGTTAATTTTATTTAGTTTTTGTTGTTGTCCTTTTTCATGATTTGGGTGGTGTTAATCATAGTGATGGACCATTGACATGGAGTATTGAATTGGGTAATTTTCTTATCAAGTGTTCATTTCACTGGTTATGCAATCTACTGTAGGAGGAGCATGATAAGCTTGACTGAAACTGCAAAATCCAACCGTTGATCTAGTTTTGTGTTGGTGCACAACTTTAATATTTGTGCATGCTAAATGCCACCATTAAGTAGTAGTAATAACTTGTGGGGACTAGAATGAATCAAGCAAATTCAATAAACTAAATAGGAGAATTTGACTAACTTGATTATATATATACAGTACAGGTTATAGGCTTTGGCTAACATGGAAGACTTTAAAAGTCTTTCATGGTGCACAAGTTGCTCATATTATTATATCGAATATGAATTTTATAAAATCGATTGTTGGATTGAAAGTTTATATCATTTAGATCATCCATATTTTTTTTAAAAAAAGAATCAGAAATAATTTGATATGTTATTGAGACCAATTAAGATTAATTGTACACAATAAAAACCCATAAACCGTTAATTTTGATGGGTCTAAATAACATATCAAATTATTTTCAATTTTTTTTTTAAAAATTATGAATGATCTATACGATATAAACTTTCAATCTAACAGTCGATTTTTTAAAATTTGTATTCGTTATAATAATATGGGCAACTTGTGTACCATGGAAGACTTAGGGATGGCAATATGACCCATACCCAGTGGGCACCCACAAAAATTACCCATAACGGGTAGGGTAAAAACCCGCATTTTGGGTACAGGCACGGGTATGGGTAATTACCCGAAAAAATGAACGGGTATGGGTGCGGGTACCTTAGTACCCACCCCGCCTCATACCCACCTAATGTATATATATTTATTTTATATATATATTTTTATATAGTAAGATATGTATATCAATTTTAAAAAATACAATAACTATTAAACTATTACACATTTTTAATAAAAATATTTATTTATAATATAATACAAACACAATGTGAATATGTTAACAAAGAAATGAACTTTAACATGAGATTTGTAAAGTTTTTGTTTATAATTTTCATGACTCGACATTAAAATTTTTTTTTAAAAATTAATTATATTAAAACAATATGATATTTTATAATCGATCGATTTATTTTTAGCAAAAATGCGGGTAACGGGTACGGGTACTTAGGTACCCATAGGGTATGAGGACGGAGACAAAGGTTGTTACCCACGCGGGTATGGGGTTGGGTACGAGTATTTTTTCAAACTACGGGTATGGGGATGAGTACTATAGTACCCTACCCATACCCTACCCATTGTCATCCCTAGAAAGACTTGATGAAGTCTTCCATGTTAGAATTTGCCCAAGTTATAATCAATTGACATGGTGTTAAATTAAATTTGACACCAAATCATATCCCTTATTTCATTTAATCTAATGGCCATAATTATTCAATTATATGTAACACTTCAAAAATAAATTTTATACATTTATATTATCGATTATTTATACTAAATAATTAAGCCAACCATTTAACGATAATATGATACAAATGAGCCCCAATAAAATTTATCAACAATGCCATAGACAACGTAATGCACATTGTTGTAGTTTTTAAGGGTTTCAAAAATAAATAATCTTACATTAATCTATATATATATATATATATATATATATATATATATATGGTATTTTGACACCAAATCTTAACTGACTACTTATTTT
Source organism: Trifolium pratense (assembly GCF_020283565.1). NCBI lineage: Eukaryota > Viridiplantae > Streptophyta > Magnoliopsida > Fabales > Fabaceae > Trifolium > Trifolium pratense. Next base: position 29,712,703 of record NC_060063.1, read on the forward strand.
TTTATTTTTTTTATTTTTTTATTTTTGAAAATTTGGTATCCGAACGGACCGACTACTTATTTTGATCTAAAGACTTAGATTTTTTAACTGTTTCCATTATTTCTCTCTTACTCGCTCATGTGTCCCTTCATTATTTTATTATTTTATTTTATTTACGAGAGAAAGATCAGTGGTATAATTTCAATTGAGGAAAGGATTTTTGTAAGGTTTAATTAGTAAAATGATCCCTTAAAGATATTTTTGGTTTCATATTGATCCCTTAAAGAAAAAAATGTCTGAATTGGTCCCTTAAAGACTTCTTCGTTAAACATTTTGGTCCTTTCCGTCCATTTTTACCATAAACCGTTAAATTGTGTACAGGTGGCACTATTGCTGTGTATGGTGAGTCAATATACTTAGTGGTACACCATAAACCTTAATAATATTTTAGTTTTATCCGTTTGATATTTTTGACAAAACTAAAACCATTGGATCTTATTGGTCTATTATATCTAATTGTGAACCACCAACATATGATATTTTTTCTTTTTATTCATCTTCTTCCTCAAACCCAGATCTTGCATTTATTTTTTTCTTCCATTGATCTGAAGAGAAAAAATATTCTGGATCTGAAAAAGAAAATAAAAATGAAGATTTCAATAAGAATAAAAAGCAAATAATATGTCTACAAACATAAAAATGTCATAAAAATATTGTTCCTCAGAAATGTCATAAAAAATGAAGATTCATCGAGTCCGTAACAAAAAATATGTCTCTTAAGTATGAACATATTCTTGAGTTCAAAATATTGTTTTTTCCATCGATCTGTGGTGGTGGTGGTGTTGAAGAATATGAAATTGGGTGTTGATTTTGAGATTGGATGTTGAAGAATATGAAATTGGGTGTTGATTTTGAGATTGGGTGTCGAAGAATATGAAATTGGGTGTTGATTTTGAGATTTATTTTTTCTGGGTTTGTTTTGAAATTTTAGGGTTGAATTAATGATAAAGTTATGAAGAACATGAAGAAGGAATGGAGGAAGAAGATGAAGGAATGATGAAGGATGAAAAACACGATGGTGCACTGTTATATCCGGTGGACATTCAAAATCTAATGATTTATTTTTCTTCAAAAATATCTGATGGTTAAGATTAAAAAATGTATTGAGGTATATGGTGGACCACCTACAATGTTGGTACACCTAATATATTTGGTGTTAATAAATTAACGGTAGGGATCAATGTGACAAGTGGTAATATTAATAAGGGACCAATCTGGACCATATTTTCTTTAAGGTTTCATTAGACCATCTCCAATGGTGTAGTACCTATTAGGTACTCATGGTACTTATTAGGTACTACCATTGGAGCACAACACATTTTAGTACCAAATAGGTACCACTTCTCAAATAAGCACCCTCTCTCTCATAGTACTTAATAGAATTTGTGGGACCCATTTATAAATATGTAGAGTTATTGATGAAATGTGTAGTTATTTGTGGGACCGGTTTAGAATTTTTTAAGAGGTGCTGGGTTGGAGAGATTGAGTATTTATTAGGTACTATTATTAAAAAATTATAAATGAGTGATGTGTACATACGGGACCCATTTAAGTACCCAAAATTGGATTTCTCCATTGTGTATGCTCTTATGAAACTTAAAATGTTTTTAAGGGACCGAAAGAATAATTAAGCCATTTTTGTAATTGATATTCAATACCATCTCGATTGATCACCAAAGATGGAGGATAAGTATCTATCCTTTGAGCAATATATGGAAGCCAAAGTTGGATTATGAGGTTTCGTCTTAGTGTTAATTTTTTACGTAATATCCTTATCGAATTTCTCATTAAAAATTTATATAAATTTTAATTTATTTATTGTACCAAATTGATTTTATTTTTTTATCCAGTTTCTCATTAAAATTTAATTTTTTATTTTTACTTTTGAGTTATGTGGTTTGAGTTAACGAGCGGAACCAAATTGGGTTCGGTGCAGCACAAATCAATATATAGATGTTTCAATTCAAGCTCAAAGTGGGAGCACGTATAAGTAACACCTAACTTGCCTTCTAAGTTCTAAGTCATAACTGACCTGTGTTTTACATAATCTACTCTTACAGTGTTGATATGTACTTTCAGTTCTGTTTTTAGTAAAACAAAGAATCACAAACTTCTACTTCGTCACTCTGCTATTACTATGGCCATTGCGTGAATGTCTCCAGAAACTAAGAGCCAATACTGCCAGCCCGGCAATCCCAGCTAAAATCTGCCATAGGGGAAAAAAGCAGCAAGCGATTAAGGTTACTCTATATAAACTCGTTTCGAGGCTTATCTATTTTAATGTGAGATTTGAGTTTTTCCTAATAGTATGCCTCTTAATGTATACCATCTCTAAGAAAGGCTATTATTAACTTTTTGTTGTTTTTCAACATGTTTCACATTAATAGTACTTATGTCTCTAAATATGTTGAATTCAATTACAGGGAGGAACTTGTGCAGAAAGTAAAGGAAACAGTTACTGAAATAATTGGGAACAAACAAAAGAGTTTGGAAATGCTAAGATGTTGTTGATGACATGAACATGATAGAGTTGTATCTTGCAGTTGAAGATTTCATCATGATTCATTTTGTAGCCATAAGCTTTTTGACAATCAATGATTCATTATCAATCCACTTTATGATTATCTTATATATGTAAGTGCATGAATTATATTTTTCTTAAAAAGGACAATAAAAAAGATCAACTCACCTACAATACAATGTTGCAAAGGAGAGAGTTACACCAACCACCATTGTTAGAACTGCTGTGTTGGTTCCACATGCTCCACCTGCCCATAATAAAAATACTAGTACTAGTAGTGTTGACTTTGTTCAACTTGAATTCCCATCTGCCCATAATATTTTATTGAAGAATGAATACAATGCTTGAGTTTGACTCAATTCTACATTTTATACAAACTCAGTCAACTCTAAAAGAATTCCACAACAAAACATCAAAACAGACCAGATTCCACAAATCAGATTGCAGAGTCTCTTAAACACAGAATTATTCTTGCCGAAGCTTGTGCAATTAAATAGACAACCAGAAAAATCCAAATCCAATGCAGAATAATAATGACAGTATAATAAATATCAAACAACAGAATTTTACGTGGAAAATCCTCTCAATGTGAGAGAATAAAAAACCACGGGACCAAAGCCAGATAAATCTTCCACTATGAATAATAATGAGTACACAATAGGAACAACAATACTCAAGAAAAGTAGAAACCAATTAACAACACAAATGGCCTATTAAAACACAAATACACCTTTTTTCTTTCCTTTTTTTCTTTCTCTTTTTCTCCTTTTTTTTTCCCTCTTTTTTTCTCTTTCTCTTTCACTTTTTTTTGTCTTTTCATTTAATATAATTTGTGTGGATTCCACTTGAGGAGTGAATCCACCCAACACAAACTTAATAAGACGGTTCATATAAGTTCATTTCATATGAGAAATGACGAAACCTTACACTCAAGGAATAAACAATATTGAAGGACAATAAATAACACACAATAAAAAGCATAGCAAATTCGCAATGAAAATATAGTCTAATAACCAATAGGGGCACTTAAAACTGCCTCTTGTTGAATGATACTCTCCAAAACAGCTTCAGAGGATGTCAATTGATGCTTAAGATCTTCAGCCACTTGACTTAAAAAATCTATCTTCAAACGCAAGTTTTCAACATCCTTAGCAACCCGTTTCTTGGAATCCAATAATTTTTCAAAGGCATCTTGAGATACTTGTATTTCAGGAAATAAAACACGCCTCTCGACACCAACCAACCATTCCTTATCAAAACCAAAGTTTCTCACAACTTGTAATAGCTCCACAAATTCAGAGTGGCTCGAGCCTGATACTTCCAGCAAACTATGGGTTTCGAGGAATTTCAATAGCTTAGCTAGGAAGTTATAGGCACAGCCCTTGTATATATCACCAAGTGAAGTGTCTTTTAAACGAACAGAAGGATTATTAACAAGAAAATCAGTTAACAAAGACAAGTTCTCATAATCTAAATGATTCTTGGAGACCAGTTCCTCAAGCTCCCTCTTGACAAGAAAAGGGTCACCTGAAAGTATAGGAAAGAATTATTATGCCAATTTGAGCAGAACACGTTAATTAAATATAAAACAAAGCAATAAGATACCCTGAGATGCAATAGGAGATGTGATGCTAGGAAAGGAGGGTTTAGATCTGGCAACAATTGAGTTTACTTTAATGAAAGCGTCACCATTTGAAGAAACTGAACAAAATGTAGAGAAGAAGAGAGTTCAAAATTAAAACGGTGATGAGGTAAGATAAGAAAACAAAATTGATACATTACCTTGATCATTATTAGTCTTAGAAACTCCTTCTATCTCAACCTCAATACCCTGCTCATAAGTTAAAAAGGATGTTTATGTTTATAGTAAAATTCACTTCCTACATTCGAAAGAGAGTCAAACGAATACAACGAAAATGAGGGGAATAATTGCCTTTTGTTTAGAAGCAACCACTTGTATAGGTGGCTCATTCTTTGTTCCTGAAATGGTGGACATAGTTGCAATTGGTGTTTTTTCTGATGTTGATCCATCCAACTAATTCCATAGCATGAAAATGTAAATTAGTGGCAGCATATAATATTTAAATAAAATTATTTCTTCAAATATTTCTTGTTAGCTTTATATTACATAATTTACTTGAGAAGGTTTGATGATAGTATCAGTTTCTCCAAGTGATTGTTCCTTCAGCAACTCCTGTAATGAGATCGAAATTATTAATTACAAGCATTACTATATAAGAGCTTCGACTATAAATTTGACATGGCATTCAAATTACTTCAGAATTTGTTGGTAGTATTGCTAAATCCATAACATTTTTAACAAACTCATGCTCTGCCTTTGGTGTTTGTTTCATTTGTATCTGCACAAAAAATAGAATGTTTGATTCAAAGACATTTCCATGTTTGATTCAAACTCATGCTTAGTCTATGTAAGGGCTTAGTCTATAAATTTGACATGGCCTGCAAATTACTTACTTTTGAATTTGTTGGTAGTATTGCTAAATCTTCTAATTTTTGAGAAGGATCCCCTGAAAGTATACGAAGAATCATTATGCCAATTTGATTAAAAGCATCGCCATTTAGAGAAACTAAACAACATGTGGAAAAGAAGATAGTTCAAAATTAAAAGGCTGAGATAATATAAGAAAATAAAATTGATCAAAAAAATATTTACCTTGATCATTATTAGTCTTAGAAGTTCCTTCTATCTCAATACCCTGCTTAAAATTTAAAAGGATGTTTATGTTTAAAGTATAATTCAATTCGTACATTCAAAATAGAGTCAAAAGAATACAAGGAAAATAAGAGGAATTGCCTTTTGTTTAGACGTAACTACTTCCATTGGTGGCTCATTCTTTGTTCTTGAAATGGAAGACACAGTTGCAACTGCTGCTTTTTCTGATGTTGCTTTCTCCAACTAATTCCATAGCATGCAAATGTAAATTAATTGCAGGATATATAATCTTTTTAAGTATAAAATTATCTTTTTAAAATATTTCTTGTTAGCTTTATATGCAAAATGAGGTGGTATTATATTAAATCATTTACTTGTGAATGTTGTTCGTCCATTGATTGTTCATTCAGCATCATCTGTAATAAGATCAAAATTATTAAATCCGGAACATTAAATTACTACGTAAGTGCTTAGACTATAAATTACTTACTTTTGAATTTGTTGGTAGTATTGTTAAATCCGGAACATTTTCAACACTTGGTATTTCAAAATCTTCGGTGGCTTCTGCACTTTGTTGGTGTTTAAATAGTCTCTTCACATTGATACATATTGTATAATCTATAGAATTTACCATAAAATTTGTAAAATCAGCCATTAGATAGATGAGTTTTTCAGGAAAAATCAGCCATTTAATGGAATTGAAAGCGATTAAAATCACATATATGGTGTACCTAAGAAGAGTAGTAAATGATCAATTTCTGATAAGGTGTTGGTTGTTGATGCTGAAGTGAGAGTGAGTTTTTTATCACAATTCCGCACGATGCGACTTTTTACAGCCTGAAATTGATTTCCCTGGACATCACTGAGGCTTGGTAGCATATCAAATGCTAAAATACTTAGATTTGGAATATGAACATTCTGATCATCTGCACTTTTGAATATTTCTTCTAACTCATTTGCTTCTCTTATGAACAGAACATTTAACTTCGGAAGCTCTTTACATACAGAGAATGGAAACACAGATTTCAACTTGTTGCACTTTATTACAACAAGTCCTTTTAGTTCTGGGAAAAATGTTGCTGAAGAAAAAGAATTTGAATTTTGTTTATTCTCCAAACCATCATGATCTTCAATAATATGTTCCAAATCTTTGCATTCTTCTATTGTTAAAGAACGCAACTGTGGTAGAAATCTTAACATGGAAGTGGCGAAAACAAATTTCAACTTGTCGCAATTTCTAACAACAAGTAGTTCTAGCTTTGGGAAGCATGTTGTTGAATTGTTTTTATTCTCCAAATCATCTTCAATAATATGTTCCAACTCTTTGCAATCTTCTATTCTTAAAAAACGCAACTGTGGTAGAAATCTTAAAATGGAAGTGGAGAATGCAATTTTCAATTTGTCACATCGCATGATTTCTATCTCTTTAAGGTTTTTGAGGGCAAATGAATATTTGGGACCCACAAAAAGACAAGTCATCATAGGCAGATCAATCAAGATAATGTATCGCAAAGCTAAGTCCAGTTGCTGTTCATCAATTTCATTCAGGGAAAATATATTTTCTACTTTGGAATTATTTCGTATCAAAAAGAATTCCAATGTGAGAAAATTATCCTACATAGGTTTTCGTACATAAAATAAATTACCATTAAGATAATAGAAAAACATTTGTTAAATTAAATATGAATTATAGGCAGTTAAAAGATCATAGGAATTTATTCAGTATTCTTTGGCCATGATTTTCTTTGCATACTTCAATGATACTTGATTAACTTAGTTCCATATTTTCTTGGCTATTTCAAAAATTTCATCTCTAGGATTTATGGATATATCTATTTCATGATATTTTAAATGTTTTGTCTAAAAATTAAGTATTTTTATTTATGAATTTAAAGAGGGATACCAAATAACAAAGATATATGGAAATAGGGATACCTTAATGATTGTATTATCCTGGGAACATTCCAAGAGGTGAAGAGATTTCAAAGAAGGAAATGTTATTCGATATTGTTTGGGACACATGGCGATCAAACTTGGCAGACTGTTAAGATAGAGATTTCTCAATTCCGGAAGATGAAGCTGAATCCCCATATCATTTTGATGATCACTAGTGTCATGTCCAAATATGTATTCCAATTGAGCACAATTATTAACAGAGAGCTCTTTCAATTTTGGGAAGACATTGACACAGATGTTGCCACCAATGTTATGATATCCAGTATCTATTATTATGTGCTTCAGTTCATCACAGTTCTCAATTCTCAAAATTTCCAACTGCATTATTAGATCAATAGATAGGATAAATACTGATTTCATCTTCGGAAAATGAGTCAGCACAATCTCTTTAATATTGCAGAGGATCTTTGATTGTATTCCAAGACGTTCCCATATGTTAAGGCCATATGAATTTGATTCCTGCAATGTAGTTATGTAATCCCAATGAAAAAGGATCGAATTCAATCAAAGCAAACATTGTTGTAATGTGCACAAAAATTAAGGAAAAGTTACTATTCAAATTTTAGCTATTATAATCGATGATTTTCTAATATATTAACAGTAGTCTTCAATTATGGGGTGTTTTATGCCAAACTCTATGTATAAATAAATATAAGATTCAACCTACTAGAAAGAAAGGCTTACCGATGCCACTGAGCAGTCATGCGGTTGATCCCTATCACGCATAGGATCCAATTGTATTTGTGCTTTGGAAGTGGAAGATGATCCCTTCACACATTCTTCAAAAATACCAATGAAGTTTGGTAATTCAGAGAGCTCCAATTCAGTTAGTGAAACCAGTTCAACATGTTGAGATTGACCAAACACATATTGCAATCCATCACATTTTCTTATTCTGATAGCTTCTAGTGCTGGAAGGTCTTTAGCAGAGAGGAAAGGTAGTATAGAAATTAACATAGGGCAATTCTTAAGTGTGATTCTCTTTAGATTGCAGAGGTTTAGCTTACCATTGAATAGTTGTTCCAAATTTTCCATGTTATTAAGTTCTAGTACAACCAAGTTGGACAAGATCGGTACATGAGAACCAATGGTGTCAATGAGGCACCGTAGTTGTGAAATCCGATCCAAATGAAGTTCAACAAGATCATTCATACCGTGTTCTAAAGGAAAAATCTCAGGCATGAGATTTCTCCATTCCCCCTTAATTCCTTCTAGAAAAAGAGCCTCTGCTGTTTGCATGCAGTACTTGAGCGTTTCTTCTGAAAATTGACACTTTTCATCACCACAAAACACAACATATTTGGAAAACCTGGATTGTCTTTTCAAGGAACCTCTACCATGGATATGATATCTTTTCAACTCAGGTAAGGCTATTTCCTTACAAAATTCATTGAAACTATATGTGAAATACAACTCTTCAAGTGATGAGCATCCTTTAATAACCTCAAATGGATTTTTCATTCTAATTTCACAAAATTCCAACTTCAACAATTTAAACTTCTTCAGTTCTGTAATTTGGTTTGGCAATTCATTGACTTTGCATCTATCCAAATCAAGAGTCTCAAGTCTCTGTAGTTTTCCCAAAATAGAGATATCACCTAAATCAACATGATCAAACGACATAGATCGAATATTTGTCAATAACTGAATTGCAGGTGGTAATGATAAAGATTGGCTGAAATGAATGCCTGAAAAATTCAAAACACGGAGCCTGATAACATTTTCAAAGAAAGAATCTGGTACTTTTATACATTTATCCTCTTCTTCTCTATCCACCTTGACAATTAAAGTCTCAAGTTTCAAGCTATCAAATTCCAAGGAAAATAAATCCTTGCACTTCCCTTCACATAATAAATATTTGATATTTGTCTGCTTTTCAACCAATGACTTTTGCTTTTCATCAAACAATTTTACACATTGAATCTCTTTGTTCGCTATCCATTGAGCTGCTTCTCGGACCAAATCATGCAGTTTTAGACATTTTTCACCGCCCTCCAACAACAAACAAGAATCTACGAGCTTGTCTTTGGCTAGAACTACTAGGTTTCGAGCATCATCGTAGCTACCATAATCTTCCCCCAAAAGGCCCACACCTATGCAAAGTCTTGTTATAACTTCAATAGAATTTTCTTCATCTTCTCGGAAAACCGAACATAAGAGAAACAACCCCTTGGCTTTTTCATCCTTCAAATTATCATAGCTAATCTTCAACAAGTTATAAATTCCAACCTTATCATCATCAACACCATGCATGGATACAGGCTTCTTCAAGGATTTCAATGTCACATCCCATTTGTGCTCTCGATGTTGGTGGCCCTTTAAGCTACTGGCGATAACTGAAATTGCAACAGGTAATCGTTTGCATTCCTTTGCAATTTTACGTCCCTTATCGATCAATTTTTGAGAGGTGCTATCACTTATCTTGGCATACATTTTGAACATGTTCCACGCTTCTTCTTCTGATAAAAGACCCAATTCAATTATCTTATCACAGTCCATGTTGTTGAAAGTTTCTTGATTACGCGAGGTTACAAGAACTCTACAACCTTTGTGTGTGTCTTGTTTTGGAATTCCTATTGCATCAAAATCAAGAGGCAGGCCTCGATCCCACACATCATCCAGTATCACAAGAATTTTGTCACCATTTGTTAATCTACTCCATAGTTTTTTGGGTCGGTCTGGTTCATTACAACCCCCCATTCCAGTCTTAAAGATCCAGCAATATCATCTTGAATTTTTTTTATATCAGGAGTAAATGACACGGTCGTATCAACGACATAAGCAAATATTTCAGATTGCTTTAGCTCTTTACCCACTTCTTTGGCCATTGTTGTCTTTCCGGTGCCCCCCATCCCTTGCAATCCGGTTATATAGTTATTGTCATCTTTTAATGCATCCAACAGTTCTTTGTATTTTGACTCTCTACTTTCAAAAGAAATGTAATCTTTGGATGAATAGCGTTCAACACCTGGAACAGGGCGAGGAAGTTCAATATTTTCAAATTTCTCTCCCTTTAGTTGTTTGATCTTCTCCAAGTTATTTGATAACTCCTTTCCCTTTTTATATCGCCAGATACAATTAGGACAAAATCCAAAAAAACATGTTTGTTTTGTTTTTGTGTCCACTTGATTGAGCTCATCAATATCTTTTTCCCAAGAACTAACTATAGCTTGAATATCTTTATCTCTTTCTCTTGCATCTTTGACACGTTGCTCGATAGTTATCCTTTGTGGTTCCAACGTAGTTCTTTCTTCTTCAAATTTCTTAACAATGCATGTGAAGCAAAATACATAACGTGCTTCTGCTATTGCGCCATCAATCAATTTGTCCACATATTTCTTCACCAAATCACAGAGGATACTTGCCATCTAAATCAATTTCAAGAAAACAAAGTCAGGCATATATAGAATGAAAGGTATTAGGATCAATATAAATAATGATTCAATACAACAGTACAACTATATACTAGTATCAGTCTTGATTTGAAATTGACATTTAGGTGAATATTTGTATACCTCGTTTTCCGTACTTTCAATGCATAAGTTTTATGAACAGACTTCTTCTTTCACCAATCTACACAAAGAATCATGTAATGTTCAATGCAATTGAAGTTATGCAGTAAAAAAAAAGCAGTGTATGTTCAATTCAACATACTATAAATAGCAAAAAATCTTAATATATATTGGGACGAGTCTCGGAGAGGGAGTAGAACATACATAGTCCATTCTTATGATGCACGAGACCGACTATTATAGAGAAAGATATCAAATTTGCTCCTATTATAATTTTACTTGCTCTGTTTTAAATTAATAAAATATAAATAAAAATCACATCTATTACCTAATATATTAAAATCAATTACCACAAAAGTTACTAATTTATCCCTATTACTTTTAACCACGTTGCAAATTTATACGCTTCATTGTAATTTCACTAAAATAAAAATAAATAAAAAATATAGAAAGATAATATGCTTAAAAATAAGAATAAAATAGATTATAGATAGAAACAAAACATAACAATCTATATAACATCTATTTATAGGAATAAAAATATATAGAAAGATAATATGCTTAAAAATAGGAATAAAAATCACATCTATTACTAATATATTAAAATCAATTACCACCAAAATTACTAATTTATCCCTATTAGTTTTAACCACGTTGCAAGTTTTATACGTTTCATTGTAATTTCACTAAAATAAAAATAAATAAAAAATATAGAAAAAAAATTGAATAAAAAATAGATTATAGATAAAAACATAATAATTTCAGTTATATTTTAACAATATTATATAACATCTATAAAAAAAATTATAAATTTTTAAATATTTAATTTAATATTTTTTTACATTAATATAGTGACACACTCAAATATTGAATAAAAATCAGTGGACCCGTGCCCGAGCGAATGCACTTGTCTTCAAACTAGTTTATTAAGAAAATAAAAACCTAATAATTTGGAGTATATTTTTATGTGTTTTTTTTTAAATAGGTTTTATAGAAAGATAAAAAAGATAAGAAAGAGAGTAAATAAAATCAGTGGACCTGTGCATGAGCGAATGCACAGGTCTTTTAAACTAATTTATTAAGAAAATAAAAACCTAATAATTTGGAGTATATTTTTATGTGTTTTTTTTTTTAAATAGGTTTTATAAAAAGATAAGAAAGAGAGTAAATTAAATGCATAGAATGTGGAGGAAAATTAACTCATGACGAGGGTGAGCACTATCCAAAGCGGGTAAGGATGTTATGATAAAATCAGTTTTACAGGCTATCCCATCTTATATTATGAGTATTTTTTTGATCCCGGATTCTATAATCAATGATATAGAGAGAATGTTGAATTCATTTTGGTGGGGTGGAGGAACTAATAAAAAAGGGATTATGTGGTTAGCGGTGGGATAAATTGGCTAGGCCAAAAGCTGACGGCGGGTTAGGTTTCTGTAATTTTCATGCTTTTAACATGGCGATGGTTGCAAAACAAGCATGGAACTTTATGTCAAAACCCAATACATTGGTGGCTAGAATCTATAAGGCTAGGTACTTTCCTCGGTCCTCTTTATTTGATGCAAAGATCGGTGCAAATCCTAGTTTTGCTTGGCGAAGCATTTGAAAATCACGTGATGTTCTTATTAATGGATGTAGGTGGAAAATTGGTGACAGGAGTAGAATCAATATCATGTCTGAACCATGGCTGCGGGGGGAGGGCAATCCTTGGATGCAGGCTGCTCAAAACCATAGTATGTATGATTTAAATGTGAATAATTTATTATTATAGGGAGTTAAAAGATGGGATACTCAGAAATTATATTCTCTTTTTTCAGCATCAGTGGCAGAGAGTATAATTAGGATACCGCTACTTGAGGAAGTGACAGAGGACTGTTTGTTGTGGCAATTTGAAAATAATGGGAATTACACAGTGAAATCCGGGTACAAGACTTACCTAAAAAATAGAGCAATTGAACAAAACTACACATTAGAAAAGGAATGGGGGTCACTATGGCGTATCAAAACAGCCCCAAAAAATAAACATCTAATGTGGAGAGTGTGCCGAGGTGTTTTACCGACTCGAACTCGCTTACGGGAGCGTCATGTGATGTGCCCAAGTGAATGTCCTATATGTGAAGGAAGTGAGGAGGATGACTGGCATGTTTTCTTTGGTTGTAGAGAGAGTAAAAGTGTGTGGATTGAAGCCGGATTGAGGGGAGTCATTGAGCCAAGGATGCAACATACTAATAATGTAAAATCTATATTTCTTGATATTTTCAGGGATGAGACTCCTAATGTTGTAGGAGCCGTTGCAACAATAGCTTGGTGTATTTGGAATAATCGTAACAATTGGGTTTGGAACGGACTCAAGGACACGGCGAAGAGCATAGCGATGAGAGCTGTTCACATGACACAAGAATGGCAGGCTGTAAATGATGTACAACAGCAGACGCGCATCATTTCTGCGCCAGTTCATGCACTTCAACGATGGCAGCAGCCCCGTGTCGGTTGGTGGAAATGCAACGTTGACGCAAGCTTCTTCAACACATCTGGCCATACCAGCTGGAGTTGGTGCATCCGTGACTCTAATGGCAACTTTGTTGCAGCAGGTACAAACATCAACAAGTATCACCTCACAATATTAGAAGGTGAAGCCATGACAATTTTGGAAGCAATTCGCGAAGCCTCAACTAGAGGGTGGACAAACATTATCTTTGAAAGTGATTCCAAAATTGTAGTGGATGCTATACAAGCTAGCCATAGAGGCGTATCGGAATTGAGTTATATTAATTTGTCAATTAATTTATTGTTATAGTGTAACCCGAACTTTGAGATCAAGTTCACAAAGCATCAAGCAAATATGGCGGCCCATACCTTAGCTAGGGCGGCCTTTTCTTGGCCTTGTCGCACTTTCTTTGATTTGTCCCTCATTGTATTGAACATATTATAATTAATGAATTAAGTTGATTGTGTTTGTTTCAAAAAAAAAATTAAATGCAATTTATATTTACTCTTATGAGAACTAGCGGGTCAGGCACGCGCGTTCCGCGTCTGCCTGTGTCTAACTTATGTCAAAAAAAAATGCCTTATGTTATGGTCAGTTTGTTAATAAGAGATTTTTGCTGCTAAAAAAAAAGATGTGCCTTATATTATGGTAAGTTTGTTAATAACATATTTTTGTTGGTACTAAAAAAATCAAAGGTATTATTGATATTATGAAAAGTTCACACCAAACTTATGTATTCTCTTTATATATAGTTAGAAGTATAAATAAATAAATAAATAAACAAAAAATTTCTTAAAAAAGATTAATAAAAGTTGATTTTCTCCCTCTTATATTTTAGGACGGAGTGGGTACTATTTTAAACCAACATTGTCTTCAAAACAAAAAAAAACAACATTAACTACAGGGCTTTTGTTTCACGGTTGAAAATTTCACTATCGGGAATAACTTTCCCAAGAAATAATAATGGTATTTTAAAGAAAATGTGTTTGGTTAGTAAAAATCATATTCCTTGGAGTTATGTAAGAGCGGGTATGTGGGTAGTTATTTTGATTTTATTCCCATTTTTATGGGAACCTTTTATTCCTATCCATTTTTTTGAGATTAAGGTGTAAATTACTTTTTTGCTGAGAATGTTTTATTCCTTGGAGTTAATTTCCTAACTTTGTAACAAACTTAGGAGTTTATATTTATAAGTTTTATATTCTTGAAAATAAATTTTTTAACCATAAAACAAACACTCCCTATAAAGGTTAATTTTGTAATTTTGATCCTAAACATAAATAACTAATTTTGTTTCTTAACGGAAACACACTAATCTTATTTTTTATTTTTTGTTAACTCCGCTAAACTTTGATCTATCATGGGAGTTATTAGTTTATAAGAAAATCCTATATTCTTGTCCCCATTGAACCATGAGACAACTTTTTGTCCATCAAACATGGTACAAAGATAAAATTTGTTCAACACCTTAAATTTTGTCATGTGATGTTCTGTCTTGTACTGTCATGTACTGTTCTGTCAAATACTTATATATTGTAGATCAAACGGACTTATAAACTAGCTTATTTACCTTCTCAAATAAACTCAAATACTATTAACATTATTAATAAAAAAAGAAAATCGTCTTGAGTCATGCATTAATGAAAGGAATGTGTACTCAAAGTGTCTCAAACACATAAAAATACTGAAAAATGTTAAACAGGATCCCGACACTAGTTAAGTATACTAATATAGAAATTTTATTTTGAAACTTATACATTTAATAGATTAAAAACATAAAAAATAATATCTTTTTAACATTAATTTTATTCTTAACTTTATTTTTTTAATATCTTTAACAAGTGTCCGAAAACACCATTTAGCATAACCCAAATTATAAAATATACACATGAAAAAATGCATTTATAAAAATGGAGGTATGAACAGCATGAAAAAAATATGATCCGAATGAAATGCTTCATTACCTCTTATTGTAACATCCCAAACTACTTTCAGGATGACCGACTGACCCCACAAACCAACACGAGTCTTTTCAGCGTGCTTTGTCCTCACTCGCACGCTTTCTGAGAAAACTTCCCAGAAGGTCACCCATCCAAGACTACTCCAAGTCAAGCACGCTTAACTGTGGAGTTCTTATCGAATGAACTACCGAAAAGAAGATGCATCTTGTTTTCACATGGTCAGTTAAGAGTCAAGAGTCACATCGAGAAATGGTTTGAAGATTTTAGTCGTTGATGATAACAACAACCTTATAAATACCACTTCAAATGTAGTTTATAAAGAAATTTTTCGTAATTTGTAGGATTGTTTATACTTTCATGTTTATGTAAGTTGGTGGAAATAAATTAGACAATAAATACTTTTGGTTTCTACGCGTATAAATTACTTTGTTTATAGCCCAAAGAGATATAATATAATTGATCTATAATTTTTGACTCGTGCGAACACACGGGCATGAAGACTAGTTAAATCTATTAGTCTCTACATTTGAGCTTCATAAATTCACTTATATTCACCAAAAAGATAATCAAGAAAGTGAAAATATTGGAGTTCATAGTCAAACATCCTCTTGAAATTGCCAAAATCATCAAATATCCACCTGTATTTTTTTAAATGTCAAATCTCACTCTAAAATTTTGTATTGTGTCTCATCTATCAAATTACACTCTATTGCCATTTACTCCGTTAATGGTGATAATATGTAGCGTTAACTGCATATATGTCACTTATCAATGTGTCACATGAGAATAATTGATTGAAATTTATAAAAACATGAGGGTATTTGACTAAAATATGCATAAAAAGAGAGAGTGTGTGTCTGTTAAAGAGAAAAATGTATGAATTTTCGTTGTCTTTTCAATATGTATAGCATAAGTGCATTTATGTTAATCGTAAAGACAAAAAAATATCTTAAATTGTGAGAAGATAGAAATAGGTGAGAGATAGAGTATAAGAAGAGAGAAAATGATGAGAAATAGAGTAGATTTGATATATTGATTGGTATAAAAGAAATAAGAGAGAGAGAGAGAGGGAATTTTATTTAATATTAAAAAGAAAATAACATCCTTATACTCCCTACGGTTATTTATATAAGAAACAAAAGTGAAAAACAATTGGTCATTTTTATAAGAAAGTTTGATCAATTTTCAAATGTTTAATTTCACTCATGCCCTTATTTATTATGAGAGAGAATATTAAAAATAACTAAGTTAGTTGAATTAAGAGTAATTAAATAAGGGTATATATGAAATACATTTAAATTTACAAAGTATTAAATGAAAATAACTATGTACAATGTGTTTCCTTGGTCTATTTGATTTGTTCAAAGTGTTCCTTATAACAACGACCTAAGAGAGTTTTTTTACTTTTTTATTTTTAAGTAATTTAGTTATTTTAACGTAATAATATGGGACCCACCATATACTTTAATGACTTTTTACTATGAAAAGGTCCATCTTTCATATTTCCTGATAACCCTAGAAAATCGACTTGTAAGGTGAGAATTATTCTCAATTTTAAACCTATATTCAGGGCAGAAACTTGATAGTAGACGGCTTGGATCGTGGAGATACTTTAATAACATCTTAGAATTGAGAGTTGGCCTAAATCAACCCTACAAACCGGCTTGTAAGGTGAGGATAGCCCTCGCAGCCGATGTGGGACTTCTAAACTATTCTTCCGTGTTCTCAATTTCTCTCCTTGTCAACAAGAGAAGTTTTCAAATTCTCTTCTTTTTCTCTCTTCTCTATCTATCTCGTCTCTATCGGTCTCAAACCAATCAAAGGCTAAATGTAAGAAATATATAGGATTTTAAGGAATCAAATGTTAGAATATTTTCTAATATTTTATGGGTTGCAATCATTTGTCGATTTTTTGTTTTAATAAAATTATGAGAAATGAAAGCAAGATTTGCGAGAATGAGTCTATGAATAATGTGGAGAGCACACCTGAATAGAAGAAATATTTGGGTAAGTGGGAGAGAATTGATTACAATTGATTAACGCATTGATCTTCTTAAAATTTTATATTAGTTGATCCCCTAATTAGGAGACTGAGGTCTGTTGTTTTAAGGAGTAACATTGCAAGCACAAACATTAATTGTGAGTTCTTTTAATATGCTTTATTAGTGGGAGTTTGAAAAGAACATTTGAGTATGTGACAAATAATTAAGATTCATTTTATATGCTTGATTAGTGGGAGTTTAAATTTTATATTAACTCCTTTGTAATGTTAAAAGTATTTTAATCAAATAGAGCTTATAATTTAATTAGCTTTAAGGCATTTGAGAGAAATTAAGGACCGAAGAAGAAAATGATAGTATGGTTGATGGATCACATACATATGATTTTCTCGCTACACTCTACACAAACGACTAGTCGATGGAGTTTGGTGGAAGGTGTTGTATCAACAAGGATATAATTACCACCATGATTCAATATCATTTAACTTTATTGGATGGAGTCTTAATTAGATGATGCATCTTGGGATCATTGTAGCCACATTAATAAATACGTTATCAACCAGTGAGTCATTTTTAAAATGTTTTCTTGATATTAAATATACACAATTGATTTTGTCCAAGTGAGAGAATATTAGAATATTTTCTAATATTTTGTGAGCTGCAATCAATTGTCGGTTTTTGGTTTTAATAAAAATTGTGATCCATTTGATGATGTTTAGGCCCGATGTGATCAGTAATAATGGGTTTTTGAACACTAATTCTGATTTGTGCAGAAACAAAGAGTAGGCCCAACCCTAGGGTACATGATGGGTAGTACTAACTAGGGTTGTTATCTTATAAATAGATAGGTTAGGTCTCATTTGCCACCACGTTATCAGGCGAGCATCACGCCGAAATAAGTTTGTCTGAGGTTTGCCCCATTGATAACTTCAAATCATGTAGCATGTGATCAGACAAAGGAAGATTTAGTTTAACATATCGATGATTTCTATATCAACTATTCTAATAAACATAATTATTGCTTCAAAAATATAATCTAATTTCATATAATATATTTATCTCTAATTTTAATCGCACATCAAAATCCAACGAAAAAAGCTAAAAGAGTATAAGGCAATGAATATTTGTATACCTTGTTTTGCGTACTTTCGGTGCATATGATCAAGTTTTATGAACAATATTCTTCTTTGTCCAATCTACACACAAAGAATCATGTAATGTTTAATGTAGTTGAAGTTATGCATTAAGCAAAAGCAATAGACACTATAACACGTGTAAGCTCAATTCAATCTATGCTTTGACCACACTTTAAATTTGTCACCATTTTACATACTCTAAATAGCAAAAAAAATAATAATAAGTAACATATTCTTTTTTAGAATCAGCAAAATATATTGATTGAAAACATACAAAATTACAAAACACACACAAGTAGAGTAATCTCATTATCGGCCCCGTCAGCTTAGCTTAGTTGGTAGAGACATTATAGGAGTCGCGGTTCGAATTTCAGACACTCCACTTATTCTTAATAGTGATTATGTTTGTTAGTTAAGTAGCGGACATAAATATTTTAGTAATTTAGCAAGGCGTGTTAGAAAAATGGTAGGGTGCTAAAAGAAATTCTCAAGGTTAATAGGTGTTTTTGCCCCGAGTCCGGACCTTTTGCCACCCCCCTCAGTTTTTAGTCCTCGAGGTTCCACTCTCCCCCTCGTAAGGCCACGTTATCCTTGCCAAGGGGATAGGATGGAAGCTCCGCCTTTTGGGAGAGTTTTGTTTTACCCCTTGTAAAAAAAATCTTTTATCCCCTATAATTCAAAGATTCCATGTTTCTAACCCCTGACCACACATGTTGGCATATAGCTGTACATTTTAGTAATGTGACATGCGTATTTGTAATTTTTTTATTTACTTTTAAATTCATCCGAATATTTATAAATTTTTAATAAACACAAAAAACACAAATTAAAATCATTTTGTTTTTTTGTTTAAAAAAAAAACCATTTTATTTTTATTAAATTTATAAATATCGTGGTGGATTTAAATTTAAATAACAAATAAATAAATGCAGGGGCCGGTGTTCGAATCCCGGACACCCCGCTTATCCACTTTAAGGGTGAAATTTCTAGCGATTAGACTACCTGACAAAAAAAAAATCATCTCAAGGCGTGCATTAATGAAAGAAATGTACTCAAATACAAATAAAAATATTAACAGTAATATAAATTAATGATATATATATATATATATATATAAATATATATATATATATATATATATATATATATATATATATATATATATATATAAACTTTTGGTGTGGATTTTTCATAATACCAATAATCCTCTTAATATTTCTTCAAAAAAAAAATAATACTCTTAACATTTTTTTTTAGTAGCAAAATTTTTTTATTAACAAACTTACCATAATATAAGAGATTTTTTTTAGCAACAAAATTCTTTTATTAACAAACTCATCATAATATATGGCATATCATATTTTTTTTTGACATATGTTTGTATAATAGACACAAACTTGCACGGAATATATACACATAAAAAAAATTCATTTATAAAACTGGCCGGAGGTATCAACAAAAAAAAAAATTGTTTTGAATGAAATGCATGGTTACCTCTCATGACTCATTTCCGTTCAGTGAACAAACTATATTCCTTCCGGACCCTTCCTTCCCCGTTTTTCAAATTGCAAGCAGAAACCTTAAACAAGAGAGAAACTATAATATCTCTCTAACTCCAATAATCTATGCTTTACAACAACCAACCCTTTAAATATAAAAATAAAACTATAGTATCTCTCCACAATAAGTGTTTAAGTATATACTTTACTCCGCCAACGGTTCTTTCTTTTATTCATTATTTATGTACATACTTTATACTTTACCTCGACATTAAGTATTCTTTAAAGTCGATTTGAACTATTCTGTTGATTTGATCTCAAATTTGAGGGAAAGAATCCTTGTTGAAAGATTTGAGGGAAAGAATCTTCGTTGAAAGGAATGACTTTGATTTTTATGTTGATTTTTTTTTTTTGACAATATTGATTTTTATGTTGATATTGAATATGAAAATCTTCCCCCATTTTGTCACTCTTGTTAGATTATTGGACATTCTTTTAAGAATTTCAAATACCAAATTCCACCAAAAAAACTCTAGGAGAATTGTATGTGATGCTGATAGGGAGCGTCTCTGAGTTTTAGGAGACTCTGTGCAAAATTTAAAAGTGGCCCCTTAATAAAAAAAATATAATTTTTTTTAAAAACAAATTATCGATTTAAATTGTATATAATATAAAAAAAATCATTTTTATTCTTGTAATCATATAAATTATCAATATTAAACCAATTGCATTAAATTAAATAGAACAAGAAAAAAAAAATAATTATCTTTGTATATAACGTCAAAAAAGAACATCTTAATCTAAGATTAAATTTTATGCAAAGATTAAAATGGACTAGAACTATATTTCCGAGTATAGATAACTAATCTATTGATACTCATATGATATTTTATGAACATTAATAATATATAACTATTATTTTAGGACCTAAAATTTAACCTATTATTATACATATGATATTTTATGGGTATAAATAATATATAACTAATATTATAGGACCTCAAAATTTTGAGTTGAGGCCCTCAAAATTTTGAGGCCCGATACCGTCGCACTTCCCGCACATGTGTGCAGGCCGGCTCTGATAGGGAGGAGCCTATCATGCCTTTTACAGAGGAGTATTATGAGATGTGCATTTTTTTAATTTGTTTATAGTGGTCTTAGTTGTATTATTTTTTTTGTAAGGAAAAATTTAGGGTGAGGGGATGGTTCCACAGTGCAATGAAGAGAAGATCTTAGGGCTCAAAAAGAACTTACAAAAATAATTATATTTATCTTCTTCCAAAGACATTAGCAGAGCTCGAACCCGGGGTGTGTCTCTCGTGAACAATTTATTTAAAGAAAATTCTAATTTGTGTTATTGATTTAAATTTTTTCTTTTCGATGACAAATTGTTTTGGAAAATCCGAGTTCGATTTCTGAATTAATGTAACATAAAATAAGTATTAGGTTGTTAGTTTATTTTAAACATTAGTTTTATTATATGTCACTTTACTGTTTTAGCCTTTGAAGTTGTTATATTTAAGAAGGGGATTTATAATATCCAGTACAATCAAAGAACTATATGAGAATAAAATACTTCCTCCGGTCCTTTTTTTTTATATGGCATATCATATTTTTTTTATTAATAAACTCACCATAATATATGGCATATCATATTTTTTTTTTGACATATGTTTGTATAAAAAAATGTTTTGAATGAAATGCATGGTTACCTCTCATGACTCATTTCCGTTCAGTGAACAAACTATCTTCCTTCCGGACCCTTCCTTCCCCGTTTTTCAAATTGCAAGCAGAAACCTTAAACAAGAGAGAAACTATAGTATCTCTCTAACTCCAATAATCTATGCTTTACAACAACCAACCCTTTAAATATAAAAATAAAACTATAGTATCTCTCCACAATAAGTGTTTAAGTATATACTTTACTCCGCCAACGGTTCTTTCTTTTATTCATTATTTATGTACATACTTTATACTTTACTTCGACAAGTGTTTTAGTATATATATATATATATATACTTTACTCATTTTCAATTTTTTTTTTAAAAAAAAAATATACTTTACTCCACAATACTGTCATCATTAACTATAAAAGTAAAAGGAGAAATAAAAGAAAAAATTCGAAGTGAAAATATCAAAATTTAGATTTTTATTGTGTTGACGCCATCATTTTTAAGAAAAACTTTTAAATTTGAATTCTTAACGAGTATTCCTGAGACACTATTTTAATATTTGGCAAAATACTTTATACTTTATTTTTAATGATAATTAATAACAATCTTAAACCGTTAATCTTGATGTGTTTTAATAATATATCAAATAATTTTTAATTTCTTTTAAAAAACAATTATGAATGATCTATATGATATTACTAGTATGTAGCCCATGCAAAGATTTTTTTGTTTTTAATATCATTCAAGTGTTTATTTTGAAATACTATTTGAAAATTTTGGTTTAAAATTTTACAATAAAATTAAGATAATATTTTCATAATATATGTTTAAGGATGTTACATGATAGAGCGAGATGAAAAATATTCATTCATTCTTGAATCATCGGCATGCAAACTTTGGATATCTCACAAACCCAAATTTTTTTTCTAGAGAAAATTTTCAGATTAACCATACAAATGTACTTTCTTCCATTTGAATAAATAAGAAATTTTTTTTTTTTTTTTTATGCATCAGAGTTAAAAAACTTTATCATTCAATTTGACTAACTGAAGGATAATTAAGAGACCTAAATGTAACAACAAATAGTCAGAGAATGAAAATGAAACCAATAAAAATAAGTTAAGAGACCAGATAACCAATTTAGCCTATTTTTTTTATTACTTTATACTCGTTGTTATCTTTCCTTTCTTGCGTATTTTTCAATATGAAACAACTAAAAAATCATCTAATTATTTACTTACACACTTAGTTTGTAAAATGTAAGTCTAGTTTTATTTGCCAATCCCACATCTTAGATACAGCTTGCAAGCAACAGGTTTTGGAAACAGGGAAATACAAAAACAGAATATAAAAGCAAACAACCGAAACAGAGGAAGGGGGAGGCAGAACAGAACAAAGAGAATATCTCTCCTCTACAAATAGGATAAAAAAAAATACAATATAAGTTGAAATACTGACTAGAAATTTCACCATTAAGATGGGTAAATGAGATGACCGGAGTTCGAATCCCGACCCTTTACATATATAATACAATATCCATGCCGACTGAGCTATGCACAAAAATTGGACTAAAAAAAGATTAATTGAATGAATATCTCTTTTTTCCTTGAGTGTTCAGACACAATTGCTGTATCACTTGCTTGTTCTAACGCTAGTCTTCCTCTTAAAAACAATCACTACCAACCTAAGAATAATTTTTTATATCCGTTCTAAGCGATCAACAAACAACACTTTTATCTGCCAATGCCATAACGTGACCAACAAGCAACGTTTTTCCGCACTAAAACGATCAAAACATTTTTTCTTTAAAATCGACCAATGCACAATCACCAAATTAAGAAATTAGTTTATCAGCTGATTTCTTTAAAATCGACCAACGAACAACTTGGAACCACTAATTTTATCAAACATTTCAATTAGTTTATCAGCTATAAACTATCAGCTATCAATCATCAACCATAAATTATAATCTATCACCTACCTTATCAGTTATCCGCTATTTATTATAACTCCTATGTTCGAATGTCCGGTGCTAGCCTCAATTTACAAACATCTTCCATTTGGATGTCCTTTAGGTCAAATAGAGGTACTTGAAGGCAATCCAAAAGAGAGAGTATTTTTTTCTCCGGAGAAGCAACAACCAAATAGAGATCGTCTTAGAAGAAAAACATGAACACCACTTTATTTTCATAATAAAAAATATCTACAACCTTGTTTAAAGCTCAGTTAACTTGTTTTTCTATATTTAGGTATCGTTTGACCCAGTTTTTTTTAGGTGTAGAAGTTATTTTAACCATAAAGCTAGAAATAATAGCTTTAAAACTAAAATTAAAGTTGTTTCGTAAATCTTACTTTTTTAAAAAAAAGTTAAAAAATATGTTTGATAATAAATTATAATTTTTCTTAAAATATAGAAGCTTGTTTTTTTTTAATGGAGCTTTTAATAATTGTTGTTTGACCTGTCTTCTTACTTCTAATGAAAAAGAAGAGAAAAAAAAAGCTAGGTCAAACGATACCTTAATCAACTTTCTTCAGTCCATCCATGACTTGAGAAAGAGTAGTAGAAGTGTAGAACCCTTCAATAAAATGGTTTCATAATCTATCAATGTGAAGACTATTATCAGACTGTATTAAACAAAATGTTTTCCAAAGTCATAATTAAGAACTTCATCAAGCAGACTCAGACTCACATATCTTTATATTATCATACAAATGACATAGTGAAAGTTTGAAATGAAAAATATAAATATAAACAATCATCTTGACTCGCAATGCTGAGAAAATGGGAAACACGAACTAAAGATAAAAATATCCAAACTTCCTATTCCATATACATTTCCATATCCATATATGCTCCACTTGCATACATCCATACATAAAGATAAAAATAGTAGTAATAGTGTTGACTTTGTTCAACTTTAATTCTTTAAATGATGTTTCTTAGTAAGAGAAGAAGATAGTTGAAGATATACTTTGATTTAGCCTCTTTTAAATGAATAACAAATGCAAAATTTATAATTATACCAACTATTCAAGACAAAAATTTAGACAAAATCAGTAACTACATATATATATATATATATATATATGAGTCAGGATCCGTTGACACCAACTAGTTTGACACCAAATGTTACACCTCTTAATAACGTTTTAACCGATATAAATTTTATAAAATCCACCGTTGGATTGAAAGTTTACATCATATAGATCATTTGTGTAAAATTTCAGACAAATCCAAAATCATTTGATATGTTATTGAGATACATCAAAATTAACGGTTTTTGTATTTTTTTAAATGCCGTTAATCTTTATGTGTCTCAATAGCATATCAAATGATTTTGGATTTGTCTGAAATTTTACACAAATGATCTATATGATGTAAACTTTCAATCCAACGGTGGATTTTATAAAATTTATATCGGTTAAAACGTTATTGAGAGGTGTAACATTTGGTGTCAAACTAGTTGGTGTCAACGGATCCTGACTCTATATATATATATATATATATATATATAAATGTTCTTTTTTGTATAAAGTATCAATTTCATTCTGAAATCGTTTTCTTATCATTCCTAAAGGCTCTGTATCATCCATCATATATAACCAACAAAGATCCTTCTAACTATGTATCAGTAGGCAGTGCAATAGACAGTAGTACATTGGAAAATATTATGAATGTGCCAAATTCATCTAAAACATTAGCAGTCACAGATGTCTCGTGTTGATTGGTTGCTTGATTTATTTCACCAATGCAATTCTTGAATGGAAAAAAATAGACAACCAAAAAAATTCAATTCCAAAGCAGAATAATAAATATCACACAATAGAATTTTACGTGGAAAATCCTCTCAATATAAGAGAATAAAAAACCACGGGACCAAAGCCAGATAAATCTTCCACTATGAATAATAACAAGTACACGATAGTCTACCTAGTAAATACTAGGGAACAACAATACACACCAAAGGTAGAAATCAATTAATAACACAAATTCCACACAAATGACCTATTAAAACACAAATACTTACCTATTTTTCGTTTTTTTTTTTCTTCTTTTTTTCTACTTTTTTTTTTCTTTTTTTTTTTTCTTCTTTTTTTTTTCCTTTTAATATAATTGTGTGGATTCCACTTTAGGAGTGAATCCACCCAACACAAACAAAATAAGACGGTTCATAAGTTCATTTCATATGAGAAATGACAAAACCTTACACCCAAGGAATAAACAATACTGAAGGACAATAACACACACAATGAAAAGCATAGCAAATTAGCAATGAAAATATAGTCTAATAACCAATAGGGGCACTTAAAATTGCCTCTTGTTGAATGATATTCTCCAAAACAGCTTCAGAGGATGTCAATTGATGCTTAAGATCTTCAGCCACTTGACTTAAAAAATCTATCTTCAAACGCAAGTCTTCAACATCCTTAGCAACCCGTTTCTTGGAATCCAATAATTTCTCAAAGGCATCTTGAGATACTTGTATTTCAGGAAATAAAACACGCCTCTCGACACCAACCAACCATTCCTTATCAAAAGCAAAGTTTCGCACAACTTGTAATAGCTCCACAAATTCAGAGTGGCTCGACCCTGATACTTCCAGCAAACTATGGGTTTCGAGGAATTTCAATAGCTTAGCTAGGAAGTTATAGGCACAGCCCTTGTATATATCACCAAGTGAAGTGTCTTTTAAACGAACAGAAGGATTCCTAACAAGAAAATCAGTTAATAAAGACATATTCTCATAATCCAAATGATTCTTGGAGGCCAGTTCCTCAAGCTCCCTCTTGACAAGAAAAGGGTCACCTGAAAGTATAAAACAAAGCAATAAGATACCCTGAGTTGCAATAGGAGATGTGATGCTAGGAAAGGAGGGTTTAGATCTGGCAACATTTGAGTTTACTTTAATGAAAGCGTCGCCATTTGAAGAAACTGAACAACATGTAGAGAAGAAGAGAGTTCAAAATTAAAACGGTGATGAGGTAAGATAAGAAAACAAAATTGATACATTACCTTGATCATTATTAGTCTTAGAAACTCCTTCTATCTCAACCTCAATACCCTGCTCATAAGTTAAAAAGGAAGTTTATGTTTATAGTAAAATTCACTTCCTACATTCGAAAGAGAGTCAAACGAATACAACGAAAATGAGGGGAATAATTGCCTTTTGTTTAGAAGCAACCACTTGTATAGGTGGCTCATTCTTTGTTCCTGAAATGGTGGACATAGTTGCAATTGGTGTTTTTTCTGATGTTGATCCATCCAACTAATTCCATAGCATGAAAATGTAAATTAGTGGCAGCATATAATATTTAAATAAAATTATTTCTTCAAATATTTCTTGTTAGCTTTATATTACATTATTTACTTGAGAAGGTTTGATGATAGTATCAGTTTCTCCAAGTGATTGTTCATTCAGCAACTCCTGTAATGAGATCGAAATTATTAATTACAAGCATTACTATATAAGAGCTTGGACTATAAATTTGACATGGCATTCAAATTACTTCAGAATTTGTTGGTAGTATTGCTAAATCCATAACATTTTTAACAAACTCATGCTCTGCCTTTGGTGTTTGTTTCATTTGTATCTGCACAAAAAATAGAATGTTTGATTCAAAGACATTTCCATGGTGATTATGATCAAAATTTATAGACTATGTAAGGGTTTAGTCTATAAATTTGACATGGCCTGCAAATTACTTACTTTTGAATTTGTTGGTAGTAAATCTTCTAATTTTTGAGAAGGATCCCCTGAAAGTATACGGAAGAATCATTATGCCAATTTGATTAAAAATAAAACAAAGCAATAGAATACCTTTAGATGCAACAGGAGATGTGATCCTCGGAGATGGTTCAGATTTGGAAACTATTATTTCATCATCCTTAAAAAATTGTTCCTCAACATATGAGTTTACTTTCATCAAAGCATCGCCATTTAGAGAAACTAAACAACATGTGGAAAAGAAGATAGTTCAAAATTAAAAGGCTGGAGAGATAATATAAGAAAATAAAATTGACCAAAAAATGTTTACCTTGATCATTATTAGTCTTAGAAGTTCCTTCTATCTCAATACCCTGCTTAAAATTTAAAAGGATGTTTATGTTTAAAGTATAATTCAATTCGTACATTCGAAATAGAGTCAAAAGAATACAAGGAAAATGAGAGGAAAATGAGAGTATACTACTTGCATTGGTGGCTCATTCTTTGTTCTTGAAATGGAAGACACAGTTGCAACTGCTGCTTTTTCTGATGTTGATTCCTCCAACTAATTCCATAGCATGCAAATGTAAATTAATTGCAGCATATATAATCTTTCTAAGTATAAAATCATCTTTTTCAAATGTTTGTTAGCTTTATATGCAAAATGAGGTGGTACTATATTAAATCATTTACTTGAGAAGGTTTGACTACAATATTATTTTCTCCATGTGAATGTTGTTCGTCTATTGATTGTTCATTCAGCATCTCCTGTAATAAGATCAAAATTATTAACTACATGTATTACTACGTAAGTGCTTAGACTATAAATTTGCCATGGTCTATAAATTACTTACTTTTGAATTTGTTGGTAGTATTGTTAAATCCTGAACATTTTCAACACTTGATATTTCAAAATCTTCGGTGGCTTCTGCACTTGATTGCTGTTCAAATAGACTCTTCACATTGCTATATATTCTATAATCTATAGAATTTACCATAAAATTTGTAAAATCAGCCATTAGACTATAGAAAAATACATTTTCAACATCATTATAAAATCAAAATGTTCACTTTCCATTTAATGGAATGGAAAGCGATTAAAATCACATAACGGTAAAACAAAAATCAGATATTTGTAAAATCAAACTGAGATATTGGATATATCGTGTACCTGTGATATTTCTAATAATTCTCAGTAAATGACGAATTTCTGATAAGGTGTTGGTTGTTGATGCTGAAGTGAGAGTGAGTATTTTATCACAATTCCGCACGATGCGACTTTTTACAGCCTGAAATTGATTTCCCTGGACATCACTGAGGCTTGGTAGCATATCAAATGCTAAAATATTTAGATTTGGAATATGAACATTCTGATCATCTGCACTTTTGAATATTTCTTCTAACTCATTTGCTTCTCTTATCAACAGAACATTTAACTTCGGAAGCTCTTTACATACAGAGAATGGAAACAAAGATTTCAACTTGTTGCACTTTATTACACCAAGTCCTTTTAGTTCTGGGAAAAATGTTGTTGAAGACAAAGAATTTGAATTTTGTTTATTCTCCAAACCATCATGATCTTCAATAATATGTTCCAACTCTTTGCATTCTTCTATTATTAAAGAACGCAACTGTGGTAGAAATCTTAACATGGAAGTGGAGAAAACAAATTTCAACTTGTTGCACTTTCTAACAGCAAGTTGTTCTAGCTTTGGGAAGCATGTTGTTGAAATGTTTTTATTCTCCAAATCATCTTCAATAATATGTTCCAACTCGTTGCATTCTTCTATTCTTAAAATACGCAACTGTGGTAGAAATCTTAAAATGGAAGTGGAGAATGCAATTTTCAATTTGTCACATCGCATGATTGTTATGCGTGTAAGGTTTTTGAGGGAAAATGAATTTTTGGGACCCACAAAAAGACAAGTCATCATAGGCAGATCAATCAAGGTAATGTATCGCAAAGCTAAGTCCAGTTGCTGTTCATCAATTTCATTCAGGGAAAATATACTTTCTACATTGGAATTGAATACGTCGAGTGTTTCCAAAGTGAGAAAAAGATCAATGTTCCCACTCAATTCCTACATGTACGTACATCAAATAAATTACCAGTAAGATAATAGAATTTCTAGAATTCAATGGAAAAACATTTATAAAATTAAATGTGATCTCCTTTTAAAATTAGGTGTAAAAAGAAATTGCATTTCTTCAATTCTTAAATAAAGCAACAATGGTAGAAATCTTAAAATGGAAGTGGAGAATGCAATTTTCAATTTTTCACATCGCATAATTATATAGGCAGTTAAAAGATCATTGGAATTTATTCAGTATTATTTGGCCATGATTTTTTTTTCATAGGTTTTCTTTGCATACTTCAATGATACTTGATTAACTTAGTTTCATATTTTCTTGGCTATTTCAAAAATTTCATCTCTAGGATTTATGGATATATCTATTTCATGATATTTTAAATGTTTTGTCTAGAAATTAAGTATTTTTATTTATAAACTTAAAGAGGGATACCAAATAACAAAGATATATGGAAAGAGGGATACCTTAATGATTGTATTATACTGGGAACATTCACAGAGACGAAGAGATTTCAAAGAAGGAAATGTTATTCGATATTGTTTGGGACACATGGCGATCAAACTTGGCAGACTGGTAAGATGGAGTTTTCTCAATTCCGGAAGATGAAGCTGAATCCCCATATCGTTTTGATGATCACTACTAGTGTCATGTCCAAATATGTATTCCAATTGAGCACAATCTACAACATAGAGCTCTTTCAATTTTGGGAAGACATTGACACAGATGTTGCCACCAATGTTATGATATCCAATATCTATTATTATGTGCTTCAGTTCATCACAATTCTTAATTGTCAAAGTTTCCAACTGCATTATTAGATCAATAGATAGGATAAATACTGATTTCATCTTCGGAAAATGAGTCAGCACAATCTCTTTAATATTGCAGAGGATGTTTGATTGTATTTGAAGACGTTCCCATATGTTAAGGCCATATGAATTTGATTCCTGCAATGTAGTTATGTAATCCCAATGAAAAAAGGATCGAATTCAATCAAAGCAAATATTGTTGTACTGTGCACATAAATTAAGAAAAAGTTATTATTACTTATAATAATTATATACATTAGTGTTATTATAATTGATTATTTACTAACAGTAATATTCAAATTTTAGGTGATTTATGCACAAATTCTATCTATAAATAAATATAAGATACAACCTACTAGAAAGAAAGGCTTACCGATGCTACTGAGCAGTCATGCGGTTGATCCAATTGTATTTGTGCTTTGGAAGTGGAAGATGATCCGTTCACACATTCTTCAAAAATACTAATGAAGTTTGGTAATTCAGAGAGCTCCAATTTAGTTAGTGAAACCAATTCAACATGTTGAGATTGGCCAAACACATATTTCAATCCATCACATTCTCTTATTCTGATAGCTTCTAGTGCTGGAAGGTCTTGAGCAGAGAGGAAAGATAGTATAGAAACTAACATAGGGCAATTCTCAACTTTGATGCTCTTTAGATTGCAGAGGTTTGCCTTACCATTGAATAGTTGTTCCAAATTTTTCATGTTTTTCAGTTCTAGTACAACCAAGTTGGACAAGATCGGTACATGAGAACCAATGGTGTCAATGAGGCACCGTAGTTGTGAAATCCCATCCAAATGAAGTTCAACAAGATCATTCATACCGTGTTCTAAAGGAACAATCTCAGGCATGAGATTTCTCCATTCCCCCTTAATTCCTTCTAGACAAAGAGCCTCTGCTGTTTGCATGCAGTACTTGAGTGTTCCTTTTGAAAATTGACACTTTTCATCACCACGAAACACAACATATTTGGAAAATCTGGTACTCACCAATTCTAAGTCTCTCGTATGATTCTTGATATGATATCTTTGCAACTCAGGTAAGGTTATTTCCTGACAAAAATCATTGAAACTATATTTGAAATACAACTCTTCAAGTGATGAGCATCTTTTAATAACCTCAAATGGATTATTCTTTCTAATTTCACAATCTTCCAACTTCAACAATTTAAACTTGTTCAGTTCTGTAATTTGGTTTGGCAATTCATTGACTTTGCATCTATCCAAATCAAGAGTCTCCAGACTTTGTAGGTTTCCCAAAATAGAGATGTCACCTAAATCCACATTATCAACCAACATAGATCGAATATTGGTTAATGACCGAATTGAATCTGGTAATGATAAAGGTGAGTCATAATAATTGCCAGAAAAATTCAAAACACGAAGCTTGATAACATTTTCAAAAAAAGACTTTGGAACTTCTGTACATCCGTGGTCTGTATCCGCCTTGATAATTAATGCCTCAAGTTTGGAACCATCAAACTTTAAGTTAAAAATATCCATGCGTTTCCCTTCACATAATAAATATTTGATATTTGTTTGCTTTTCAACCGATGACTTCTCATTTTTATCAAACAATTTTACACATTGAATATCTTTGTTCGCTATCCATTGAGCTGCTTCTCGGACCAAATCATGCAGTTTTAGACGTTTTTCACCGTCCTCCAACAACAAACAAGAATCTACGAGCTTGTCTTTGGCTAGAACTACTAGGTTTCGAGCATCATCGTAGCTACCATAATCTTCCCCCAAAAGGCCCACACCTATGCAAAGTCTTGTTATAACTTCAATAGAATTTTCTTCATCTTCTCGGAAAACCGAACATAAGAGAAACAACCCCTTGGCTATTTCATCCTTCAAATTATCATAGCTAATCTTCAAACAGTTATAAATTCCAACCTTATCATCATCAACACCATGCATGGATACAGGTTTCTTCAAGGATTTCAATGTCACATCCCATTTATGCTCTCGATGTTGGTGGCCCTTTAAGCTACTGGCGATAACTGAAATTGCAACAGGTAATCGTTTGCATTCCTTTGCAATTTTACGTCCCTTATCGATCAATTTTTGAGAGGTGCTATCACTTATCTTGGCATACATTTTGAACATGATCCACGCTTCTTCTTCTGATAAAAGACCCAATTCAATTATCTTATCACAATCCATGTTGTTGAAAGTTTCTTGATTACGCGAGGTTACAAGAACTCTACAACCTTTGTGTGTGTCTTGTTTTGGAATTCCTATTGCATCAAAATCAAGAGGTGGGCCTCGATCCCACACATCATCCAGTATCACAAGAATTTTGTCACCATTTGTTAATCTACTCCATAGTTTTTTGGGTCGGTCTGGTTCATTACAACCCCCCCATTCCAGTCTTAAAGAACCAGCAATATCATCTTGAATTTTTTTTATATCAGGAGTAAATGACACGGTCGTATCAACGACATAAGCAAATATTTCAGATTGCTTTAGCTCTTTACCCACTTCTTTGGCCATTGTTGTCTTTCCAGTGCCCCCCATCCCTTGTAATCCGGTTATATAGTTATTGTCATCTTTTAATGCATCCAACAGTTCTTTGTATTTTGACTCTCTACTTTCAAAAGAAATGTAATCTTTGGATGAATAGCGTTCAACACCTGGAACAGGGCGAGGAAGTTCAATATTTTCAAATTTCTCTCCCTTTAGTTGTTTGATCTTCTCCAACTTCTTTGATAAATCCTCTCCCTTTTTATATCGCCGGATACAATTAGGACAAAATCCAAAAAAACATGTTTGTTTTGTTTTTGTGTCCACTTGATTGAGCTCATCAATATCTTTTTCCCAAGAAACAACATTAGCTTGAATATCTTTATCTCTTTCTCTTGCATCTTTGACACGTTGCTCGATAGTTATCCTTTGTGGTTCCAACGTAGTTCTTTCTTCTTCAAATTGCTTAACAATGCATGTGAAGCAAAATACATAACGTGCTTTTTCTATTGCGCCATCAATCAATTTGTCCACATATTTCTTCACCAACTCACAGAGGAAACTTGCCATCTAAATCAATTTCAAGAAAACAAAGTCAGACATATATAGAATGAAAGGTATTAGGATCAATATATATAAATAATGATTCACTACAACAGTACAACTATATACTAGTATTAGTCTTGATTTGAAATTGAAACGGTTTTAAGCTACATTTGCAGTTGTGTTTGCTTCATTCAATATTATTAAATAGTAAAGAGAAGATAAAGTAGAAGATCCCCTTTAGCAGCTAATAATAACACTAGAGAACTTGAAGTGAAGAGTGAGTAATCCTTCTTATATTGAGCAAAACCATGAGTCACTAATTAGGTGGAAAATTTGTAAAAGTCATTCATTAAAGACTTTTTCAAGTTGCATAAAGTTCCAAAAAGTTCACCATTAAGGAAAGCTTTATTGACATTTAGGTGAAATAAATACCATTTGTTTTGTTGTTGCAACTGCAAAGGTTACATGAACAAAAATAAGCTTGGCAAAATTAAAGTTGCTATTTTTAGAGTCACTTTAATTAAGATTTTAGTTTATTTTTGATAGTTTAATGTTTAATTTAAAGTCATATTTGAATAAATTGCAGTTTTTGATTTATTGAGTCAATTATGTGTTTTTAATAATAAATTATTGTATTTAAACAAATGACAAATTGTAACATTTTTTTTTTGTCAAAACTACATTTAAATAAGAACAATTTTTCTTCTAAAACGACACTTAAAAAATAATAGATAAAGTATAAATTATAATGATAAGAATTTAAAATAGGTAATCTCCTCATCCACCGTAATATTTGAGCTAGCAAAATACACTAATTATAAACATAAATTGTTAATTTAAAATGATACATGCACATTGTGAACCCATTAAGTGACTTTTACATGTCCCACCGTATATATAAGAGGACTTATGAGAGGAGGGAGGGGTTGGAGCCACCCTTTGCCCCCCTAATATCTGTCCCTGCTACTAGTCTAGGTTTTATGACTCGATCTAGAACTTATGTCTGCTAAAGTAATTAGTTTGGAGATATCAAATTATTCAGTATGACTAAGAATTCAGGTTTCGTTCATGCTTTTGATAATATGAATAGACCTAAAAGATTATGGTGCTATATTAGATAAACGGGATCTTGATGAGTTATGAGATTGGTCTTGATCTATTTGTGAATATATACCTTGACATGAACATTATTGTTTTGATGATTGACAAAAGACGTCGGAGAATGACAAGAATACAAAAAGTGGAAAAGAGGATTAAGTTTTTCAAAAGTTGGGTTATAGACTTATTGAGTTATTGATGTAGGAGGATTTTTTTAGTATTTTATTATTTTAGCTAGATTTAGTTTTATTATATTTTAGGTAGATTTGTTATTTTTATATTTCACCTAGATTAGTTATTTTATATTTTAGGTAGATTTGTTATTTTTATTTAGCTAGGTTTGTTATTTTTATTTTTACAATCTTTTAGGAGATTTGTTATTTTTATTTTTTACTCCTATTTAAGCTAAACTAATATTGTAGCCTTGAAGGCAACCTTTGATTCAATAAAAATTATAGAGAATTTTTCTCAAGTTTGGTGGATTCCAAATTACTCTTTCTGGTGGATTACAGAGCCTTATCTGACAGGTTTGTCGCTTGCAAACCTATGTTCCATAATAGGATTAGCGCTTGCTATTCCTTCACGCTTCCGTACTGCATCAGTTATAATCCATTTATTTTTTTTAGAATCCATACGTGAGCAGTAGAAAACGCTCTCTTAAAAATATATCACACAAAAAAAATTTACTTAAATACAATTTTACATAAAAATATATTGGCTAGAAAATCTTAATTAATTATGAATATTAGCATGGATTTGAGGTGGTCCATATATGTTTAGTTATAGAGAACATAGAGTAAACTAAAAAAAAGACACTGTAAAAACATAGTTTACTCTATGTTCTCTACCGTGTCTTATAATATAGCATAACTATCTACTTATGTTTTTTTTTTTTATAATGGACTATGCATTAAAATTAATATTTTTGCATGCATCGAGAACCGTGCACAGAGAGGTATAAAATACGAGTGTCATATTTTTGTCTATAGAAGTGTGTTGATATAACATACGTCTTTTTTATCATATATTTCACCCTAACAGTGGTTGAGGCGTCAAGCTAATGACATTAAAGAAACTCTACTTGCGAGGAAACCCATGATATGCAACTCGATCTTTATTTTATTTTAATTTTCAGCTTCTTTATTAAGTTAATAAAATAAAAACACCGATGAATGAATTTGTCGATCTATTTGAATTACTTTGTTATGCGCAACTTGATTTTGTGCATTTGATTAGAATATACAGTACTTGTCTGTTTGTTCTCAACCTTAAAAAAATCTGTTAGTTTACATTATTGATTGTTCTCTATTTATATTAGTCTGCTAATAATTGAGTAAATTGTCAAATATCCCAAAATTTCAAAATTCGTCAAATACCCCCCCCCCCCCCCCCCCCCCCCCCCCCCTTCCCGAAATTTGGAAATAAGCAAATACACCCCTGAAATTATAAAACGTCAATCGAATTACCCTTTGACGTGGACTCTGTGTGAACTCTGACCAGTAGTGTCAGGGGGGAAATTTGATTGACTTTTTATAATATCAGGGGGGGGTATTTGCCTATTTCCAAATTTCATGGGGTATTTGACGAATTTTAAAATTTTAGGGGGTATTTGACAGTTTACTTGCTGATAATTCGAGGAATGATTTATGTTTGTTTATAATGATTCCAAAAGGCTCTATTTTTTTTTCCTGTTATCATAATTGTAAGGTCTTGAGCCTAAACACTTGAATATTTTTCTTACTTGTGAGTACTCATATACTTGTAATTCTCCAGAACTTGCGATTATTCTTTATTGCATTGGAGAGGATGAGGACCGTCGAGATGGGTCGAATGGTCCCAGGAGCATATGGGGCGTGTATGTACAATAATTACTATGTTTGTACATATTGTTGTTGGCATATAGGAGAAGCTTCCGTGAATGAATGATATTGGACTTGATCTAGAGCACTTGGGCCATGTGTATTAGGCATTGGTCCAATTTGAAACAATAACCGATATGAAATTAACACTAAATTAAATATCTAGATAAAAAAGCTAAATGATATGTGGACTTGTAAAAGTCACTTAATGGGATCACAATGTGCATGTATCATTTTAAATTAACAATTTATGTTTATAATTAGTGTATTTTGCTAGCTCAAATATCACGGTGGATGAGGAGATTACCTATTTTAAACTCTTATCATTATAATTTATACTTTATCTATTATTTTTTAAGTGTCGTTTTAGAAGAAAAAATGTTCTTATTTAAATGTAGTTTTGACAACAAAAAAATGTTACAATTTGTCATTTGTTTAAATACAATAATTTTTTATTAAAAACATTTGGCCCCCCATCTTATAACTTTTTGGATCCGTCCTTGTTTGTATACCTCGTTTTATGTACTTTCAATGCATATGAACGAGTTTTATATATGAACAAACTTCTTTCACCAATCTACACAAAGAATCATCTAATGTTCAATGTAATTCTAGGAAACATTTCCTCTATTGAATCTATTTTTAATAAATTTTTTTGGGGGGGGTTGTGAGGATTCTAGGAAAATTTCTTGGGTTAGTTGGAAGACTATTTGTTTACCTAAGGAGAGTGGAGGTTTGGGGGTGAGGCGGTTGTGGGAGTTTAACCAGCTTCTTCTAGGCAAGTGGTGTTGGAGGTTGTTGGTGGACCGAGAGGGGTTGTGGTTTAGAGTGCTGGCAGCTCGGTATGGGGTTGAGGGAGGTAGCCTTCGGGATGTCGGGCGGAGAGGGTCTTTGTGGTGGAGGGAGATAGTGCGTATTAGGGAGGGAAGTGGTGAGCTAAGGGGCGGGTGGTTTAGGGAGCATGTTGTGAGGAGGGTGGGGGACGGGTCAGAGACTTTTTTCTTGACCGATCCCTGGGTGGATGGGACTCCTTTGTGTGAGCGGTTTGGGCGGCTGTTTGAGTTGACGGCGACCAAATCACGCACGGTGGCTGAGATGTTTGCTTTAGGGTGGGGTGCATATGGTGCGGCGTGGGAGTGGCGGAGACAGTTGAGGGCGTGGGAGGAGGAGATGTTAGGAGAGTGTCAGTCTTTACTTCTTACCATTTCCTTGCAGGCTCTATCTTTAGACAGGTGGCAGTGGCGCTTTGATCCTGATGCAGGTTATACGGTTAGGGGAACATACCAGGTTTTGATATCTCATGTTTTGGTTACTATGGACGTTGCGGATAATCTGGTCTGGCATCCTCAGGTTCCTTTGAAGGTCTCCATCTTCGCATGGCGTTTATTGCGCGACAGGTTGCCCACGAGGGTAAATTTGGTTACTCGACGGGTTTTATCTTCTACAGCATCCACTTGTGCTTTTGGATGTCACGAGGCTGAGTCGGCATATCACTTATTCATCTCCTGCAGGATTGTGAGCTCTCTTTGGGATTTAGTGCGAGCATGGATTGGCATTCCTTTGGTGGACTTTTCTACACTTCGGAGTCACTTTATCCAGTTTACATTTTCAGCAGGTGTTTCACGAGCGCGCCGATCATTTTTACAGCTCATCTGGCTTGTGTGTGTGTGGGTAGTTTGGACGGAAAGAAATCATCGATTGTTTACAGGCTCAGCAGAGACGCCCCTCATTTTGTTGGACAAGATCAAGCTGTTCTCCTTTAGGTGGTTGAAGTCGACGAGTATTACGTTAGCTTTAAACAACCATAGCTGGTGGTCTAGTCCTATGCTTTGTCTGGGCTTTGTATGATTTGCTTATGTTTCTGGTTTCTCTGACTCTTTGTAAACTTTTGTAGTCTACCTCGGTACGTCTTGTGCTGGGGAGGCTGATTATGTTAATATATATCATTTTGGCTTGTTCAAAAAAAATGTTCAATGTAATTAAAGTTACGCAGTAAGAAATGCCGTATATACTATAACATGCGTAGGTTCGATTCAACCTATGTTTTGGCCAAGGTTATCAAAACCGGACCGGACCGGCTAGTCGGATCGGTCGGACTGTGAACCGGTCATGAAAACGGTTCGGTTATGAGCAAAAACCGGATAGGAAACCAACCGGCAAAAAGACGCGTGAACCGGTTTTGAACCGGCGAACCGGCCGGCACGGTCCAAGCGGTTCTGCAAATTTTTTATTTTTTTTTTAAAAAAAAAGGGTAAAACAACGTCGTTTTAACTTTTTTTTTTTTAAAAAAAAATCTTAAACAAAACAACACGTCGTAGGAATAAGAAATGTTTGTTTTTCATTAGGAATTGATTTTTTTTATGGCAGTATGTTGTTAATTGATGTTATGGTGCTATTTTGTGTTATTGAATTTAGTTTATTATATAATTTCTAATTTGGTTTGAGTTAAAAAATTTATTTTATTTTGACTTGTGATATTTTATCTTTTTAATGTGTGAAATTGTGAAATATTGAGCAATTATTCATATATTTTTATTTATATATTAATTATAATATATATTTAATTAAAAACGGTTCGACCCCGATTGAACCCGGTCTGATTAATTGAACCTTGAACCGGTGAGCTCGCCGGTTCGATGACCGATCCGGTTCTGACAACCTTAGTTTTGGCCACAATTTAATTTTTTGTCAAAATTCCACATTCCGTACATAGCAAAAAATTATGCACGAGACTGATTGTTAAAACTTAAAAGAGTAAGTTATCAAATTTGCTTCCACTACATTAATTTAACCAAAAAACTGTTTTCTACTCGCTTTGTTCCAAAAGATAAAAAATAAAAATCACGTTTATTAAAAAAAATAAACGATAATAATTTGAAAGTAAACTTTGCAAATCTTTCCTTTTATTTTATATGTCAATTAATTATTGTGTTAATATTTTTTTTTACTTTACTAGAGACTATAATCTGGTCTTTCACTTCTTCAACATCTTTATCATTTAACTCAAATTAGTTGATCTACTCAACTCCATATAGATCTACTCAACCTCATATTTTTGGTAAAAATAATAGATAGTTGATAGTTGTTAGTAGCTGGTAAGCTAATTAAAATATTAGTTAAAATTAACTGTTTAACTAGATGATAAATATAAAATTAAATAAAGAAGATTTTAAATTCATATAAATATTCACATGAAAAAATGAATTTACAAAAATGCTAAAAATATACACATGAAAATATACAAATAAAATGATCTGAATGTACACATGAAAAAAATACATTTATAAGAATGATCTGAATGAAATGCTTAGTTACCTCTCATGATCCGTTCAGTGCACAAAGTATATTTTCCTTCCTCTTTCTCAAATTCTCAAATTGCAAGCAGAAATATTAAACAAACAATAATTAACAACTCTTTTCTTTTGTTTTTGATGGGTAGACAATAACAATTGTAACCCCAATAATGTAGGCTTCACCACAATCAACCTATTAAATGTGTATAGCAATAGTAACCCCAATAATGTAGGCTCCCGTACTTTGACTCCAAGGTCTTTCTTTTATGTTAAAAAAGATAAATGTATTTTTGGGCAAGTGTGCTACGAGAGTCACGGGACACTTAAATTAAGTATAATAGAAAAAATTTAAACATAAAATTAATATTGAGATAATAATTTTTTATAATTTTAAATTATTGAATTTACAAATTTTAAGATTAAATTTATTTATTAATATACTTATTCGGAGACATTTTAAAAACAAAATTATATTTTTTAGATTCGTTATATAATTAATATATCTAGTATATAATAATAGATCAAATATATTAATAAATCTGATATATTAATTATACAATAAATTTAAAATGTTGAATTTTACTTATAAAATATCAAGAGTATACTGTATAAAGTTTTATTACTTCAAGTTTTTATTAGTATAAGAAATAGTTTACTACTTTTTAAATTTATCAAATAATTAATATATTTAATTTTTTATATAGACAAAATATATTGATTATTTTATAAATTTTAAAAATTTAACTTTTTCTCTTTATAAGGACTAGGTGATATTTCTTATATATAGTATATATCTATTTGCCATTAAAAAAAGACTAGGGGATATTATACATATTTATACAAAAAGAAATTTTGTTTGTTGTAAAAAAAAATAATTGTTTTATAAAATAGTTATTGCTAATTGTGAAATAGTACAAAATTTCAACTTTGCAATAAATTTGACAACAACCAAGTACCAATCTAGTAAATGAGCTACCAAAACAAACCAACCTATTAAATGTGTACAATCATAGTGGCTCCACTCTGACTCAATCATTTTTCTTTTATGCTAAACTACTACCAAGCCACGGTTTAGTGGTGAAGGGTTTGGGTAGTATGTTATAGGTCATGGGTTCGATTCTCATTCATTGTAAACAAAAAAAAAACTACTACCAATGATTATTATAAGTATAAAATTATTTTTTTTATTAAAAAAATTAATGTATTTGGTTCATATTATAAATTATATATATTAATTTTTCAATGAATCTAATAGAGATTTTTTATTTATAATAGTGACCGGAGGCTTCTTCCGTCCCATAAAAAAATCACTTTACTTTATCTTAAATTAATATTATAAACAAATACAACTTATTTTTATAATTTTTAAGATTTACTCTTACTTATTTTCATAAAATTTAATGTAAATTGCATTTAATTTATTCTTTTTTTTTTATATAATAGATAGATATAGGCAAAGGATGGGGCGAAGCTTGCTTGGTCCCCCGATGTCTAGATGTTCTTCGCCTTATAAAAAAAACTCTCTTCTTTTCTTTATAGTTAATAACCAATATTTTTTTTTATATCTTCTTATAAAACTTATTTTAAGGAAAACACAATGTAGTGTGCGATCGATTTCATTGGCATCGCGATGCCACCCTCCCTACTTACTCCCCTTATGGGGTGGTCTCCAAACGACAATTTCGATTTGCTTTCCTGTGCGATTCAGCACTGTTGATCGGCGTAGACACAAGGTGATTCATCTTCACGATTCATCTCGCAAGGGACAATTCCTAGGTCCCTGTTTCCATTATTCCTGACACCGAAAGGGACAAACACGGCTTGATGTTGAAAACGCTATTGTTTGAAGCCGGCAAAGAAATCTTTGGTTTGACAAACCATTGGATAAACAAACAATCGATGGATCATGGATTCATGGTCTTCAAGACCTGCAACGGCCTAATAATGCTCAAAAGGACTAGGTGCGTGGATACACCGTGTTGGTGGTAGTGTCGTTTGTCGCACTAAAGGGTTTGATGGGTACTTTGGTGATTCTCATGTTCGTGGTGTTCAGTTTTATTGATCGACCATCCCTCGATCTAGCTTTCGAATGGTTCTGGGTTGCTTTGGATGTTCAACAAGATTTCTTATTATAGGTTGATATTTCAATATCCATATCATTTAGTGATTTCGGACCGTATTGCTTGAAAAAGCATCATTGCTTGCTGCTTATCGCAGGGAGTAGTGTGTACATGGACCGTCTCCGTGTTGATGATCGGTTCATTCATCTCAATTTTATTGTTCTACGTTTTGTGTTAGCGCACTGGGTTAGATTAGATCTATGTTCCCCAACTTTTGTATATATTTTATTTTATTTTTAATAATAATATGAGCTATAGGTGGAGGACGGAGAAGAATAAAGATGCCAACAAAGTTGGTATGTCTGTCCCAACCTTGATGTCTAGATAATCTTAATTTATCAAAAAATCATACTTTAAATTATCATATTTTACTTTTTTTAATAAGTGTAAATTTTTTTTTACTTATAATATGAGACGGAGAAAGTATCTCTTACTGGTATGGAGCATTTATTAAACATATAAAAGAAAAGAATTTTTATAATTTAAAAATTTTGAATGCACATTATTTACCAGTAATATGTTTAACTGTAGTTGATTAGCCGTATTTTATTAAACACC
Source organism: Trifolium pratense (assembly GCF_020283565.1). Lineage (NCBI taxonomy): Eukaryota > Viridiplantae > Streptophyta > Magnoliopsida > Fabales > Fabaceae > Trifolium > Trifolium pratense. The sequence continues at coordinate 29,754,711 of NC_060063.1, forward strand.
TCACCCGCCCCTAGGTTGTCATGTTAGGTAAATTTCATGTATTGTCCTTTCTCATTTACTCGTCACATTTTCATTTTTCCTACTATCTAAATGTACTTTACGTATTGTCATATCATGCACAGCCCAATATGTAGTACGTTAGCTGGCTGCACAGTGTACTCTCCAATGTGCGTCGCATTGTGTGAAAGTGAAACTATGAGAGTACAAAGAGAGCGTGTGAGAAGCGGAGGAGACGCGTGAGGTGATGCACGAAACTTGTTTGGGCTGAAGCCCAATGAGAAGGGTAACAATGAGAGGTTGTGCTTTTTGAACCTCAATCTCGAGGCTGTTTGATGCAGAAAAAAAAAAATCATTTTTAAAAATATTGCATTTGTTATAGATTTTTTAAATAATCATAAGCTAAAAATAATCAGAAAATAGTTAAAAATGAGAAGCTACTATGAATACCTTCTCAAATAATAGATGTTTTTAGAGGAGAGAGAAAATAAATGTTAAAAGAAGAAAATTATTTTGTAATTAAAAAATCACTTTTAAACATTCTATTTAAACAAACTAAAAATTATTTTATTTAAAAAAGTGATTTTTATAACGATAAACAAACACAAAGTGTTGGTGTTTTTGTATGTTGGCTTTATTTTGCTAAAACAAATATACTAACAAGATGTTGGACTGAATACTTAAGCATTGGATACGACATCCAGTGTTGATAAGTGTCAAAAATCAGTGATTTTACGTATACATTTTAAGTACTTATTAACTTATTTTATAAGTCATTTGAAGTAAAAATTCCAACTATTTATAAATATTAGTCTTTACTAGCAAATTAGTATTTTAACTATTTTCACCTATTTTTCGTTACTTTTCTAGGTTTTAGCTATTATATATTAATTATATAAGATACATATTATTATTATATTATGATTAATGTTTATTTATGTGTTAATATAGATCAAAAAGAAGTGCAAGGATACAATTACAAGTGGACTTAAAAAGAAAAAGGAAACAAGGCGGTCCAATTGGAAAAGAGGAGCAGAGAGTTAAGTGTGCAAGTTGCAGAGACACCACCGTTTTGCTTTCTTAATACTAAAGGAATTGCATACTTAAGTGATAAATTAAAAAGCCTATAAAAGCATCCAGTGGCAATTCACTCTCACGCACCATCAGAGAACATCACGAAACAGAGGAGAAAGGCAGAGAGTTTGAGCACGGAACAACGGAGGAAGCGATGGTGGATGCACGCCAACTATTTGAGGAATCAACCGGTGTTGTTATTTCATCTCTTTTTTCTCACTTGTGTAAAGCTACCATTGTAATGAGTATGGTAATGAGTTGCTAAAGACACTTTTGTTGGTATTAGATGTAATTGACTTTGTTAGTATGTATTTCATTTGATCATGGTGTTATATATGGTCAGTGACGGAGCCAGAAACTTTGAATAATGGGAGCAACATTTCAGTAAACAAAAATATAATATTAATAAGAAATATGTATGAGTGCATAAAATAACAAATAAATTGTGCCAAAAATCAACTTAAATATGAGTAATTATTAAATATTAAACAAGTCTTGTTTAAAAAAAGGGAAAACCACCATTTTAGTCCTTGAAAATGTATCTCGCTGTCACATTCGTCCTAGAATGTATCAAAATTGCAATTAGGTTCATAAGTGTCTCTTTTATTAATCATTTTGATCTTCAAATCTGACTTTAGGTAGTCAATTTGACACTCAAATGTATTTTACGATAGACATTTTAGTCCATAAAATTACTAATAAAAGAGATACTATGGATGTATTTGCAATTTCAATATATTTAAGGATCAATATAACAACGAGTTACATTTCAAAAGACTAAAATGATGGTTTGCCCTTAAAGAAATAAAACTATATAAAAGAAAAATATAGTGAAGATGTAACACCCAAACCCCTTAACGCGGATTTATTGAATATAAATAAATAAAACACTTAAGAAATTAAGGCGTCACGATTATAATACAAAACCACAACAGAATTATGTCATGCTAGCACAGAGAAAGTCATTTTCTCATGTTCTTGTGAAGTTAGAGAGAAGGGAGAGCTCAAGAAGCTAGGGCAAGGAAAAAGGAAGGGATTCAAGATCATAATTTATTTGATTATTTTTTTAATCTTTTATAAGTGTTATGATTTTTATAGAGGACGAGTCATTCATTTCAATACAAAGATTATTTATATGGAGACAATAGATACGATTGACCAAATGGTTCGACCAAAGAACCAATGATCTAGTACATTTACAAGTTTGATGATCAGGATGCGCGATTTTTAAAACATTGCTTCCACCCTCATAATTATACCATCACCCCTATATTTTGAGTAAACTACCTATTTTACTCTTATATATAAATCAAAATTATTAAAAAATTTACTTTTTCTCACAAATTTTAGAAAGTTTCTGGTGCACTAGGGATAAGAAGAGAAAGTAAGTTTTGAAAAAACATACCAAAAAACAGTTTATAAGTTTTCCGGTGTAGAAATGATACTGGAATTGGAAATCACTTAAATTGTTCCGATTTATTTAGCTGATAAAATTGCAATGATTTAATTTAGAAGATAAACAAGTACACCGTCTAGACTTTCATAACTATTATCCTTCACCCTGTAGCAACCCAAAATTTCCTAATTTCTAAAAGCGTACGTGTTGAGAAGTGTAAGACCAAAGATTTGGTCTTTATGCCTGTTTATGTGCTCAAATTGGATCAAGATGATATATTTTATAATTAGGAAAATGCTAACGAGTATTTCTAAGACATTTTTTAAGAATTTTAAATAATAAATTTTTTAAGAACGCCCCAGGGCACTCCTTAAGAGTTTTAAATACAACCTCTGTCCCTAATTATAAGATCTTGTTTGACAAAAATGTATTATTCATTTACCTTATTTTGATCGTATTTTTTAACAATATATAAATGTAAATATTAGCATATAAGATCTTATTCAATTTATTTTGATTAGTATTTTCAAAATATTAAATTTTTATAATTTTTACTAATAAATAATTAAAGATATTAATGATTAAAATTGTGAATTCACGTACGTGCAGTGGTCAAACATGGTCTTATATAATTAGAGACAGAGCTACTAGTAAATTTTTATAAGAAATTTATAAAAAACGTAAAGTCAATACGCACATTGGAAATCAAAATGTTTATCTTTTTAATAAATAGTTTCTTTAATTGAAATTCTTAAAGAGTGTCCTGGGAGCACTCGTTAGCAAAGCCTTTAAAGAGTGTTTGGAGATGCTCTAAGTTATTTTGTAAATTAAGAAATGTAGTTTTTTTTTTTTTTTTGACTAAAAGAAATGTAGTTAATGTAATATAGAAAAGAGAAATTATGAGTTACTCCCTCCTTGACAATATGTAAGCAAAAATTAACATTTTAGGTTTATTGCATATATTTAATGTATCTGTCATATAATATAGACCAGATACATTAAATATGCAATGAACCTAGAAAAGTGACTTTTGCTTATATATTGTCACGGGGGGAGTAGTTTACAAAATTGTGATTTCACTAATAAATTGAAGAATGGAAAGAAGAGAGAGTAATAAATAGCCAATGATAAAATAGGAAAATAGAATTAAATACTTCATGTATTGTAAAATGACTTATAATTTGGAAAATATTTTTGTCTCACAACAACGTATAATTTTTTTTTTTTTGATAACAAGCAACGTATAATTTCAAACCGAGGGCGTACCATGACATGTTTTTACCACTAATGGGAAAGAGGGAGTATTTTTTTGCATCGTGATATTAAGAATTAATTGTAATGTATGACTGCAATTATTCAATAATGATAGACAAAAGATTCAAAGCAATATAGTCGTTTTTCTCATCTGAATTCAAACAAACTTATATTTGTTGTTATTATTGTTTTTGTTACTATGTTTACTCAATCAATCTAAAATCCTCTCAAATTACTGCTTTAATCCTAAACCTATTTTAATTGAATTATTGAAATAAAAAATCTATAGAAATGAACTTCTTATAAATATTATTATTTGAACAACAATTTAATACATTTGCAAAATAATTCATCCGTTACTAATTCCGTTAAGTCAAACATTAAATAAACAAACATAGTTGATTATAAATAGAACTCATGCATCACGTTTTACAAATGAACGAATTAGTTTTCATCTTTCACAAACATATAAGTATATTTAACTTACTCCTTTCGATCTCATATATAAGCAAAAGTTACGTTTATTATTTTCAATAAACAATTGTTTTAGCATTCAAATCTTAATACATGGCTGCTTCTATTGAAACCAATGACAATATTGAACAAGATGCAATTGTTTTTGCCAATAACATAGCATCATTTGTCGCATTTCCTTTCGCAATTCGGTCAGCAATAGAACTTGGAATCTTCAAAGTCTTAGCCAAATTAGAGAATGGTATGAAACTATCTGCAAAAGAAATAGCTATTCAAATTGGATCAAAGAATCCAGAAGCATCAACAATGTTGGATCGTCTTCTGAGGTTGTTGGCTAATCATTCCATATTGCATTGCTCACTTTTTCATGATCAACACCAACCCACTTCCCCTCAAATAGTCTACAGCCTTGCCCCTGTCGCTGAGTACTTTGTTTGTGGTCTTAACAACATGTCATTCATATCTTTCTTAGACTTAACTCTAGACAAGGTCAGCATTGAAGCATGGTTAGTATCTATTTGTCTATCTATTTATCTTGCGATCATGATTATATATTAAAGGGTTAAATATATTATTTGTATATATAGATATTTTAAATTTTGTTTTTAGTTTATATTAAAAGCTTTATTGTAAGACAAATGGTAGATACATGAGTCCCTTAACAATTTGGTCCTGAGTTCGAACTCAGTCGGTGCGTATGGAAAGCATTTGTTGAGAGAGGTCGAACCCTTAAATGGATCTCAGTTACTTCGATGAGATTGATCTCTGCAATTGCGCGCGGAGGATACCTTTGGTTTATCCAAAACAAAAATAGTCAGAGTCTCTTCTACTTTAATTATGATTTTTGGTTTGTTCTCTAACTTTTTTTTTTTACTAAAGAATAAACGATATTCATTGATTCATTTAAATTGATAGTATACATTGATACAATATTGTTCCCACCAAAGTTATAAAGTTTATGATAATGAGAAATTCTTGGTGTTAGAACTTGAAAAGAAGGAAAAAAATCTCATTTCGACTGGCCATGGAACGTGAATTTGTCGAAGTTAGCCATATTAAGTTAAATTCCCCTCAAATAGTGTACAACCTTGCCGCTGTCGCTGAGTACTTTGTTTGTGGTCTTAACAACATGTCATCCATTTAAATTTTTTTTGCAGTCGTGTTTAATACATTATAGAAATCTATCTTGCAAAAGTTTTTTTTTTCTTCTTAAAATGGATGAATTAAATATGATTTTTTTTTGTTTTTTTTTTTTAAAAAAATTCTATTTTTTTAATAGGTTCTTATGATATTATATAGATGAATATAAAAATTCATTCAAAAATGTGAAATTACACAAAAATTGATTAAAAGTAGGGTCTAAAAGTTGTGACAAAAAATATTTAAGGGACTAAAAATTGCTGAAATTTTTTATTGAGACTCAAAATAAAATTCGAGATATTTATAAGAAGCAAAAACTTATTTAACCCTATATTAAAAAGAGTAGTTTTGAATATATATTTCTTTCTCCATAAAATTTATAAAGTTATGGATGTCAAATTTATTGATTTAATTGTGGAAAATGCAAAATTTATGTTATTTGTGCACCACAAAATTGACTATTTTGATGTGTATTTGCATGTATATATAGTATTTAATTTATTTTAGTGAATTATTTACATTGACTAATTAAATTATAGGACTGGTTTGAAAGGAGCAATCATGGAAGGAAATATACCATTCAATAGGGTTTATGGGATGCATATGTATGAGTATGCCGGTGTGGATCCTAGGTTCAATGATATTTTCAACAAAGCTATGCTCAACTTTACCACCATACTCATGAATAGAGTTCTTGAATGCTACAAAGGTTTTGAGCACATCAACACAATGGTGGACGTTGGTGGTGGTCTTGGAATCAATCTCAACCTAATCACTTCAAAATATTCTCATATACAGGGTGTTAATTTTGACTTGCCTCATGTCATAGAGAATGCCACAACCTATGCTGGTATACTCTTACTTGTTGCTAAGAAAAATAATTAAATAATGAGTTGGTCTAAAGTTTAAATTCTATTTAAAAAAATATTCACATTTAGTGTCCAACAAGTCTAAAATATAAGTATATTTAATGGGCCGGACCTATAAAAAATTGAAACAAAGTTATTTATTAAAAAAAAAAAAGCTATTTAAACTTTGAAAATGATTTACTACCCATGAAAAATATGGTTACTACCCATAAGATAAACTTAATTTAAAATTGAATTTTTTTTTACTAATGAAATATATTCTCAAAACTAAATAATAATAAACATAAAGGAAAGAAAAAAGACATAGTACAGAATTAACTGAATGAATGTTGTGTACTATAGTATATATATCCAACAAAATTCTAAAGTACAATTTGAGTGTCGGTCAGCTTGCTTTTGGATAGAGAAATGTTATTTGGACATAATTTTTTGAGACATATAATTTTTATGGGATTCATGTGAATTTCAACCAATAAAAGAGAGTGTGTTGAAGTGTATTTGTTAAAGAGTGTGTTGCTAGCACTTCTCTAACATTAATGGACAATCTTATATTCTTCTTTACCAATTTCTCCTTTTTTTTTATTAGAGATTATGTATGAAAATCATCTAAGAATTATTTAATAATTTAATGTTGCAGGTGTGACACATGTGGGAGGCGATATGTTTGTGAGTGTGCCTAAAGGAGATGTCATTTTCATGAAGGTGAATTCAAGCTTTTTCACTAGTTTTACTATTTTTTTTACTAAAAGCTTTTTCACGTTATTCCTCTAAATTTCCATTATTAGCTCCAAGAAATTTCAATCATGGCTTTGATCATCTTTTTTTAAAATTCCCCGTTCGTATTATCAGCTTACATGTTTTTATTTTAGATTTGAATTTAATTTATATGCATCGTCGGTGTAAAGTTATTTTGCACATGCGTTCAATAATATACCGACACATCATGTATGGTAATTAAAAACACATGATATGTCACATTCATTAAATGATGTGGCAACATGTTATTGGATGCATGTGTAAAAAAAAATTACACCGACGGTGCATAACAATTAAACTCTTTAGATTTATTGTGTGTTTATATACCTTTTTAAACAATTTAAAACCGACTTGTCAAATATTTTATTAAACGATAAGACCGTAAAAATATTCAAAGTGAAAACTTTAGATTTCTCAAAGAATGCAAAAATACTATTAAATAAAATTACATAAGTAATAAATATTTGAGATAAATAGATTTTATACCTATAAAACAGTGACCTTCTAAAATTAGTTCTTACTTAATTTTATTATATTTTTAGTCTTTATAAAAAAAATTCTTGCATATAATTTTAGTCCCTACTAAAATTAAATTTGTTTAATTATTATTTAACTTTAGAAATTTTTAATTTTAACACATATCAAATTAATTTACTAATTGTACTGTCACGTGAGTTTAGCTCAGTTGACAGGACATTGCATTATGAGTAATGCGATGGTCACACCATTTAACAAACTCTTTTAACACACTCCAAAAACAAAAGTTTATTTACCATTTTTTTTAACCTGAGATGAATTAAATATGAATTTTTTAAATCACAAAAGTTGATCAAGATCAAAGAAACTAAAATTATGACCTAGAAATAAATTTTGAGCTTATTGTTTTGTGGAATAATTAACTTTTTACGACGTTTTAACATTAGAGACCAAACTTACGAAAATTATTCAAAAATATGCACTATTATTTACTAATCACAGATTTTTGCGCCAAATTTCAGTGGATACTTCACAATTGGAATGATGAACAATGTGTGAAGCTGTTAAAGAACTGCTATAAAGCTATTCCCAACGATGGCAAAGTTATTGTTGTTGAATCGATTCTTCCTATTTTGCCTGATAATACAATTATTTCCAAGACTTGTTCTCAAATTGACCTCAACATGATGGTTTATCATGAAGGAGGAAAAGAGAGAACTAAATATGAATTCATAGAATTAGCATTAAAATCTGGATTTAGTGGCATCAAATTTGCCATTTGTGTCTCTGGCATGTGGGTTATGGAGTTCTTCAAGTGAAAATAGCTAGCTAGTATGGCTTAAATAATCATGTTATATGCTTTATAGACTTCATAATTAAATAAAGGAAAATATATGTACCAAAAAATAAATAAAGGAAAATACTAGTACGAGTACTAGTGTGTTGAATTTGAAGAACTTCTATGTGAAGTGTAATAAATAATTGCGGTCTATATAGTGAATGACTATATATGGCTATCTCATGACTTCATAAAGTATTTGATTTTGTGATCTTTGTTTTTCGCAATTTTATGTATGCTTAAAAAACTTGAGGTGTTAATTCAATCGCCCTTATTAAAAGACAACTTATAAAATTCCGAAAATGCTTAATTGTATGAATTTCTATTTGTCCTCGGATCCAACTCGAAGCTGGATTAATTTTAAAGGGATAAATATAATAACTGTTTGAACAATAACAAAGTATAGAAAATAATTTTGTACACTACTCATTGTGTAGAAATTCAAATAAAAAAAAGTAGACTCTGGACTGATTCTGATCCAGTAGGACAGTAACTATATATGTACTATCAAGGTCTGACTTTGGATGCAAGTTATGCTACACTGAAAGTTAATATTCTGGGTAACTAAGTCTGTGTTTCTGCAACAACAATTAGAATTATTCTAAAAATCACTCTGATACTTAAGTCTCAAAATTCATCAGACTCTAAAGTATGAACCCATTGGGCTCTGAAACCTGATCAAGCTTCATTTATTTGCAAATACGAAGTCAATGATTCAGTAATTTTTTTTTGAAGAGTATCTTGAGGAGTTAGAAGCATCTTTGTAACACACACCATCTTTGTATTTCAACCTTGTTTGAAATTTCTTGAAGGATTATGTGTAGTGAGCTTCTTGAAGAAGTCATTGAACAATTGATCTTTGAGTTTGTAATTAGTTTGATTAGTCCATTAAGAATTTGTGATAAGGTAAAATCACTCTCACGAGTAGACTGGACTTAGCGTAGTTCACTATGAACCGGTATAAACATCTTGTGGTGATTTGTTTATCATGTTTTTTTCGGTTTGCCTTTGTCTTACTGAGAAATAGTTTTATAGTGCCCGTTTGACCCTACTTGTATTTTACTTCTTACTTCTTTTAAGGAGAAGTATGGTCAAACACAATTTTGATAAAGTTTTTAAAATAAGAAGTGTCTTTTTTTAATGAAGAAAACACAATATAAGTGTTAAAAAAAATTTTATGATAATTATCTTTTTTAAGTTGTTATTATTATTATTATTATTATTATTATTATTAAGTTTGTTATAACTAGGATAATTATCTTTTTAATTTAGATGATAATGAATTTATGATAAGTTAGTTCTTAACCTATTTTAACTAGGATTTATGTTATAAGTCTATTTAAAAGCATTCGGGTTTGAAATAAAGTGAATTGAATTATCGTTTATCATAAAATAGCCACTAGATTGTTGGAAAACAAAATTCTTTAAATTTTTGATGATTTATATTTTTAATTATGAACTATTTTCTAAAATCTTAGAATTCACGCATTTCATAATTATGTTGTATTTGCATTATAAGAAAATCATGTATTCCGTAAAAAAAAAAAGATCACGTCTCTACATAGTATAATTTTTTTTTACTAAAAAAATATGAATTTCATATGCCATTAATTTATGATAAATTTGTATTAAAATATTAAAATATCAAAACTTTTATAAAAATATTTTACCAAAACGATTTAACTTAAAAGTGATAATTAAGTTAAAAAAAAATAATAAATTATCAAACAACTTCTACTTTAAAATTAAAATTTTTATTTTCAACTTTAATTTTAAAATAATTTTTAAGTTTTAAATAAGTAGGAACAAACGGACACTTAATCTAAAAACTCAATTCAAACCTCCATGTGTTTCTTAAACCTTCAATGATTAATGTGACATATTAATAAAGTCAAGATCTTTATAGTAAAATATTTTTTTTTTATAAAATACCGTAAAATATTAATAATTACGGTCTCTATAGTGAATGGCTATCTAGTGACTTGAGAAACACTAATATTTGATTTTGTGATCTTTGTTTTTCGCAATTTTAAGTATGTTGAAAAAGGTTATGTATATACTCTTGTGGTGTTAATTCAATCGCCTTCATTTATTAAGAAGCTAATATACCTGATAACATTGCTACTCATATATCCAAAAAGATATGAGGCACATTTTTTTTTTGGTAGAAATATATGAGGCACATTTTAATTAGAAGATAATTGATTTTTCCCTATTTGAAAATAAAAAATAAAAAAGTCATTCGTCTTTTTTTTTTTTTTTTGAATTAAGCAATTTTATAAATTCAAAAAATTGTTTTGTATAAGGTGATCATACAAGATTCAACCATAAAAAAGGAAAAGAAAAACAAAGGAGAAGAATAAAACTACATAAGCAAATAAGCAATATGATTCCTAAGCTTAGGACAATTCTCCAGCCTCTATAAATTATGGTGTTGATAATATCTTCAGCAATGTTTGTACTATATACTTTATTACCAAAACAAACATCATTCTTGTAATTCCATAATGCGTAAATTGTTTCAGCAGCCGCGCTCTCTTGAGCAATTGGGCCTTCCACCCCTTTCCTTTGCTAAGTCTTGTGATCCATCTTAATTCCTCATTCCACTCCATCTTGTGATATACTTTCAACCATCTAAGAACCTTCTGCCAGATACTTTTAAACACAGTGCAGCCAAAAAACAGGTGATTAATAGTCTCCTCAGTGTGACAGAAACAACATTTCAGATCGACTACCGCACCAAATTTATGGAGCATATCTTTGGTTGTCAACCTATAGTGACACGCTAACCAGAAGATAAACAACGCTCTAGGCCAAGCCATATTTTGATACATGGTTTGTCTCCATATTACAATAACATAGTCCAAATTCAACAATTGATAAACTTTCCTTGTGATAATCTTACCCTTCATGTTGTTCCACCATTGTACTTGTTGGAGCGAGTCCCTTTGTTGAAGGATAAGTTTAAGAATTGATGACAGTTAATTATATGATGCTTTTAGTAGTAATTTAGGTTGTTTTAATAGCAGTTGAAGCCCAAAAGCAAGCAAATACCTAGAAAAGTGAAGTTACTTGGCCCAGAAGCAAGAAAAGTGGGAAAAGCAGCAAAAAAGGGCAAAAACATAATAAACAGCGCGCACCATCGTACCTACGATGAGATCCGGCGTGGCGTGATGAGAAGGCGGTTTAAATTGAAGAAAATCTGCAACAAATCTTTCTCATCGTACCACGATGACTTGTCATCGTGGCACGATGATGACTTCAAAATAACGCAGAAAATCCTAAGAAGATCTTCTATCGTACCACGATATGATCCATCGTGGCCACGAGGAGGCAAAATTACACGCCATCATGGCCACGATGGGTACGATGAATGCGCAGAAAAGCCCAAAACCCAGCAGAAAAACTATAAATAGAGCCTTCCTCCTCCACTATTATTCATTCCAAAAATATTCAGGGATATTCAGACTTCAATATTCACCAAGAGTTAGGAGAACTCTAAGTAGGAGGCAAGGAGGCCAAGGAACTCCAAGGCCAATAAGGTTCTTTTCTTTCTGTCTTTCTAATTTATTTTTCCTAGGTTAGGTGGAGTCGAGGAACTCCCTTACGAATGCTTGGTTTTGTATAATTTGGGTATAAATTCAATTGTTTCTACTTTCAAACTCTTTTATAGTCTGGTTTTATATTTATTTTAATACTGATCACATTAGAATAAAATCTAAGGACCTAGTGGATATCACATAGGAAACGAACCTAGTAACCCCGAACGAAGGACGGTGTGTTATGGCTAAGATGAGACCATTAAATTCAGTATATGAGTTCTTAGTATAGGATTAGAAAGAACGATAATTTATACCTGAGGCAGAGTTAGGACTAGTTAGAGGTACACGTGACAGCTTGTGACACATGGAGCCACTAAGGTATGATACCAACGTTTGTAACAAAAAGGTGGAACCTGGGGCGATGATACATAAACAGAGTAAGGGTAACCACTAACTAGGCTCTGAACAGTTTGTAATAGAAATATGGAACGAGTGCTTTTGAACCTATTTTTAATAGTCTAATTCCTGATAGAGGGAAACAAAGGAATAACCACCAAGCATGAGTAAGGGAGGAATCCGGCCACACTTAACCACCCTGTGTGGTCACACACACAATATTTATTTTCCTGTCATTTAATTGTTGTTCTTTAATTTCCTGTCATTTACTATTACCCGCAAAGATACCTTTCAAACAAACGAAGCGAAGGCAACTATCCATATTCCTAAGTGAAGCTAATAATTTTGGCACAATCCATGTGGAGAACGATAAACTTATCACTTTATTACTTGGTAGCGATTATGTGCACTTGCAGAACCACCGTCAAGAATCTAGGAACAATTATGTTCCACAGGCATATTCATCAACTGGTCCTGTTTAATATAATAACTATGGATCCAGCGAATCCATAAACTGTCGGCCTTCTTATGTATGTTCCATAGCAGTTTAGTCAGATTAACACGGTTCCATTCTTCAAGACATATCAAGTTTAGCCCGTCTTGGGCCTTGGGAGCACAAACATGATCCCAAGCAACAAGATTTGTGCTCCCAAGCAACAAGATATTTTCTAGTGATCACAGCCCCACCAGACCATAAAAAAGAACGACAAATTGCATTAAATGTATGTTTCCGCATTATATATATTATTTTTTTACACAATATATGTATAAATTTGTTTATATATACTATGTTTAGGATTAAATATAATTTTGGTTCCTGCAAATATGTCTCGTTTTGATTTTGTCCTATAATATTATTTTTAATTTTAGTCCCTACAAAATCTCAAAACTTTTAACACTAGTAGAAAAAAGCTATTTTACATCTGGCGAAAACCACTTTTTACATCTGAACAATTTCAGATGTAGGCGCACGAGACTTAGTAAGTATACACGTTTTACATCTGGCGTAGTCAGATGTAAAAAAACACTTTTTACCTCTGACCAAGGCGAAATTCAAATATTATTTTTTTAAAATTAAATTGGACTTTTCACATCTGACCAAGTCTACCTGATGTGAAATCTTAACTTTTTTTTTTTTTTTTTTTGAAAAACCTGCGTTTTTTTTATATATATATATTTTAAATCTTTTTTTTTATTAAAAAAATCTAACCCACAATGCCAACAATATAACGTAACTTGCATCAAGAACATAATACTAAAATTCAACATCCATAGCCAAATTCAAATTCAACATTCAACATTCAACATATATATAGTAATAATGTCATTAAAGTACAACCACATTGTAATCCAAAATACAAAACATCATAATAATTAATACTAATCCATCCAAAATACAAATTAAAACATCATCATAACTAGTCCATTGTAACTTCACACAAACCTAGCTAGCTCCTAATCTTTCTCGTCGGCATCATCATAATCTACCTCGGGATTATATAGTTGAAGAAAACAAGTTGCCCAGCGGTCTCGCAAATCATACAACTCCTCATCTGTTAATGCCGTGGGATCATTGAACACCTACAATATGTAAATAACATAATTCATATGTAAACTACAACATGTTATGAACCAGCAAGCACGCACGCAGGATTAATCAAGAATTTAGGTGCTTAAAGCGCACTGATTTGATCAAAGCCATAGCCAATTGTTTGCCAATGCAAACTATAAGAACTAACTGTCAAGTAGTTTCTATAGAAATAGATTCAGCTACACACTATCCACAGCTTCTGCTTAGCAATGGAAGTATCTTCAAGCAAATGTATGTCCTAAGAGTCCTCATATTTAGCTACACACTCTTTCTAGAGATGGTAATCACTGATTTTATAGTTAAGTCTAATTCAAAATTTTAAGTCATAACTCTCAGACACATCTGAGTCGTCCGACCAACTTTACCAAACAGCAGCAAAAAAAACAAGCACAACAGCAAGCATGTTTACTGGTTTGTAACAAGGCTCATGCACAGCAGCAAAAAAAACAAGCACAGCAGCAAAAAAAACAAGCACATGTGCCTATATACAAATGTCTATATAATTGACATCAGGTAGACTATATATCATCATTCATTCACTACTAAGTATACAACAATATGCACGTACAGCAGCCTATATATCATCATTCATTCACTACTACATATGCACGATAAAGAAAAATACGATACCTCCATCCAATTCTTTGTAATACTAGCAGAGACAATGTCAATCATATTCAAAATATACTACAAGGTCAGTATTTACTTAAAAATAGTAAAAATTGAATAAACAACAATAAAAGGAGTTAAAAGAAAGACTGAAATTGTGCAGAGTTAACACCACCAAACATTTATGTAGGAAAATTTCAGACACATACCTTTAAATCAACCATAGAAGTTTGAGAGCGCTAGTTTGGACCAAGACTTTTGGTGCTTTCTTCCGACTTTTGCTGATCTAGTTCAAAACCTCCAGTGAAAGGATGACCTTGAACACCAACCTTACCCATATGCTTGGCCCCAAGACTAAGCGATCATTTAGCATGACACTATTTACAGTTGGGAAAACTTCATTGAATACAGATAAGGCCTCATTGAACATTTTCACACGTTCCCTGTGGATATGCATAATTATGCAATGTTATTCCTTAATTACACAAATCTATCTTAAATCAAGTAAAAAACCTACAAAGAATTACCTCGCCTTCACAGTGCTTGAATACAAACCATCCCTCATATGCTATACATCTTCTGGTACTGGGGATGGCAATAGCTTTCCTTTTGAAGAAATAGATGTAGATTCATCAGGTGAAATTCCAAGAGCAACATTAACTTGTCGCTTATAATCCACGTGACGATTAGACTTTTGGGCAGAGAAGACAAAATTGGATTTTCGGTGCATTCTCGAAAGCTACATGATCTATCTAATGAAGCAGCTATGTTGGATCCACGCTGCGCAGTGTACAATGGTCTATTTGGGCTACTGGAAGATGGATCAAACTTACTAGATGTCGCCATTGCACTAGTTTCAAGACATCCTTCAATTAAAAAATACAGACCAGAGATTGGTGCATGACAAAATTGCAGAGCAGATGAACATAAAGGACAAATCTAAATAACAAGAGAACAATTGGATAAAGTACCTGAATGGTCAAAATAATAATAGAAAAGTCAAACTAAGTTGACACACACTAGATATATTTGGCATACATACTATTTCCAAAGATTAGAAGACCACATAAATGTCAAAATTTGTAGAAGTATTTAACAGTATCAACACCACTATTCTCATACAAAGCTACTTTAAATGGATACCTTAAAAAAAACTATAAATCCTTAACTTCCATCAACTTGATAAATCTCAAAAAAGCTGGATTAATTTGCATGATATATGTATATCTGCTCTATACAGGACTAGGTCCTCATTCTTATATCACTAATATATCATTGCTCCATATAGTAATAAGCAATAAATCTTCTCCTATTTTGAACTTCAAATCAACCGACAACTGCATATTCTTGAAAGTAATAAGCAATAAATCTTCTCTTATATTTATTCAATCAATCAAAGAAACAAATCAAAAATTTCGTAAAACCTAAAACCTAGAAAAATTATAGAAATTTGTCTTAATTCATATCAAAATTTCATCACCTGAAATTGAAAACAAGGGATTGAGCAAGTTTCATCACCTGAAATTGAAAACACCCACCAGAAATTGAAAACAAGGGGTCGAGCAATCAGAGAAGAGAAGTACTAAAGCTTGTTCTTGCCCATTCTTTTTTGAAAACAAGGGGTCGTGCGGTGGTGATGAAGTGATGTGATGGTGATGAGCATGAGAGCTAATAGGTTCGTGACAAAGAATAAGAGAGACGGAGAATGAAATTTTTATTTCCAACCTTCCTAATCTAGCCGCCGCTGTACCCAATTAGACTGCTGCCACTTTACCACTAGAACTGCCGAGATTTACCCACACCAACCGCGGTTGAATGAATGCCGCAATAAACGTCGCTATTGAGATGAGCGGCGGCGGTAGACTTCCAAGTGCCTCAAATGGACTGTCGCTATCTTCAATTTTTCTTGTAGTGTAACTTTGACTGATCTCCTTTGATTGGATTGTTCTTATTCTTCTATATATAAAAAATGGTTCAGTTTAGTTTACCATGTATCTTTTAAATTTACAGCTTGTTAGTGATTATGTTTAAGCTCAAGATAGTAGTTGCTCAATGCTCAGCCATATATAAACTTGTTATATGTTTGACAGTGAGATAAGATCTATAATCAAACCAGTTCTCTATGTTCACATTTCTTTCTCTTCTCCACACTTAACTCACTCACTTTCATTGTTTCCATTTCAGTGTTCCACTTACCAAGACATGTGTTCCTTTCTTCAATTTTCTCGATTAAATCTGCGTCTCATGTTTACCTTTCCATTTTTAATCACTTAAACTTTACCACTAAACTTTAACACAAACACAAAGAATAAGAGCTAAACTTTACCACTAAACTTTAACACAAACACAAAGAATAAGAGCTAAAACCAAATCAGGTAACAGTTCAGTAGAAACAAAATAAACCACAAACACAAAGAAACAGTTCAGTAGAAACAAAATCAAGTAACAAACCACAAAGAGCTAAGAGCTAAAACCTTCGATTCGTGAGAAACAAGAGTACGTACCTGAATCGATGTGAAAGAGAAAGACAAGCTTCAATTCGTGAGAGTAGAGGCCGGAGAAAGGAGGACAACCTTCGATTCGTGAGAGTAGAGGCTGGAGAATGAAAGACAACCTTCGATTTGGAGTTAGGGTTCGTGAGGGTAGAGGACGACTGCGCGAGTGAGAGAGAGAGGACGACTGCGCGAGTGAGAGAGAGAGAGAACGACTGCTGAGATAAGGCGGTGGTGGTGAGTTGATTAAAGGACGGCGCTGAGGTTCAATCTCGTCGCCGGTGGAGGACGGCGCTGATGAGGGTTTGCATCGCGAGAGAGAGCTAGGGTTGTATTGTATCGATTTCTTTTTTTTTTTTTGTGAGTTCGTTTTTTTTGTCTTACGAGAGAGAGATATACGTACATTACCTCTATTCCAAAAATATTATTTTATTTTTTTTATTCAACCTGACTTTTTATATCTGAGGCTAAATATGGCCAGATATATATGTATTTTAGATAATTTTCACCATAATTACAAGATTGCCACCGCGTTTAGTTATTCATCTGGTATATTGAAGTCAGATGTAAAAAGTCTTGTCTATATATTTTTTACATCTGTGGATATTGAGACCAGATGAAAAGACTACTCCATATAGCGTTTTACATCTGACATATGTTCGTCAGATGTAAAATGCTTAAGTAATATGTCATATTTCTACTAGTGTAAAATGATTCTTGAACTAAATGTTTTGCTAAAATGTCAAATTTCTGATAATTTGGCAAATGCTGAGTATAATTCCTTTGTTGACATGGATATTTTAATAACATTTTCATTTAAATTTTCATTTTTTCATCAAAATAAAATTAATTAAAAAATTATTGAAGTTGTTCAGTTTAAAATAGAAAAGGCCAGATAATTAATATTGAAAATAATAAAAATTTGATTTATTTTTTAAGGTTGATGGATTCCCGTGAAAATTGTGAAAATCTACGGAAGTGGAGGAAGAATACTTTCCGATGGAATGAGGATGAAAAATATTTTAGA
Source organism: Trifolium pratense (assembly GCF_020283565.1). Taxonomy (NCBI): domain Eukaryota; kingdom Viridiplantae; phylum Streptophyta; class Magnoliopsida; order Fabales; family Fabaceae; genus Trifolium; species Trifolium pratense. The sequence continues at coordinate 29,772,643 of NC_060063.1, forward strand.
TGTTGAAGAAAAGAATGGTAAAGTCTCTTCCACTCAATCTCCACCTCATTGTCATCCCTAAACCAAATTTATAGTTTGCCATGAGAACATATTTCTTTAGGCTTAATTAGTAAAATGGTTCTTTAAAGACATTTTTGGTTTCAGATTGGTCCCTTAAAGAAAAAAAGGTCCGAATAGGTTCCTTAAAGAAAAAAATGTCTGAATAGGTCCCTTAAAGACATCTTCGTTAATCAGTTTAGTCCCTAAAAAATGGTCTGAATAGGACCAAACTGATTAACGGATATGTCTTTAAGGGACTTATTCGGACATTTTTTTCTTTAAGAGACCTGTTTGAACCTTTTTTTCTTTAAGGAACCGATGTGAAACCAAAAATGTCTTTAAAGGACCATTTTACTAATTAAGCCTATTTCTTTACACAAAAATACAACACCACACTATTCATATATAGATACCCTTTCTTTTCTTTTCTTTTTTCCTCTTGTCTTTACACCTCTCTTCTCAAATCACTCTTCATCCTCCATCACAGCCACTGCCACCACCGTCCTCTTCCCTCACTATTCTTTGTCACTCATTGGCGTCTTTCTTTCTAGCTGCCCTCTCACTCACCAGATCTCTCTCCCCCTCCGTCCACACAATCCGTTCTTACCACCACCATCTTCGACCTTCACCACCACCGCCATGAAAATTGAATTTCATTTATATGTGAAAACATATCAATTGGTGGAATTCTGGAGAGAGAGGAAAGGACATAAGTGGTTTAACAAAATTATACTTGTTTTAATTTTGGAAATGACAACAGTATCCCTATTGTTGTATTTTTGTCCTAGGAATCATGTTCCTTTAACATTAATTTTTGTTAATGAAAACCGTCAATTTCTCTATGTGTTTTGTGTTTCTCCGAAATTTTAAGGTGCAAAGCAAAACATTTCTTTGCTGTTTTGGTCTTTTGTTTTTTTAAAAACTGTAAAAAGGAAAAACTATTTTTATAAACAACTTTACAAAATTATATATTCAAAGAAGTTTTCAATTTTTAATTCTTAAAAAAAACAAAATACAGTTTTTAAAAACTAAATCAAATAAACCTAAATATATGTGAACATCACACGTATTTAAATTAAAAGAGAAAGGAAGAACAATTTGAAAGGGTGACTCTATTTTAAAATTGATCTTAAATCATCTCATTCATGATAGATTAAAAAGAACAGACAAGTGGTAACTACTAAGTTAATAAAAGATGAGGTTCTTGAATATTTTAGATATTACTTTGTGACAACATTTTTATTTTACATACTTTTTCTCCATACGCACCGGCCGAGATCAAATCTAGAACCAAATAATTAAAGGGTCAAGTATCTATCACTTATGTCACACTATGTGACAACATTTATTAATAGACAATAAAACAACAAGAATTTTTCATAACCGTACTCAATAAAGATATCTGCTACTTAATGAATTCCATAACCCAAAAGATAGAAAACTGGCAAACAAAATTGATGTCACTAAATCCAGATCCTAATGCCAATTCCATGAACTCATCTTTTGTTCTCTCTTTTCCTCCTGGAAGTTGAGCCATCATCATGAGGTCAGATTGAAAAACAGTCTTAGTTACAATTGTACTCTCAGGCAAAACAGGGGTAATTGAATCCACAACAATCACTTTTCCATCTTTTGGAATAGCTTTATGACAATTCTTCAATAACTTCAAGCATTGTTCATCAGTCCAATCGTGTAGTATCCACTAATGGTGCAAAAATTAACTTGTGAAGTTAGTAAATAGGAGTATTATATATAATGTACAGGTGTTTGAATTGCAGTAAAAATATTTAATATCTTAATTAATGATTTATAACTTGATTATAGATGAGAGTGTGTCTCTGAACTTCTCAAAAATAATTTAAAGATTTATCTTTTATTAGTATTATTTTTTTTTTCTTCGAATAGTCTAATGACTAAAGTATATAAGTCCGAGTACTATATTCGAACTCTGATTCCTACATATTTCATGAAATGTCTTTACCAACTGAGTTATGTTTACGTACGACAATTTTATTTTATTTTTTAGTAAAAAAATAATGAACAAAGATAATATTTTAATAAAAATTATAGGGTCCACCTTTGAATCATATTTATACTAGACAACCTCTATTAATTGATAGTTGATTTTTTTTTACGGTATTAATTGATGGGTTAATTTTTTTTTTTTAATGGAAACAATCTTATACCATTTCAATATTTAACAAGTGTTCAATATAATTTACTACTCTCTCCTCCTCAAAACTCCGGTCCTTTTAGAGTTTTACATACGGATTAAGAAATAATAAAGATTGATAAATCATTTATTATCCTTATTTCATTTTTATCCTTTTTACCCTTATTTTATTAAGAATAAAATTCATTAAGTTTTTGTAAGAGTACAAATAGTAAAATGTTATTAATTGTCCATTAATTTTTTAAAAGGACCAATGGTTTGGCACTAACAAAAAAAGCCCAAATGAGTATATATTTAAGACGGAGTATATCAATCAAAATTTCAAGACTAGTTACACATGTGATCATCTTAGCTAAACTATGAAGAAACAATAGTGGATAAAAATATTAAAGACCGTACGTTTATTGCATAATTAGATAAATTAATTCAAAATAGCTGAACAAAATATCTATTTAAATATGTGTTGTGTGGTGGTTTGAATATGTAGTGTCGGATTGATCTGCGCCGTAACACTATAATAACAGTAGTTTGAACCGACGTGGCTTCTCTCTTCATTAAAAAAAATAAAAAATTTAACCCATTTGGTTTGGTGCATTGGTATTGCATTGGGATCTGGGAGTGTGCTTCTCTTGAAGTCTGAGGTTCGATTCTTTCTAGCGCTAATTTGGATGGACTAATTTAGCTTCTTCAAAAAAAAATAAAAAAAAAAATTGATGGATTATTAATTTAAAAGCTTATAAACCAACCTTCATAAAAATTACATCTCCATCAGGAACACTCTCAAACATATCTCCTCCCACATGTGTCACACCTGCAACATTAAAACAATTAGTTTCAATCCATATACTAAAATGTAGTAGCAAAGCAAAAGCCTCTATATATTTTTTTCACCTCTAATTCCAGTTATTTTTTCTATTTTTTGTCAAGTAAGATAGTGACTATAAATTCCACCTTAAAGATGAATAAATGGAGTGTTCGAAATTTGAATCTCGACTCCTATACATATAGTAGATATCTCTATCAACTAAGTTAAGCTCAAGAAAACTTTCCAGATGTGAGTATTTGCAATTAATAGGATAAATGACAATTAAAATATACCTACCGGCATAGGGAGGTGCATGTTCTATGACGTGTGGTAAGTCAAAATTAACACCATGTATATGAGGATATTTAGAAGTAATCAACTTGATATTGATCCCAAGACCACCACCAACATCCACAAGCCTATTGATGTGCTCAAAACCTTCATAGATCTCAAGAATCCTCTTCATGATAATAGTGGTATTATTGATCATAGCATTGTTGAAAACATCATTAAACCTTGGATCCACAACTGAGTATTCGAATGCATGCATGCCATAAACCCTATTGAATGGTATGCCTCCTTCCAAAATTGCTCCTTTCATTTCGGTCCTTTAAATCAATTAAAATAATTTATCATTATTATTAATTCTTTTCATTATGACACACACGTTCCATTTATAGGTTTAAAAGTCTCATGATATCACTTTGAGTATTATACAATATTAACAAGTGTTCTCTTGTCATGTAATACTTATACAACTCGTACATATTTTTTTCCAATGATGATACCACTTTGAGGGTCATATATTACTAACAAGTGGTTCGTTCTATAATTATTATTTTAACTTTGTCAAAATAAAAAAGGTAACACTAAATTGATGATGCATTCTATGTCATGTCATAGAACTGCTCCAATATAAAAAACAAATGTACGGATCATCGGCCTTTGAAACTCTCTTAAATAATCTTATTGGAGATACTCTAATATATAGAGAATAATTATAGGATTTATTGAAATTTTAGTCCAGCGCATTATAGAGTTGGATTTTAATATTTCAATTTTGGTCTATACTTTTTCAAATTGCTTGATTTAGTTTTGATTCTTCTATATATATCCGTTAAGTTTTTCTAAATAGATGGTTATTCGGTACGTATTGGCGGGATGTACTTCTGATATCCTTTTATACTTAGAACTTTCTCTTGTTCTTATTATGTTCTATATGAGTCAGGATCCGTTGACAACAGGTGTCAAAGTTTAGTTTGACACCAAATCTCATACGTTAATTTGTTTAATCTAAAGGTTTGTATTTATTCACTTAATAACCATTTTGTTCCATAAAACACAAAATTATTTCTTAAAATAAAAAAGATATGATTTCTTAAAATACCAAAATGACAGTTAAATAGGAATGCTAAATCCGACGTTAAAAGACTCTTAGAAAAACGGAAGGAGTATAAGTTAAGCTCAGAGAGACTTTTATTAAATAGGTTTTATTTTTATAAGTTTATTAAAAAGTTTAAATCACATCAAAAAGTTTTTTGAATCTAAGAAAAAAACATTTCCCAATCTTATATGTAATAAATAATTTTTAAATGACCAAGACAAACTAATCAAATGCCCCATTTTGCATTATCATTAAAAAAAGAGGTTAAACTAACCAGCTTCCCAAGTAAACTTTGTCCAAAGCTAAGTTTACTATTGATCCAAATGAAACACCATCAACATCCGTCACAAAATACTTAGAGAGAGGGGCAAGGCTATAGAGTCTCTGAGGAGACGTACGCCCTTCTTGATTTTCAGAAAGTGAGCAATATAAAAGAGAGTGACAAGTCAATAACTTTAAAAGACGGTCCAACATTGTGGGTGCTTCTGGATTCTTTGATCCAATCTTAATTGCGATATCGTCTGCAGAGAGCTTGACATCTTTTCCTGCTTTGTTTAAGATATCGAAGATGCCAAGCTCAACTGCAGACCGGACGGTCAATGGAAGCGTTATAGAAGTAATCAAGGACAAAGCAAAAACTATGCCATCCTCATTTTGGACATCTCCTTGTGTAAGGTGATTTACTTCACCGTTCGTTTCTAGTGAAAGAGACATAATTAGGTTTGAATATTGGAGGAAAACCAATTAGGAGAGAGAGAGAGAGAGAGAGAGAGAGAGAGAGAGAGAGAGTGGAAAACTAATGTATAGAAGATATGTTCTTTCTGTATTGAAGTTGCTTAATTGTATATATAATTCAAGTGCATAGCAGAATGTATATATAGTGGAAATTGGATTAGGTACTATTAAAGTAAGGAGAATGTTAACTTGTGCCCTTAAGGCACATGTTAAGGAAGCAAAAATAGAAATTATTAAATGCTAATTTGTGCATTTTGACTTTTGAAGCATTAAATTTCTTGTATCATTAAATGTTGAATTTCTATTTTGGTATATCTTAACATGTGCCAACAAGACCCTTAAAGTAATCACACATTACAAATTTGACATATTAGTGACTGTTTTATCTTAATGAAACGGTTAATAAGTAGAGTTTATTCTTTTAGCCTAAATCCATCTAAAAGTTGTTTAAATTTTATGTTTATAACAGTTTATTCTTTTAAGATTTTTAGATAATAAATAAGTCTTTTAAATTACTAACTTCTTATACGGTTGTCCTTTCGGCAAATTTTCTTCAACATATGTGTCATTTTTATCAAAATATTTAGCATGGTGCAACATATAATTTAAATTAAAGGGTAACGGTGCAACATATATATAATTTAAAGGGTAACCGTGCAACAATAGTTTTTGTAACTAAGAATAACCGGAAGAGTAACCGTGCAATAAGTTAGAAACTTAATTGATCTATTAATTACCTAAAAACTTATAGATCTAATACCTAAAAAATTTAAAGAACATAACTGTTACAAATGCAAAACTTAAACAATCGTTGAATGCATTTAGCATGTTTTTTACTATTTAACTTATAAGGGTTAATTGCATTTTTATGTCTTTTAACTTTTAAGTATATGTGCGAGTTTGGCCCTTTAATTTTAAATGTATCATTTTGACCCTCCTCAACCTCAAGTGTGCCCTTTTCTAATTTACTAACCAATTCAAATTTTGAGCAAAATATACTATTGTGACAACTTTTTACATGTGGATAGTTATAATTGGTCAGAATAAAAATTAGTAAATTCATTTAAAAATAAAACCAAAATTGCATTGACAAGGTCATGTGACATTAAAAAAAATAAAAAAATACGGAGCCTCTAGTTTCTTTCTCCCTCATCTACCTCCGTCTTCCCATTTATGTTCAATCTTTCATTGTTCAATTCTCAAAAAAAAAATCGATTTGTTACACATTAAAATAGTTATTTTGATATTAAACAATTTAGAGATTTTATAAAAAAAAATAGAATTTATTTTATGTTTGTTTATTGTAATAATTTTTTTTTAATAAAATAATTTATTTTAGCTTGTTTGAGTACTACATAAAAGTGGTTTTTTTTTAATTAGAAAATAACCTCGCCTTTTTATTTTTGTATTCAACGAGGCCTAAGCCCAAAAAAGAAAGTTTACAGGGAAATTTGAAAATAACCTCGCCTTTTAACAAATGTAATATTTTTAAAATTGACTATTTTTACAAATAATTTTTTTTCTTTAAATAATTCCTCCAGTCCTTTTTATAAGAAACAACCATTTTTTAGGTTCAATAAATATTTGATGTATCTTTTTGAACGGCAAATATATTATTAATAATCAGGTCTCTACACAAAACGAGCAGAGACTTGTAAAAGAGAAGCTACAAAACAAAGGCAAAATATTTGATGTATTTGATCCAGAATATAGACTAATTACATTAATTATTAAGTTAAATACAGCTTTGGTCCCCCTATTTTACAAAATCTGCAATTTTAGTCATCCTATTTAATTTTCCACAATTTTTGTCACTTGTTTTTCAAAATTTCGGTCATTAATTTGGTCCCGCTCTCGGCTCTTCGTATGACCTTCAATTTTAATATGATGTGCCACTTATGTGGCATGTGGACCATGCTTAAGTGGCGTCCACATCAGATTTAAGTCTTTTTTCCTTCAATTTCTTAAATAAAATTTTCTATTTACTTAAATAAAATATATATAAAATCAAAAATCAAATTAAATAAACAACACCATGGATGAAATCAAATAAAATCTCCATGGAACCATCTTTCACCAAACTATGTTACGTTATTTCATCTAAGCTTCTTTTGAACTCGATTCCGTCAAAGAAATATTAAACTTTGACATGTCAGCCACATAAGCATGATCAATGGTACTGTAATACACAAACTCATTATTTTTATATTTTTACTTTTAGTAAAATCTTTTTCAAAATACGTAAAGGAAAAGTAAAATTTGATATTGTTAGATATGCCTTGAAATCTCAGTTACAAGAAGTCAGAAAAATCTTTGTTGAATCTTTTTGCATGTTTGATGTTTTGAAGATTTTTTGGGAAAAAAAAATATATATTTTCTTGGAAGATACTTTGACTTGGATTTGTTTTATTTTAAAACAGATTTGTTACTAATTTTTTGGCTTATTATTTTTCTATAAATAGGGAGTGCTTTATTCATAGAAAAATTGAGAGAGAGAGAAAAAGAGTAGAGATGTAGAGGCAAAGATTAGGGTTTGCCACCACACAAGGGCTAGGGTTTTAGAGAGGAGAAAGAGTTTTCTCTTGGTACAACTCTAGGGTGGGCGAACTATCTTTGTGGTACACCTTGGGAAACACTTATCAAATTGAGTCTCTTGGCCACGGGAAGAGATTCGGGTTTTGGGTAGAATTAGGATTAATTCTTGTAACCCAATTGGGAATTTCTTTGTAGCGTTACTCTTTGATATAGTGGAACGGAGGGGCTGCTCTCTCCCCCAGACTAGGTCATTATTGGACCGAACTGGGTAAACAAATTATCATGTTCTTTCTTCTCCTTTATCTCGTTTATCGGTTATTATTATTATTGCTTATTCCGCTTAATTATTTGGTTGTCGTTCTATTGCTCCACACATCAAGTTTTCATTGGTGTGATTTTAAGACGAATTCACAACAATTGGCGCCCACCGTGGGGCAATCGGAACAATTTGAAGTGAGCACCATGGTTTCTAAGTGGGATATCGAGGGACTTTCCGAAAGCAATTTGGAATTGTGGAAAGTGAAGATGGAAGCAATTTTAATGTTCGAGATGATGGGTAAAACATGGAGTGTTGTTATCCGGTGCCTCGAAGATAACGAGTTAATGGAGATGGCGAAGACGGTCGGCCTGGAGAGGTGGTGGTAATAATACTCGGGTTACTTCTGAAACAACAACTTTATTATGCGGAGGTGCTAGTGGAAGTTGAGATTGGATGGAGTGTTGAGTCATGGACGTTGAATGCTCCTATCACGTGTGGTCAAAGAATGAATACTTTGAGGCTCTAGAGCTAGTTGAAGGTGGAGTTGTTCATCTTGAAGACGAAAAGCTTGAAGTTCAAGGTATGGGTTCAGTTTGTCTTACGAAGTTTGACAATCGTGATTTTCTTTACACGATGTGAGGTATGTTTCTAAACTTAGATGCAAAGACAGTTGGTCATGCATCTATAACTAGTGGTGATTCTCATAATGTGGTTGAGTTGTGGGACTTCGGGTGGACCTGTTAGTGACATGAGTTTAGTTGGACTAGTGAACAAGGTTTACTAGGTGTTGAACTGAACTGTAATTGTTGGAGACTAACAATAGCTTGAAGTATGTTTCAGAGGAGTTGAATAGGTCTTGCGTGTTACAAGGTGGAGATCATGGTGAATATACTTTGGTAGAAACTCAGTTTGAGGTGGAGTCTTCCAATAGTGGTAGACAGTCAACATTAGCTCTTGGCTATCTAATCGGAGATAGGGATGAGAGTTGTATTGTTGAACCAAAGGGGATGACCATGGAGACCTTGTGGATTATGTTTCAATTGTGGCTGAAGAAGTGCAAGACCTTGAGAAGATCTTCAGGGAGGCAATTGAAAGCAACAGGTGATCAGACTTGGTAACTTGTGAGACTGCTAGAGGTAGTTGGATACAAGGAGAGTTTGATGTTGCAGCTTGTGGAACCACCTAAAATTCCAAGGTTGGTTTGGAGCCAAGCAAAACTTCGAAAGTACGGAAGGCATTCCGGGGTCGAAGAGTGGTGAAGGCTTGTAGGGCTATCGCAAAATCCCATGGATAGTCGGAGGCAAGCGATTCTTCAGGAGGACGGAAAAGGCACAATTCGGGGGCTGAAGAGGGATGGTGGAGCTTGTTGAGCTATCTAAAATGCCGATGATAGTGGGGAACAAGCGTTTCTTCAGGGAGGTACGGACTTGACCAGTTCGGAGTCTGAAGAGAGTGCGGTGAATCTTGTGGGGCTACCTAAAATCCTATGGTAGTGGGATGAAAGATCTTCATGAGAGCGGAAGGCATTCCGAGGATGAAGAAGGAGGTACAATCCGGTGATCTTGAATAGAAGATTCAAGATGGAGAGAGCAGCATGGTGGTTGATGGGATCACCATCGATTTAAAGGCAAGGTGAAGAATTGTTAGATATGCCTTGAAATCTCAGTTACAAGAAGTCAGAAAAATCTTTGTTGAATCTTTTTGCATGTTTGATGTTTTGAAGATTTTTTGGGAAAAAAAAATATATATTTTCTTGGAAGATACTTTGACTTGGATTTGTTTTATTTTAAAACAGATTTGTTACTAATTTTTTGGCATATTATTTTTCTATAAATAGGGAGTGCTTTATTCATAGAAAAATTGAGAGAGAGAGAAAAAGAGTAGAGATGTAGAGGCAAAGATTAGGGTTTGCCACCACACAAGGGCTAGGGTTTTAGAGAGGAAAAAGAGTTTTCTCTTGGTACAACTCTAGGGTGGGCGAACTATCTTTGTGGTACACCTTGGGAAACACTTATCAAATTGAGTCTCTTGGCCACGGGAAGAGATTCGGGTTTTGGGTAGAATTAGGATTAATTCTTGTAACCCAATTGGGAATTTCTTTGTAGCGTTACTCTTTGATATAGTGGAACGGAGGGGCTGCTCTCTTCCCCAGACTAGGTCATTATTGGACCGAACTGGGTAAACAAATTATCATGTTCTTTCTTCTCCTTTATCTCGTTTATCGGTTATTATTATTATTGCTTATTCCGCTTAATTATTTGGTTGTCGTTCTATTGCTCCACACATCAAGTTTTCATTGGTGTGATTTTAAGACGAATTCACAACAGATATTATTAAAGTCATAGTCCAAGTATTACATTATTCCTCAAAATAATACTAATGTAAATAATTAGTAAAACTCGTTTTATACAATATAAATTCTCTTTATAAAGATAAATTTTCCAAAGTAAATACAAATAGTCATAAAGACTCTATACACTAAGTACACCATTTTCCCATTTCACAATCAGAGCGGAGCTTTACCGACGACTCGACATCTATAAACACATAACATGTGGATCTGGACCCCCAAAGGTCCAGCACATAACACATAAAAGAGAGTTAGATAACATAATCAAAATATACAAGTGTAAGTAAACGATACTTTTAAACACTTCATCACAATTCATAGATACTCTAACTCATTCATATAGTACTCCATTAATCTCATTCAATTAGAAGTTACAACATAATTGTACTTACAATTCATTTATAAGCATACGATGGTGGCTCTGCAAGTGCACAGAATCGCAACCAAGTAATAAAGTGATAAATTATCGTTCTCCACAGGGATTGTGGCAAAATTATTAGTTTCGCTTAGGAATTTAGTTGTTTTGCATTAGCTTTGTTTTGAGATAGTTGTGCGGGTAAAAGTAAATAACATTAATTAAAGAGCAGAAAAGTAAATTGCAGGAAAGTAAATGATTCTAAAAGTAAAAGATGCGTGTATGTCCATACGGGGTGGTTAAGTGTGGTCGAATTCCACCCTTACTACCGCTTGGTGGTTATTCCCTTGTTCCCCTCTATCAGGATTAGACTATTAAAAATAGGTTCAGAAGCACTCGTTCCCTATTTCTATTACAAATTGTTCAGAGCCTAGTTAGGGTTGCATTTACTCTGCTTAAATATCATCGCCCCAATCGGTTCCACTTACTCGTTAAGACTTTGGTATCATTACCCATAAGGCTCAATGTGTCGCAAGCTGTCACGTGTGCCTCAAACTAGTCCTAACTCTGCCTCAGGTAGAAATTATTGTTCGTTCTAATCTTATACTAAGACCTCAGATACTGAATTTAATGGTCTCATCTTGACCTTAGCACACCGTCCTTCGTTCGGGATTACTAGCTTCGTTTCCTATCTGATATCCACTAGCTCCTTAGAGTTTATTCTAATGTGATCAGTATTAAAATAAATATAAAACCAGCCGATAAAAGAGTTTGAAAGTAGGAACAATTGAATTTATACCCAAATTATACAAAACCAAGTATTCGTAAGGGAGTTCATCGACTCCACCTAACCTAGGAAAAATAAATTACAAAGATAGAAAGAAAAGAACCTTATTGGCCTTGGAGTTCCTTGGCCTCCTTGCCTCCTCCTTAGAGTTCTCCTAACTCTAGAGTGAATATCACTATTGTTAAGTGATTTCTGAATATCTTGGAATGAATAATAGTGGAGGAGGAAGACTCTATTTATAGTTTTTCACCTGGGTTTAGGCTTTTTCTTCGCGTCCATCGCACCCATCGTGGCCACGATGGCGTGTAATTTTTCCTCATCGTGGCCACGATGGATCATATTGTGATACGATGGAAGATCTTCTCCAGATTTTTTACTCTCTTCAACCGCCTTTCATCGTGCCACAATGACAAGTCATCATGGTACGATGGTAAAGATTTGTTGCAGATTTTATTCGATTTTAACCGCCTTCTCATCGCGCCACGCTGGATCTCATCGTAGGTACGATGGATTGCGCTGTTTATTATGTTTTTGCCCTTTTTTGCTGTCTTTTTCACTTTTCTTGCTTCTGGGCCAAGTAACTTCATTTTTTCAGGTATTTGCTTACTTTTGGGCTTCAATTGCTATTAAAACTATCCTAAATTGCTACTAAAAACATCATATAATTGACTGTCATCAGTATACATCATCCATTCCATTTAATTATAAGCTACAAGAAGTTATAATCAAATATCAATCATAATCTACAAACATCAAACATTTCCAATTATGTGTCACATATCAATAATCACCAAAATGTACGCATAGCCTAATGCATTCTAATGCCACAAATCTTCATGCCATGTCCCCTAGAAATATCTAATGCATGTGGTACCATCTTCTTTATTAGAGTATCTCACCTATAATATCCTTCTTTATCAGATAAATATAATCTGATATCCTTCTTTATCGGATAAATATAATCTGATATCTTTCTTTATTGGAATATCCAATATCACATATAATTCATGAATGCATGTATGTATTTCATGAATTCACTCACAATCAATAGCATTAAGCTCTTCATTTATAATGCGGAACACTATCCAACATTTCGTCTTTATTAAGATAACACTATACCTTAATATCCTTCTTTATTAGGAGTATACAATTCCTAATATTCTTCTTTATTAAGTTGATTCACATCTTAATATTCTTCTTTATTGTTTAAACAAACATCATCAACACACTGACTAATGATTCATCCACGGAAATCAACAACAAACATCATTACTCATCAACAATACAATTAATCATTGTTACAAACACTTAATTGCATGTTAGGATACCTTAATCTCATGTTACAAGTGCATAATTGCACTTTAAAACATCAACAAAATAAGTCAGGCCCAGTACTGCTCGCTAAGCGAAGCCTGGCGAGGACTGGTGAGCCCAATCAATGCAAAAACAGCTTCTGGCGAGACAGTCCCCAACTCTTGCTAACTCTCGCTAAGTGAGCGCCTGTAGATAGCAAAACTCTGCATCGCGATTTTGAGCTCAAATCGACCCAAAACCCAATTTTTCTTGTTCCAAATCCCAAAATATGTTGTTTTCAAGTGAAATACATACATATTAGTTCAAAAAAAAAAAAGTGAAATACATACATATAAACACAAAAGGACGATTCATTTCACCGATCTACAATTTACTCAAAAACCATAAACACTCTTGTTCTTCATCAAACATGAACAAATTCCCACAAATTCGTTTAAAGAACATGCTAAGAGTATATTAAACATGTTTTAATCATTAGATTTCACTTTTGTTTAGAAAATTTCCCCAAACCAAAAACGAAAATGAGTGGAGAAAGTTCGGGTATGGAAAAATCGACATTCTCCCCTTTCTCGTATCACCCACGATTATGAAATCTACTCTCTTACCTGGATTCGACGAAAACTCAAAGATTTGCTCTTGAATCTCTACCCAAGCTTTTGCCCTAGCTCTCCTCTTCTCTTCCTTCTCTCTATCTTTCTCAAGAACAAAGAAAAATGAACTTTCTCTCTCTACTAAGGCTTATGTAGCGCCCCCCACACATGAGACAACGCCCATTGGGTCTCAAGCCCAATTGCTAGGCCCAACTCGCGGTAACTCTCACTACTCGCTTAATAACTAAAGTATTCGATAATTACTTAAAGTTACTAACTTATTTAAAATGTCACTTCAATAAAATATTTTAAACATGCAATCGCGAAATAAATGAAAATTGGGTCGTTACTGGTACCATATCATTCATTGAAGGGCCATAATTGAAGGTCATATGAAGAGGGAGACTAAATGTTCGAATCTTTGAAAATTGGAGGACTATTGCTGAAAATGAAATACGGGGATCAAAATTGCAGATTTTATAAAAATATGCGGATCAAAACGGCATTAAAGCCTTAATTATTTAATAAATCTTAAATGATCAAAGGTAGTACGTAAGGTTTAACAAACGCCTCTAAAAGCTATTCATTCTGTTTTGGTTTTCTTTTTCACTTATTCATTTTTCATTTGAGCATAGCTAGTTAAGCTCTTCAACATATCTATAGGAAAATCGTAGATTAATGCAAGTAGATCCAACAACATCACATGCATGTTCCAAGTTCCAACTAGTTCAGAGTGAAACTGAAAAGCAGGTTTCAAATGAAAATCGATTGATTACTCATAGCAAGTTAAACAAATTAAAGTCCACAAGTTTATAAAATTTAAATAGAAAATGAATTATAGAATTGAGAAATAATAGGTATTGTGTGAATAGAGAAGATCATATATAAAGAAATAGAATTGACAAAGAAAGAAGGGTCAAAATCGCCACTAACATTTATTGTCTCTGATAACCGTTGAAAAATATTGCAAAGCTGTTAACAACGTTGCCTAAGATAATATGGTACGTTTTTGAGGTGTCTTCTATGTGAGTGTTGCCTATTATCTGAGGCAACATTATTTTACTCAATGAGCACGCTATTCATAAACGTCACCCAAACTTTTGAAAAGGGGACGATGTTTGCGACAATAATATTGCCATTTCTGGCAACAATTGAAACTCGTTTCCTAAAACTAAAATTGTGAGAACCTCAACAAAATGTTGCCAAAGTATGTAGGTATCATCTTTGCCACGCTTCAACGGTGGCTAATGTTTGCCATTAAAAAAAAGAAAAATACGGATAATATTTAGATTTTCATTTTGTTCATGCGATATATTTAATATTTAATTGTAAATGAACAACATGGCAATAATGCATTTACTTTACTTTTTAAACTTGATAACAAATTAATTACACAAAATTTAAGAGAATATTTTTACTTTTGGATTTTTAACATGTGTCTTTATACACATGTTAGCAAGACCCTTCACTAAAAATTAAATTTACACTTATAATTCATCCTAGGAAGAGTTTATTAACAAGTTGAAGTTATTGTTTTGGTTTATTATCGATCCATTCTTATCTTGACGATGTTGACTTCAATTATTTATCCATTCTTTGATGATGTAGACTTCAATAAATGTGCAATAATTATCTTGATGATGTAGGCTACAATTATTGATCCATTCTTAAAGTAAATATGCAACAAATTTTGTTTGATCCTAAATCTTGATGATGTATTGATCCATTCTTGTCTAATTTTTCATTGGAGTTGGTTATCTCTTATTACCATTTTCTGATTATTTTTTCAATTGATTTTTGTCTTTTGTAACTTACAATTCCAATGTGTTTGGTATAGCCGATTTGTGGATGAGATCGAGAAGCATCTACGAGAGATTTAGATCTTCTCCAATTTCTTCTCTCATGTTAGTCATATTATAATAATCTTAGTCATTCATTCATTTTTATTCTCTCTCCTTCTTATACTTTTTTGCTCTTTGTGATTTACTAATCATTAGATTAAGAAAAGGAAATTCAACATGAGAGAAAAAATGGAGAGAATCCAAATCCCTCATCCAAATCCGTGTGAGGAATTTGGATCCTCTCCAAGTAAATTGAAGGTTATTTTAGTTTTTTTTTTTAACCAAAAGAAAAAACTTGGTACGAAAAACAAGGACATTACATCCATGTTGACACTTTTTTACTCACCCCACAAACAAACGATGCATCAAATTAATTAAAAAAAAGTAAAACGAGATACAAAAGAACTTTGAGGACTAGGTCAACACTTAAGTAGGAGCTAACAATTATAACTGGCTCATTAAAAATCTTATCTGTATAACTCGTAGGAAAAATCAGGTGAAAGGAAAAAGAGTGTAGTAACAAACTCAATATTCTAGCAAACCAAATCTATTTCTAGCTAGTGAAAGAATGACTATACTCTTAGGAATTGTGTCCCACCATTGTAAGTATTGAATTTTCAATTCAAGAGTAGCAATATCATCAGCACATTGATTGTATTCTCTTTAAATATCTGAGATAATGGAATATATTTTGTGAGCTCAACACAATTTAACCATCGATTGCGATGGATCCAAGGAATATAGAAGGATTTATAAAAGTAAGAGTAACTGAATAGAATCAGTCTCAAGCCAAAGTAAGTTACAATTCTTTCTATTAGCAATCTTTAGCCGCAAAACCATCTTGAAAAATATTGCCGCAAGCAACCAAGCCTGAACATCCAAGTGCAACCCCATCAGTACTGTTGCATTTGATTTAATAGGCTTTTGACGGATACCAATAAATTTGTTTAATTTTAGAAGCATTTGATGGATGCAACTTAATCGAAAAAGCTTTAGATTATTTTGTGATATAAATGAATATTTCATCATAATAATACATCAAATGATTTTACATTAATCCAACCATAGATTTTGTAAAATTTGTATTCGTTAAAACCTTATTGGGCCACCATGGAGAAAGGAGAGAAGCCTTTCACCCCTTTTATTTCCAAATGTCAAAAGAAGAAGAAAAAAAACAATTAGCTAGGAGTGTCGGGCAGAACATATGTTCTAGGGGTGACACATATCTCATATGTCCCTATGAACCGAGAAGAAGATTAGTTAGCGCTCTTTGTTGATTCCCCTTGTAGTGATGGTTGCATTGTACTATACTTTATTTTGGCTACTTTTGGGGTAAGGTCTAGCCACCATGTACATTTTTTTTTTCTATTTTTATTTATAATAATATGAGACAGAGGTATATGATGAGAGTATTTAGGTGTGACAACTTAGTTGGGATGTCTATCTACTCTTTGATGCCTAAATACTCTTAGCATATGTTTGGTTCTGCGGCGAAAATAATTGAGTTTGACAGAATTGAGTTTGACAGAATTGATTTTGGTTAAAAGTGAATTTGACAGAATTTATTTATGTTTGGATACATTAATGTCAACGTGATTCTCAACATTTGATATTGTTTGGGTGATTTGAGTCAAAATTACTTTTAAATGTGTAAATTACCAAAAGAGTCTTACTTTATATAAATGGTTATTCTTATTATTATTAAAACTAAATTTCATTTATAATTTGATTATGGATTTTATTTCAAGACAATTGTGAAAATTAGATGAGAATATTTCTTCTATTTAACATTTTTTTGACCAAAAACTAATAATAAAAAATCGGATAAATAGGATTTTAGCCCCTGCAAAATAGGCGAATTTTGCGTTACCCCCTGCAAAATTGTTTTTTGTGATTAGCCCCTGTAATGTCCAGATTCCGTCAATTACCCTCCTGAATGGCCAACTAGATGTGAAATCTTTCTTTTTGGTTATGTGGCAACTTATGTGGATTATTATTTCAATTTTGATTATTTTATTTAGGGACATATAGATAAATATATTACATTTTCATTTTTTTTCATTTTTTTGTTCAAGAAATATTTATTTTTTAAAAAATAAAAATGAAAAAGATAAAAAAAATCAGATTATAATTTTTTTATACGAGTAATTTAATTAATCCCTCAATCTTCCAACCTCATCCCTTCCTTCACCTCACCCAATGCAGAAATTCATCTTCTTCCCTCTCATATCTTTCCCACCGCTTCCGAAAACACCAACACACACGAAATTAAATATCAGAGCGTGATACAAAATGCCACATTTATCCAGCAAAGATAGGCATTTTTAATAAATTGCATCAAATAGAATAAGAAAAAATTATTGTACCAAAAAAATAAAATAAAAAAGTAGCAAGTAATTAATAAAACGTGTTTTATACTATGTGTATATTATTTATCAATTTGACAAGGATAATAATAAATTATAAAATAAAGTAAGAGACATGATTGGAAAGATACAAAATTGAGAAACATGTAATTTGAAAAGCAATTTTAGCAAACGCAGACGCTAAGAATTCTTGCTTCAACTAAACTCACTTCTAGATGCTAGAATTGATTCTACATAAAAATGCCAAACTACATTTCAACAAGTTTAACTCACGTTTGAATACTCCCAACGTGAAGCTCAACCAAACACATACTTAATTTATCAAATATATAAATGAAGATGTAGATTAATATTAATGCGCATCTTTTTTAAATTGACAAAAAACCATTAATATTTATTTTTAAAGTAATAAATTGAAGGTCATGTTTGGTCTATTTCATTAATTTATTAACACTCACTTGCTAATTTATACCTACTTTATAAATTTTTAAGCAAAGAATGAAAACCTCCATGATTTCTCAATTTTTTTATTTGAATTCTCTAAAGAGAGTATAAGTATAGAGTGAAAAAGTGAACGTTCCGTACACATCTTATTTAAGGGCCCGTTTGGTGCACAGGATAAGAGACAGGATAGAATAACTGTATCATATCCTGCCGCAATCCAGTGTTTGGTGATACAGCAGGATATGATAAGTTAATCCTGAAGCTTATCCTATCCTGTCTCTCTAGTTATAATTCTTATCCTGAATTTAAGCTGGGTTACCAACAGGATAGGATAAGAAAAAAAAAACACTGATTTATTTTATAAAATATATTTTAAAATACATAAAATAAAATTAATAAAATATAAATAATAAAATAATTAATTTTTAAATATATATGTGATTTTCTCACAGGGGTAATTTTGTAATTTATATATTCTAAAAAATCAAAATTTTACTAAAATTACAATATTTTAAAGTAAAATGATTATTAAAAAATTGACAAATAGGAATATTAATTTAAATTTTATAAAAAATTAAATATAATTCTTTTGCAATAGTAGTTTGATTATTTACGTATGAGATATATCATATATTTATTTGGCTTATCTAACATGTATATATTATTGAGTTATTTATTTGATCATGATTCATATAAAAAATTAAACTTGATTATTTTCTCATAATTTTTATTTGAAATTATATAAAGTTATTTGATTACCTATTCATATTTTTTATTTATAAAATTAAAAGTATTACAAAATAATTTTAAAAAAATAACAATTGTTTTACAATAGTATTTTTGTCATTATCATTTAAATATGTTATATATCTTATCATATTATTATGAGCTATTAAAAACAAAATATAACAGTTATCATGTTTGTTATCCTGTGTGCACCAAACACAGGATATGATAACTGAGTATAATTGTTATCCTGCTGTTATCATATCCTATCCTTATCCTGTTTTATATCCTATCCTGTCACTATGCTATCCTGCGCACCAAACGGGCCCTAAGGGTCATGCTAAAGGGCACATGTTAAGAATACTTGAAATAATAATTAATTTTTGGTTAAAACAATCTTTGACTTTCAAAGTGATAAAATGCACAATTTTCTATAGAAAATTACTAGTATCTTTATACACAAACAAATGTCTTAAGGGCACATGTTAGTTTTTCCTCTTATTTTAATATGTATCGATATATAGTTATGGTGGACAATTCTAATAGATCCACAAATAATGATATTTAATATAAATACTATTTGTAAACTTATCAAAATTTTACACATAAGCAGAATATCGGTACATAATTATCACTGTGTACCGAAGAATTCGCTAAGTCAAAAAATTCACTAAGTAAAAAAATTAAACCTTTGATTCATTAAATAATTTTAAAGTGAATCACTAATTTTAAATAAACCGCAATTTTTTTTCCTTTCAATTATTAGTGTAGAAGACGTCTTAAAGACGTTTTCTTTATATTATATAGGCAATAGAATAAAATGTTCATCGTTTCACTTTATACATGGATGAAATCTTTTGGTATTTAATTATCATTGTATATTACAATAATTTTTTTATATTCAAAGATCTTTTCAAATATCCGGATAGCATCATAGCAAGACAAAATAGGAAATATTTTATCTACACAAGAATTGTTTTAGTGATCCTTTTAAGTAAAGGACAATGTTTATGTTTGATGATTCTAAATCTTGATGAAGTAGACATGGATATTATTGATCCATTCTTATCTCATATTTCATTGGTGTGGGGTTAATCTAAAATTCTAATCATAGACTTGTTTTTCCAATTGATTTTTGTCTTTTGTCAATGTCGGCCCCAACCTTTTTTATATTCTGTAAAATACTTTAATAGCTAGAAATTCGACTTTTAAGATGATCGTATTCAAATCTCATCTCCTTATATATATATATATATATAATGCAATGTTCCTACCAACTGAATTAAACTCACAAGATCCAACCATCTTTTTTATCGTCATTTAATTATATTTTTAAGAGGGAATGAAAGAGAAATATTGAAGCAAATCTCTCCTAAACTCACTTTCTACTTCCTCCAATTTTCGAATGGGAGAGGAGGAGAACTCTTTTAACATTTTATTATATTGTAATAATTATCCTCAATTTATTTTAAAATTTCAACATCATCCTATAAATTTTATTCTTAGATCATTATTCATTACCATTATTTCTTACCTATAAAATAGTCAGTTATTCAAACTATCTCTTCTTTTTCAATATCTTGCACTCACGATAAAAATAAACATGTTAAGTGCCTGTAACAGTGGTGGCATATATCATACAATCAATACAGTGGTGCTTGTAACCTGGGTTAAAGTGTGGTGTTCAACTTACTTGTGAAGTTGTTCTTGAGCCCAATGTAAATGATCCCTCTGATTGCCCCCTCGTGATGACCCAACAGTGGTATCAGAGCTTGAGGGGGAGCATATCCAAGAATGGATGGACTCACACTTGAGGGGGATTGTTGTGACAAGCACTACACCAAAAAAGGGCTTTAATAGCACTTATTTTGGTCTTTAATAGCACTTAAAAGCGCTATTAATGTTGGCGCTATTATAGGTATGTACTTATAATAACACTTTAAAAAGCGCTATCATATACTACTTCAGCGTTGTTACAACAGGCTTTTTAAACATGTTTTAATGGCGCCTTTTAAGAAAGCGCTATTATAGGGCTGCTATTTAATAGCGCCCGAACATAAAGCGCTGTAGTATCTTTCGAAATAATCAAGATTTAATAGCGCCCGCACCGAAACGCGCTATTATAGGTCAGATCTTTAATAGCGGTCTTTAAAAAGGTGCTATTATAAGCCTTAAATTGTATTTTGTTTTTTATAATTCTGCTAACGTAAACATACATTCAGAGGTTATTTTAACTCAATACTATACATATTCATTCTTCTCATAATGCAAATATGAACAGAACATGTATCAAAAGAAAATACATTCAATTTTCAACACCGAATAATAATTTCATTGCATATAACATGATCAATCAATCATTTGTATTGATCCAAAAACTAGTTATACACATCTCATAAACAATATATAATGATCGATCCTATCTATATATACACGACATTACAACTCAACATAACTAACAGCAAAAACGCAAAGCCGCCGCACATAGCAAGAGGACAAAAGCAGCCGCAAACACCACCAGAAAAATACCCTGCCAGGGGATGTACAAGCGATCCAACATCAAGGGCTAAAATCGTCAGCTAAATATCTAGAAACAGGGGAGCAGAGACAAATCTTGAAACATGTTAAAAACCAGAAGAAGAAAAAAAAAGCATTAATAGGACATAAATAAGCACTTAATTCACTTTCTTCATTTTTCTTATATTTAATTGTACCATGAGAACCTTGTTTTGCTCAAAAATATATTTCATTTGTTCAAAGTTCAAACATGTGATAACATATGATAAATTTGATCCTAAGGCTAGACGACAGTCCATCATGTAACATAATAACACAAATATACTAAAATATAAGAACATGTAGTCATTCCTGGGACTATATTTCTAATCAATTCTTGGTAGTAAAAACTAAATAAAATCTAGTGTTACTTGAACTCTGTCCTTGTTACTTGAACTCTTGCTGATACATAAGATCTAAAGGAACATACTTTATCTCTGTCTTTGCACACTATATCTATTTAATTTTTCCCTAACACAATTCTCATCCCAGCAATATTTTGTATAACTGCCGGAAGCGTGTGTATTCAAAGTTCAGATATCACATGTTTCTTTTAATGAGTATTTTAATCTCCACCTTTTATTTTAATCCAAAGGCTAATAATATTCAACCCTCTCACTTGAATGACTACAAAACTCATATGAACTGTTTTATTACTTAGTCAAGATAATAGCCATTCTATATGAACCCATATGAATATTACAACGGACAAATCGCAAACTTAATATTACACAGATTTTGAGTATGTCAGCTTACTTAATGCCGTCGATGAGGAAGACAAACTAATTGTCTATTGTAATGTAAGTAGACATCATGGGTGAATTAGCTCTTTTGAAAATTAAACACTTACATGTTCAACACCAGAAGCTCTTATAGCAGAATAGATTTGCAAAACTTCGTCAAAAGCTTTCTTATATGTCCTCCATACATATGGTCCAATCTATGAACATTAACCCAACAAAAAAGTCAACTACCTATCTTCTCGACATATATTTATATATTTACTGCAATCATTAAACATAGAGATATCATCGAACCTTCAAGTGTGTCTAAATTGAACTTATAGAGCAGCAGTGAAAGCAATTGCCTAAAACATGAATATCTCTATTCCTAAGTTTTAACCCAGAGCCTTATCAAATTTTTTTCACAAAAGTAAATCTAAAATCTAATCAGAGTAAGAGTATGAAAGGAAGAGCTAGAAGTCAGTCCATAAAATGATTAGGAATGGATAAAAAATGGATGGATTTATCTCAAGGTAAAATGTCATATGACCTATAAGGCTAGTAGCTAGAAGTCAAGACATTTAGATGACTTTGTCAAATGATATACAAGCCAATAAAATTGCAAACTCATAGCCAATGTTAAATAAAGAACTACTAGTCACACAAGAAATTACTACTCATTTCAAAAGGCCTAAAACCATTAAATAAGGTACTGTAACCTGCTATCCAAACTAAGTTTCATTAATCAATTCATAAACTAAACAAACAATAACGTAAAAACATAAACATTACAATAAGGTTTCTTAATCAACCAATCTCATTTGATACAACACTTTGTACCCTTAGTCAACCTTTTATCAACTATTAAACAAGTCAATCATGCAAGATCTGTTGTAGCCACATCAAACAGAAGAATGCAGTAAAAACAAGGGAATGAAGACAAATAATATAATAAGGCAGTAAAAGCCAAAGGAAAAAAAAAAAGAAAGAATATCTATGGACAATGCATCATGAAACAAAACTTACAGGTTTTGAGGAACAATGTAAGCTTATTACAATGGCCTATATTTCAATTTCAAAGTCTCACCATAATAACCCTTTCGAATGCACCAGCTAGTATATCCTGTAAAGAAACATGAATTGCCTCTTGATATAGAAAAGATGTAGAAAAAGGGTGTGAGTGCAACCGAGGTGTTGAGAGCAAGAAATTATTAAAACATTAACAATTAACAATTCCATACAGTTTGAATCAATGAAATTAAAATAAAAATAAAAACTGAAACCAGGCTTGAAATTGAAAGTTCCCCTGTCTATGCTGGAATCAAGCTTAGGGAGTGATTCCTTCTGTTTAATGTTCTTATCATAAAGAAGCTTCTTCATGGCAGGGTCGGTGGCTTTGCCGAAATCAAAATAATCTAATAATTTTTGTAAATACTAATAATAATCAAATAAAAATTAACAATAACAATACAACCGTCAGTTATTACACAGTGTATCAATCAAATCAATGACTCACGTTGTACAGGTCCAGGGGCGAAAATTATAGAAAATGTGGAGATATAACGGTTGTTACATTGAGATTTTCCCTTCGAGGTATATTGATTCTCGACCTTTCTTGCAATAACCTGAAACACACATAAAAGAAGTATAAGAAGGAGGTGAGAACAACAAAGGTGTTGAGAGCAAGAAATTAGGGTTCGATAGTGAGGTGCTGGTTTGAGAGAGAAATCACGAGATTTAGGGTTCAACGGAGATGGAGGTTAAACAAGAGTGTAACACTTTAGGGTTTGATGAGATTTTGCTGTGAGAGTAGAGGAACAATGGAGAAGAGGAGCGATGGAATGGAACAATGGAGAAGAGTAGAAGGAACGATGTAGGTGAGTAGAAGAACAATGGGGAATGTTTTTAGTTTTTTAATTTTTATCTCTATTTCCTTTTTTTATTCATCAACCAATGGGTCAATGGTTCGACACCCACCAACCACAAATTATTTTTTATTTATTTCATTAACCATAGCGCTTATATCAAAAGTGTTATTATAGGGTATCAACTTTGATAGCGCTTTCTCGAAAGTGCTATTAAAGAGTTCGCGTTTTTAACTTTTAATAGCGCCTTTTACAAAAGCGTTATAATAGTATACCTGAGTTTAAGGTTTTAATAGCGTTTACTTCAAAAAGCGTTGTTATAAGGGCTCCGTGTTATGTTTTAATAGCGCTTGTTAAATAAGCGCTATTAAATATGCGCTATTAAAGCTCAATTTTGTAGTAGTGAAGTGTGAGTGGTTAAGTCCCACATTGCTTATAAAAGTGAAGGTTGAACACTTTATAAGTGAGAGGATCCATAAACCTAACACCTTAAGGTTTTGGGTTAAAGTGTGATGTCCAACTCACTTGTGGAGTTGTTCTTGAGCTCAATGTGGATGATCTCCCTGGTTCAACAATATCATTCTCCTCCCTATCTCTGATTAGAAAGCCAAGAGCTAATGTTGACTGTCTACTACTATTGGAAGACTCCACCTTAAACTGAGTTTCCACCAAAGTATACCCACCATTAGGGGTGATCTCGTATCCGAACTAATCCAAAAGTAAAACCGTAAACCGAACCAATCCAAACCGAAACCGCATTTAGTTTTAACCTCACGAATCATTTTTCTTCCAAACCGCACGGTTTTGTTTGGTTTGCGGTTTTGATTTCAGAAAACCAAACCAAACCGCAATACTTAACTTAACTCTATCAATTATTAGCAATCAACCCAAATGGAGTCCATAAAACAATAGGCTGTCAAAACATATCATTTCACGCGATCGAGAACCATATTGTTAGTATTAAAAATAAGTTATTATGTATATGTAATTTCTATATATGCATATTGTATCATATAAACAATAAAATAAATTAAAATTTCCTATGTTTATTTTGTAATAAGTTGGAAATATTGTCATATTTTTTATATCGTGATAACCCGCACAAACAGAACCAACCCTAACAGCATTGGATGGGTTTGGTTTGGATGACTTTTTAAAAACCAACCGAACCAAACCGAACCGCATGCATTTTTATCTCGCGGTTAGGGTGACTTTTATGCTCAAAACCGAACCAAACCGTACCGCGAACACCCCTACCCACCATGAACTCCACCTTGTAACACGCAAGACATCTCCAGCTCCTCTGAAACATACTTCAAGTTATTGTTAGTCTCCGACAATTTCAGTTCAGCTCAACACCTAGCAAACCTTGTTCACTAGTCCAACTAAACCCATGTAACTAACAGGTCCACCCAATGAGCGGTTAAGTCCCACATCGACTATGTATAGGAAGAATGTTGGATTTATAAGAAAGATGACCCATTAACCTAATGTCTTAAGGTTTTGGGTGGAGATGTGGCGTCTCACTCTCTTTGAGATCCTGGAGCATTGGCTCATTGTTTCTCCCGAGCTCCCCCGGATTCCCCAATAAGTGGTATCAGAGCTGTGGTTCAGCTTGGTGGGGGAGCGGGAGTGGATCCTGGTTTGGATCAACTATATAGTATGTGGGGGAACTTACACTTAGGGGGAGAATGTTGGGTTTCAAGTGTCAGTGGTTAAGTCCCACATCGACTATGTATGGGAAGAATATTGGATTTATAAGAGACATGACCTATTAACCTAATGCCTTAAGGTTTTGGGTGGAAATGTGGCGTCTCCCTCTCTTTGAGATCCTGGAGCATTGGTCCGTTGTTTCTCCCGAGCTCCCCCGTACTCCCCAACAATATTCACTTCAAACTCGTGAATTTAACTTCTAAAATATTAAATATTTTTATTTTTAAACGCCAACATTCTAATTTTAAGTAGCTTAGATACACCTTTAAAATACTATATGTTAACATGATTCTAATTTATATCACGGCGTTGCTGAAAGACAATAGAATTTAAAATATCTACTTTTAATAATGTTAAATTTAAAAGTTATAAACCTTTAAAACAATTTTTTATTTTTTTATTTTTTTTGTAGATTGTGTTATCCTCTTATTTGTAAAACATGAGCATAGCAGAAGGTTTATTTATTTGATCCTAAATCTTGATGATGTAGACTTCGATTATTGATGATCCATTCATGTCTCATTTTTTATTGGAGTGCGTTAATCTAAAATTTTAATCATAAATATGTTTACTAGTCTCTCTCTCCATAATGACTATTGCGTAATTTCTTTAAGTGTCATGCTTTTTCATTTCAAAATTAAGTTACTTTGACATTTTGATGCACATTATTGGGTCATGCACATTATCAACTTTTGTGAATGTTATCAAAATTATAATGTTTTTTTTCTTTTACCATTCACCTTCACATAACATTTAAAGCTTTGTAAAAGAAAACAAAATAATAGCAACTTCTTCTTTTTCTCTCATCGATATACGTAAAAGCATGACATCAGAAAGTTAAAACAAAATATTGAAAAAGAGAATAAAAATGGTAGTTTATGAAGATCAACAATAATTATACATTGATATTATAAAACGATTTACATTTTAATACAAATTTTTTTGCCAAATGACTTATATTTTGGAACGATGAAGTATTAAAGTAGTTAAACAAAAACGTTTAGTTCATGTTGCTTAGTAATGTATTGAGCTACTGACTAAGAAAATAAAAATAGAAATAAAGGTATAAGTATTATCAAAACATCTCCGATAAGAATATTAAAGAGAGTTTTATAAAGTAATGATTCATATCTTATTTTTATTTTTTTATCATTTGAGTTCTATCACATGACATATATAGGACATCAAAATTGATGATACAATCTATTATTTAAAATATTGTATCATCAATTTAATATTAGTTTTTTGATTTGGACGAAGTTAAAAAAAATATAGAAGGGATCAATTGTTAATAATGTATGATACCCAAAATGGTATCACTATTGGAGTAAAATATGAATGAGTTGCATAAATATTTTATATCATTATAAAAATCACTAATAATGCAATAAATTTATTATTTAAGAGATTGAATGCAGAATTTTTTAAATTATAATAATTTTTTTTTATATTTGCCTCTTTAAAATGGAGACATGTTAACTTCTTTTTTTTGTTTAATTTATATATCACAGTCTGGTGACAGGACAATTGAATTTGAAACTCACAAAAATTGTCATATCACCAATATTGTGATCCATTGAAACTTTCAATATCGAGAAAGCAAATATTGAGCAAAGAAAACAGAGAGTGTGGCTAGTCAGCATGTTTCCAAAAATATTAAAATGAATAAAAAGGAAATAATCGTATATAGAAACAAATTAGTTAATACTCCCTTCATCCTATAATTAATATAAGAGAAAAACTACTTTTTAGATTCATTGAGAATCTAATGTATTTGGTCTATATAATGGACCAAATACATTAGATTCTTAATGAATCTAAAAAGTTTTTTCTCTTATATTAAGTACCGGAGAGAGTAGTTAGATAATAAACATTAATCTTTGGATTAAATAAAATTAGGGTATGCTAAACAGTGCACCCGATGCACTTGTTAAGCATACAAAAAATATGAATAAAACATAAAGTTGATGTTGATAAAAACAACTTTTTACACTTTCAATGTATTGAATGCACAAGTAAAAGAAAAAAAAGACTTAATAGTAAATTTTCTTTTCTCTCTTTTTAATATGCGTAAAAGCATGACATAAGAAAACTAAAACAAAATATGAAAAAAGAGAATAACAATGATAGTTTAGGAAGATCAACAATAATTATACATTAATATTATAAAACAACTTACATTTTGATACAAATTTAAAAAATAAAGAATGATTAAATCTGGTGTGACATGCAAATAAGCATGGCCCTACTATGCTATATCATATAATGAAGTACCACATTATTGATATTCTATTTTATATTTTATTTAAGAATATAAAATAAAAGAATACTAGATTTAAATATTAAAGAATGATTAAATCTGGTGTGACATGCAAATAAGCATGGTCCCACTATGCCATATCATATAATAAAGTGCCACATTATTAAAATCAGAAGGTGATATAAAGAGGTAGGACCAAATGTCTGCTGATTTTCTTTTGAAAATGAGACTAAAATTGTTGATCATATGTCTCAGCTGATTCACAGTTGTTATTGCTCAGTTTGTTTTTTTGTTCAGGTGGGGCAAGCTAGGTGTTCATTTTTACGGTAAGTTTGGCTGGGTTGTATCTCGGTTATATGACATGAGCGGAACAACAGAGTTTTCAAGGCAATATGAACTACAATTCAACAAATGTAGGAGTTGAATGTGGATGAAGTGAAAGTTATTTCTTGGAAATTGAGCGTTGATAAATTGAAAATTTCCCCATGTCTATTTTACGAATGGACTTGGGAGCTCGGAATTTGATTTAATAGATGATGATCATTGGCCTTGTTTTCAGAGTGTTGGGGTATTTATTATTTTTTGTTGTAGTTTTGTGACTGCTATATTTTGTTTTAGTAGAAGTTTTTTTCCTTTCCTTTGGTTAAAGGGGTTAGCCGACTATGCTCATTGTAATGCTAGGCCTTGCTCCATGTTTGTATTTTTGTTCTGCTTTCCCTTGTCTTGGCTCTTCTTGTTCCTTGATTTGTGGTTTAATAAATTTTTAGCCATTCAAAAAAAAAATAAAAATTCAACAAATGTTTGATAAAATTAAATTATATACGTTCTGATGGCTGAAAGCTACCAATGTCACTTTAGGTATTAACACCCACATGTGGTAGTCGAGCCCGTTTGCCTGTTTGGATATCGATTAAGTTTTAATTTCATGTTTACTTGTGAACCGTAAAACCTTGCATCTCTTTCTGGAACACCTTGTGTTATGTAGGACTTTCTTTTAGTGGTAATATATTCCATTTTTGCTAGTTAAAAAAAAATTGTTGATCATATGAAAATAAGGGAATTAAAATTGCGGATTTTATAAGATTTTATAAGACACTGTGACATTATTAATGAATTTGATACATTAGTAAAAAATTGATCAAAATGACTTGGGGGATTAATCCAAAAAAAATCTAAACTCAGGGGATCAATAATCTGGCTTTTAAAAAAGGAACCAAAAATTCAAATTTTTTAAAATAGAAGACCAAAAATACATTAAAGTGTTTTTTTTACAATTCAATCCTTGTTTTTGTTATTTATAGCTATTCACCCAGCTATAATTGCCAATCACTATTCACCTATTTATTTATTCTAATAACAGTCTTTCACATTTTTGTACACTAATAATTGAGAATCGCTAATTTTTTAATTTAAAAATTGATGTCTTGTTGCAAGTTAATGATGCATTGTGTTGCTACCAGCAGCGTTCAGAGGTTGTCCCCCCCACACACAGAGTAGTTGAGAAAATCACAGGTTTTCATATTTTTCTTAAAAATTAAAAAAGTGGTTGTATAAATATATGCAAGTGGGTGTGTAAATAATGTAATAAAATTTATTAAACTAATTTCAATTTATTAATTTTAAATAATAAATAGTAACGATAATAATAGATCTAATTTTTTTTTGGCAAATAATAGATCTAATTTAAAAAGGTGCATTTTTTTTACTAAATAAAAAGTATTCATTCATTCAAATTGATAAGAGTACATCGATGCAATACAAATTCAAAATCGCTAAAAACAAAAAGGATGAATCTGCGAACAAACTCACAACATCCGTGTTAATAGCATAAAACGACATATTGCATAAGCCTATACATATTTGACTATATTGAAGTTTCCAGAATATTCATCCCTCCGGATCTGTAGCGTTGATGACACAAAAGTCATTGATTGGATTTGCACTGAATCGACCTTAATCTTACAACCAGTGTCGTTGCACTAAAACTATAGCTAAGACTGCCAACTTGAGAGCTAGCTTGAAATCCAGACATGTGAGGCTAAAATATGTCAATCTAGCTGGAAAAATATATCTTTATAGACGGAAACCACAAATCAAATTATTAACGGAGACAAAATTCTTTCTTTCCTCCACAAAATCTTATCTTTAACCTATGAAAATTTTGGAGGCCCCCAAATTTAAGAGGCCCTATGCGGTGGCTCACCTTGCACACCCATTAGGGCCGTCCCTGCCTTTAACCTGAAACAAATGAACAACATACCATGACGGGATAACAATACTCCGCACTAAGACGGGATAACAACACTACACACTAAGACGGGAAAACAAAGGAAACAAACAAAAGAAATACGAAATATATATGGAAATCACACTTATTTAATTAAAGTAGAAAGAAAAACAATTTGGATGAGTGATTTTAGGCCTAAATTGACCCTAAATCACTCATCTCTAATAGATCAAGAGGAAGAGAAAAAATGGTAATAGACAAGATTTGAAAAATATTTGTTAGAGCACTTGTTAAAAAGGTGCATATTGTTAATCATATCTACAACTTCACACACACACACACATATATATATATATATATATATATATATATATATATATATATATAGTGCATGCATGTGCTCGACGTTCTGATATAATATTCATTCATCATAAGAGAAATATTTGTATAGGCACAAACCTTAATAAATTATTTGATGTGACTATTTTATTTTTTAAATTATTTTGATTTGTAAATGTGTGCTTGTAAATGTGTGCTAAATTATGTGTCTATCTAAGAATACCTCTCATCATAAAAATAATCTAGAATTAAAGAAATAAATAACACTCAATTAGCTAGAAAATATATACTAGTATTATTAGTAGGTAGAAGCAATGACTAGATATATACCAACGATAAGTAAATTTTTTAATCAAATTCTTTTTCTTAATTTTTATATATATATATATATATATATATATATATATATATATATATATATATATATATATATATATACGTAGGATAATTACACTTGAATGGAAGACAAACGGGCAACAAGCTGCGCCGCTAACCCTTTTTGAATGGCAAAACCAATCCTAAGTAAATGGAAGTGATAAGAGTATGGCCGATTTTTATTATTTTGAAGTCCGTCCTTGAAATTTAAAAATGAAAAATTGTTAATAAAAAAACACAAAATATATATAAAGAATAACCTCATGTAAGTTATAAATAATAGAAAAAATATATAAAATAGTCATCCTTGTGACTAACATAAAAAAATATTTTTATTCTTGCATAAAAAAAAAAAAATTTTCTAATCAACAACAATCAAATATATTCTAGATACTTAAAAGAGCCTCCATTCTAGTAGTTTTTAAAGCAAATTTGTTGATCAAGAGATCATTCTCATTTGTATATTTTTCAAATTATTATTCTCAATTGTTATCAACATTAAGTCATTAACTCTTTTTTGTAAAATAGTAGAACATAAATAAAACTTCAAATTTAAGTCTACTAATATTTTTATTTTTTTAAAGACCTACTACCATATCATTTTGTTTAAGCCGAGAAAATGGAGACCTGACTATGTAGCTTACCCTGCACACTTGTGCAGGGCCGGTCTTGGATAAGAGTCTTGTGCCCTTAAGTAGAGCTGACCCTAATATTGGAAGCCCGATCCTGAATATTAAAAATAGGTTCATAAAAAAAACACAAAAAAATTAAAAAGAATAATTCTTATTTAAACTATAAATAACATAAAAAATAATCATTCTTATAATAACATAATAAATATTCATATGCGTTTTGAGAGAGTGAGACTACGACAATGACATAGCTGTGTATGTGTGTTCTCAATTTTGTGTTGAGCGGATGGCATTTTTTCAATGCCCTTTACCTTTTCATTTTTCAAGCCTACTGCCATATAATAAATTTGTGGCCCAAAAAATGGAGGCGCGACTCAATAAAAGAAAAAGAAAAAAAAAACTCCATAGAGTTGATGCACATGTTAATGGCCGAGTATTCCTTAAATTAGGTGGTCGGAGACTCATTTCTTGGCCCCTGCATATAAACAATCGGTTGAGATGAAAGAATCCACCTTGTGTGTTCCGCTTTTCTCCGACAAATAGTAATCACTATTAAATGAAGGTGAAAACTTTGTACCAATAACAAATATAATAACATAAGAAACATTTACTATTTGTCATGCACACTCTTAAAGAGAGAAACAATCGTGCGAATTTCTTAGCTAAATTTGGAGCCTTCATCAGATTCTGATATCATGATTCATGCCTCTTTCCAAAAGGATTTTTTGATATTCTCAGGAGCGATTTGGCTGAAACTATTTTTTTTTTCTTTCTCTTGTTTTTGTTGTTTTGATTAGCCTTGTTATAAATAAAAAATAAAAAAATAAAAAACATTGACTAATATCCACAAGATATAGTATAAAACACACATCAAGGTTAGTTCTCAATCGGCATATCATATATTTCACTTTGCAATGGAAACTACCAAAATAGTTGAAGATGTTGTGATTGTGGGAGGTGGAATTGCTGGCCTTACTACAGCCTTAGGACTTCACAGGTACCTACCCTTTCGCTTCTATTCTCTTATTATTATATGAGCTAATTATTATTATTATTATTATTTAATTGTTATTTGAATTGTTATGAGTTTAAAGATGCATAATAATAATATTGTGTCTCATAATTCTTAAGATATAATTTTTAAGAGGATTGACTATGTCAATCCAAAAAAATTAGCGGCACAATTTATTGTGTTTATATTTAATTTGTATGTAATTATCTTGAACTAAATGTTTGATCCGTGCTATCGCACGGGTCTTGTAGCATATAGAAGATTTTAATATTATGTTTTCCATGAAATCATAAAAGTTAGCTTGTTGTAAAAAAAAAGTTGTATAAGAATTGATTAAAAAATGTATACATTTTAGGAAATGAGACTACTTACAATTAAATATTTAATTGAACATATTTTTGTGCATGGATTTAAATATTTTTGTAGCAAATGTATACATTTTGTGCATGGATTTAAATATTTTTGGTCTCTTTATGTTTTTGTTTGGTCTCTTTTCATGTTCGCTTTTTATCACATCACATTTTTAATATGAGTAAGTAAACTGTATGTTGGGAAAATATTCTTAATGTTAGCACGGAAAAATCATGGAACGCGTAGCCTTTTGAACTTTCTCTAAAATGATAATGTAGATACAAAAACTTCATCCGTCCTTGGTCTATAAGCAATTGGAGGATTATATCTATAATTCTCCCCCTTTTCAGGGAGGGATTTATACCCGTGCATGCTGGATAGTACATCGGCTATAGTATTTTCATGAACAATCATGAAAATACTGGGAATAATCGATGTATCAAACATTGGGATTCCGGATATTACCTTTTCGTCCGGAGAATTTATAAATAGATACAAATCTCGGTTCTTGTAAACTAAGAAATATCATTAGGATAGAATTTTTCTCTAAAAAAGAAACTCTGTAATTATTTTTTTCTCTTACCTTTTCTCTCTAGAGTAAAGCTATCTTGTGCAATGTTTTTTCGTTTTGCTTGTTGTTGGCTATATTTTCCTATATTACTATTGTTTTTTTCGATCAAGATCATATGCAACATGTCACCTCTCATTTGCATGTTGTCATTTACATGCATTTTCTCATTTTGTATTTCATGCAAAATGCTACTTGTCATTTGCATTTCATACAACACACTAAATGTCCAATATATAAATTACATGGAGAGTCATTTGCATGTTATCATTTACATGGATTTTACCACTTTGCATCAAATTAACAAGCAACACACCAAATATATCTAATATTTCACTTGCATCTCATGCAACACGCCAAGCGTAAAACTATGTAAAATACAATTTGTCTTTACATGTACCATGATCATGTGACAATAGCTGGATCCCACATAATTTTAGAGAAAATTCACGTTACATAATTGCTCTCAAGACTTCCTAACATTTAATATAATAAAAAGGCAAGTCCTAAGATGCACAAGTACATCATATGATGCATGATGTACAAGTTAGCGATTTAATTATTATAATAATATTTAAGCTAGTTGGTGATAAGTATTTTTTTTTATAATTATTACAGGTTGGGTGTAAAAAGTTTGGTATTAGAATCTTCAGATAGTTTGAGAGTGGGTGGATTTGCTTTAGCAATATTGGAAAATGCTTGGAAGGCCTTGGATGCTGTTGGTGTTGGAGATATACTTCGACACAAACATATACATATTTATGGGTATAATAATAGTGTTTAATTGGCATGTACTAACAATTTAAAATTGTTTTACATGATCATTTAATAAGAAATTTAAATCATCAATCTGTCATGTTATACAATT
The DNA here is from genome assembly GCF_020283565.1 of Trifolium pratense. Classification (NCBI taxonomy): domain Eukaryota; kingdom Viridiplantae; phylum Streptophyta; class Magnoliopsida; order Fabales; family Fabaceae; genus Trifolium; species Trifolium pratense. The sequence goes on from NC_060063.1 coordinate 29,806,834, forward strand.
AATTTCAAAATAATTTTATAATTTAGCGGAATACAATATGTTTATATTTGATGTTAGTGTAATAAAATTATTTTCCAACTTTTTCTTTTTTCATTTTAAATATGAAATCAAATAAAATTTTATATTTGTTAGTACCATTGCATAAAACGTTCAAGTACTTGAATTGGGGAGGTGCAGGAATGTGACTACTTCTTTGATTACGGGGCAGCGAATATCAATTATGCCTAAGGACAACAAAGGAGAAAAGTAAGTACAAGTTGTATAAATGTTTCAATTGAGTTTAAAAACAACTACTAAATTTGACGATTTTTGTTACATTGCAAAATTAATGTATCTGGTCCATATTAGATACCACATACATCACTTTTTTAATATAAAAAAAATATTTGTTTATAATAATGACTAGAGATAGTAGCATGTATTATTCAATTTTTCTATCCAATTTCAATATATATATTGAAGAGGAAAGGTTTCATAAATTTAATATGAAACTTTTACTATCATGAGTGCATTGTTTGTTGGCCTAACGATACTAGTTTGATCTCTTGAAATGTTCCTTACAAGATTTCAGGTTCAATTTCTTCATCATCTAAAAAATGACGAGTGTATTTTTCTATGTATGTAGTGAACAACGTTGTGTTAGAAGGAAATTATTGGTGGACACCCTTGCTAATGAGCTTCCAAGTGGTACTATTAGGTACTTGTCAAAAGTTGTTGCTGTAGAGAAATCTGGCTTCTCTAAGATTGTCCATCTTGCTGATGGAACAATTATCAAAACCAAGGTAATTAAACAATATTATGTGTGATATAACATATTGAATAGTTAGTAGTAGGTGGTCAGAGTTTTGTGCTTCTTAAGTAGCTGGTTAGAGATTCGATTATGATTGGTTTGTGTTAGGTTCTTTGACAAAATTTCGTCACTGCTAAAGACATTAAAAATTTTGTATCTTGAATATGGTAACAAATAAAATATTAAGAATCCGTTTGTTTTAGATTTTTAAAAAAATTAAAATCTAAAAATAATAAAAAAAGATAGTTGATCACATGAGAAATTCTTAGGTGAGTCCTCTGAAGTGGAAGAAATAGTCACAAGAAAGGGGGGGTTTGAATTGTGACCCTTTTTTAAAAATTAATCCTGCATTCTACAAAATTGATCTCAAGTGTATACTTGGATAAATGTTAGTGAATTATAGAACAGCTTGGTCTGAGAACGTTCTTTACTATAAAATAGATTGTTCCGAGAACGTTCTCTACTGCGTGAGAATTCAAATTAAATATAATGAAGTGCTTTGTGTGATGTGTGTTTACAGTAAATAAAAGAGAATAAGGAAGAGAAACAACACACAAACAATTATCCTGGTTCACCCCCTAATAGTATGGGCTACTCCAGTCCTCACGCTCCTGTGAGATTATCCACTATGAGATACTACCGATCTCAAATTACACTTCTTCCTTGATCTAGTCCAAGATCATAATCTTCCAAGCTTCACTCGCTTGATCTACCTAAGTCCTCCAGACTTTATAAGGTGTCACTCAATCAATAGTTACGTATTGACTTGAGCCAATCTTTTACAAATGATGATGGTTTGGATCTTCAAGCTTTTACAAAAACTCAAACAATTGAGAAGCTTGTTACAATGGAAAAAACTCTCAGTTCACTCAAATGATATACTGATCCTAGTATTGAGATTACAATGTTTGGAGTGAGAGAGATTTAAATAAAGAGACAAAGATGTAACCACTTAAAAATGGGTTATGTTGAAAAATGGTCTCTTGAGTTATTTGCTTTTAGAAACTCAAAGGTTAGTTTGAGAAGCATATAAAAACACTCTAAACTCAGAAGTATGATGAGAATGTAGATCTTGAGTGTGAGTGATAAAAGAAGAGTTTCATGACTTGTAGACAAAAACAAGTGATTGATGATTTGTAGCTTCAACTCTTGCTCTTCAATGTTGCCAAAGCCTTCCTTTTATAGTTGAACCTTGAGTCTTCAGTTCCTTGGTCCCAAAGGAAGTTTTCCAACGGCTAGTTGCTTCAAAATAGACAGCTCATGCTGAATTGTTGAGTGGATAAGTTCAAACTGATCTTTCTCAGAACGTTCTCCCTGCTGTTCTTCATATTTTCACTTAAAAGGGCCAAAATGACAGCTTGCAATGGGCTGTAGATAGTTGTTCATTGCTTCCTCACCAAGTATATCCGTTATAGACCATTTAGGAACGTTTTGGCCAGCTGTAGATGAGCTTGCAACTTCAAAAGCAAAGGACAGTCATTCTCAGCATCATTCTGAGATCGTTCTCCAATCTGGGCGAATTTTACACTTGATCTTCAAATGGAGAATGATGCAGAACTGTGGCCAGCTGTAGTGTGAAGGGAATGCAGCTGTGATGTCCTTGCATAACTATTCACTTGTCCTTTCCATGTACTTCCTTTTCTTGATTAAAAATCAATCTCTTGGAGAATGTTCATTAAATAATGACATTGAAGGTACATGACAACTATGAGTTGAATGTGTGTTGTCTCATCCTTATTGGTCTATGTAATTCTTGTCCAAACACTCTTGATACACCTGATTAGATGATGCCTTGAGAAATTATCATGTTGCACATGTTTGATCATTAACTTTGTCCAAAGAGGAAAGTCACTTTTCTTCCAATTATTCCTTGCCTTAATTGATCATAAACTATTGTGATCTTGTGAGTTAAAACCAAGATAAAAGTGCTTCTTTGTCTTGAACAGAGTTGACTTAAAGAAATAAGTACTTTTGCTATGAAGCTCGTTCTTGGAGAGAATGAAGCATAAACTGTAGAATGTTCTCAGAGCATTCTTGAACCAGCATTCAAGATTTTCTTCAAGGAGTGAGACACGTGATCTTGATCAATTAACTTGAAATCTTGCTGCTGCAAAACTTCCCACAATTCCTCTTTGATGTTTTGCACACATGATTGCTTGCTCATTGATGATCTTTAAGATTCTTTAGTGGAGGCATGAGAGTACTCATCATTGAGAATGATTAAAACTTTTATTCCTTGTGCATAAGCTCCTTTGAAAAACTCATGGACCATCATTCTCAAACGTTGTCATCTTGAGAAGCTTTAGTAAAATGATACTTTGAGTAGGTTTTGAAGATCCTCAATGAATGCATCATTCCCATTAATATTAATTGTAGTAGTAAATCCTCAAAGCATATAACTCAAAAACTCATTGTAACCCTTGTCACATAAAATCAATATATTCTTGAGTAGCTTGTGATGCATGTTTTTCCATCCTGATTCTTCAACTATGATCCTCAAATTCTTCCTTGATTATTCAATACTTGTTGTGATCCTTGAGTGATGAGGAAGACAATTATCCATGAAACTCACTTTCTTGCTTGATCCTTCGATGAATCTTTTTATGATTCAAAACAACAGTCTTTAAAAATCTTCTTGAAGCTTGTGATACTACTGTTGTAATTATCTGATGATACTCCAATTCTTTCATTGTTTGAGTATATAAATGCACTTGTTGACGTGAGTAGCCTCTAGCTCGTCCACTTGATAATATCTATCTTTCAACAAAAACTCAAGTGCAAACATCAGTAGATCACCATTCATAAAACTTAACATTTATTTCATAAGGTTTGTTGTCATTAAAATACTAAAATGGATTTTGCCTCAACATCCTCACCTAAGCATTAATGAATTAGTAATTCAAACTAAATAAAATTAAGCCAGTTGTCTAAATTACACTCCATGACTAATTAATAAATTAGTACATTATGAATAGAATTTAAAAGAAATGAAGACTAATTAATTTTGCTTACATTTCATTTTAACTAGGTGTTGATAGGGTGTGATGGAGTAAACTCTGTGGTGGCAAAGTGGTTAGGCTTCAAGGAAGCCGCTTATACAGGGAGATATGGACTTAGGGGTTGTGCAGAAATGGAAAGCAATCATAATTTTGAGCCTGCGCTCATGCGGTTCTCTGGAAATGGTTTTAGAGCTGTAGTGGTTCCATGTGATGAAAAATGTGTTTATTGGTTTTTTACTTGGACATCTACTATTCAAGGTGAATTCCCCATTTTTTAAGCATATTCAAAGTGAATTCATTGTTTCAATCTAAACTGGTCCTATTTATTGCTTGTATAAAAAGTTTTGTTAGTTTTAAATTGGACGAGATATGGTCTGAAGATATGTTTATATGTTAGCGGCATCTCTTATCTTACAAGTTAGTATTATAGAATTGAGTTAGATGTAATCAAATTTTTATGATAAAATCTTAGTCAATCCAAATTTGGGGGAAGGGGGAAGGGGCTAACAAGGTTGTCTGTTAACAAGTGATACACATCTCTCTGCTCTCAAGCCAATATTTTTCTTAAGAACAAAAAAGTAAACCCTTTTGTCTAAAAGTCATAGCTTAACTGATAAAAAATATCGAGATTTTTAAGGTTGGACGTCATGATTGGGATTCGAACGCCAGCTTCTCTATTTGTGTGTGTGAATTTATAATGGATTTGTCATTTCGTCTATCTAAAAAAAAATTAACCCTTTTAAACTATGAAAACATATAGTAGTAATAGAATGTTGACCATTGTTGTGTTAACTTTACTTGTGCTGCAGATAAAAAACTATTAGAGAATCCAACTGAACTAAAACAATATGTGTTAAACAAGTTAGAGAAAATGCCAAGTGATGTTAGATATTTCATAGAAAAAACCGAGTTACATGCTTTTAAATTAGCTCCATTGAGATATAGACATCCTTTGGAGCTCATAATGGGAAATATTAGTAAAGACAATGTTTGTGTTGCTGGAGATGCTTTCCACCCTATGACACCTGATCTTGCTCAAGGGGGGTGTTCTGCTTTAGAGGATGGGGTGGTTTTAGCAAGGTGTCTAGCTGATGCATTCACAAAGAAGCCAGAGGAAGAAGAAGATGACCAATACAAAAGAATTGAGGAAGGATTGAAGAAATATGCAAATGAAAGAAGATGGAGATGCATTGATCTTATTACTACATCTTATATTGTTGGTTTTGTTCAACAGGGTAATTCAAAATTGGTTACTTTTATAAGAGACAAATTTCTAGGTCCATTAATAGCTGGTCAGATGATAAAAGAGTCTAAATTTAATTGTGGTAAATTGAAGTAGCCCTTAAATATTGTCACCCTTATCTTGTAATAAAATGCTCGGTCCACACTGTTGCATATGTCATCTTGTTATCTTAATAATTAAACTTCAGTTGTGTTATGCTTTTGATGCTAATATGCTAAACATTGATCCCGAAACGTTAATTATGTATAAAAAGTTATGTTTCCAACATTAATTTATATATATATATATATATTCCTTTTTTTGTATGCTTAACGATGTTGAGAATCCATGAAAGCACAAGTATGTTGCACCGGTTTCACGCACGATACAACGGATCAAACACATTTGTAATAGGAGCTAGAGTTCTATCAATGAATTTGAGTTTGTGGAGGATTTGATTGATCCAGTTGAGGATATGCAGAATCAAATGTTCCTACAATATGGTGGAAATTTGTGGAGCCATGAATGCAGAAACGAAGCTCTTTCATATCGAAAGGCTCATGATACCACCATATTGAGAAAATGGAAATGAGTGAAAATGAGAAAACAACAAATTCATTATTGCAAAATTTAATAGGTTAAAAATTGGTGAATTGTGCTTTATACTATTACTAACAACAATTGAGAGCAAGATAAATATGATAAACATTTGTGAAATTAAACATTTAAAACATTTGAAAATTGGTCAAAATTTCTTATAAAAAGGACCAATTTTTTTTCTTCAAAGTGTTCCTTATAAAAATAACCGAAAAAATATTTTAGTAAGGCTTTTCTTATGGGCCGAAAATTGGAAGCTTAAAGTGACAGTTTAGACCGCCTTACTGCCAACCCTGACTTCTTCTTTTTTAACAATAAGCCAACCCTGACTTATACGTTCTGGTTCACTGACCAATCACATAAAAATCATAATTACACCTTATTTATATCCTTTTGGCTTTTAGGGGAAGGGACTCTCGATAATCCAATATAATAGGAAATAAGTATTAGGTTGTGATTAGTCAAAAAAAAAAAATTAGTTTTTGTTTTATAAAAAAAAAGTATTAGCTTGTTGTTTTATTTAAAATATTAGTTTATATATGTCACTTTACTTTTTTTAGCCTTTAATGTTGTATTTAAGAAGAGGCTTTGACTTCATTGGAAAATCAATCAAACATTTCAACAAACACCATATTCTCTATAAAATTCTGTATTTTATTCTCATTACCAGATTCTATTATAAATCCCCACCTTAAATACAACAACCTCAAAGGCTAAAAAAGTAAAGTGACATATAATAAAACTAATGTTTAAAATAAACTAATTAACAACCTACTGTAATTATTTTATGATACATTCAGAAATTGGTCGTGAGGTTAATAAAGTTTGGTTAGTTTTTACCAGAAATTGAACTTGAATTTTCCTAAACAATTTGTCCTAGAAGTGCAAGAGACTTCTCCTAATTTAAACAGAGTTTAAGAGAGGTTACTGATGAATAAATTAGCAAGTGTACTAATTTATCGTTAAGTAATAAAATTTATAAAGTTCGTATCCGCAGGGATTGTTTCAATCTTGACAAAACAATTGTATCGTATTTAAGACGTAAATAAAGGGGGGTTTCTTTGGTTTGAAGTTTAATCATAAACTAGAAATAACTTAGGATTTCAAGTAATAAAAGAACAGTGATTGATCTTTTTGGTTCATCTAATTACTATTTCTCTTGGTAATTTCATGTATGATTACAAATTACTCAATCCAGTTTCACGATTAGATTAAATCAAAAATGATTATGCCCAATGTCTTGGTAACATAATCCTCTCTCTTGATCATCGATTCCTAATGTCTTAGGTAATCTATGATCAATTGAGGTTTACAAACTTTAATCTTTTAATCTCAATTAACAATCCGAAATGTCTTAAGTGAAAGTTAATTGATCATATCATATGATAATCACATTGTTCAAGAAAAATAACAATTAGAATCCCCTAAGGACCAATCATGAAAATTTAGCTAGACATAATATTCAAAGAAACAAGGATGATTAAAAGGGATAAACCAAAAATGGATTGCTTTGAATTTGTCCACTCTTCCCGTGCCTTCCTTGAAGCCAAGCTAGCACCTCTCTGTCACGTCGTCCTGCTGCGTGTTTGCCTAATTTCCCACTTTGCTTTCAGTCTCTCCCAGCCTCCTTCTACGTGATTTCTCTCTCCCCTCTTTCAAGTGCCAACCTAATTCCCTTTCTTCTTGGTTTTGGGTTAAGGAAAATGACCCATGTTTTCTTCTTGTAATTGGCCCAGTTTTATTAAAGTCTTTCTCTTCTTTTACCATTTGTACCACACTTAACCATAAACCTATTAAATTGAATCAAGAAAATAGAAACTACACCAAATATTATTTTAATAGAGAAAAACATTTAATTGACTCAATAAACCAAAATTTGCAATTTATTTAAAATGACTCTAAATTAAACACTACACTAATAAAATTATATTAAAAACTTAATTAAAAAGACTCTAAAAATAACGACTGATGAAGATTCATCAGTTACGTATGAACACTTGATATACAATCAGAGGTGCTCGCAGTTTAAGCTCAATACACGACTTCTAAGAACACTTAATTATAATCACAAATGTGAATCCTAAGTGTTACCGACAACTTTTGATTTTGACAAGTCTTGTTCTTCTTCAACCAGCGTCTTCTATATATATATATATATATATACTATGGAGTAAAAAAGTTGCTTCTCTTGGACAGTTGCTTTTCTGCTTTATCCTTCTACAAGTCAGAACATTCAGAGTATGTCTTCTGCTTCTAGAGTCTATTTCTTTAAGACTTGTAGGCAGGACTCTTCAGAGGCGTTTCAGCGCTTGCTTCTCTTGGATACTCATTTGCTTAAGAGTCTACTTTGAATATCTTCTTTATGTTGGAACAAAATTGGTTCTAAAAATCCCTAGCTTATGATAAAAGTTTTGATGATAAAAAAAAAGTATTAAATGCACAATTGGTAGTAATAATATTTACTATGGAGTAAGCAGGACCATAAAAATCAAAATCATTATATTAGTATATATTAGTTGAAGATAAGTTCTGAAGTCTTTCAAAAGCTATGGCAGTCAAAAGCTAAGAAGATCTTCAGAGGACACAGTTCTTCAGAAGACAAAAGACCTCAGAAGCTAGTCTATCAATGTTTGAAGAACGTCATTATTGCTAGAAATTTTTAAGAAGCATCGGTCAATGATTGAAGAATAATTCTCTGATGAATTGTTAGCACATATGATTGGAGAATAATCATAGTACATCATATTTATTTTTTAAGGAAGGAACGTATGATTCATTGTATTATATTACTCTAAATGGTAGAGTACTATATCCTTGGTGAACAATTACTGGGAATGCATTACCACTTGAGGCAAAACTTTCAAAATGACACTAAATAATAGGACAATTCAAGCTGGCAACCTTATCTTTACCAACAGTCATTCACAAATGGAGCGTCTCATTTGCTTATAAATACAGGACACATTTGTTAAGGAATGACTACTGTATTATTGCAAACTTTGATATTACAAGCACAAGTTATGAACCTTTGTTATTCATCTTGCTAGAACACTTAGAATTCTGTTTCAATTCTTTGTATCTTAGATGATGAGTTCTCATTAGTCACTATTTTTAGAGTCTTTTTAATAAGTTTTAATATCATTTTATTAGTTTAGTATTTAATTTAGAGTCATTTTAAATAAATTGCAATTTTTGATTTATTGAGTAAATTAAGTATTTTTCTCTATTAAAATAATATTTCGTGTAGTTTTTATTTTATTGGTTAAATTTAACATTTTTATGGTTAAATGCAAATATTGGTGTTTTAGTGTACGAGTTGCTAACTATATATGATGGCATCAACAATATGAGCTCTCTCAACCGGACCTAATTTTCTTTTCTTCAAGTCTTCTTCTTCTTTCTTGAGTGGCGAGGGGTGGTTTTAGGTCTTTTTTGGCCTAAAATCACCCCTCCGCATTTTATTTTCTTCCTGTTTAATCTAAATAAGTGATTTTCACATAACCAAGTTTTTTAGTTTTTTCTTTTGTTGTGATTTTAGTCGTCTAAGTGCGGTAGTGTGTTGGTCGTCGTCCGATTGGTGCGGTGTTTTGGATTATCCGCCGTGTTACGGTGTTTGTTTAGTTCATATTGAAAAATCAACCTCAATCAATTGTAGATTCAATCAATGATTTGGACGTCAACGTTGCAGATCCGGAAGCATGGACATTCCGCTGACTTTAATTTTATCATATTATTTGTAGGCATTTTGCCGTTGTATGCTATCAACTTCGATGCTGTGAGTTTGTTCTCGGATTCATCCTTTTCATTTTTAGCAAAGTTGAATTTGTATTTACATCTAATGTATTCTATCAATTATTGGAATGAACGAACAACTTTTTTTTAATAAAAAAAAAATGTATGAGTTGTTTTGAACAGAAAATGAGAAAGACTTTCCACAAGCTGGGCCAAAAGAAAACTTGGGCCTTATGCATTGAGTTGGTCCGATCCATGAGAAAAGAAATGAAAATCAGATTTGTCTAAAGGAAAAAAAAGGGACGCACACCAGAAGCTGGAGAAGAGGTGAAGAAATGAAAAAGGGATAGATGAACAGTGCGCGGTAGAGGATAGAAGAGAGATTGCATTTGAGTGACCCCATGATGCAAGCTTTTGGTTCTATTTTCTTTCTGTCATTGTTTACTTATTTTACCATGAGCATCTAGATTTTCTAGATTGGTCCTTAGTGATTCTAATTTCAATTTATCTTGAACTATGTGATTCTCATTTGATATGTTAAAGAATTACAAAAATAGTTTCTATCAATTATTCTTTGTGTGCAATGTTTTACATGATCTGATAAATTATGTGATGATTTCAATTATTTGTTTTACTATGAAAATATGATTGAATCATCGATCTACGAATAATTGATCAATTGACTTTCACTTAAGACATTTTCAATTGTTAATTGAGATTTCAAGGATTAAAGTTTATATTCCTCCTAACTTGATCATCGATCATCCTAAGAAATTAGGAATTAATGATCAAGAGAGATGATTATGTTACCAAGACATTAGGCATAATCAATTGTGTTTTAATCTAATCATGAAACTAAATTGAGTTATTTGTTAACATACATGAAATTACTGAGATAAGTTGTTATTAGATGAACCAAAAATGATCAATCGCTTTTCTTCTATTAATTTGAATTCCTGTTTATTTCTGAAGTTTATGATCAAACAACAAACCAAGAAAACCCCCCCCTTATAATTATGTCAATTTTGTTAATTATATTTCCAATTTGCTTTTGAATTACAACAATCCCCTAAGGAGAAAATGACTTTACTATACTACTTGACGGCGATTTAGTTCACTTGCTAAATTTCTATAATTAGAGTTGAGTGTTCTAATGCTATGTGCTTTGTATTATCATCTGTCTACCTTAAATTCATTTTAAGTTAGAAGTCTCTTGCTTAGTGCTTGAGCACTGAAAGTCTCTTGTTAGTTGTAACTTGAGCATTGTGTAGAAGTCTATTGCTTTGTGTTTGAGCATTTGTAATCTTTTGTGATTGTTTTAGTGAACTCCCTTGGAAGTGCAAGGGGACTAGAATGCTCTCGGTTTATGAGCGGAACTAGTATAAAATCTCTTGTGTTCATCTCTCCTTCCCTAGCTCTTTGTTATTATGTTTCTAACATGCTTATAATCCGCTCCAAAACGCCTCTTAAGCTTGTTCTAGTGAAAAAGTTTGAGAATTCCAAATTCACAATTCTATGTTAACTACTAGAAATTTACTATTTTCTCGCGGATTTTCCTGTGGATTTGGACAAAAATATCCAAAACAAACATGTTTCTTATGCGGATTTGGGTTCCCAGTTAATACCTTCGTGGGTAATTATTTCCTGCGGTTTTTGGAATTCTCAGAAAATATTCCTGCGAAATTTTTATTAAAAATTTCCTCAAATTTTTTTTCGAACTAGAATATATTTTTTTATTCTTCAACTGAAATCCAAAAAATTGCTTATTTTGTATTTCAAATTAAAAGTCTAATGAAGGTCGAGGATAGAAGGTTAGATATTGGTGTTAATTAAGTTAATTAAAATGGAACATGAAAGAGAGACAATAACATTGTCAACATGAAGTTAATTAACAATAATGATCATTTTGTTTCATTTAAAGGTGTACGTTGCTAATATACACCTTCACAAAAGTGAGTGGGTATTGATAAAAAACATATTATCTATATAAAATATGTTTTAACAAAAGGATAAATTACTAAAATTAAGGAAACATGTTTCTAATATTTTGTTTTAAAAATAAAATTATACGCAATTTACAATTTTATCATTTTGTTCAACTTGATTTATATAAATAGGATTGTGGTTATCGTGGAGTAGTCCTGCTAACTTACTCCCACATATTTTTAGATGGGAGTAAGATAGCAATCCCTATATATATATATATATATATATATATATATATATATATATATATATATATATATATATATATATATATATATATATCAAAGACTCGTCCAAGATTACTTCGTTCGAATTGCATGAGTTAACGGCCAATAGCTTCTTAGCGCTTAGGCCACTACCTATAAGCTTGAACCTCCTCTGACTTAGATGGAGGAGATAGTAAGCAAGACTTTCTATGCTTCTTCTCTTATGAAATTAATAGTGAGAGGGAAAGAGAACTCCCAACGACAAGCACTGAACACTCAACTGAGAGGGGCAAGAGCTTGCTTGCCACTTGCATGCAAAGAAAGAGCTTTTTAGAGTAAATTCAGGCAGGCAGTAAAGCACATACATGGCATGCGGAGAATCCGCTCGCTAGTAAGACAAGAATGATCATAAGACTGCGTATAAGTGGTCATCAGTGTGTCCACAACACTTTCGTTCGTAAACCGAGAAGTAGTAAGGTTTTTATGTGTAGTTGAGAGCGGCGTCTACGCCCTGAAAATAACATGTTTACCTCTAATGTAGGTAATGTATTTGGGTTCAAGGCCTTGCGTGCCCTACGTCTAGAAGATTTGCGAATCCCCGTTGCTTATGTTAAAACTTTCCAAGGTCCTCCTCACGGAATCCAAGTTGAGAGAGATAAATTGAACAAATATATGCACTCGACATGACATGATCTTTGACAATCATGAGTCAGGAGGCCCAGAAAGAGACTAGTTGGCCTTGGGTCTTCGGCTCTTAGAAAGAAGCTAAATCCATCTGCCTTTTACCACGAGTGCGCCCTCACCACACTACACTAATAAGAAAGGAAAGACATATAAACCAATAAGAAGACAAATAGAACGGACAATATATTTCCTTGAAAAAAGTACAGTAGATTATTATTATTTCACTATAAGTAAGTACTCAATTATGCGTTATACTAACTACTCTATATATCAGTACGTTCAAAGAATATAATCTTTTTCTAATGGTTCAGCAAGCTAGCCGAACTATCAAACAAACAATAATCACAATAATAAGGATCGAGTGGTTGCCGCAAGGAATGACGTCGTAGCTCCTGCAGAAGTAATAACAATCAAAGCCGTAGGTGGGTATTCCAATAAAGGGGAGCACCTTGCTATCATGAAAACGCCAGCTGTGACCATAGTAGCTGCATGAATCAAAGCGGATACAAGAGTGGGACCCTCCATAGCATCGGATAACCAAGTATGCGATCATATCTGTGCAGATTTCCCAACAACACCAATAAGAAGTAAAATACAAATATTTATAAGGATGCGTAGTAACGTTCAAAGATCACTCTTTGGCCTTTAGACTCACTTCAGCAACTTCGCCCTTCCTTTAAGTGAGTGAGAAGGGGGTGAGTGGTTGGCTCGGTCGCTTCTCCTTATATCGATCATGAAGGTTTGCCTATGGCTCTATATCTACCTCTGTCTCGTCTGCTGGTGCTTATATTTTTTTTTAGAAGCCGCAGGATCATTGGCTTAAACTACTGCTTCTTCAACGCTTCTCTTGCGACTTGTTCTCCTTTCGTCCTTGCTCCTGGACGCACCTAAAGGTACAGTGTCTAAACGCTCCTTCTGTTCTTGGGAAAGGGGGCCAAAGCTCATCCTTATGCTTTCGGTTTTAGAGTGAAAAACTGAGTTGGGGAGACCTGTCAAGCTTTAGTATATATATTTTCAAGTGAGAGGATTAATTATTGTGAGGGATGAGAGGATTAAATCTAAACGATTGGATGAATCTTTATTGTGTTATATCATTTTAATAACTGTAGCATAGTATACTCCTTCCTCCTTTTCCACTGATGTGTTTTCTCTCTTCACTTATCTCCATCTTCGCCTTACTCATCGCCGTGATGCTAGTTAGGGTTCCGGCGAGGCAGTCAACGGTGAGCCTCACATAATGAAACGCGGTTCTGGGAATTTGAGGAATTGGAATTCGTCAATAAAGGCAAGCAACAGAGAACCAATTTTCCATTATTCTCCCCATTTAATTTTTCAATTTTGTCTCCAAAATTGCCTTTCCTGTTTCCTCAACAAAGGCTCACGTACCCTTAATTTGGTGAAAAGTGAAAACCAATTGAACTGCTGCACAAATTGAATTGAGAAGATGGTTTGAGAGTTGAGGAGTGTTTGATAGGTTTCAACTAACAAAAAGCAAATTGAACATCAATTAGGGAAGAAGAAAGTCACCTCACTGGCCTTCACGAAGAAGAAAACATCATAAGCGTTGTTAGGAAGATGAAAAGCTCACGTGATGGAAAATGGTCAAGCAAAGTGCATTCTTTTAATGAGTAATTTAATCTCAGCCGTTAATATGAATCAAATGGTTATAAATCAACTCTCTCACCTCTTATTTTAAAATACCTCTTATTTGAAAGCTCCCCTATATATATTTGATCATCCTATTTTACAAAATTGGCAATTTTTGTCTCCTATATTTAAAAATATTTATATGAATGCCACATCATATTTAATTATTTTTTATTTAAATCTATATTATTATATTTTCTTAAAAAAAATGCTTCTTAATACGAAACGAAAGATGAGAATGATTATGGCCATTAAATTTGTATCCCAACGGCACCATGATTTCCGCTCCATCTAGATGAGAATGATTATTTTTTATTTTTTTCTTTAACGTGCAATTCTTCCTTTTCGTTTACATCACCTTTCGTACCAAATAGCAATGCTGTTTCTTAAATTAAACATAAAAAAATAAAAATAAATCAAAAATACAAATTAAAACAAGCCTTCATCTTCATACCCAATTTGAATCCTCAGAGTCGATGCTTCAAAAATTCAGAAAACTGATCAACCAATTTATATAACACTTCAAAAATATTTTATTTATGATCTAATTAATAATAATAAAACAAATAAAACAAATATGAGATAAGAGGTATAAATTGGTATGTGTTCTAGTAAATAACAAAATGGGTTTGTATTGTTGATATTTCAAGAATATGATTGATACATGTTTGAGCATAATCTCTGAGTAATGTAAAAAATGTTCCCCTTCTTCTCCTGAAAAACACCCTGTTTATAGAAAAAACATCCTTGCTTCTCAGGTAACCGCATTGCTTGTAGTGGAATTCATGGGTAGTGGGCGGTTTCTTTTCCATCTTCTCCAAGCCATAGTGGATCGTGGAGGTGGTGGTGATTTCTCCCCACGTGTAATAATCATGATGAGAATCATGTGGAAGAAGATATTTTGGTGTGACACCACCTCTTAGCTTAATGGCGCCACTTAGTGCTTTTCCCCGCCTTCTTGTTATTTGAACCTTATGGACTATAATTGATTGGGCTTTTTCGTATTGGGCCTTGCTAAATATATCTTGGACCGTTGCCCAGTCGACACCCCCAAGCACGAGGCTTCAGGAAGGCGAAGTGCTTTTGATTGAAATAACTTGACGATTACTATGCCTCAGCGTTGTTCTATGTCGCCTATTTGTTGCTGACTCATACTATTTTTTTGGTTGTAGCTTTGTGTTTTTTTTTGTTTGTATTTCTTAGGTAATTTGTATGCCCTGCTTTGGCTTTTACATTTTTCTGTTGCCTTTAAGTACTTTTATCCATTTCGCTTTTGAAAATTTATCATTAGCTTTGTACCTGCAATAACTCGTTGTTTTTGGGCGAATTTGAACGAGTTGGCGTTTGTTTGGGCCTTGCCTTTTCCGTTGTATTTGCATTTTCACGTTGGCGTTGACAACAATCTCGCCTCTTCGTCTTTCGCGGTTCGCCTTTCCTTTCCTTCTTGAAAACAAACTGAAACTTTATGGCTAGTAACTTTGTTGGTCTGTACTTCTACTTCTTCTACTCAACATGAGTTTCTTATTTTCTTTTGATATTCTATATTTGAGGATTGTAAGCAGGCTGACATAATCTGTCTCGCCACTTCTTTGTTGTAGTTGATTTTTGTACTGTCAGGCTTGCACGCCTTATTTTGTAACTGTTGTTTCTTGGAGATTTAGAAAGAATTGACGCTTCTCGGAGTCGCCCTTCCACTGTACTTGTATTTGGCGTTGAAAATAATCTCGCCTTTGAAATTTTTAACTTTGCACCTGCAATGTCTTTAGCTTTTTAAATATAATTATATATCATTTATGTATAACTTTATACCCGTTGCCTTTTTGGCGATTGTAAATGATTCAGCGTCATTATGATTCGCCATTCCTTTGATTCGCCTTTTATCTTTTTGTTGTAAAAAGACTTTCTCCGTTGGCGTTGTCTTCACAAGGGCTCGCCTTTGTTTGTTGAGTATCAACCGTAACTTTGTAGTTAATGACTTCTTGCTTTTCTTTTTCTCTAGACCATCCATTAACGTATTGAGGATTTGTCTATTTTCTCATAGAGACTGATTTTATGGATTTATCCATTTCATTCTTTCTTTTTCATAGATGATGGCCATGGAGCCTTGGGCGACACATGGAGTTTTCTATGTTGTGTTTCACAGATGATGGCCAGGGCTTTTTACGGCGCTCCTAGAGTTTTTTGTGTTGTATGGCAATTGTCTTGTGACAGAGCTCATAACTTAATTGAGTTGTCATTTTATTTTGGTCCAGAGCCCGAAGGTTGGCGTTTATTTCTTGGTTCAGAACCCGCAACATAATCAGGTTGACCTCAAATTTCTCTGGTTCAGAGCCCGTAACTTAATCAGGTTGACCTTTATTTTCTTTGGTTCAGAGCCCGTAACTTAATCAGGTTGACCTTTATTTTTTTTTTGGTTCAGAGCCCGTAACTTAATCAGGTTGACCTTTGATTTTTTGGTTTAGAGCCCGTAACTTAATAAAGTTGACCTTTGATTTTTTGGTTCAGAGCCCATAACTTAATCAGGTTGACCTTTGATTTTTTTTTTGTATGGTCATAATCGTAACATGTGGTTAACCTTTATATGAATTAACACAAACATTTCGATTACAAACCTAGATATGCAGTTAACTTTTATATAAATTAACAATGACATATTGAAAACAACGGGTCTCAATAAAAACTCCTGTTTTCTCAGGAGAAAAGAGTGTCTCATTGCTCTTTTATTCTCTGAAAGTTTTTAGTTGACTGCAGTCTGGCAAGTGGACCAGTCTGCCGTGGAGTAATAATTCACACACTCGTGTTTAGAATGGGTTCGTTCCACAGGGATCATGCCAAGGCGACTAGTTTCTTTTAAGAATTAAGATAGTTTTGCTTTCACTTTGTTCGTTTGAAAAAGGTTTTGAGATAAAAGTTAGATAATATAAGACTAAAGATAAAAGAAAGAATTCAAGATGATAAAAGTAGGTTAAGTGCTTTCGAATCCCTCCCATATTCCTGCTCGGTAAGTGGCACTATATATGCTTACTTTATTATCTGGTAGATTAATTTCTATTAAGATAAGTTCAGTGTTACCATTCCTTACCTCTATTGCAACTGACTAAGTGAAATCAACTGCCGGTAGGTTTCCCGCTTGTTTTTATAGTATATCTACCCTTAAGTTCAACGTTTAACAAATTATGTTTTTATAGTATCTTTACCCTCGAGTTCAACGTTTAACAAGTTGTCACGTGTTCTCCTACCTTGTTTGATTAACTTAAATCATGCAGAATTTAATTACGTGTTAATCTTAATCACAAACCTAACCTCAGATACTGGATTTAATGGTGTCATGTTGGTTGGTTATATTATCTCTTTAGTTCGGAGTCTCAGATGTGTCACGGGATCCACTTTGACTCTAGTTACTAACAAAATATGTGGTCATTCATATATGAAAGTGTATAAATAAGAAGAGACAATAACAGATAATAACTAAATAGTAATTGTATATAGTCTGATTCGAACCAAATTACATGCCTAAGCGTTCATAAGGGAGTTCATCTACTCGACCTAAACTAAAGCAACCAAGCTACTATTAAACATATTGAACAATAAATAAAACATGCATAAAAACAACCTCGATTCCTTGCGGAGGAAGTTTCGTCTCCCGATGGTGGGGGAGAGTCTCCTTCCATTAAGATCTCCTTAGCCCTCCTTGCTCCTCCTGCTTTGCTCCTTAGAGGCTTATAGCTCTCTAAACTTCTGAATGAATAATTATGAAGGAGGATAACTCTATTTATAGTTTTCAGCTGAGTTTGGACTTTTTCCCGCGACCCATCGTATCTATCATAGCCACAATGACGTTCAAATTCGCCTAATCGTGGCCACGATGGATCTTATCGTGGTACGATGAAAGATTTGCTTCAGATATTCTTTGTTGTTAAACTGCCTTTCTTTGTGCTGCGATCAATCTCATCGTGGGTACGATAGTTTGTGTGTTTTCGGCCATGTTTCCTTTGTCATCGTGGCCACGATGTAACCCATTGTAGCCACGATGGCGTCCATAATTGGATTTTTTCTCCAACACGACAGTTGTAGCTCTTTGTCTGAGCTTTCTAACGCATGGTCACATGCCTCGATCCGACACTCGTAGCTCCAGTTATGGTGTTTTTGGTACGATGTGGTTTTGAGCGTATTTCTTCCTTTTTTGCCCTTTTCTATGCATTTTCCACTTTTCTTGCTTCTTGGTCAAGTAACTTCGTAACTTTAGGTATTTGTTTGGATTTGGTCTTCAATCACTACTAAAACTACTAAAAACTAACCTAAAATACTACTAAAAACATCAGAAAATTGACTGTCATCATTAGTACATAGGATGATTTCCATTTTGACAACCACGAGCGTCTTGGCGCTGTTTTTGTGGGGTCCTCTTTCATTAACCACCACGAACGACTGGGTGTTGTTTGCGTGGTGCCTTTCCTCCTTTTATTTGTGAGTCGAGTACTTTTTCCTCTTCACGCTTTTAACATGGTTATACATTTGATCACTATGATTCGTCATATCCACTTATAGTCCTGCATTATCATCAACATCAATGACATTATAAAAAGTACTTCAAGTATCCGCGCTAAAAACAGGTCGGCTAATAATAAGTCTCATATATTCATATACTCATTAGTTATTGAAACTTGGCATGTATTATTAATTTTAATTAAGGGCAAGCAAAACAAATAAAAATGTGATATATAGTGAAGCATATTCATTTTAATTATAAGTAAAACATGATTCATGAACTATAAATCAATCAGTCATGTTAAAACCGATAACATATATAAGCACAAATAACATATTATCAAAATAGAAAGAGTGAGAACTATATGATTAAATGGTAAGTTACAGTAAAAGAACGTTAACACCTGGATCGAGAGTCGCCTAACAACAAAAACGATTCTACGGCGAGATGACGATGTTTGTAATGGTAAGTCAGCGGCGACTTCGACGGCAACGTTGGGCAGCGAGTCGGCGTTAGTAAGGCAGGCATCATTGTGTCATTCATATCTGCCCTTATCTGATAAGGCATTATCATAGTAGTTATTTCACTTCAGCAGTTGAGTCATTAGCTTTTCTACTGTTCGTGTAGTAGCTGGGTCCTTTTAGACTATTTGTTCATTATCCTTTTCCCTGTGAGCTCTTCGACGAGGAATTCGCCATAATAGATCCTTGTTAAAAATAATGCCTCGCCATGTGCCAGAGCTATAACAGCGAGTGCGATGTGCGGCGGGCGTGTCCGCCCGCCTATATGTTGTCTGCTATATTAACCACCACCATATGCGAGCAACATAATTCTTTATTCATGACTTGTAGTTATTCTCTTTTGTGCTCCTTTGTCTTGTATAGAGTAACACACATTCTCTTTCCGTTAGTGAACATGTTAATGATAACAGTTAATGAATTATGTGTTCTCTTCCAATAATATATATTCATCTATGGGTGGCTTTTATAGTGATAGAAACAGATAAAATCATAGATTTCATCAAGGAGATTTAGGATCCACATCCACTTTCCATGTAAGTCTAATTTGAAAACGGCAGAGGCGAAAGCTGTTGCGGTTGATTGTGAAGTAGCAAAGTTTTTCACAAGAAAGGGGGGTTTGAATTGTGAACCTTTAAAAATTGTCCTTTTAAAAATTAGATATCAAAACATACGTTAGAATGTTCTCAGAATAAATAATATAAGTTAGGAGAATGATCTTAGAACGATCTCTGAGCTGCAAACAAAAACAATAAGTGATTTGTGTGTGTTAGTGTTTGCACAAAATTAATATGAGTTTAAGGGAGAGAAGAGACACAATAATTTTATCCTGGTTCACCCCTTAATAGTATGGGCTACTCCAGTCCCCACGCTCCTGTGAGATTGTCCACTAAGAGATTCTACCGATCTCAAGATACACTTCTTCTTTGATCTAATCCAAGATCACAATCTTCCAAGCTTCACTTGCTTGATCTACCTAAGTCTTTCCTAGACTTTATGAGGTGTCACTCAATCAATAGTTACGTATTGACTTGAGCCAATCTTTACAATTTTGATAATGGTTTGGATCTTAAAGCTTTCTCACTCAAACTAAGTTGAAAAGCTAGTTACAATAAAATCTCTCTTTGTTCACTCAAAATGGATACTGATCCTAGTATGATATTACAATATATGGAGTGAAAGAGATCTTCAAAGAAGAGCTTGAAAACTTGTATCACAAAGACAAGTAGATTGATTGTTGTAGCTTAAACTCTTGCTCTTCAATGTTGTCAAAGCCTTCCTTTTATAGTTGAACCTTGAGTCTTCAGTTCCTTGGTCCCAAAGGAAGTTCTCCAACGGCTAGTTGATTCAAAATAGACAGCTCATGCTGAATTGTTGAGTGGATAAGCTCAAACTGATCTTTCTCAGAACGTTCTCCCTGCTGTTCTTCATATTTTCACTTTAAAGGGCCAAAATGACAGCTTGCAATGGGCTGTAGATAGTTGTTCATTGCTTCCTCACCAAGTATATCCGTTATAGATCATTTAGGCACGTTTTGGCCAGCTGTAGATGAGCTTGCAACTTCAAAAGCAAAGGACAGTCATTCTCAGCATCATTCTGAGATCGTTCTCCAATCTGGGCGAATTTTGCACTTGATCTTCAAATGGAGAATGATGCAGACTGTTGAAAGTACAAAAGTAAGTATGTTTTTATCGTCTCCACAGGGACTGATGCGATATCGATGCCGTTCAACAATTAATATAATTTCAAGTAAAGGATTTCAAAGATGGTTGATTACGAAAGTTGCGAATACATGAAAGTAGTAAAGATGATTAATTTGACAGAGAGATTAAATTGCTGGGATTAGATTTCAATCACTCATTCATACATATTCCCCTAATCAGTTACACAGGTTCTAGTCATCTATCAATATTATCACGTATCGCTCGTCGAACGTTTCCGTGTCCAGATAACGCCGAGATATCTATTGCATCTATTAACCTCTGATGTCTCGGATCGTCAATCAATACAATAGCATTAAGATTCGATACTCTAAGTGAATATTAAACCTAAATCTATGTCTAGAATTTAGAGTTCAATAGATATTATCCTAGTTCTTAGATTCAAAAGGCATATGTCTATAACAATTCAAATCAAAGATTAAAACAACGAAAACAAAGATAACATCAATATTGAGAGACAACTAAAACCATATATAAAACCATGATCAATAGAAACACATACTAATAGAGTAATTTACACCCAATCCCAACAAAAGTGTCTTTAACTACTCATTACCATGATAGCTTTACACAAATGAGAAGAAAAGAGATGAAATAACAACACCGGTTGATTTCTCGAACAGTTGGTGTGCATTCACCTTTGTTTCTTCCGTCTGTTCCGTGCTCTCACTCTCTGCGTTTTGCTCTGAAGCTCTCTCTGTGTTTCTAGTGTTGGTCGTGTTGTGAGAGTGTAAGAATGGTCACTGATTGCTTTTATAGGCTTTTTTTAATATATCACTTAAGTATGCAATTCCTTTTTTATTAAGAAAGCAAAACGGTGGTGTCTGCAACTTAACTCTCTGCTCCTCTTTTCCAATTGGACCGCATTGTTTCCTTTTTCTTTTTAAGCCTACTTGTAATTGTATCCTTGCACTTCTTTTTTGATCTATTAACACATAAATAAACATTAATCATAATATAATAATATGTATCTTATATAATTAATATATAATAGCTAAAACCTACAAAAGTAAGGGAAAATAGGTGAAAATAGTTAAAATACTAATTTGCTAGTAAATACTAATATTTACAAATAGTTGAGGGTTTTACATCAAACGACTTATAAAATAAGTCAATAAGTGCTTAAAATGTATAGGTAAAATCACTGAAATTTAGCACTTATCAACTCTCCCCAACTTAGGACTTTGTTTGTCCTCAAACAAAAGGTAATATCAAAATATAGACAAGCTCAAAATTTGCAATCTCAAGAGTGGGTTTGTAATCAATCAAAGTTTGAAAATCTTCTTCTTCTAGCATGAGTAAAGCAATGCCAACTAAAGACTAATCCTTAAAATATTCAAAGAAACAAAGCATGATCATGAAGTGATTGCTACGCCTAAGCAAAATTCTCAATATTCTTATCAAACAATTAAGATTCAAGTGTTATCACAAATTTCTCACAAATATATCACTCAAGGGCAAGTGTTTCACTCAATCCAAGCAATGTGCATGCAACAATTCAATTCAAACATTCATCCAAGCAATATCACAAAACATGCTATCAGTCGTGGATCACTAAGGACTTCATAAAGCTTGTAACGGGGCTGGGCTACAAAAAGTCATTGTTTTTCTATGGATTCAAAAAGCCTCAAGGATAAGAGAGCACAAAACCTGCATAATTTCATCTCATGATTCATTCACTCCCTTTCACTTTCCCCTTTTTCTTTTCTGGTGATTCTTTTGTTCTGACACTTCTTCAGAAAACTTATTTTCTTTTTTCATTTTTTTTTTTTGAATTTCAATTGTGTCATACAACTATTTTTCAATTTTTTTTTTTTTATTTTCAATCACCAATTCACTACTTTTTCAAACCAATTTATTTATTTTTCTTTCAACCTACTTCTCCCCAACTTGAATCTTGACATAACCCTTAATGAAATACAATTGCTCTCCTATCCTAAGACAAGGGTAGAGTAGTTGTTTTTCTATTATTTTGGTTTCAGGGTTTATAAAACAAACAATTTTCAAAATTTAAGGCTCAAATGGGGACACAAAAGATCACTATCTTACAAGGTAGGTTAAATTTGGCCAAGTAGTTATCACTCAAAAAGAAACAAGGCCTTGATCATATCCACAACATCAAACATATTAATGACAGCAAGATTAAGTTAAAAATCAAATGAGCATACACAATTGCCGGCTCTCAAATATTTATGTAAACAATGGAAAGTTCACACATTCTCACCCGGCTAGATTGGATAACACAAGCTTCAATCATGTTCAACAAAAATAATGAGAATCATCTTAGGACAAACAACACAATTCAATAACATGTTAAGTTCCTAAGCATATTTCAAACATTAATCAAAAGTTGACATAAAACTCTACAAATCAAAATTATCATGTTTGCTCATTGGTTTACCACAAACCTGTCTTTCGGATCTTCAAAAAAAACATGTGAGCTTGTTTTCAAAAAGTATTCACAATATTCACAATAGTAACTACTTACTAATATAATATAAATTACCAAATGTCATTTAATTCAACAAAAAAAAAAAAAAAAAAACACCAAGTACCACATGTTCAGAGTACATATTCAAAATTTCACAAACATCATGAATCTAACATATTCAAAATTAGTCAACTGAAATTAAAGACTGAATTAATAATAATAAAAACTGTAAAAGTTCACTGGGATTGGCGTGCTTTAAGCTCCATGCTCTCCTCCATCTTGCTCATTATTATCTCCAACTTCAACATCATTTTGATGAGCTGCCCCCTCCAGTACATGTGGACTGACCCCAGGCCATTTAACAAATGCAGCAAAGATCTCAAGTGTAGGCTGAGCAAAAGGAATTGGTGTGCCTTGCTCAAAAGTAACTAGAAGCATTCATGATAGTGTCCATCACAATTAAAATGAGCTAGCAACCTCAAATCTATCAGTAGCAATTTTTCTAAGTAATCAACATTTAGACTCACAAGATTTTAACCACAAATTCAACATGTCAATACCAAGCCACAGTTCTAACTACTTATAAGTTCAAATTCATGTGACAAGAGAGAGTACTGCCCCTTAGTTCCAACAAAGCACAAAAGTAATATGAGTTTCAATAAATGATTAGAACTAAGAATCTTATAGAAACATCATTAAGAGGACTCATATGCAATCGAAAGTTGAACATATTAACAGGGTAAGCTTTTAAGAATAGCAGGGCAGCAACAAAAACATAATCAACATTCAATCTAAGAGAAAACAGTCCTTGACATAAGTCCATAATTTAAAAGGTATCATCTACTTCTCACTAGTCATGCTTCAATTTAAGTAAAACAATTCTAGCATTCAGCAAGGACAATTCAAAGCAAAGGGTATGCAGTAAAACTGTGCAAAGATAGCATATCAGCCTTATTTTAGGAGAAAAAGGTCCACAGAGTTTACCATGTTGAGCTTGAGAGTTTCCAAACACAGGAGTCAATTGTGGTTAAATGAAAACTAAAAAAATAAATAAAAAATTAAGACATGCACAAGCTAGATATTTGATCTTTCAAAACAAGTTTCACTAACCACAGTAGCATAACCTGAATTTATATGATATTGAACACAAAATAGTCATGATGGTTCAACTTTGGCTCATTTAAAACATTTCAAAACATGCCTAAATATACTAAATTTATAAATTGCAAAAATTAAATAGTAATGATAGAAAATTGGGTTGCCTCCCAACAAGCGCTTCTTTAACGTCATTAGCTTGACGCCTGATATGTTAGGGTGGCCAAAATGAAACGGAAACCACATCATTCTTTTGCTTCCGTTGAATAGGGAGAACTTCCATGAACTTCTGATATGGATGATGCGGAGTCCATTCTCTCCCCAGCTGATTTTTATTGAACAAGGCACAAATGGATTCTATGACTTCATCAATTTCGGCCTTGTTAACTTTAACCCTCTCTTGGTTATTTTCTTCTTGTTTTTCAACTAATTTCACTTTTTCTTCTCCCTCATCTTGATCTTTCACCTCAACAACAACCTTCTCTAATTTTTCATTTTCTTCAATGACTTTCTCCTCAATGACTATTTTCTTGGTAGGAGCAGGTGGGTCAGAAAGTTTTGTTTTATAAGGACTATTCATACTAGTTCCTTCCTCACTATATGATTTTTCCACATTGTTTTCAAACACCTCTCCATTTTCTTCTTTCTCACTTTTTTCATTTTCAACTAATTCGCCCTCTTTATTCTTTTCTTCTATTTTCTTCTCACTTACTTCTTTCTCCCCCTCTGGTTTTTCTTTCAACTCAACAACATCTTCTTTCTCAGTTTCTAAATTGTCACCAATCACTTTATTGCTCCTACTTGAAATGGATTTGCAGCGTTCCTTCGGGTTAGTTTCAGTGTTGGCAGTAAACGTTTTTCCTTGTGTATTGGCCATCTGCTTAGCTATCTGGCCAAGCTGATTTTCAATATTCTTTATTGCTGCAATGGTGTTTTTCTGGTGAGCAACGTTGTTTAGATGATGTTGATGCTGCTCCTGCTGATGGGAAATAGTCATCTCCATAAATTTGTTCAGGTTTTCCTCCAACTTTGAATTCTGATTTTGTTGAGGAGGATTCTCGCTGTATGGTCCTGCATCTTGTCTCCACCCCTGGCCATAATTTGGATTGTTTCCTCTTTGATAAGCAGTGTTGCCTTGATATTGCCATTGTCTTTGTTGATTTCCCATATAGTAAACTTCTTCATTCGATGAGGGACAATAACCGGTGGGATGGTCTCCATTGCAAAGCTCACAATAAGCAACCTGTTTGTGTTTACTCGGCACTTCTTGCATCTTCATTATATGTTGTGAAAGTTTTGACAATTGCTTTGTAAGCTCTTCTACCACTTGAGCCAATAGTTTATTCTGAGCTAACATTGCATCTGTTGCACCGAGTTCAATGATTCCTGCTTTTCTTTGCGAAGGATTCCGGTTGTATTCACCTTGATGATCACTGAGTGCCATCTTCTCAATGATAGATATTGCGTCTTCAGCACTCTTTGACATTAAAGAACCACCTGCAGCTACATCTAAGAAAAGTTTTGGCTGATGTTGAAGTCCGTTTCGGAAGAAATGAGTTTGAGTAAGATCATCAAAATCATGGTTATGACATCTTCTCAACATAGACTTGTACCGTTCCCAAGCTTCGCAAAGTGTTTCATTGGACCCTTGTGAGAATACAACAATAGCGATCTTGGCTTCCATGAACTTATTGTGTGGAAAGAACCTGTTGAGAAATTTCTCCTCGAGTGTGTTCCAGTCGGTCATAATCTGAGCCGGTTGGTCCAAGTACCAATCTTTTGCTTTCCCGGTCAGTGAATGAGGAAACATTCTCATGAACACATTTTCTTCTTCTGCTTCAGTTGCTCCGAGCGTATCAGCAATCTCATAAAACTTGACAAGATGATTATATGGATCCTCATGGTCTAAACCTGCAAAAGGGTTAGTATATAAGATTTGAAGGAGCCCAGGTTTTATCTCTATTTGTCTGGTATTTTTCAGAGGTCCGACAATGTGGGCTAGCCGTCTTGGACTGTTGTGACAAGGCATTACGCCACCACCTTTGTTGTTGTTATAACCATGGTCAGTCATGGTTTATGTCACTTTGGAGAATCTGAAACACAAATAGCTAACAAGAAGAACTACTTTGTCTAGCAAAGAGGGGTTAGGATAAAAAACACAGATTATATACAATATAAACAAATATGTACAAATACACTTAAAAGAATATAAATTGTTGCAATGCTCCAATATCTAAACGCCAGTCCCCGGCAACGGCGCCATTTTGTTGAAAGTACAAAAGTAAGTATGTTTTTATCGTCTCCACAGGGACTGATGCGATATCGATGCCGTTCAACAATTAATATAATTTCAAGTAAAGGATTTCAAAGATGGTTGATTACGAAAGTTGCGAATACATGAAAGTAGTAAAGATGATTAATTTGACAGAGAGATTAAATTGCTGGGATTAGATTTCAATCACTCATTCATACATATTCCCCTAATCAGTTACACAGGTTCTAGTCATCTATCAATATTATCACGTATCGCTCGTCGAACGTTTCCGTGTCCAGATAACGCCGAGATATCTATTGCATCTATTAACCTCTGATGTCTCGGATCGTCAATCAATACAATAGCATTAAGATTCGATACTCTAAGTGAATATTAAACCTAAATCTATGTCTAGAATTTAGAGTTCAATAGATATTATCCTAGTTCTTAGATTCAAAAGGCATATGTCTATAACAATTCAAATCAAAGATTAAAACAACGAAAACAAAGATAACATCAATATTGAGAGACAACTAAAACCATATATAAAACCATGATCAATAGAAACACATACTAATAGAGTAATTTACACCCAATCCCAACAAAAGTGTCTTTAACTACTCATTACCATGATAGCTTTACACAAATGAGAAGAAAAGAGATGAAATAACAACACCGGTTGATTTCTCGAACAGTTGGTGTGCATTCACCTTTGTTTCTTCCGTCTGTTCCGTGCTCTCACTCTCTGCGTTTTGCTCTGAAGCTCTCTCTGTGTTTCTAGTGTTGGTCGTGTTGTGAGAGTGTAAGAATGGTCACTGATTGCTTTTATAGGCTTTTTTTAATATATCACTTAAGTATGCAATTCCTTTTTTATTAAGAAAGCAAAACGGTGGTGTCTGCAACTTAACTCTCTGCTCCTCTTTTCCAATTGGACCGCATTGTTTCCTTTTTCTTTTTAAGCCTACTTGTAATTGTATCCTTGCACTTCTTTTTTGATCTATTAACACATAAATAAACATTAATCATAATATAATAATATGTATCTTATATAATTAATATATAATAGCTAAAACCTACAAAAGTAAGGGAAAATAGGTGAAAATAGTTAAAATACTAATTTGCTAGTAAATACTAATATTTACAAATAGTTGAGGGTTTTACATCAAACGACTTATAAAATAAGTCAATAAGTGCTTAAAATGTATAGGTAAAATCACTGAAATTTAGCACTTATCACAGACCTGTGGCCAGCTGTAGTGTGAAGGGAATGCAGCTGTGATGTCCTTGCATAACTATTCATTTGTCCTTTCCATGTACTTCCTTTTCTTGATTAAGATTTAATCTCTTGGAGAATGTTCATTAAATAATGACATTGAAGGTACATGACAACTATGAGTTGAATGTGTGTTGTCTCATCCTTATTGGTCTATGTAATTCTTGTCCAAATATTCTTGATACACCTGATTAGATGATGCCTTGAGAAATTATCATGTTGCACATGCTTGATCATTAACTTTGTCCAAAGAGGAAAGTCACTTTCTTTCCAACTTATTCCTTGCCTTAAATGTTCATGAACTGTTGTGATCTTGTGAGTTAAAACCAAGATAAAGTGCTTCTTTGTCTTGTATATGGTTGACTTAATGAAATAAGTGCTTTTGCATTTATTCTTGTTCATGAGGAGAATGTTGCATTTAAACCAGAGATCATTCTCAGACTGATCCTGAAGCTTCTCTTTTTGCCAAAACATAATGAATATCATTGAGATTAGAAGCTTAATTGTTCCTGACTAATTAAAACACTCAAGAGCACTTGTTAGATAACAATGAGATCAGAATTACATTTAAAATATAATTAAGATGTTTGTTATCTTTAAAACATCAAATTGGGATTTTGCATTTTGCCTCAACAATCTCCCCCTTTTTGATGATGACAAACTTCTTGAATTATGTTTTAGAAATGGGATTCTGATATAATCAATTTAGTAAAAATGTTTAGTGTTTTAATTTTCAAGCTCCCCCTCAATTCAAGCATCCAATTTTCATAATTGCTTAAGCATAAAGAATTGAGCAAAAACACATAATATGAATCAAAATAGATTTCATTAATCATCAAGCTCACAAAGTGAGAATCCAACATGATTTCTAGTTCATGATTAACACATAATGATTCAAGCAAAAGATAAAACATAAATCCTAGTTTAGAAAATAAAAACATAGTAGGAGAAGTTCTTATAGCAGCAAAAGGAACTTCCCAAAATATCTAATCCTCTAAACAGGTAAATTAAAACATGATTAAGCATTCAAAAAGACAAGTTCAATCTCCCCCTCATTTTCTCAAATCATTCTCCCCCTTTGTCATCATTGAAAAGGGTAGAAAAAGGAGGGTTGCAGCAGAAGTTTATTCAGGAATGGTGGGGCTGGAATCATCAGAGGATGTGGAGTTTTCAGGTTGTGGGAATGGCTCAACAGGTGGTGGTGGATTGGGAGGTGGTGGAACAATCTGAAGAGGAGTACAAACACACTCATTTAACCAGTTTCTCATGATCTGAAACTCAAGCATAATATACATTAACATGTCATTTTGCATTGACATGCCTTTCATCAGCTGAGTTAAATCCTTTCTCATCTGAGACATTCTCTTTTCAAGCTTTGTACGTTTGGGAGGCCTGGGATCAGTGGAAGTACCAGCCTCATGTTGAAAATTTCCTTCAAAACCAGCAGGCATAGACCAAGTAGCAGCAGCAGCAGCATTTGCAGAGGAGCAAAAAGAGTCCAAAGTTGCAAAAGAATTTGGTAAAGATGGTAGTGTACCAGCAGAGAAGATGGGAACAGGTATTTGTGATGGATCAGGGCTGTTAGAAGTCATTAAATTCCTTACAAAATCATTGCTAAACATGGATTGCAGACTTCCATGAGATGATGACATAAGTGGTGAAAACACAGAGGTATTGAATGGAGCAGTTATAGAATGAAACCCTTGGAGAATCTTCCCAGCTTGTTGAGATGAAGTTTCTACTTCTTGAGAGAAGGTTGGTCCTAAATTCAATGAGGTATTCAAATGGATTGGCTGTGTATCAGAAATGGTGTTGTGAATATCCACATTTTCATCAGTTGGGAGAACGTTCTCTGATTGTTCTCCAGATGCTTTAGCAAGCATATCCAAGTTGTTATCAGGATCAATTCTCTTCCTTTTGTTTCCAATATCAGTAGAGGTGTTGCCAGGAGTGATTTCCTTTTTCATGTGACTCATATTTTTTGTTCCAAAAGTAAACCATTGATTATCAAAGAGTTGTTTAGACTCATCTACATGGTTATCTCTAAAAATCCTAGTGAGTAACATTCCATAAGGTAAGGCTATCTTTTTGATTCCAGAATTTGCAATTGTGATCATGTGTTGAAGAATCAAAAAAGGTAAATCAAGTGGAATACCTTTAGATAAATGATACATGACAAGTAGATCATTATCAGTTACCTTATCTTTGCTTCCTGTCCTAGGAAAGAAAGAATGTTGGCACATGTTGTGGAAGATTTTAAACTCCTTCTTAAGCAGAGATGATGGTGGTTGTTCCCTGTGAGCTCCTTCATCAGTAAACATCTCAACGATCAAAGCATCTTTGCTTATGTTTTGAGCTGCATACCAGTCTTTTCCATACAGAGTTTCTCCATTTCTCTTCACTCAAGTAGCTTACTAATTGAGTCTGCTGTAACATGGATTTCAACTCCTTTGATGTTGGAGATGATCAAGTCTTTGTCAGGATGTACCTTGGCATTGAAATAGAATGCTTGTACTAACAGAGGCATTGTGGTATCTTTCATCTGGAAAAATTTTGTCCATCCTTGTGGTTCCACAAACTTGAGCAAGTCTACTCCTCCCTTAGCAATTTCTTCAAAGTCATAAACTCTTCCAGAAGCAACAGGTTTGGTTTTCCAATATTGATCAAACTTAGCTTCTTCATCAGGATGAATGAGTGGAACTTCAAGCAGCTCTCCTTGAGGTCTTTTCCTTTTAGGTAAGCTCTTCTTCTTTGGAACTTTGACAGCAGTAGCAGAACCCTTTTTGATTGAAACAAGTGAATGTTTTGCAGGTACAGATTTTGATGAGGTGAGAGGTTCAAGCACAATTTTTTCAAGTTCAGAATCTGAGATGGTTTTGTCAGAATCTGAATCATGAATGGTGTGTACAGTGTTGTCAACAACAGGTTTCTTTCCTGTACCAATTCCAGACATAATACGAGATGATCTTCTGATTTTTGAAGAATCATAAGATTTGGCTTTCTTAGATTTGAAAATAATTGGTGGAGTTTCAGCTTGACTTGGTACAACAATGGTAGGTTTAGGAGTGGTGGTACCATCCGTTTTAGGGTTAGGTTTCTGGGTAAGTTGGATGGTTTCTTCTTCTGAGGGATCGTTCTCAGAAGGTTCATCAGCTTGTTCTGCAGGAGGTTTAACATTTGATTGTGAAGGAGGTTCAATTAATTTGGGTGGAAAAACCTGAGAAAGAGGTTGCAGATCTAATGGTTCATTTGGATCATAGAAATTGGATTGATCAAAGGTTTGAGGGTTTGAGGAGTCAGATGTTTCTGATGAAGATGAAGAGTTTGATGAGGATGAAGGTAGAGGTGGAAATGGAGCTCGTGTACTTCTTCTTCCTGGATTCTTAGTTCGTGCCATTTTTGAAGAAAGAAGAAAAGATAATGGATTGAAGGTGATGTGATGAAATGATGAGTTTAGGTGAGTATAAAAAGAGGTGGAAGCTTGGGAAGGAGGAAGAGTGTAGTAGGCTAGGTGTACTTGATGGTAGAGATGAATAGTGAGTTATTGTACTTGATTTTAGAAAAGAAAAGAGGAGAAAGAGAAACCAATCGTGGTAAGCCAATGAGAGGAAGGAGAACATATCTTCTTTAATGCTTATCATAAATTTAAAAGGAAAAAACCAAGGAAAAAGCCGTTTGAGAGTAAATTCAAAAATTTACTTAAACGCAGATCTGAGAACGTTCTCAGAAGGTTGCAAAAAGACTAAGTAATTTAATATTTCAAGTCTGGCTTGGATTTCTGATGATTTTTAACTTTTCCTTGATAAAATTGAATCGTTCCTCAACTAATGGCTTAGTAAAAATATCAGCTAACTGATTTTCAGTATCAATAAAAACTAATTCAACATCATTTTTGTTAACATGATCACGAATAAAGTGATGTTTAATTTCAATGTGTTTTGACCTAGAATGTTGAATGGGGTTTTTTGACAAATTAATAGCACTAGTGTTATCACATAAGATTTTAATTTTTGTGTACCTTAATGAGAAGTCTTCAAGTTGATTTTTGATCCATATTACCTGAGAACAACAAGTTGCTGCAGATACATATTCTGCTTCAGTTGTTGAAAGTGCTATGGTGTTTTGTTTTCTGCAACACCAACTTACAAGAGCTTCTCCAAGAAATTGACATGCTCCACTGGTGCTTTTTCTCTCAACTTTGTCACCAGCATAATCAGCATCACAAAATGCTTTTAACTCAAAATGTGATTTATTTTGGTACCAAAGACCAACATCTGGTGTACCAACTAGATATCTGAAGATCCTTTTTACTGCAGTTAGGTGAGATTCCTTTGGTGATGTTTGAAATCTAGCACATAGACCTACTGAGAAGACAATGTCTGGTCTACTTGCAGTTAAATATAAGAGTGATCCAATCATTCCCCTATATTCCTTTTCAGATACATCTTTTCCTTTTTCATCTTTGTCCAAGCTTGTTGATGGATGCATTGGTGTTGACATTATCTTGGCTTCATTCATCTTGTATTTCTTGAGAAGATCCTTTATATATTTTTCTTGACTGATGAAAATTCCATTTTCATGTTGCTTGACTTGCAAGCCAAGAAAGAAACTAAGTTCTCCCATCATGCTCATCTCAAATTCACTTTGCATAAGTTCAGAAAAATCTTCACATAACTTTTCATTAGTAGCACCAAATATAATATCATCAACATATACTTGTACAATAAGTAAATCATGTTTATCAATTTTTCTAAAAAGTGTAGTGTCAATTTTTCCTCTAGAAAAACCATTTTCAAGTAAAAATGAGCTTAATCTTTCATACCAAGCTCTTGGAGCTTGTTTTAGTCCATAAAGAGCTTTGGTTAATTTAAAAACATGATTAGGTTTATGTTGATCAATAAACCCAGGAGGTTGATGTACATAAACTTCTTCATTTAAAAAACCATTTAAAAAAGCACTTTTCACATCCATTTGAAAAAGTTTAAAACATTTATGTGAAG
Organism: Trifolium pratense; assembly: GCF_020283565.1. Lineage (NCBI taxonomy): Eukaryota > Viridiplantae > Streptophyta > Magnoliopsida > Fabales > Fabaceae > Trifolium > Trifolium pratense. The sequence goes on from NC_060063.1 coordinate 29,839,478, forward strand.
CATATGCAAGTAAAATTCTAATGGCTTCTAATCTAGCCACTGGAGCAAAAGTCTCATCATAATCAATACCTTCTTGTTGATTATATCCTTGAGCTACAAGTCTTGCTTTATTTCTTATTACCTTACCATTTTCATCAAGTTTGTTTCTGAAGACCCACCTTGTTCCAATGATTGAGTGATTTTGTGGAAGTGGTACTAGATTCCAAACCTCATTCTTTTCAAATTGCAGGAGTTCTTCTTTCATGGCTTCAGTCCAAGATTCATCAGTGATAGCTTCATTTATTGATCTTGGTTCTATCTGAGAGATCATTGCCAGATTATTCTCCTTGTTCAGTAAAGCCCTTCTAGTTCTTACACCATCTTCAGTATTTCCTATAATTTGTTCTGGTGGATGATAACCAACAGTTCTCCAAGTCTTTGGAGGTCCTTGAGCTGTAGGTTCTTGATTCTCATTATTACTTTGTTCATTCCTTACTTCTTCTTCATCATTAAAGGTGTTGGTATATGATATATCTTCATATTCATCAAACTTTACATGCATGCTTTCTTCTAGAGCTTGTGTTTTCAAATTGTATATTCTATAAGCTTTTGAGGTTAGAGAGTAACCTAAGAATATTCCCTTATCTGATTTGGAATCAAACTTACCTAAGTTGTCTCTGATATTCAAAATGTAACAATAACATCCAAAAATATGAAAGTAGGAAATATTTGGTTTAATTCCTTTCCAAAGTTCATAGGGTGTCTTATTCAAAATTTTTCTTATGGTAACCCTGTTCAAGATGTAGCAAGAAGTATTGATGGCTTCAGCCCAAAAATATTTTTCAACATTTGATTCATTTATCATAGTTCTTGCCATCTCTTGTAAAGTTCTATTTTTTCTTTCAACAACTCCATTTTGTTGAGGAGTTCTTGGACAAGAAAAATTATGAGATATACCATTATTGTTTAGGAATGATTCAAAGTGAGAGTTTTCAAATTCTCCTCCATGATCACTTCTTATAGAGACAATATTGGTACCTTTCTCATTTTGAACTTGTAAACAGAATGTTTTAAAAGCTTCAAAAGATTCATCTTTATGTTTTAAAAATAACACCCAAGTGAACCTTGAAAAGTCATCAACTATGACAAAACCATAATTTTTGCCACCAAGACTAGTAGTTTTGACAGGTCCAAATAAATCTATGTGAAGTAGTTCAAGAGGTCTTTTTGTTGAAACAAAATCTTTTGGTTTAAAACTACTTTTAACTTGTTTACCCTTTGCACAAGATTCACACACTTTATCTAGGTCAAAACTAATATCAGGTAAGCCTCTAACTAGATCAAGTTTAGAGAGTTTTGACATAGTCTTCATACTTATATGTCCAGCCCTTTTATGCCAAATCCATTTGTCTTTTTCAAGAGAAACAAAGCAGGATTCAGTAGGCAGTTCATCTAAGTATATGACATATACATTCTTTATTCTTGATCCATAGAAAAGAGTTTTGTCAGATTGTTTTATTTCACAAGTATGAGATCTAAAAATAACTTCAAGACCATTGTCACATAATTGACTAATGCTAATTAAGTTATGTTTAAGTCCTTCTACATAGTGAACATTTTCAATTTTTGCAGAATTATTCTTACCAATAGTACCTTTACCTTTTATACTTGCTTTTTCATTGTTTCCAAAGGTAACTGTTCCTCCTTCCTTCTTGTCAAAAGAAAGAAAGCTTTGTCTATCTCCTGTCATATGTCTTGAGCAACCACTGTCTAAGTACCAAGGCTTTTTCTTCATTGCTAGATGACATTCCTGTATTTGAATTTAATAAATTCTTAGGTACCCATAATTTTTTGGGTCCTTGAAGGTTAGTATTCTTATAAGGCATCTTCTTATATTGATAAGATGATCTCTTATAAGGAGGTTTTGAATAAAAATTTCTTTTTAGATTGTTCTGAGAATGTTCTGATCTACAAAGAGATTTCTTTTTAAAACAAAATGGTTCAAGATGTCCATCCTTGTGACAGAATGAGCATTTATATTTTTGAAATCTTTTTTCTTTATGAGGAACAAAAACATTTTCAATTAGTTTCTTATTTTGAAAAGGTTTGTATCCCAATCCAGTTCTATTATATGAATTACCTTGTGATCCCAATATATTTTCAAAAGTTTCTGTGGTGCTGACAAACTTTGTTAAATCTTTTTCAAGTTTAGACACTTTTTGTTTTAAAGTGATATTCTCTTTTTGAATCATAGAACATTCTTTCATTTTATTATTGTCTCTAAGTTCTTTAATTTGCTTAGAAAGTCCATCATGTGCAAGTTGCATATTTTTGATTATCTGTTTCATTATATCATTATCAGATTTATATTCATCTCTTTCTTTGGTTAACTTAGTGACTTCATCTCTAAGTTGACCATTTTTAGAATTTAGAATTTGAGAGTCATATAAAAGATTATCAAAGAGATGTTCAGTTTTTTGACAAGATGAACAAGGATCTAGAGTTACCTCTTCAATGTTTGCATTTGTCATGAGACATACATTAGCTTCTTGTTCTTCTTCTGCTTCTTGTACTTCATCTAATTCATCCCAGGTTGCCATCATGGATTTGTAAGGAGAGTTCTTTTGTTTAGGACATTCATTCTTGTAGTGTCCAAATTGGTTGCATCCATAGCATTGTATTTTGCTGATATCTACTTCTGGTTTAGATCCATTTCTTCTTGGTGAAAAGTTCTTCTTAATCTGATTTCTTCTCATCATTAGCTTTTGTATCCTTCTGGATAAAAATGCTAACTCTTCTTCATCATCTTCTTGAAGAAATTTGTTGTCTTCCTCCACTGCTTCTTTGTTCTTAGAACGTTCTTTAGTCTGTGAATCTAATGCAATCATCTTGTTTTTCATAGGTTTGTCTTCCTGGAGAATGGACTCATGAGCTTTTAAAGATCCAATGAGATCTTCTAATTTAACCTCAGTGAGATCTTTTGACTCTGTGATTGCTGTTACTATGTGTCTCCAACTCTTTGGTAAACATCTAAGCACTTTTCTCACTCTTTCATGTATAGAGAATTTCTTCCCTAATGAGTTAAGTTCATTTATGATAATTGTGAATCTTCCATACATCTGATCAATTGATTCATCTTCCTTCATTTCAAATAGCTCAAATTTTCTAACACCAATGTCAATTCTTGTTTCCTTGACACGACTTGTTCCTTCATGGTGAGTTTGGAGTGTTGTCCACATTTCTTTGGCCGTTTTGCATTCCATGATCCTGTCATATTCTTCCCTACACAAAGCACTTTTAATAAATAATTGAGCTTTAGTATTTAGAAGTACCCTATCTGCTTCTTGAGTTGTCATTTCATCTTTTGTCTTTGGAGTAGTAGAGTCTTTTACTAATGGAGTATAGTCACCAACTTCAATCACTGTCCACATGTGCGTATCTTGTGATCTAAGAAATAGTTCCATCTTGTCTTTCCAATAGTAGTAGTCATCTCCTTCAAATAGTGGTGGCCTATGTGAAGATCCTCCTTCTGATATAAACTTTGCGCTTTTATTCATTACTTCCTTCCTGAATCTTTTCCTCTAGCACTTGTTAGATGCTCAACCTTAGAGGCAGAGCTCTGATGCCAATTGAAGTAGCAAAGTTTTTCACAAGAAAGGGGGGTTTGAATTGTGAACCTTTAAAAATTGTCCTTTTAAAAATTAGATATCAAAACATACGTTAGAATGTTCTCAGAATAAATAATATAAGTTAGGAGAATGATCTTAGAACGATCTCTGAGCTGCAAACAAAAACAATAAGTGATTTGTGTGTGTTAGTGTTTGCACAAAATTAATATGAGTTTAAGGGAGAGAAGAGACACAATAATTTTATCCTGGTTCACCCCTTAATAGTATGGGCTACTCCAGTCCCCACGCTCCTGTGAGATTGTCCACTAAGAGATTCTACCGATCTCAAGATACACTTCTTCTTTGATCTAATCCAAGATCACAATCTTCCAAGCTTCACTTGCTTGATCTACCTAAGTCTTTCCTAGACTTTATGAGGTGTCACTCAATCAATAGTTACGTATTGACTTGAGCCAATCTTTACAATTTTGATAATGGTTTGGATCTTAAAGCTTTCTCACTCAAACTAAGTTGAAAAGCTAGTTACAATAAAATCTCTCTTTGTTCACTCAAAATGGATACTGATCCTAGTATGATATTACAATATATGGAGTGAAAGAGATCTTCAAAGAAGAGCTTGAAAACTTGTATCACAAAGACAAGTAGATTGATTGTTGTAGCTTAAACTCTTGCTCTTCAATGTTGCCAAAGCCTTCCTTTTATAGTTGAACCTTGAGTCTTCAGTTCCTTGGTCCCAAAGGAAGTTCTCCAACGGCTAGTTGATTCAAAATAGACAGCTCATGCTGAATTGTTGAGTGGATAAGCTCAAACTGATCTTTCTCAGAACGTTCTCCCTGCTGTTCTTCATATTTTCACTTTAAAGGGCCAAAATGACAGCTTGCAATGGGCTGTAGATAGTTGTTCATTGCTTCCTCACCAAGTATATCCGTTATAGATCATTTAGGCACGTTTTGGCCAGCTGTAGATGAGCTTGCAACTCCAAAAGCAAAGGACAGTCATTCTCAGCATCATTCTGAGATCGTTCTCCAATCTGGGCGAATTTTGCACTTGATCTTCAAATGGAGAATGATGCAGACCTGTGGCCAGCTGTAGTGTGAAGGGAATGCAGCTGTGATGTCCTTGCATAACTATTCATTTGTCCTTTCCATGTACTTCCTTTTCTTGATTAAGATTTAATCTCTTGGAGAATGTTCATTAAATAATGACATTGAAGGTACATGACAACTATGAGTTGAATGTGTGTTGTCTCATCCTTATTGGTCTATGTAATTCTTGTCCAAATATTCTTGATACACCTGATTAGATGATGCCTTGAGAAATTATCATGTTGCACATGCTTGATCATTAACTTTGTCCAAAGAGGAAAGTCACTTTCTTTCCAACTTATTCCTTGCCTTAAATGTTCATGAACTGTTGTGATCTTGTGAGTTAAAACCAAGATAAAGTGCTTCTTTGTCTTGTATATGGTTGACTTAATGAAATAAGTGCTTTTGCATTTATTCTTGTTCATGAGGAGAATGTTGCATTTAAACCAGAGATCATTCTCAGACTGATCCTGAAGCTTCTCTTTTTGCCAAAACATAATGAATATCATTGAGATTAGAAGCTTAATTGTTCCTGACTAATTAAAACACTCAAGAGCACTTGTTAGATAACAATGAGATCAGAATTACATTTAAAATATAATTAAGATGTTTGTTATCTTTAAAACATCAAATTGGGATTTTGCATTTTGCCTCAACAGATTGCAATGTAAGTTCCATATTGCTAATGAAGAAGAAAAAAAGGTCAAAGAAATTATATTGAAGAAGTCCCACATCGCTTAGAATTGTGAAGCAAGGGGGAAATCAAAGCTATATAATGGACCTAAGTTCTTTGTTTGTAATTGCACCAGTCAGTAGCACTTTAAGCTTATATCTGACTTTTTTGTTTTTCTCTTGTACTCTTGTATTAGAGGGTTGAGAGATGTAGTTAGGTATTTGCTTTGGAGAGTGTGGGTGTATTGGGGGCCAAGGGAAGGTTGAGGGTAGTCTATGTGTTGTAACAATTTTCACATAGTGTTTATTCTCTGGTTGTCGGTTTTGACAACGGCCGTGGTTTTTTCTCCGGTTTTGGAGTTTCCACGTTATATTCTTGTGTTGTTGATTGCGTTCTTTTATTTTCTCTATGCCGTTTTTCCCAACAACTGGTATCAGAGCTCTTGGTTTGATTCAGGGAGAGGGAGTTCCGCAGTGAAGTTTAGGCTAGAGAAAATTGATGGAAGAATCATGTTTGGCTTGTGGAAAATAAAGTCAAGGATGTGCTGATGCAATCAGGGTTACACAAGGTCAGCCTGGAGAGGCGGTGGTAATAATACTCAACAACAGTCTGGAGAGGCGGTGCTAAGAATACTCGGGTTACATCTGAAACAACTTATTATGAGGATGCAGAGGTGCTAGTGGAAGTTGGGAATTCGTGGAGTGTTGAGTCATGGACTTTGGAAGCTCCTATCACATGTGTTTGAAGAAGAAATACTTTTGAATCCATAGAGCTAGTTGAAGGTGGAGTTGTTCATCTTGGAGACGGGAAAACTTGTAAGGTTCAAGGTATGAGTGAGTTTTTTTTTAATACGATGTGATGTATTTTCTTGAACTTTGATGCATAGATAGTAGGTAGATACTTGTTAGATAGTTATACTATTATTGGTTATGCATCTGTTACTAGTGGTGATTCTCATGTTTTGGTTTAGTTGTGAATCTTCGGGTGGGTACTTGTTAGTGACATGAGTTTAGTTGGACTAGTGAAACAAGGTTTACTAGGTGATGTAACTAAACTGGAATTGTTGGAGCCTAACAATGGCCTGAAGGTGGTTTCACAGATGTTTTGAAGTTGTTCAAGTGACACATGGGCATCGTTTGACATGGATGCAAGGTGTGTGATGATAGTGTACGGGCATTGGTTGGCATTGATGCAAGGTATGCGGTTGTCTCGATGGCTGATGAACTTCCGGAGAAAGCCAACATGGAAGTTCCACCATAAATTTTCAGCGAGGTTTCGAGATGAAATTCTTGGGATGGCTTGGTTCCAAGTGAAGAAAAATCTTGGGATGATTTAGTTTCAAGTGAAGAAAATTCTTGGGATGGTTTAGTTCCAAGTGGAGTGTACTCTTTATGGTGGAGTATGATAATTTAATTTGTCGGTATAGACAATGAGAATTATGATTGTCGGTGAAGACAATGATTGTCGGTATAGACAATGGAAACAGAAGATAATGATTGTCGGTGTAGACAATGAAGATTGAAGACCATTACAATCAAGGTGGAGATTGTTGGGGTTGATTGCAATGTAAGTTCCATATTGCTAATGAAGAAGAAAAAAAGGTCAAAGAAATTATATTGAAGAAGTCCCACATCGCTTAGAATTGTGAAGCAAGGGGGAAATCAAAGCTATATAATGTGAAGGAAAATTGATACGATAAAAGCAGCGGAATTTTAAAATTTTCCTTTTGTGATCCTTACGAATGGTCATGAATTGTGTTTAGAGTTTTACCTTTTGGTTCGAAAACTCCCTTTAAATCACGAACGGCTATCGAACACTTCGAATCACGAACAAGGTCACGAACAAGAACCTCGAACCGTCACGAACAAGGTCACCACCAAGTCACCAACGAATTTGATCACAAGCGTTAAAGGTATAACGCCTCTAGCCAGTCCACACGAACAACAACCTTCAATGGAGTGCTAGCTCCAATGGTTTGAAGGGTTAGGAGAAAGGAGGCACAAAATAAGGATTAGGGTTTTTCACAAAAACTCTAGAAAGGTGATTAGGGTTTCTCAAGAGAGGAGAGAACAAAGGCTCATGAGAATGAGTAACAAAAGTGTGTAACATTTTCTCCTTACCACAAGGGTTCTATTTATAGAACCACTTGCCATGGCAAAATTACACTAAAGCCCTTTTAACTAAATGGGCTATAGTGGGCGCCATTCTCATGTAAATATGTCTAGTACATATTTGCACCCCCTTCTTGCTACATCATACCATATGATGTAATGCTCATTTTAATTACCATAATACCCTTATCATATTTCCTTATTTCTCCAAGGTGCACCGTACCTTACGGTGTTCCAATCTCACTAGATTGTTCTTATGTGTGTGACCCTGTAGGTTTCCGTAACATTGACAATTATAATAAATCACTATTTATTACAATAAACAGTGAGCGGTATCTAGCAACACATCACTGCTACTCAAGTTACGAGAAATTAACATGTGATCTAAACATAACCTCTTGTGATAATATCAGTGTGTATAATTACCCCTTTGCCCTTTATGTCTATATTGAACACAAAACATACTTGGTGTCATCTTTGTCCAGTTCAATATTGGGCCCATGACATTTATCCTGTTATGCAGGATTGGCAAATTCCATCTACGTCACTACTGTCCCTCAGCATGCTTTGTGAAGTACCCATCAACTGCCTTTATGGTTATCCTGTTACGGACAACGTTAGATCAGCAACAAAGTACTTGACTCCACATCTAGGGTACAAAGTGGTTTCAGGTCTAAGGGCGGTTTACACCATTATCACCATGAGAGTAACTTATGACACTTTGCATAACTTTGCATGTAGTACTCTCATAGCGGGTCAATCCAGTATAAATATTACTCCTAATATTTATACCTACGTCAAGACTTGATAACTCCTTATCCCATGATCCATGAGATGTGATCATCAGTCTATCTTCATAATAGTCTTTATGCTTTAAGGTTATCCCCTTTACCTTAAAGCTCGACTACGGATACTTTAAGAATAGTGTCCTTATGTTTAATATTATCTCATGATTAAGTCACACTTAATTATTAAACGGACTTTCTATTCTAGGGACTTCATTATTTTGCAACCTTACAAATATAATAAAGAAATGCCATATTTATATTCAAACTCCTAAAGCAAATACTATGAAAATAGATTGGCTCTTAGGGCTTACTCCAACAATCTCCCACTAGCACTAAAGCCAATCTAGGTTTCTCTTAATACCTATAGACTTAGTATGCCCATCACGCTTCAACTGCGCAAGAGGCTTTGTTAGTGGATAAGGAACTATTTCCTATGTTGGTATCTTACGTATCTTCCAACGTTCTATTTCGATCTCTATCGAAATATATAAGTGTCTAAGTATATTCATGAATCGTCGGTGAGATCTATTTTCAAGTGTTCTTGCAAGATTAAACTATTACCATCACTAATGTGATTAATGTGACTTGTAACACCGGAAACATATCTTTAGCTCAATCATGAGCCAAACGATCCAATCTTAAATACTCAACTTATTTAACTGAAACAAACATATTACGAAGCTTATCTTTTAGCTTTCAATGCTTGTATTTAGCCATGATATACAATACATTGGTATGGAAACTTCCTTCATTATAACTTCCTTATAATGATCCTTCCCATACCTATCTATTTCAAGAAATAGGCCTTAGTTCCTTTAAGGTCCTTAGGGATATTCTTGAAGGTAAGTTAGTGTCAAACACTAATTTCAATTTTGGTACATAGGTTATTCCTAACTCTTTAGGAATTCTTGCCTAAGTGTTTCATCAAGAGTTATTTTCCTAGTCATGTCTCACATGTATAAGAAAAATGTCTTGATGATTAATATGATATCAGATATTATCACTCCCACTAAAACTTTGTATGCACAAGATTTATATTTGTCCTTCATTTGTTTTCCACAAAACTTTCAAAAGGAACAAATATTCAAATTTATTCGATCTAATCAAAGTTAGATAGGTTTGTCCTTGTTAATTTGTTTTCATAAAACTTCATAAAAGGAACAAACAATAATTTAATTTTCTGAGAACTCTATCTAATCAAAATTAGATAGCTACAAGTTATATACCTTTCTAGCATCATTTGGATCAACAAAACCCTTACGTATATGTCCAACGCATATATATGAGGTCATTCCAATTAAGGAATGCAACTTTGTTATCCATCTACCAAAACATGTAGTACAACATTTAGCAGAAGCAATCAAATATTATAAGGTATTCTTAATACCATCCATATCAGTGTTCAAAAAGAATACTCACTTTCATCGTATGAGTCTTACTCATCTTGAAGATGTAACACCCAAACCCATTATTTATATATTTCTACCTTTAGTAAAATCTTTTTCAAAATACGCAACGGAAAATCACATTTAATTTATTGAATATTGGTTCGAGTATTACACTCCTCTATCAAAGTAATACTAATGTAATTAATTAGTAAAAATAGTGTTTATACAAATCTTTGAATCAAATAATGTATTTATTGATTATACAAAACAACCTAGACAATAGACTTTATATACAATATAAAACCCTTTCCCGTGTCACAATCAGAGCAGAGCTTCACCGACGACTCGACATCGAATACCACAAAACCTGTAAATCTGGACCCCCAACGGTCCAGCACATAACACATAAAAGAGAGTTAGATAACATACTCAAAATATACAAGTGTAAGTAAAGGGTACTTAAACACTTCTTCATAAAACATGCATAATCATACATTATACATATACATCACTATCATTCATGCATATTCATATATCATGCATATACTTCATTTATCACCTAATCAATCATTCACAAAATGCATCAAACATATAGTTTCACGTCGTCTCGGACAATACCAAAACATCAACAATTATCACATAACTCAATTACAAATAGGGATATACATAAAGTTCCTAATGTAATCTAACATCACAAATACATTGTTCAGATTATGGTCATGACGGACCCTGCGTTGTTCATTTTATAGTCATGACGGACTCTGCTCCTCACATACGGATTAACAATCAACATTTACCAAGTACGTGTCAAACATTATTTATCATAAAATGCACACATAATCCCTAATGCAATCTAATGCTTCACATTCATGCTATGTCCTCTAGACACCTCTAATGCATGTGGTACCATCTTCTTTATTAGAGTATCTCACCTCTAATATCCTTCTTTATCGGATAAATATAATCCGATATCCTTCTTTATTGGAATATCCAATATCACATATATTCATGAATGCATGTATATGTTTTTCATGAATTCACTCACAATTATTTTAATTAGCATTAAGCTCTTCCTTTACTAATGTGGAACACTATCCAACATTACTTCTTTATTAAGATAACACTATACCTTAATATCCTTCTTTATTAGAATAACATACTCTAATATCCTTCTTTATTAAGTTGATTAACACCTTAATATACTTCTTTGACATTTTAACAAACATCATCAACACAATCAACAACAATTATATTCCACACATAAAATCAACAACTATCATCACAATACAATTAATCATGGTTATAAACACCTAATTGCATGTTAGGATACCTTAAATCCATGTTACAAGTGCCTAATTGCACTTAAAACAATTATCAAAAAGTTGCTGTCACAGAGCTGTTCGCTGTAGCGAACAGGTAGCGAACAGGTAGCGAACAGGTAGCGAACAGGCACAGAGCCAAAATCCAATTAGCGAGCAGGTAGCGAACAGGTGGCGAACACGTTCGCTGTAGCGAGCATCTGGCGAACACATTCGCTGTAGCGAACAGGTAGCGAACCACACCAGAAGAACATCTGTTCTTGAGTTCCATAATACGATTTTCCACTCAAAATCACCCAAAAATCCCATTTTTCATGTTATAAATCCCAAATGAGTTCACATACAAGTGCAACAAACATGTTTAAGTATAAAAGGACAGCTAGTTTTCCCGATCTACATCGTTATCATCGAAAAAGCAAGGATTTAACATTTATGAGTCTAAAAGCTCAAGAACACATATAATCACTCAAAACATACAAATTCTCATTATTTAACCCATGATTTCGCTCACACTACATGGTAGAAGTATATTGAACATGTTATTAACATTGGGTTTCATTTTCTCGAAGATTAACTCTCCCAAACCAAAACGAAAATGGGGTGGAGGAAGTTCGGGTGAGGAGAAATCGACATTCTCCCCTTCCTCGAGTCACCCACGAATATGAAATCTACTCTCTTACCTTAGATCGACGAACTCACGAAGATTGCTCCTCGAATCTCTCCTCCAAGCTCTTGCCCTAGCTCTCCTCTTCTCTTCCTTCTCTCTACTTCCCAAGAACAAGAGAAAATAAATGATATTTCTCTCTCTACCTTGCCCTATATGGGCGCCCCTCACATGCCAAGGCCCATTGGGCCTCAAGCCCAATTGGCTTGGCCCAATAACACGTTAACTCTCGCTAACTCGCGCGTTAACTAAAACTCTCGATAAATAACTTAAAGTTACTATCTTAATCAAAAACCACGTCACCAAATAATTAAACACTTAAATAGTGAATAATAAATTTGGGTCGTTACAACTCTCCCCCACTTAAAAGTTTTTCGCCCTCGAAAATTACGCTACTAAAACAACCCCGTATAACTCCTGTATCCGACCCTCCAACGAAACGTTCAAAACGCTACACATTACCAAGTATGACAAAATTAGTTTATTCCATCCAACACAATTTTTGTCCATTTATCAACAAGAGATCAAGGACGGCCAGTTCCTCAATTTGTCGATAAATATTCAACAATCATGATATCGGCATAAACCATTCTTATCAAACCGCTAAAACGTCAACTTCGCACGAAACATCCACAGACACATTCTACGGTACTCACAATCTTTACCCCAAAACAGGTACAAACAATCGAACTCTCCGAAAGATACTTCCGTGGAATACTTCCACAACTCCATAATTCTCATAAATCTTTGATTCCCTCATGAATCACTTAACTGTGCTACACCACTTATTCATATTCGAATCTTATTCCAACTTATCACTTGATAAATCAATTCCAACAATCACTTGATGACCAACATTCTCAACTTCATTGACACATGCTAAAAACTACCGTCTCTAACCGTCAAATTCCTTTTCTCACATTGAGTCGAATCCAATACGACTACTCTGTTCCCATGTAATCTCTCAACCAATATTTGCATTCCTTAACGCAAACATTTTCCAATACCACTTCTCCTTAATCCCTTAGCAATTCGCTACTTCAAAATTAGGCTACCACCTAAAATTGGTTCTCCGAACAATCATAACCTCTTTCTCGTTGATTCCAAACGACATCTTCAATTTGCCCATAATCCATTTGTCAATGTTCCTCATCATCTTGCATTGCACAAGCATAATCTTCTCCGTTTATTCACTCATCGATTTCCTATTCACTTACGACCTCTACCAATCATCATCTCTCTATGGATAGCTATCTTTAGACTCCTCCTTAGTACATTCGATACCAAAATCAAACTCTTGAATTAAATCTACAAGGCTCCAAATATTCGCCATACGACCTAATTCTATCCATTAAATTCTAATATAAGGTACAAGGTCTTCCAATATCAACTCTTTGTCTTAGTATTCTTACTCATGACTCCTTGTCTAATCTCAATATGACATCTAGAAAATTTCCAAAATTCTCGTCCAAAATACATCTTAAGTTTATTCCTCGAATCACTATCATTCCGTCGTCCACGATGAGACCATACTACATCAACATCCACGATGCATCTAACAAAACTAGTCTCTACCGACTCTTTCATTCCATGGATTCAAATTTTCTGGTAAATACTTACTCACTCTTTCTTCGACAACTTCTCACAAAATCCTTCGAATCGTTATCCTACTTCCATCTTCGAATAAACTTGACTACTTATACAATCCTTACTTCCAACGATTCAACAAACATACCAATCCTATTATGATATTTCTCAATTCCATTCTCGTCTACCTTAAAGCCTACTTCCCTTCATCGATTAATGAACACCAACGGTTCACTAATCTTCACATCTCTTATGAAAATTACTTCACACACTAGACTTAGAACTCCAAATTGTTCAACCAATTCAACCTACTACCAAATGCGCGACTCATATAAAGCTTCTTACTCAAGAATCCGGTACAACATCCGATCCACTTGGATGACAACTTACTTCAAAATCATCACCTCCTCAAGAATCTTAATCACTCCCTCTTCTTCATATTCGATTCATTTTGATCAAACAGATACTTCAACTTTGGTCCACAAAACCCGCCTCCATACTTTTAGTGCAACACACGATTTCCAATCATTCCGAATACTCTTCATCTCACTTAACCAATCTCACTAACGCCCCACGGCGAAACACTTGGTCTGACAACTTCCCTTCAAGTAGTTTCTCACAACTTGTTGCGCCCATTCATTCCACTTAGAACAACGTCGCCAATTCCTGAATATTCCGCTTCAAGAACATCTCTACTCATCTCTTCTTCTCACGTTCGAAACATCTCGGAGGGATGCAATCTTCTCCCCCACTTATCTAAAACCCACTCCTACTCTTCCACTAGAACTTCCGGTGCTCACACCTAACTGTTCTATCGTCTCTAAACATATTCTTCCTAAGAAGAAACTAGTATCGACATCGTTTACACGCATGTCGCATACAAGGGACAAAACCTAACCCACGATACCTAAACACTAACACAAATTCATGCAAGCATTCAAGTAACCTATACTTCCCTCACTTCTCAAAGTTAGGAAATCAAAACAACACAAGAAAAATGAACATTGCATAGCAATAATTCATACTCACATTCAATCAACTCAGAACAAGACGTCAACAAAATAAAATTCTTGTCTAGCTCCCTCGCTTAGCAAAAGCTAGCGAGTTCCCGGCGAGACAAGTCAAAACATTCACAAGATTTAGCAAGACTTAGCGAGACTCAGCGAGGTTCATTCTTCGCCTAGCAAGCACATCCAAAAAATCAGGGTGCTCTGCTACGGTTTTGAACTTACGCTCACTAAACTCTCGTTTTCTCGACTCACTAATCCACAAAATCCAAAACATCAAGCATATAACATCATTATAGACTTGAAAGCACAATTAGAATCATGCATTAACAATCACGACATAGAATTATGAGATCTTCATGTTTTTACTCATACAACGCATAGCAATTCAAATGCCAAGTAATCATCTAGCACATGTTATAAACAAACATATAACAAACACATACCAGGACACATTAATATCCTACTCTTCTCACCATTTTGAAAATTTAATTTTCACTCACCCAAAAGAAAATAACTCTATATTTTCACCAACATCTTCAAGAAATAATATTAGTTTTTAAAATTATTTCAAATCATTACCACATGCAGTTTTATATCATGCCGGATCGTCACATGCAGTTTTATATCATGCCGGATCGTCAACAATTAGCAAATAAGCGTCAACCAACCAAGTTTAAACTACACAAAGGTTAAACACTAAGCATATACAACTATTATAAACATAGAAGTATAATACTCACACATCTACTCACAAGAAGAATGGATAATCTAATCCAATTCACATCACTCATAGTCCCTAAACGAACAACATGAATGATTTCACAAAACAAACACAACAAAATTGTTAGACAAACACGACTGACACACAACACTCACTTGGTCTGACTGCACAGACCTGCTCTGATCGACACATAACCCACACAGTCCGAAGACAACGGGGCTCTGATACCAATTGTAACACCCAAACCCATTATTTATATATTTCTACCTTTAGTAAAATCTTTTTCAAAATACGCAACGGAAAATCACATTTAATTTATTGAATATTGGTTCGAGTATTACACTCCTCTATCAAAGTAATACTAATGTAATTAATTAGTAAAAATAGTGTTTATACAAATCTTTGAATCAAATAATGTATTTATTGATTATACAAAACAACCTAGACAATAGACTTTATATACAATATAAAACCCTTTCCCGTGTCACAATCAGAGCAGAGCTTCACCGACGACTCGACATCGAATACCACAAAACCTGTAAATCTGGACCCCCAACGGTCCAGCACATAACACATAAAAGAGAGTTAGATAACATACTCAAAATATACAAGTGTAAGTAAAGGGTACTTAAACACTTCTTCATAAAACATGCATAATCATACATTATACATATACATCACTATCATTCATGCATATTCATATATCATGCATATACTTCATTTATCACCTAATCAATCATTCACAAAATGCATCAAACATATAGTTTCACGTCGTCTCGGACAATACCAAAACATCAACAATTATCACATAACTCAATTACAAATAGGGATATACATAAAGTTCCTAATGTAATCTAACATCACAAATACATTGTTCAGATTATGGTCATGACGGACCCTGCGTTGTTCATTTTATAGTCATGACGGACTCTGCTCCTCACATACGGATTAACAATCAACATTTACCAAGTACGTGTCAAACATTATTTATCATAAAATGCACACATAATCCCTAATGCAATCTAATGCTTCACATTCATGCTATGTCCTCTAGACACCTCTAATGCATGTGGTACCATCTTCTTTATTAGAGTATCTCACCTCTAATATCCTTCTTTATCGGATAAATATAATCCGATATCCTTCTTTATTGGAATATCCAATATCACATATATTCATGAATGCATGTATATGTTTTTCATGAATTCACTCACAATTATTTTAATTAGCATTAAGCTCTTCCTTTACTAATGTGGAACACTATCCAACATTACTTCTTTATTAAGATAACACTATACCTTAATATCCTTCTTTATTAGAATAACATACTCTAATATCCTTCTTTATTAAGTTGATTAACACCTTAATATACTTCTTTGACATTTTAACAAACATCATCAACACAATCAACAACAATTATATTCCACACATAAAATCAACAACTATCATCACAATACAATTAATCATGGTTATAAACACCTAATTGCATGTTAGGATACCTTAAATCCATGTTACAAGTGCCTAATTGCACTTAAAACAATTATCAAAAAGTTGCTGTCACAGAGCTGTTCGCTGTAGCGAACAGGTAGCGAACAGGTAGCGAACAGGTAGCGAACAGGCACAGAGCCAAAATCCAATTAGCGAGCAGGTAGCGAACAGGTGGCGAACACGTTCGCTGTAGCGAGCATCTGGCGAACACATTCGCTGTAGCGAACAGGTAGCGAACCACACCAGAAGAACATCTGTTCTTGAGTTCCATAATACGATTTTCCACTCAAAATCACCCAAAAATCCCATTTTTCATGTTATAAATCCCAAATGAGTTCACATACAAGTGCAACAAACATGTTTAAGTATAAAAGGACAGCTAGTTTTCCCGATCTACATCGTTATCATCGAAAAAGCAAGGATTTAACATTTATGAGTCTAAAAGCTCAAGAACACATATAATCACTCAAAACATACAAATTCTCATTATTTAACCCATGATTTCGCTCACACTACATGGTAGAAGTATATTGAACATGTTATTAACATTGGGTTTCATTTTCTCGAAGATTAACTCTCCCAAACCAAAACGAAAATGGGGTGGAGGAAGTTCGGGTGAGGAGAAATCGACATTCTCCCCTTCCTCGAGTCACCCACGAATATGAAATCTACTCTCTTACCTTAGATCGACGAACTCACGAAGATTGCTCCTCGAATCTCTCCTCCAAGCTCTTGCCCTAGCTCTCCTCTTCTCTTCCTTCTCTCTACTTCCCAAGAACAAGAGAAAATAAATGATATTTCTCTCTCTACCTTGCCCTATATGGGCGCCCCTCACATGCCAAGGCCCATTGGGCCTCAAGCCCAATTGGCTTGGCCCAATAACACGTTAACTCTCGCTAACTCGCGCGTTAACTAAAACTCTCGATAAATAACTTAAAGTTACTATCTTAATCAAAAACCACGTCACCAAATAATTAAACACTTAAATAGTGAATAATAAATTTGGGTCGTTACAGAAGACATAACCATTATCTACATAAGGTTAGTGTATATGGATTCTGTATGAGATTTCATGGCATTTAGCCACTTCTCATAATCTAGATCGTCTTACGACCTTTTAGAAAGTCAAAGACTCATCTTCCATGAGAATCATATCACATTGCTGAGTCATGATAAAACCATACCTTGTAGCCATATGTGATATGTTAGACTTATCTTGGATTTGTGCAACTTTAAAACAATGGTTCTTCAACAACCTTGAGGAACCGGTTTGCATTCCCTTTTAAATAAATATGTTTTGTGGTACTTGAATTTATTCAAGTTCTATATCACTCCCACTGTCTCTTTTAGAGACACACTCCCACTAGAGGAATGTTTCAAACCTAGCAACAAAACAACCTTTTGTCCTTAAGAGTGATATAGGACCAATATCCCTTTCTTTAGGATATTTCCACTTATTCATTCATTCATTTGGAATTAGATTTATCTAATAAATTTTAATCCAAAATTCTCATAAAGACAAACTTGGTACTCTTACCTCCATATCGCATATGGTGTCTTTATGATCATTTTAAAAGGGAACTAATTGTGGGTGAAGATTAATTATAAGTAAAGAGATTTATAGAAAGAGTCAATATATAATTAAACTATCCTTAAATCATGTCAAACATGATGTGATAAAATAGTTATTATAGTCTTTTAATTAAGTATTTACTGATATGACTCATTCATATAACTTAAATACTTTTGTCGAGTTCTATTTTCTTCATTGTTGAATTTCTTTGACAAATTCAAAGATTTCTAATTGGTGTCATACACCTACCAACATCTAATGATTTTAATCATCAATGTTAATGAAGTAAAATAAACTCAATATACAAAATATGTTTAGTGGTCGACATACATCTCATGTATATTGTTCAAATAGGTCATGCGTTATTTTATTGACACATCGAATATTTGTACTAAACAACAATGCTCTTGATATATTTAAGGTCCAAATCATATTTGGCTCTTATCACGATTGTTATAGATAACCCTATCAAGACCATGGAACCCTAGTCCATTACTTGACTTGGAGTAATAGTATAGAAAACTTTGCTTAAATGATAGGACCATTACTTGTCTTATCATTTAAGGCTACAATTCATATATTGTCAATACAAGATATACAATTGCTACTTCTATTACTAGATGGAATTCAATAACAATTATTGTGTTCCATTTCAAACTCGATTTTAAGTCATTGCATAAGCTCTCATTATCAATGAAACAATTTTCATTCTAGATATGGGTTGACCTAAAATTATAGCCAATGTTCTAATTCTTTAAGCATCTCTATTTTCGAAAAATTGAGATTCAACATCTTGTATCATATACTTTTGATGTAGAAATAGAAATTTTAACTTTCTATAACAATATGTGCATTATTGAAGTCTCACTTCATACTTTTGGTTTGACTCTTCCAAGAACTATTTACGTCATTTTTATTTAATGGTCTAACCATAGCCGTTCTACTTTGACAACCATTTTGTACTATTCAAATAAGAGGAATATAAATCTTATTTATATTATATCTCAAATCTTTGATAGTGCAAATTAATTCTCATTCAACTCAACAAATTCCGGTAGATATTCAAAACAATTTTGTCTATATCTATTCCATTATAATTTGTTAGATTGATCCTATGACCAACTTTTTGATCCATTGAGAAATTTATCATACTCTAAAGTTCTTTCAAAAGGATCTTACTTGAGATTAAATGATCACATCATTTATTATATATTCTATATCTAGACGTCAACTTGATGCTTCTAACAAGTATCCCTTTTCCAATCTAGTTATGGTAGGTTGTTCACAGTTTATAGTTCAAGACTTATAGTTTTCTCGCATTTGAGAACAATTCTCAATTTGTACCAATACAGAAACTCATTTCTGAAAATCTTGTCCTTCATAAGGACAACTTAATATGTATTGTATTTCGAAATTCTAATTACAAAGATATGTAAGATATTATGACTAAATCATATTTAATTTGGTCTTTAATTAAATACGCTCTCTCACTATTTTACTCAAAAACAAATGACCCTCGACATTTGATTCGGAAAATCCCGTTGGAAGATTTTCTAGTGAGAATGAGATCCATATTTCACTTCGTTTTAAGTCAGCGTTGGGCTGATTACACAAAACTTAGTTATTTAGGTAGGAAACTCCTTTCCAATTGTATCTCATACAACTCTCATATCCTTTCTATTGGGTGAATAACACTTATTCTAATCCATCACATGGAATAACCCAATACTTGCTTCTAAAGTCATATAATCTTATTATATTTTCTTTAGTTAAGTTAGACCCATTAAATAGCGATCGGATAAATAAATTACCTCATCGCAACTTATCAATATTGACAATGCACTTCGCGTTGGCAAAACCTACATTGATCGATATTGATCTTGAAGGGCGCTATTTGTTGGAAAGCAATAAAACTTAATATAAATTCCTTTGAGGGCTTTTATTTAATTTGATCTCACCGGCTTATTTATCATATAAATCGTCACTCACATGCATCAACATACATAAATAAATAAAATGAAACAGTTATGGCCCATAGCGCATTTGTTCTCCCAAGCCAATGAGAGAACCTAATCTAACCTAAAACGATCTATACTTCTCCAAGCATGATCTCCAAGGTTGACCTCCATTGTTCTTCTTCTTCATAATATTACATAATAATATAAAAGAATACTCGTTTTACATACGAGGGAGTGGATGAGAAGAGAATATAGAGAATAGAGATAAGGCACGACACGCAGGCCGTATTTAAAAACCAAATGCAATAAAATAAATAAACTAAGGCCATAACCGATCATCAAATATAATAATAACAAACAAACTTTATTATTATTAAAGTCTCATAATTAATTAAATCCGGCGATTGATCAAATCAGGTAAGTTTGATTCAAATATTTAATTCACAATTAAATATTTCGAATCAAAATCTGCTAAAATAAATAACATTATTTTAAAGTAGAATTAAATCTTTTGACAATTCTCCAAATATGGAAAATTATTTAATCAAAACCTTTTTGAATAAAATATTTCCAAAATTGGTAATATTATCTTTTAAAACAATTTTAAAAGATATTTCTAGAGATTTGAAACGATTTCATAATTAAATATATTTGTCAAATATGGAAAATTATTTAATCAAAACCCTTTTGAATAAAATATTTCCAAAATTGATGATATTATCTTTTAAAACAATTTTAAAAGATATTTCTAGAATTTTGAAACGATTTCAAAATTAAATATATTTATCATCTACTTTTCGCATCAACACTTGATACGTTTTGCAAATCCTAATTTTAATGACACAACATTTGTGCAACCCTTTCATGCCGTCAAAATTCCTTATGACCAAATTCAATCCAATTGATCAACATGTCATTGTTTCACCATACAAATGTCGGATTCCGAAACAAATGAACACGGCTCGCTTTAATTGAATAACTTTCATAATAATTTTAACGAAATTACTAACGGTATATCACATACACCATTTTGCATTACGGTTACTTATATCATATATAAGTTTATGGCCGTTCTTGATTGTGTAACCTTAGGACAATTAACATATCGCATGCTTCACCATACAAGTGTCGGATTCCGAAGCTGTTTCAATGTTAATTACCCAATTCATACACAAAACTTACATCACATGTAAGTATTGACCGTTCTTGTTCGTGTAACCTTAGGACAATCAACATATCGCATGCTCCACCATACAAGTGTCGGATTCCGGAGCCGTTTCAATGTTAATCATCCAATTTATACACAAACAACCGTCAAATTTTAATTACTCGATTTTAATCTTTTATTAACTGTTTTAATCATATTAAAACTGAATTCATGAATTTAAACAAACATCAATTCATGGTTTCGTAAGTGGCTCTGATACCACTGAAGGAAAATTGATACGATAAAAGCAGCGGAATTTTAAAATTTTCCTTTTGTGATCCTTACGAATGGTCATGAATTGTGTTTAGAGTTTTACCTTTTGGTTCGAAAACTCCCTTTAAATCACGAACGGCTATCGAACACTTCGAATCACGAACAAGGTCACGAACAAGAACCTCGAACCGTCACGAACAAGGTCACCACCAAGTCACCAACGAATTTGATCACAAGCGTTAAAGGTATAACGCCTCTAGCCAGTCCACACGAACAACAACCTTCAATGGAGTGCTAGCTCCAATGGTTTGAAGGGTTAGGAGAAAGGAGGCACAAAATAAGGATTAGGGTTTTTCACAAAAACTCTAGAAAGGTGATTAGGGTTTCTCAAGAGAGGAGAGAACAAAGGCTCATGAGAATGAGTAACAAAAGTGTGTAACATTTTCTCCTTACCACAAGGGTTCTATTTATAGAACCACTTGCCATGGCAAAATTACACTAAAGCCCTTTTAACTAAATGGGCTATAGTGGGCGCCATTCTCATGTAAATATGTCTAGTACATATTTGCACCCCCTTCTTGCTACATCATACCATATGATGTAATGCTCATTTTAATTACCATAATACCCTTATCATATTTCCTTATTTCTCCAAGGTGCACCATACCTTACGGTGTTCCAATCTCACTAGATTGTTCTTATGTGTGTGACCCTGTAGGTTTCCGTAACATTGACAATTATAATAAATCACTATTTATTACAATAAACAGTGAGCGGTATCTAGCAACACATCACTGCTACTCAAGTTACGAGAAATTAACATGTGATCTAAACATAACCTCTTGTGATAATATCAGTGTGTATAATTACCCCTTTGCCCTTTATGTCTATATTGAACACAAAACATACTTGGTGTCATCTTTGTCCAGTTCAATATTGGGCCCATGACATTTATCCTGTTATGCAGGATTGGCAAATTCCATCTACGTCACTACTGTCCCTCAGCATGCTTTGTGAAGTACCCATCAACTGCCTTTATGGTTATCCTGTTACGGACAACGTTAGATCAGCAACAAAGTACTTGACTCCACATCTAGGGTACAAAGTGGTTTCAGGTCTAAGGGCGGTTTACACCATTATCACCATGAGAGTAACTTATGACACTTTGCATAACTTTGCATGTAGTACTCTCATAGCGGGTCAATCCAGTATAAATATTACTCCTAATATTTATACCTACGTCAAGACTTGATAACTCCTTATCCCATGATCCATGAGATGTGATCATCAGTCTATCTTCATAATAGTCTTTATGCTTTAAGGTTATCCCCTTTACCTTAAAGCTCGACTACGGATACTTTAAGAATAGTGTCCTTATGTTTAATATTATCTCATGATTAAGTCACACTTAATTATTAAACGGACTTTCTATTCTAGGGACTTCATTATTTTGCAACCTTACAAATATAATAAAGAAATGCCATATTTATATTCAAACTCCTAAAGCAAATACTATGAAAATAGAATGGCTCTTAGGGCTTACTCCAACATAATGGACCTAAGTTCTTTGTTTGTAATTGCACCAGTCAGTAGCACTTTAAGCTTATATCTGACTTTTTTGTTTTTCTCTTGTACTCTTGTATTAGAGGGTTGAGAGATGTAGTTAGGTATTTGCTTTGGAGAGTGTGGGTGTATTGGGGGCCAAGGGAAGGTTGAGGGTAGTCTATGTGTTGTAACAATTTTCACATAGTGTTTATTCTCTGGTTGTCGGTTTTGACAACGGCCGTGGTTTTTTCTCCGGTTTTGGAGTTTCCACGTTATATTCTTATGTTGTTGATTGCGTTCTTTTATTTTCTCTATGCCGTTTTTCCCAACAAAAGCGTCGTTTTTCTTATCGGCTTCTTCTTTCGGAACCATGGTTGGTGTTGTTGTTGTTGTTGTTGTGATGAATGAAAACGGGTTGATTCTCTTTTGGTATTTAATTTTGAAGGCTTTGACATGTAGATAACGGAATGAAGCTTCCATCCATGGTGGGCGCCAAAATGTTCCGGTAAAAATAAAAGGGGTTTGTATTATTGATATTCAAGAATATGATTGATACACGTTTGAGCATAATCTCTGAGTAATGTAAAAAATGTTCCCCTTCTTCTCTTGAAAAAGACGCTATTTATAGAAAAAACATCCACCTCTTATTTCTCAGGTAACCGTCTTGCTTGTAGTGGAATTCATGGGTACTGAGTAGTGGGCGGTTTCTTTTTTTTCTTCTCCAAGCCATGGTGGATCGTGGAGGTGGTGGTGATTTTTCTCCGCGTGTAATAATCATGATGGAAATCATGGGGAAGAAGATATTTTGGTGTGACACCGCTTCTTAGCTTAATGGCGCCACTTAGTGCGTTCCCCGCCTTCTTGTTATTTGAACCTTACGGACTATAATTGATTGAACTTTTTTGTATTGGGTTTTGCTAAATATATCTTGGACCGTTGCCCATTCCAATATGTATATTTATAATACAAAATATGTTGTGAAATGAAATGTTGGAGCCGGTGAGAAGTGTATGGTGATGATAAGTGCTCGTGTGATGTGTGATAAGATAGTGTTGATAGAACGTGAGATAAGATAGATGTGGTATAAAATAAAAATGATTACTATAATACATTTCGGAACACGTTTTTTTTGTTTTGTTTTGTTGTGAAGCTACATTATTGGGATTAGTATATCCTGAAATGTTATATATAGTCTCACTCATGTTTCTTTGTGCACTGAACGGAAGTGAGTCACAAGAATAGGTAATCAAGCATTTCATTCATATCATATTCTTTTTTCCTGTTGTTGAAAGTTGAAACCTCCTTTTTTATAAATAAATGCATTTTTCATGTGTACATTATCATTCATTTATATTGTTATTGTTTTTATTTGTGTTTCAGTAGAGATTCCTTAATTCTTGTTAGACATATGTGTGTGTGCTTGAGCTAGTATATATGCAGACCAATTGTTGTGTGCAGCAGGCCTAAGCTTGTGGGCTTGGCTGGCTTGAGTATGGGCGCGCGCGTGGCTTGCTTAAGGCCCAAGTTAGTTAGTTAGCTTGTTGTTTGTTTGTTGTAACCGTTTTGTACACTTTGTTCTTTGGCTATATAATGCCTAAGACTAGTCTAATAACATCAGAGATTCCATTTGCCTCCACATTTGGTATCAGTTACCGGTTGAAACGATCCTTTCAGTTGTAACAAGAAGTTAGTTACAAAAGATTCATCGCTCGTTTTTTTTCTTTCTTGCTTGAAGCTTCCATGGCGGATTCAAGTAACTACCTGCAACCATCAATCCCTCGATTTGATGGTCATTACGATCACTGGTCAATGCTTATGGAGAATCTACTGAGATCCAAAGAGTATTGGAGTCTCATCGAAGATGGCATTGTTGTAGCTCCTGCAGGAGCATCGCAAGAACAAATTCAACTTGCAAATGAAAGCAAATTGAAAGATTTGAAAGCTAAAAACTTTTTGTTTCAAGCAATTGATAGATCCATACTTGAAACGATTCTTGCAAGAGGAACAGCTAAAGAAATTTGGGAATCAATGAGACAAAAGTATCAAGGATCCACCAAAGTGAAGAGAGCACAGCTTCAGGCATTGAGGAAGGACTTTGAAACCCTCAATATGAAAACTGGTGAGTCCGTTGAAGAGTATTTTTCAAGAACCTTGTCCATTGCTAATAAGATGAGTAGTCATGGTGAAACTGTGACACAAAGCATGATTGTTGAAAAGATCTTGAGATCTTTGACACCAAGATTCAACTATGTTGCTTGCTCAATAGAGGAATCTAATGACACAACTAGTATGACAGTTGATGAACTGCAAAGCAGCTTGCTAGTTCAAGAACAGAGAATGAAAAGTCAGAAAGAGGAACAAGAACAAATTCTCAAGGTATCTAATGGGGGAAGAGGCTATGGTGGTAGAGGAGACAATTCCAATACTCAGAGAGGTCGTGGCAGAGGTAAGGGAAGAGGTGGAAGAGGTGCTAAGATCAATAAAGAATCAGTAGAATGCTATAAATGTCACAAGCTTGGGCATTATCAGTCTGATTGTCCAAGTTGGGATGAAGACAATGCCAATTATGCTGAGTTTGATGAAGGGCAAGAAATTCTTCTGATGGCACAAACTACAATGGTCAATGAGTCTCAAAATTCTAGTGAAAAGCTTGAACTGTGGTTCTTAGATTCAGGCTGTAGCAATCATATGGTGGGAAACAAGAATTGGCTATTCGACTATGATGATTCATTCAAAGACTCAGTGAAATTAGGTGATGATTCAAAGATGAGTGTTGAAGGAAAGGGTAACCTGAAACTGTACATTGAAGGTTTTACTCAGATCCTTACAAATGTATATTTCTTGCCTGGCCTAAAGAACAATTTGCTTAGCATTGGTCAATTACAACAGAAGAATTTGACTGTCATCTTCAAGAATGATACTTGCAAGGTGTATCATGAAGAAAAGGGTTTGATCATGGCCACTCATATGACTCAGAATAGAATGTTTGTAATCAAAGCACCTGTGATAGTTCCCCACTGTATGAAAGCTTCAATAGCAAGTGACACTGCTCTATGGCACCAGAGGTATGGTCACTTAAGTTTCAAAGGTATGAATGCTTTGCATCAGAAGGAGATGGTTATTGGACTGCCAAAATTGAAAGAACCAGATGATAAATGTTCAAATTGTATGAAAGGCAAGCAGCAGAAACTATCAGCACCTAAGAAAAGTTCATGGAGAGCTAGCTCAAAATTGCAATTGGTTCACTCTGACATATGTGGACCAATCAATCCTGAGTCAAATGGAAAGAAAAGGTATTTCATTACTTTCACAGATGACTTGAGCAGGAAGACATGGACTTATTTCATGAATGAAAAATCTGAGGCCTTGAGTATGTTCAAAAGGTTCAAAGCACTAGTTGAAAATGAATCAAAGCAAGTGATTCAATGTTTTAGAACTGATAGAGGAGGTGAGTACACTTCTATTGAATTCAATGAGTTCTGTGATCTCCATGGTATAAAAAGACAACTTACAGCAGCTTACACTCCACATCAGAATGGTGTCTCTGAGAGGAAGAATAGAACTATTATGAATATGGTCAGATGTATGATTGGTGAAAAGAGTATTCCAAAGACATTTTGGCCTGAAGCAGTGAATTGGTCTGTGCACATACTTAATAGATGCCCTACCTTTGCAGTGAAAGATATAACACCTGAAGAAGCTTGGACTGGAATCAAACCATCTGTAAGTCACTTCAGAATTTTTGGCTGTATTGCTTATGCACATGTACCAGATAACTTGAGGAAAAAGCTAGATGACAAGAGTGTAGTATGTGTACACTTAGGGCTCAGTGAGGAGTCTAAGGCATATAAACTCTATGATCCAATTAAGAGAAGAATTGTGGTCAGCAAAGATGTAATGTTTGATGAATTCAAACAGTGGAACTGGGAGAGTAAAACTGCTGAGAAAACCAATCTGATAGTTGACTGTGATGAGATAGAGACTTCTGAAGCTTCAGCTGGAAATGAAACTATCAGTGAGGATCTGAATGAAGATCAAGCAAGCAATTCACACAGTGAAGATATGGATCTTGCTGTACCAGATTCAGAAGATGAAGAATACCACATTGGCAATCATTTAGGTAAAAGAGTGTCTAAGAAACCTAATTACCTAAATGATTATGAAACAGGAGATGTTGAGGCTGGAGAAAGCAGTGCCAGTCAAGCTTTCTTTAGCCCTAGTGATGATCCAATTTCATATAATGAAGCAGCCAAACATGATGTATGGAAGCAAGCCATGGACACTGAAATTGCAGCCATTGAGAGCAATGACACCTGGGAGCTTACTAGCCTTCCTCCTGGAGCTAAGAAAATAGGTGTCAAATGGATTTACAAAACAAAATACAATGAACAGGGAAAGATAGATAAATACAAAGCAAGATTGGTTGCTAAGGGATATTCTCAGCAGTATGGAATTGATTATAATGAGGTGTATGCACCTGTGGCCAGATGGGACACCATAAGAACCTTGTTAGCAATAGCTGCAGCTAGAAGCTGGTATGTGTATCAGCTTGATGTGAAAAGTGCTTTCTTACATGGTGAGTTAGAAGAGGAAGTCTATGTGGAACAGCCATTAGGTTACTTGAAGGAAGGGAAAGATAAGGTGTACAGATTGAAGAAATCTCTCTATGGTTTGAAGCAAGCTCCCAGAGCTTGGTATAGCAAAATAGAAGCATACTTCTGCAGTGAAGGCTTCATGAAATGTGCTCATGAACATACATTGTTTGTAAAGAAAGAAGCAGAGAACAAAGTGATCATTGTAAGTCTGTATGTTGATGATCTGATATTCACAGGTAATGATCAAGAGTTGTTTGAAAGATTTAAGACTTCAATGGAAAACAATTTTGCTATGACTGATCTAGGCAAAATGAGATTCTTCCTTGGAGTTGAGGTTAAGCAGACAAAGGAAGGAATTTTTATGTTTCAGCAAAAGTATGCTAGTGAAATTCTGAAAAGATTCAAGATGGAAAACTGCAATAGTGTGTGTAATCCAATTGTACCTGGCAACAAACTAAAGAAAGATGAAAATGGAGAGGCCTGTGATGCAACTAACTATAAGCAGATGGTTGGTTGTCTGATGTATTTGCTTGCCACTAGGCCTGATCTAGCCTTCTCAGTATGCTTGGTTGCTAGATTCATGGAGAGGCCTACAGAAATACATGTTGCTGCAGTCAAAAGGATTCTCAGATACTTGAAAGGCACTATCAGTTATGGCTTGTGGTACAAGAAACAAGACAAGGATGAACTCATTGGTTGGTCAGATTCAGACTATGCAGGAGATCTTGATGACAGGAAGAGCACATCAGGTTATGTCTTTATGATTGGATCAAAGGCTGTGTCATGGTCCTCAAAAAAACAGCCTATTGTTACTCTGTCCACAACTGAAGCTGAGTTCATAGCAGCAGCCAATTGTGCTTGCCAGGCCATCTGGTTGTCAAGGTTAATTGCTCACATCAGTTCAGATATGAAGGAATGCATCACCATTTTCTGTGACAATAGCTCATCAATTAAGCTGTCAAGAAATCCAGTTATGCATGGAAGAAGCAAGCATATAGATGTTAGGTTTCATTTCCTCAGAGATCTAACCAAAGATGGTAAGATACAGCTGCAACATTGCTCATCCTTTGAGCAAATTGGAGACATAATGACCAAAGCATTAAGCCTTGACAATTTCTGCAGAATTAGGGAGCTACTTGGTTTATGCAGGCTGGAAGATATAAACTGAATTTGGTTGTGTATTTGTGTTGTGTAAAGTTCAGTTTAGGAGAGGCAATGTTAGACATATGTGTGTGTGCTTGAGCTAGTATATATGCAGACCAATTGTTGTGTGCAGCAGGCCTAAGCTTGTGGGCTTGGCTGGCTTGAGTATGGGCGCGCGCGTGGCTTGCTTAAGGCCCAAGTTAGTTAGTTAGCTTGTTGTTTGTTTGTTGTAACCGTTTTGTACACTTTGTTCTTTGGCTATATAATGCCTAAGACTAGTCTAATAACATCAGAGATTCCATTTGCCTCCACAATTCTTGCATTAATGCAAGACTCAGGATAATTTTTTAGTTGTAATTTATTTATTATTATCATTTATTTATATTGTTATTGTTATTGTTTTTATTTGTGTTTGAGTAGGAGTTGCTCTTAGTTCAATATCTACCTCCACTGTTAACCAGTCCACCGCCGTGACCGCCGTTGAAATCACCAGAGGTGTGCAGTTACTATCGGTACTAGTCTTATATCTCAACTACAAATTTTTCAAAATAAATAAAGAGAGGGAATTTTTTTTTTTAATTTGAAGTGCTTTGTTCAGATATTGGAAATGAAATTTTGACTTTAGCCATGATTATCTATCACTCATGTACTTTCTCATTGAAAACCAATCTGCTCAATTGTGTTGGCCAAAGAGTAGCTATTTGGCTCACATTAAATATGAATTGGCTTAGTTATGCAATAAAATGGCTCGGTTCAATGAGGTAGCAAGTATACATTCACTTTTTATTTACCAAAATACAAATTTTATCTATACAAAAAAAAAAAAATCTAAACAAAAACCTCTTTAAATCCCAAACACAATCGCAGGTTTCTTTGATTGATGAAAAATTCTCGTTACATAGATTATGTTTGTCACTAAGATGCATCAATCAATTGGATCGGAAGAGAAAAGTCCTCTCCCTCACAGATTATAGATTTGGATCTTTTATTCTTGGTACTTGTTAATTGTTTGAATTTCATCATTTTTAACAATATTATTTCAAGAAAGTCGAATAGTAGGTTTTTTTTGTGGATTTAGTAAAACCATTTTAATATGAATTATTTAATTTTCTGTAGATTTTCCTGAAAACAAATTTGCAGGAAACAAGTTTTAATAAAAAAAACATGTATACATTTTCTTGAGGATTTTAGTCTCGTAAATCCACGGGAAAAAGGTACAACGGATTTACCTTAAAAAAAATCTGCAGAAACCATTTTATCAAAAAAAATAAAATGTTTCTTGTGAAATTTTCTACAAATAAATCTGCTAAAAACTTTAAAATATTTTTAAAGATAAAATCGCAGAAAACTTTTTAAATTTTTTTTTATTTTTTTTTGTTTGCTAAAATGAACTAAAGTGTAAATTAGTAATTATTTAAAAATTTAGAAAATCGTTGAGTCTACCAATGGTGGCTCTTAGTATTGTATTTTTCTTTATTATTTAGTTTTGATACAATGTCTGCTTAAGCGGATGCTAAATTTTATGACTTTGTTGAAAACTAAATGAATAGCAATGCTAGCGTCTGTTTATTAGCGTAAGTGTCATGGCCGACACTAAATCTTTTAAGCTACTAGGCAATTTTGTTGTAGTGTCGCTCGATGGTCGCTCAGCCACTGTCACAACATTTGATTTTCTTTAATTTTAGTTCTTTTATTTAATGGCAATTCAATCTTCTTATTTTTTTTTGACAATTCGATCCTTGATTTGTTATTTATTATAGCTATTCACCCACCTATAATTTAGCAAACACTATTCACCAATTTATTTATTTTAATAACAGTCCTTCACTTTTTTGAACACCAATTTAAAAAATGATGTCTTTGTTTCAAGTTCATGATGCAGTGTGTTGTTACAAGCGTTCAGAGAGGGAATGGATTCTCTCCCGTGGGTCAAAAAACTGGAGGAAATAATGTTGGTAAATCTCAACCCTTCATTTCTTTCAATGAAAAATCAATGATCAGGATTACAAGCACATAACATATTTTGTCTCTTCTTCCTAGGCTTCATCTTCTTCAAGACAACAAACATTAATAACCATTTTCACCATTTTCAGTTCTTCAATCATGGTCATAATCACCCCAAAATTCACAATTGCATAACCAAACATAAATTTATTAGAGAATGAGATAGGTTATGGAACTTGTAAAAATTGGGTTTTCATTAATTGCATGAAGAATTGCACAAGAATGTTTTCAAAAATTTGGGTTTTTCCATTATATGTTTGTAAAAATTTAACAGAAAATGTTCATGGAACTTGTAACAAAATTGAAGGAAGAAAATTACATTTTGATTTTAAATGTTCATATGTATCAGAATGGCAATAATAGAAATAAAAATCAATTAGTTAGAGCTAGGAAGAAGAAATAAGAAAGAATGGACACAACCCCTTCTATCCTGGCATCTGCCATTGCAGAATCTCTCCACCATCAGTGGCAAATGTATCGTAGGCATGGTGTTACCAAGATCCAATCGCACAAAGTGGGAGGAATTGCCATTGCCACCATGAGAGTGAAGAAAGGTCAGGAAAGAGAATACAAGTGGGACCAAAAATGACATAGTATGACATTAGACTTTATGTTTTAATCACAGCCATTAATATTACATTAAAAGAAATAGAGGGATGCACCTAGGGGTGGGCTGAGATGGGCCATGACCCAACCCCAACCCCAAATTTTTTATTTATTTTTTATATATAGAGTATTAATTTAAATGTATTATTAATAATTTTAAATCACTCGGTATACATATTTGTATAAATATTAATGTAAATATTAATTTAAAGTTTATTATCGATAACTATAAGTAACTCGGTACACATATTAGTTCAAGTATTCATGTAAATATTAGTTCATAATTAATTGCATTTATAGTATTAGATAAAATTAGCAATTGAACTAGCATATATAAATATGAAATGACATATATTTAATTTTTTAAGTCCCGCATTTTCACATTTGTTGCAATTTTAGTCATATTTCAATTTTTTTCTTTTTTTTTCCCGTAAAAAATGTGACTTTTGGTCTGAAATTTGATATTTTATCTTTAGATTTAATGTTGGACACAATAAATCACCTTTATGGCAAAAATCACAATTTTTAGAGTAAAAATATACTCCCTCCGGTCCTTATTATAAGGAACACTTTGGGAAAAAAATTTGGTCC
Organism: Trifolium pratense; assembly: GCF_020283565.1. Classification (NCBI taxonomy): domain Eukaryota; kingdom Viridiplantae; phylum Streptophyta; class Magnoliopsida; order Fabales; family Fabaceae; genus Trifolium; species Trifolium pratense. The sequence continues at coordinate 29,871,355 of NC_060063.1, forward strand.
TTTTTATAAGAAACTTTGACCAATTTTCAAATGTTCTAAATGTTCAATTTCACTTATGCCCTTATTTATTATGAAAGAGAATTTAAAAATAAGTAAGTTAGTTGAATAAAAAGTAATTAAATAAGGGTAAATATGGAATAAATTTAAATTTATAAGAGTATTAAATGAAAATAACTATGTTAAATGTGTTTCCTTGGTCTGTGTGATTTTTTCAAAGTGTTCCTTATAAAAAGGACCGAAGGGAGTAGATTGTTGGTACAAAAACTATAACATATGAAAATAGAGGACAAAAAATTCAATTTGAAAATAGATTGACTATTTTTCGGCCCACCCACAATATTTTTTCTGGTTCCGCCACTGGAGGGATGAGATTACACATTATTTCCTCCAGTTGTTGGTTCACGGGAGAGAATCCACTCCCCGTTCAGAGATTGTCCCGCACTATTTTTCTACTCACTCAAACACCAACAATAATGTTTTACTAGAAAAAATAGCTACCAATTAGCTACAAACTCCGTCGTAGCTAATCCCAGATTTTCTTGTAGTGTATAGAGGGCAAAATCCAAAGAATTATAAAATAGAAGGGATAAAATTCCGAATTTTAAAATAGGGGTTAAATTTCCAATTTATTCAAAATAGGGGGGGGGGTGGTAAAACTACATTTAAGCCAACTTTTAAATATATACTAATATTTTCATATTTTTTACAATTGAGTTAAATATTAAACTTGAGACCTCTAACATACTACCCAAATTTTTCACAATACCAAATCTAATTGTTTAAAATATACTACTGGTATTATTAGTTGGTAGAAGCTATGACTAGATACCAACGAATAAATTGAAGTGGTAGAGTCTTATCCCCCCTTGAGTAGGGCCAACCTTAACTATTTGTATTTGGAAGCTTGATCCTGAATTTTAAAATATTAAAAATTGATTTATAATAAAAAAGGAAAAAATTTAAAAAGAATAATTCTTATTTAAATTGAAAATAACATAAAAATATTTATTCTTACTAACATAATAAATATTCATATGCATGTTGAGAAAGTGAGATTGTGGCAATGTCATTTGCAGCTGCTTCTGTATTCTCAATTTTGTGTTGAGGAGGACATTTTCTCAATGCTCTTTACCTTTACCTTTTCATTTTTATTTTTTAAGCCTACAAATGTATAATAAATTTTTCGAGGCCCAAAAAATAAAGGTGCAACTCCATAGAATTTGATGCACATGTGAAAGGCTGGGCCTGCCCTTAAGTAGCTGATCAGAGTTTCATTTCCTGACTTCTGCATATGAAAAAAATCGGTTAAGAGGGAATAATCCACCTTGTGTGCCCCACGATTCTCCGACAAATTTAATAATCACTATTACAATGTGAAAATTTTGTACTAATAACATATCTAATAACAAAAGAAAAATTGACTATTTGCAATGCATATATACTCTCCTAGAGAGAAAAACAATCGAGCAGATTTATCTTAGCTAAACTAGAAACCTTCATCAGATTTTCCTCTCATGGTTCATGCCTCTCCCCAGTAGGATTCCTTGATATTCTTTGAATCAATGCGGCTGAAACTTTCTTCCTTAGAGAATAGTCCTATTTGTTTTCTTTCTCTTGTTTTTTTGTTTTTGTTTTAAATTCTTAGACATCTTTTTACTAAGGATAATTTAGTAACTATAATATAAAAAATGTATTCATTAATTATATTATCAGCTTTTCTTAATATGTATGAAAAATGTCAACAGAGACTTATAATAAGGGACAGACAAAGTACATTGTAATGGAAACTACCCAAATAGTTGAAGAAGATGTTGTGATTGTGGGAGCTGGAATTGCTGGCCTTACTACAGCCTTAGGACTTCACAGGTACCTACCTACCTTTTCGCTACTATTCACTTAATAATTATTATATATTATTATTTGAATTGTTATGAGTTCAAAGAGTCATCATAATAATATGCTCATAAATCTTAAGATATAGATTTTAAGGATATTGATTATGCCATCTAAAAAAAATTAACCGCACAATTTGTTGTTTATTTTTTCCATTCATGTATCTTGATCTAGATGTTTGATCTGTTCTATTGCACATGTCTTCTAGCATAGAAAATTTTAATATTATGTTTTCAATGAAATCTTAAAAATTAGCTGGTTGTAACAAAAATGTTGTATAAAAATGCTTAAAAATGTATACATTTCAACAAGAGTTTAAAGATGGTAAACAATCAGTACGTATAATGAAAATTTACATAGACATCCAATTAGAAATCACCACTCTTCCATATCATATAATTAGTTTCAAAATAACCATACATGAGTGAGAGTGATGTGGCAGAAGCATAAAACATGATTGATTGTTTGTGTAACATTGTTATACTCTGTCTGTTTATATGCTTTAATTTCTTTCAACAAAGACTAAAATTAACTATTTAATTAACATTTTGAAATACTTATGTGTAAATTAGTAGAATGTTTCTAGAGATACTCCCTGTAATTGCAACAGTAGTAGGACGACTATAAATCGATATTTCGACTATCTGTTATTTAATGAATACAAATGCGGATATAATGATATCCGTATCCGCGGATATCCATATCCGTTAATAAAATTAAATAAGAAAATTATTTTAATATTCTTTTTTTTTTTTTTGAAACAATATTCTTAGTTATTATATATAAAATAATATCTTAAATTTAGTAGAACTTTACGATAAACTTTATTTGATTAGAAATCTTCGGATATTATTATATTTTGGTAAAAAGTAGAAAAATGAATGTGTAGACTTTTGTTGTTAAATTGGGAGTTAACTAGCGAAGTATTTGAATATTTTCATTTGTTGATATCTTTTTTGTTTCTTTAAAAAAAGTTGAACAAACTTCGTGTGATTATAAAAATTCTTTAAAAAAAAATTAATATTTTATTTAAATATTGTAATTCATGGGTATCTGTAAATATCGGCGGGTACTTCAAATTAAACTCATGGATTACCCGTTAATTAGTGGATACCCGCACGAATATGGGACGGATCGGATGTCATATTTATCCAATGGAACGACACAAATATCATACTATCCGCCGCCATTGATATCCATTTACATCCCTGGTCATTTGCATGTAGTCATTTACATGAATTTTACCACTCTACATTTTATGCAACACATCAAACATGCATCATGTTACTTTTCATTTGTATTTCATACAACACACCAAGTGTGAAACATATTTGCTGCTGTACATATTTGCCACAATTTTAATTTAAGACCGTTCGATCTAATACCTACGATTGAGATCAATTCATGTGATTTGATAACTTTATCAATTTAAACCATCGGATGAATAATTATCGGCCAGGATTGAAAAGTGCGTACTTATTTAGTGCAATGAATCTCAATCCCACAAAACATCTCACTTGCACCCAATTATTTTTTGCCATAAAAGTTACTTTTTTTTTTTGGTACAATAGATAAAATAGAAGGGAACAAAAGAAAAAAAAAAAAGCAAGAAAATTAGGCTCTAGGGTAAGCCACCCTTAGAGCATCAGACAAGAGTAGATCTTTCAAATCATTGGGCGGAGCTTCCCACATGGTAAGCTTCGAGTCATTAGTCGAGCCCAACTTAGCGAAAAAGTCAGCACAAGCGTTTCCTTCCCTCAAAGTGTGATATAAAGAGACTTCCCAATGTAATTTAAGAAGATCTTGTATGTTAGCTATAACAGCAGCATAGCAATGGTAGCTATTATACCCTTTGAGAACTAGATCCAACACAGTTTGTGAGTCAGAATAGCAGAAAAGATGGTTGTAGCCGGATGCTCTCGCAAGCTTGAGCCCATGATAAAGAGCCATAAGCTCAGCTAAAATCACATTCGCAATACCCAAGAAACCACTAAAACCAATTATCCATTCACCACTTCCTTTTCGGATAAGGCCACCAAAGCCGACCCTTCCCGGACTACCTAGACAACTACCATCCACATTTAGGACCATGCAATTGGTCCGACAAGGGTGCCATGAAGTCAGTTTAGGAGGGATATTAATAAGAGTCTTATGCAAACACGCCCTAATAAGGTTAGCAAGTTTATGAGATTCAGCCACAATGCGGAACAACTGAATATTTTCATTACCAACACAAACAATATTTCTAGCCCTCCAATTCCACCAAAGACCAGCGAGAAAAATGGGAGCTTCATTTCCACTAGAATAATTACGCATCCAAACCTCTGGGTCAGAAGAATGAAAGAAAGCAGCAGATTGAAAACCCAAGGAATTCCAAATTCTTTTAGCAGTATTACAATCTCGCATGCAATGTAGAATGGTTTCCTCACTAGTAGAACATCTCAGGCAGATATCGTAAGGTGCTAGATTCCGACGACGAAGCAAAGATAGGGTGGGAATCGCATGATGGCAAACACACCAGATGAAAAACTTAATTTTCTCAGGAGCAGCAAGTTTCCAAATCCAAGACCAAGAAGCATTGTTATGATCAGATCCTCGTTGTTGGCGCAGCCAGTTATAACCAGATGCCACAGAATAAACACCATTCAAATCATGGTTCCAAATAAAACAATTTGTTGTGCCATTATTAAGAGTAAGATGATTATTCATAACTAGATCAATAATGTCAGGCGGCAAAATTGTGTATAAAATATTTAAATTCCAGCCATCATTTATGAAAATATCTCTGACTCGGAGATGGCTATCTTGTATTGCCACATAATTCACTTTTCTACACAAAGGTTCCTTCAACAGCCAAGGAGAATACCAAAGAGAAGAATTACCATCACCGATACGATATTGATACCCATCTTGAAGAGCGAGTTTAGCTTTTGAGATAGAGTTCCAAATGGGGGAACCATAACTTCTTGGAGTGCTGAAAGAAATCTTGTTGCTGAGATATTTATCTTGAATCATAAGAACCCAAGGTTTATTGGAATTCTGTTGGATATCCCAAACAAGCTTGCCCAACATAGCGGTATTAGTTTCCCTAGCAAGTCTCACACCAAGCCCTCAAGCCCTCCATCTTTTTTAATCTGTGTAATCGACTGCCAACCAACCAAATGAACTTAAAGTCAAAAAAAGAAACTTTAAAAATAAAGTTAAAGTTGTTTGGTGATTTCATTTTATTTTTTGTTTTACAAGCTACTTTTTCACAAAAAATTGTTTAGCGGGAGAGATTAAATTACACTGATATAATTTGTTAGTAATGTTGCACAACTCAATAACGTTTTAACGGGCACGAGGGGGATCATATAGATCATTCGTATAATTTTTTGAACAAATCTAATATTGATTAATGATAATAGAAAATATATTAAAAGAGTTGAATAATTAATTTTTATTGAATATATATTATATTATTATTATTTTTGACTTAGTAAATATATAAATAATGGTACTGAATATATAATTGCATTTTTATTTGTCAAAAAAAAGTATAATCGTATTTTTTGAAAAAAAACGCCGTCATAATCAAATGTTAATATTCTCATAAGAAAATAGTATTTCATTTTTATCAATAAAAATATAGTGTGTACAAAATTGTTGATGATAAATTTCGCAAGTGCACGAAAATCACGTAGTAATAAAATATCGATCTACAGGGATTGTGTGATCAAACTAGTCGAATTGTGTTCATGGACATTATACAGAAAATACACATAAATTGGGGGTATGTTGAGTAATGAATTGCTAGAAAATGTGCTTAATAATATGGAAAAGCGAGGTAGAATCATCGGAATCATCTAGTCTATAGCTAACCGCATGCAACCTACAATGTATAAGAACTACTCAAGTATTCACAACTAGATCGACAAAATAGTGAATCACAATCTCTTGTCAAAATCCACTCTATTCGTTGTCGATACTCCCCCGATCTCTCGGGCGGAAGCTACCTACAACGAATGATATTAACGCGCGTCAATCGTTCGCTACACTCTATGCCTCAATCTCTCGACCGGAGACACTCGAGCGCTCAATACAATTCAGTTCAGACATTAAATCAATACTCTCGCACGTGACTTAACTCAAAATCATTATAACACTAATGAAGGATTATAAAGCATTAGAAACAGACTTGAATTGAATGAACACTATAAAGAGAGTATGATCTTACACAATTGCAGGTTACATTCAGATGAACTACATCCTAAACTATCCTAGATCCTACCTCCAAGGAGTTTAGCTCCTCATCGTTCTTCGTACGCTTCCTCGCTTCATCGCCATGGCTTGTGGATCCATGCTCTCGATGTGCTTGGAGCTCTCCGATGGAGTGTTGAATCACGATCTTCAAGTTCCAAGACCAGAATGTAGTCCAATTTCACAGAATTTTCCAACCCGAAAACAGAATTATGCAGAAAATATATATACAGAACGCAACCACGCCGCGCGCCAGATCCATCACGCCGCGCGTGGTTGCAAATCCATCAACTACGCCGCGCGTGGTAACAGAATCACGCGGCGCGTGATCAAGTCAGAGAGCATTCTTCTTCTTCAGCAAAGCTTCACGCCGCACGTGGTCCAAAGCTACGCCGCGCGTGGGCAAGTCAGAGAGCAATCCAGTTCCTGAACAAAGGTTCACGCCGCGCGTGGTAAGGTACCACGCCGCGCGTGATTAGAGTGGAAATCTTGGCTCCCTGTGAGCTCCATCACGCGGCGCGTGATGGGCTACGCCCCCAGCGTAGTGAAAATCATTCATTTCCTGCAGTTTTTCCTGTTTTCTTGCAAAACAAGTAATAAAGCTAATGGTTAGATTTCTCTCATATTTATTGCTAAAAACCTACTAAAATGTATCTAATGTTGCTAAAATAGGCATGGATTAGAGAGTGTGACGATTTGTCATCACAACCCCAAACTTAAACCTTTCCTTGTCCTCAAGGAAACAACTTTTACCTCAAGCTTTTGTGTCAAGACCTTGGCATTTTCCTTAAATTCACTCGAATCATACATACGTGAGACTCACCTGATGATCAATGATCCACCTGCAAACAATGCTCAATTGCACAACCGTTCCCGCAAGACATTTTCAAGTAGTTCACACTTTTCGACCAAAGCTCTATGATTTCATCACACTACTCACATGCACTCTTCAGTTTTTGGTACTTCACTCAAATCAACACATCAATGCAAGTCAACAATAATTTTGCAAGTAATCTAAGAATTCATTCGGTTCACTTTGTGCACACACATTAGAGGTCTTTTAGGGTTATAACGTGGCTTGGCTAGGGTAGATGGTGACATTTTGGGATAAGTAGTAGAAAAACTTGGAGTTAGATCCCCCTATGGTCAAAAAACATTTTCAAAAAAACAAACCCCTTTTTTTTTCTTTGAACTATAGTGGACTAGAGAACTCTTTCAATCATCACACAAAGTTTTGCAATTCTTTGAATTCAAGGCTATCACTTCTTTTTGTACTTCTTTTCTATTTTTTTCTTTCACATTCATCTCTTTTTTTTCATTTTTTGTTTTTTCTTCTTGCCTTGCAATTTTTGAAATTTTTCTCAATTTTTCAAATCAAAACTTTTTGTAAGTTCTCTAGTACCCTCACCCCAAACTTTATTTGTTGCTAATTCCAAAGAGCAACCCCAAACTTAGTGGTGAGCAATGTGCATCAACCACTAATTAGGTGCCTAACCTCCAAGAAAGTCATTCCTTTTTTTCATCAAAAATTTCTTAAGGTTTTGCAAACATACATTTTCTTTTTCAGCTCAAATTGGTTAAGCAAAGGATAAGTATAATTAAGGGTGGATAAAAAGGCTCAAAGGTACCAAGAACATGCCTCGTGTGTGCTACAAAAGTACCAATCAAATACAAAGACGACACGCAAAATTGAGAGACAATACATGAGTGGATATCACACATAGAAGAAAAAGGAGTGTTTGGCTCAATACCTCTCGGTTGGGTCGAATCAAAGAACCGGTCAAAAAGTGTGCGTTCCCTTCCTTTGCCTCTTGATCACATGAGTGCAACAAGCTATTGCACTGCAAGTTTCACATATCACACACGGAGAAAATCAAGTAATTGATACTCAAGTGACTAGAAAGAACATGCCAAAATATTGAAACAAACTCTAAAAGTAAAAACCATTCCACAATTAAACAAAAGAAGATTCAAATTCAAAGTACACAAGTAAAATATCCAGCCAATATCCAAGCAACATCAAATATTATTACAAACCAAGCAAATAAAAGACAATTAAGGAAAGATAGAGATAGAGTAGTAGAATAGTAGCAGCAGCAGCAGCAGCAGCCCTCATGAAATACCGAGATAGATGGGTGGATCTGAGGCCTAAAACCAAACACCAGACTGTATACCTTAATACCTGCACGAACCCTCATGAGATTGAATTAATGAAATGAAAGTTACTGGATTCACTTGCACTGATTTTAGGCTTCACATCGCACTTAAGGACTTAAGTGAAATTGATAGATCTGAAGCCTAAAACCAAGCAGATGAATCTGAACCTTGATGAATGGTGAGTCTTTAGCTAGAACTTGAGAGTTTAAATAATCAGAACAGAGTCACCTGATCACGCCGCGCGTGACTTACTCCACGCCGCGCGTGATCTATTTCAAAATTTCTCTCTGGCCCCAAATCCAACGGTCATGTTGACCAAATTCAAACAGTCAAGTTGACTTGCTCACGCCGCGCGTAGCTCTCCTTACGCGGCGCGTGATCACTTTAGCAAAACCATTTTCCTCTCTGCCTTGTTCACGCGGCGCGTGAAAGATACCATGCTGCGCGTACTCACTAGTCAGAGAGCTCACTTACCTACTTCCATCATCACGCCGCGCGTAGGAAGCCTTCACGCCGCGCGTGACTTATACTCCAGTGGCACTTCTTTCCTCCACTTTTACGACGCCGCGCGTGACTACACCACGCCCCCAGCGTAGTTCACTTCATCAGTGCTCTGTTTCTGCTCTGTTTGCTGCTAAAAGCTGCGTACCTACCTACATCTTGCAAAACAAAACAACTAATCATTAGAAACCGTTGGGTTGCCTCCCAACCAGCGCTTGTTTAACGTCCCGATGCTTGACGTTCCATGCCCCTAAGGGTCTTGGAAGAAAAGAGCCACGTTGTGCCGAACGAGCTCTCCACCACGATAAACTTTCAACCTTTGACCATTCACCTTAAAACTCTGATTCTCCTCCCCTGATTTGATGATTTCCACAGCCCCATGTGGAAACACCTCCTTAACAACAAAAGGACCAGACCACTTGGACTTGAGTTTTCCGGGGAATAACTTGAATCGAGAGTTAAATAGAAGCACCAACTGTCCTTCGTGAAACTTTTTCGGAACTAATTACGCATCATGATAGCGTTTAGTCCTTGCCTTGTACAGCACTGCATTTTCATATGCCCTTTCGCGCCATTCCTCTAACTCGTTGAGCTTCAACAACCGAGCTCTACCGGCGAGTGTGGCATCCATGTTCAGTTGCTTAACAGCCCAGTATGCCTTATGCTCAAGCTCCACGGGTAAATGACATGCTTTTCCATAAACCAACTGATACGGGGAAAAACCGAGGTGGGTTTTAAACGCGGTGCGGTATGCCCATAACGCGTCGTCCAGTTTGAGTGACCAATCCTTCCTTGATGACGAAACCGTCTTCTCAAGAATCTGTTTCAACTGGCGATTGGACACTTCAACTTGTCCGGAGGTTTGAGGATGATAAGGAGTAGCAACCTTGTGCTTAACGTTATACTTCCTCAACAGGTTTTCAAGATGCTGATTAATGAAGTGCCTTCCTCCATCGCTGATTAAGATCCTGGGCACCCCGAATCTTGTAAATATGTTCTTTTTGAGAAACCGCACCACAGTGGCTGAGTCATTGGCTTGGCAGGCTGTAGCTTCGACCCACTTTGTAACATAATCCACACAAACCAAAATGTGCACATTAGATTGGGACGAAGGAAATGGTCCCATGAAATCGATCCCCCATACATCAAATGGTTCGACTTCAGTTAGGCCATGCTGCGGCATCTCATCTCTTTTAGAAACACCCCCCGATCGTTGACATGCATCGCAAGCTTTTACAAACTCCATACAATCTTGAAATATCGTAGGCCAAAAGAACCCACACTGTAAAACCTTCGCAGCTGTTCTTGGGCCACTATGATGCCCGCCACAAGGTGAGTTATGACAATGCCACATAATACCTCGGATCTCACTATCGGCCACACATCGACGAATCATGCCATCATTACTCATCTTGAACAAAAATGGATCATCCCAGAAATAATGTCGCGAATCCGCGAAGAGCTTCTTCTTTTGTTGTGCCGTCATTTCTTCCGGAATGAATCCACTAGCTTTGAGGTTGGCAATGTCACCAAACCATGGAAACTCAGATACGGCCAGCAACTTTTCATCCGGGAATTCACACTTAATAGCTTCTTCCTTATTAGTAATATCCGGATTGCTTAGCCTTGAGAGGTGGTCAGCCACCACATTCTCCACCCCCTTCTTGTCTCGAATTTCCAAATCAAACTCCTGTAAAAGCAACATCCATCGCAACAACCGCGGCTTGGAATCGCCCTTTGTCAACAAATACTTTAAAGCTGAATGATCTGTAAAAACAATCACTTTTGACCCAATTAGATAGGAACGAAACTTTTCCAACGCGAATACCACCGCTAGCAATTCCTTCTCCGTTGTGGTGTAGTTAATTTGATTCTCATTAAGGACCTTGCTGGAGTAGTAAATCACATGGAAAAGTTTGTTATGGTGCTGGCCTAGGACGGCACCAACCGCGTAATCACTTGCATCGCACATCAATTCAAAAGGGAGGTCCCATTGTGGTGCAACGATCACGGGAGCAGTAACCAACTTAGTTTTAAGACAATTAAACGCAGTCACACAAGCCTCATCAAAAAGAAACACCGTATCCTTGACCAGTAAGGATGATAAGGGTTTTGCAATTTTTGAAAAATCCTTAATGAACCGCCGGTAGAACCCGGCATGTCCGAGAAAACTCCTTACTCCTTTTACATTTAACGGTGGAGGTAGCTCTTTGATTACCTCAATTTTGGCTTGGTCTACTTCAATCCCCTTTGAGGAGATTTTGTGACCGAGAACAATCCCTTCTCTTACCATGAAGTGACATTTTTCCCAATTTAAAACCAAATTGGTACCTATACACCTTTTCAGCACATCATTCAAATTAGAAAGGCAAAAATCGAAAGACTTACCGAAAACCGAAAAGTCATCCATAAATACCTCCATTGTGTCCTCCATCATATCGGAGAAGATGGCAAGCATACATCTTTGAAACGTTGCTGGGGCATTACATAATCCAAATGGCATTCTTCGATATGCAAACACCCCAAAGGGACAAGTAAATGCTGTTTTCTCCTGATCTTCCGGATCGACGGTGATCTGATTGTAACCTGAGTAACCATCAAGGAAACAGTAGAACTCTTGCCCCGCTAACCGTTCCAACATCTGATCCATGAATGGCAAGGGAAAGTGATCCTTCCTAGTCGCGGTGTTGAGTCGGCGATAGTCGATGCACATACGCCATCCCATAACAGTCCGAGATGGAATAAACTCATTCTTATCATTTTTCACCACCGTCATTCCCCCCTTTTTCGGTACCACATGCACCGGAGATACCCAAGCACTATCGGAGATAGGGTATATCATGCCGGCCTCCAATAGTTTCAGCACCTCTTTCTTCACAACTTCCTTCATGGTAGGATTGAGTCTTCGTTGCGGTTGCACCACTGGTTTAAACTCAGCTTCCAACTTGATTTTATGCATGCAAAAAGTGGGACTTATTCCTTTCAGATCGGAGATAGTCCATCCCATTGCGGCTTTGTTGGACTTCAAAACTCTCAACAGTTTCTCCTCTTCCAAATGAGTGAGTTTGCTGCTAATGATGGCTGGAAACGAAGCATCATCACTTAAGAACACATACTTCAGATGTGAAGGGAGTTGCTTCAGTTCGGGAACTTTCCTTTCTTCTTCCATTTGATCCTTATCCCTCACTTCAAGGAGGTTTTCAAACTTAGGACTTTCATCTACCCGACTAGCATTCAAATTGCTAAGACACAACTCAATTTCTCGCTCCCCTTCCTCTTCCACATTATCCAATGAGTTAACTAACACTTTTTCAAGAGTGGAGGAGGAGTGTTGAACCTTAAAGATATCTTCAATGACCTCGTCAACCAATTCAATTCTGAAACATTGAGTGTCATCGTCGTGTTGTTTCATAGCTTCAAACACATTAAAGAGGATTTGTTCACCGTCAGTCCGGAACATTAGTTCTCCCAACTCCACATCGATAAGGGCGCGTCCGGTAGCTAAGAATGGTCTTCCTAACAGCAAGGGTTCCCAATTCTTGTCTTCTTCCATGTCTAAGACGACAAAGTCAGCTGGAAAAACAAATCCGCCAACTCGCACCAGAACATCGTGTAAGATACCTTCCGGATACACGATGGATCTATCCGCCAAAGAGAGACTCATCTTTGTCGGCTTTGCTACAGCTCCCGGTATCTTCTTCATCATTGATAACGGCATCAAATTTACACTAGCACCCAAATCACACAAAGCCTTTCCAATAGTAAGATCCCCAATGGAACAAGGAATTGTAAAGCTCCCCGGATCTTTCTTTTTCTGAGGTAGCTTCCGTTGAATGAGGGCGCTGCACTCTTCCGTCATACTTACCATTTCATCATCTAATGGTTTTCTTTTCTTTGTGAGCAGCTCCTTCAAAAACTTTGCATAACTCGGCATTTGCTCCAATGCCTCAACTAACGGTATAGCCATCTCAAGCTTGTTCAACACCTTCATGAACTTCTTGAACTCCTTCTCCCGCTCAAGACTCTTCACTTTCTTTCTCCTAGGAAAAGGCATCCTAGCATATGGTGATTCATCAACTCCTTTACCTTTCTCAACCTTCTTACTCTCTTTTTCTTTTATCTCCCTCTGTTTTTCAACTTCTTCTACTTCATCCTCACTAATCTCAACTTCCTTAGGCATAGTTTCCTTTTCTACTTCTCCCTCATATCTCTCATTTTCGACTACGACCTCTTGCTTATTTTCAACTTCTCCCTCAATGACCTTCTTTTTCAAGGGTTTCTCCACAACAGGCCTTTCCGGTATCTCTCTACTCCTCAACGTGATTCCATTGCAAGTTTCATTTTTCGGATTATCATGAGTGTTTCCACCGAAACCTCCTTGGTTTTGCAACATAGAAAACTGTCTTGACAGCTGACCCATTTGCACCTCAAGATTCTTTATAGAAGCTTCATGATTCTTATTAGAGGTTGCTTGACTCGATTTCATCGCTTCAAAGTTGCTTTGGGTCATGAGCATGAACTGATTTAGAGTCTCTTCCATCCTTGATGGAGGCCTTTGCTGCTGTTGCGGTGCACCTTGACTTTGCATACCATTCCCCCACCCGGAACCGTTGTTGTTATTGTTGTACGGCTTCCGAAAATTGGCCAAGTAGCGAGCCTCCTCTGAACCCTCCGGGAAGCATCCGCCATTAGGGTGGTCCTGCAAACAAAAATCACAGCGCACATTGTCAATTTTACCTATTGGAGAAGATTGAACTTGTGGATTGGACAGCAACTTCATCATTGCTTCCATTTGGCTAGTCATGAGCTTTTGCTGTGCCAATAGAGCTGTTTGAGTATCCAATTCCAACACTCCGCCTTTCTTTTTGGCTCCCCTATCATTAGTAGCTCTATACTCGTTTTGAGCCATGCTTTCAACCAATTCTCTTGCTTCAGTTTCGTCACGGTTCTTCAACGAACCACCGGCTGATGCGTCAAGTATCATTCGCGTTTGAGCCCTCAAACCTTGGGTAAACATTTGCATCTGATTGTGGCCATCGAAACCGTGATTCGGACACCTTTTAAGACAAACTTTGAACCTCTCCCAAGCATCATACAACGTCTCACCATCCGCTTGTTCGAAGTTGCTAATTTCAGCCCTTCTTTCTAGAAACTTATGAATAGGGAAGTAACGATCTAAGAACTTCCGCTCCAGCTGTCTCCAAGTTTCAATCGTTCCGGCGGGTATCGTGTCTAACCAATCTTTAGCACGGCCGGTGAGAGAATGCTTGAATAACCTCAGTCTTTTGTCCGATTCGCTCACCCCCGGTGGATCGGTGTAGTCGCAGGCTTCATAGAAGTGAGACAAGTGTAAGTTCGGGCATTGAGCTTCCGAACCTGAATACGGATTCTCTTTTAAGGCGGAAAGGACCGTGTTCTTGATGTCGAATGAGACAGGATTCGCCGGCTGAAAGCCTTGATTTGCCAACGCGTCATTGTCTCTCCTCCCATAATCACCAAGGGTACGCCTTGGCGGTTGAGGAACCGGTGGAACCTGTTCTTCTTCCATTGTTTCTGCAGTCCTTCCTTGACAATCCGGTGTATCCCTTAGCAAAACTGTTCCCCTTGAAGCTTGAGCTTCCCTTGTTGCCTTTCGAATTGCGCGAGCTGTCTTTTCAATCTCCGGATCAAATTGCAGCTCTTGAGGACCTGTTCTCCGCATGCACAATGAAACACACAAGTAGAACGCTCCGGGAGAAAAATATAAAACAGAAAATAACAAAGAAAACACAGAAAATATGAACACTATTGCCTAATTGAATCAATCACAATCCCCGGCAGCGGCGCCAAAAACTTGATGATAAATTTCGCAAGTGCACGAAAATCACGTAGTAATAAAATATCGATCCACAGGGATTGTGTGATCAAACTAGTCGAATTGTGTTCATGGACATTATACAGAAAATACACATAAATTGGGGGTATGTTGAGTAATGAATTGCTAGAAAATGTGCTTAATAATATGGAAAAGCGAGGTAGAATCATCGGAATCATCTAGTCTATAGCTAACCGCATGCAACCTACAATGTATAAGAACTACTCAAGTATTCACAACTAGATCAACAAAATAGGGAATCGCAATCTCTTGTCAAAATCCACTCTATTCGTTGTCGATACTCCCCCGATCTCTCGGGCGGAAGCTACCTACAACGAATGATATTAACGCGCGTCAATCGTTCGCTACACTCTATGCCTCAATCTCTCGACCGGAGACACTCGAGCGCTCAATACAATTCAGTTCAGACATTAAATCAATACTCTCGCACGTGACTTAACTCAAAATCATTATAACACTAATGAAGGATTATAAAGCATTAGAAACAGACTTGAATTGAATGAACACTATAAAGAGAGTATGATCTTACACAATTGCAGGTTACATTCAGATGAACTACATCCTAAACTATCCTAGATCCTACCTCCAAGGAGTTTAGTTCCTCATCGTTCTTCGTACGCTTCCTCGCTTCATCGCCATGGCTTGTGGATCCATGCTCTCGATGTGCTTGGAGCTCTCCGATGGAGTGTTGAATCACGATCTTCAAGTTCCAAGACCAGAATGTAGTCCAATTTCACAGAATTTTCCAACCCGAAAACAGAATTATGCAGAAAATATATATAAGAACGCAACCACGCCGCGCGCCAGATCCATCACGCCGCGCGTGGTTGCAAATCCATCAACTACGCCGCGCGTGGTAACAGAATCACGCGGCGCGTGATCAAGTCAGAGAGCATTCTTCTTCTTCAGCAAAGCTTCACGCCGCACGTGGTCCAAAGCTACGCCGCGCGTGGGCAAGTCAGAGAGCAATCCAGTTCCTGAACAAAGGTTCACGCCGCGCGTGGTAAGGTACCACGCCGCGCGTGATTAGATTGGAAATCTTGGCTCCCTGTGAGCTCCATCACGCGGCGCGTGATGGGCTACGCCCCCAGCGTAGTGAAAATCATTCATTTCCTGCAGTTTTTCCTGTTTTCTTGCAAAACAAGTAATAAAGCTAATGGTTAGATTTCTCTCATATTTATTGCTAAAAACCTACTAAAATGTATCTAATGTTGCTAAAATAGGCATGGATTAGAGAGTGTGACGATTTGTCATCAATTGTGAATAAAGGGCATTTTGTCTTTTTATAATAATAGTAAATAGTAACCAAATTGTTAATACTTTAATTAATTTAATAAAAAAATAATAGCCATTAACCAAAAAATAAACTACTATTGTAGGGCACACCGTAACTGCAAGAAACAAAGTCAGAAAAAATAAAATAAAACAAAAAAGTGTGGTCAATGAGATTCGAAGGGGTGATAGGGAAAAAAGTTGAGTGAGCCTTTTAAAAAGTAAGTTTTATCACCTTATTTTAAATTGTGTTTGGTCTAACTTTTATTTAAAATTGTAAAAAAATAGAAAATAAGTCCGGCAAATGCTACCTAAAACCAGAGGAAGAAGAAGATGACCAATACAAAAGAATTGAGGAAGGATTGAAGAAATATGCAAATGAAAGAAGATGGAGATGCATTGATCTTATTACTACATCTTATATTGTTGGTTTTGTTCAACAGGGTAATTCAAAATTGGTTACTTTTATAAGAGACAAATTTCTAGGTCCATTAATAGCCGGTCAGATGATAAAAAAGTCTAAATTTAATTGTGGTAAATTGAAGTAGCCCTTAAATATTGTCACCCTTATCTTGTAATAAAATGCTCAGTCCACACTATTAACTTCGGTTGTGTTATGCTTTTAATGTCAATATGCTAAACAGTGATCCGGACACTAATTATTTATAAAAGTTATGTTTCTAACATTAATTTATTTATATATTTTTTCATTTTTTTTGTATGCTTAACGATGTTGAGAATCCATGAATGCACAAGCATGTTGCACCGGTTTCACGCAGGATACAACGGATCAGAGACATTTGTAATAGGAGCTAGAGTTCCATCAATGAATTTGAGTTTGTGGAGGATCTGATTGATCAACTTAAGGATCGGCAGAACCAAATGTTCCTGCGATATGGTGGAAGTTTGTGGAGCCATGAATGCGGAAACGAAGCTGCTCTTTCATATCGAAAGGCTCATGATACCATATTGAGAAAATGGAAAAGAGAGAAAATAAGAAAACATGAAATTCATTGTTGCAAAATTTAATAGTTTACAATGGTGAATTGTGCTTTATACTAACGACAATTGAGAGCAAGATAAAATTAAACATTTAAAATGTTTGAAAATTGGAAAAAATTTCTTATAAAAATGACCAATTTTTTTCTCAAAGTGTTCCTTACAAAAAATATCGGAGAAGTATTTTAGTAAGACTTTTTTTATGGGCCGAAAATTGGAAGCTTAAAGCGAGAGTTTAGACTCCCTTGCTGCCAACCATGACTTCTTTTTTGACAATAAACCAACCACCAACCCTGACTTATACGTTTTGGTCCACTAGCCAATCACATAAAAATCATAATTACAACCTTATTTATATATTTTAACCAAAAACTTTATTCTGGTAAAAATAAATTGGTTTTAACCTTTTGATTTTTGGGAGAAATGGATTCCAATAATTTAATATAACAAGAAATAAGTATTAGGTTGTTGTTTTATTTAAAATATTAGTTTTATTATGTCACTTTGCTTTTTAGCCTTTAATGTTATACTTAATTAAGAAGGGGCTTTGACTTCATTTGAAAATCAAACATTTTAACAAACATCATATTCTCTATAAAATTATGTATTTTATTCTCATATAGTTCTTTGATTATACTGGATATTATAAATCCCCTTCTTAAATACAACAACTTCAAAGGCTAAAACAGTAAAGTGACATATAATAAAACTAATGTTTAAAATAAACTAACAACCTAATACTTATTTTATGTTACATTAATTCAGAAATCGAACTCGGATTTTCCAAAACAATTTGTCATCGAAGAGAAAAAATTTAAATCAATAACACAAATTAGAATTTTCTTTAAATAAATTGTTCACGAGAGACACACCCCGAGTTCGAGCTCTGCTAATGTCTTTGGAAGAAGATAAATATAATTATTTTTGTAAGTTCTTTTTGAGCCCTAAGATCTTCTCTTCATTGCACTGTGGAACCATCCCCTCACCCTAAATTCTTCCTTACAAAAAAAATAATACAACTAAGACCACTATAAACAAATTAAAAAAATGCACATCTCATAATACTCCTCTGTAAAAGGCATGATAGGCTCCTCCCTATCAGAGCCGGCCTGCACACATGTGCGGGAAGTGTGACGGCATCGGGCCTCAAAATTTTGAGGGCCTCAATTCAAAATTTTGAGGTCCTATAATATTACTTATATATTATTTATACCCATAAAATATCAGATGTATAATAATAGGTTAAATTTTAGGTCCTAAAATAATAGTTATATATTATTAATGTTCATAAAATATCATATGAGTATCAATAGATTAGTTATCTATACTCGGAAATATAGTTCTAGTCCATTTTAATCTTTGCATAAAATTTAATCTTAGATTAAGATGTTCTTTTTTGACGTTATATACAAAGATAATTATTTTGTATTTCTTGTTCTATTTAATTTAATGCAATTGGTTTAATATTGATAATTTATATGATTACAAGAATAAAAATGATTTTTTTTTATATTATATACAATTTAAATCGATAATTTGTTTTTAAAAAAAATTATATTTTTTTATTAAGGGGCCACTTTTAAATTTTGCACAGAGTCTCCTAAAACTCAGAGACGCTCCCTATCAGCATCACATACAATTCTCCTAGAGTTTTTTTGGTGGAATTTGGTATTTGAAATTCTTAAAGGAATGTCCAATAATCTAACAAGAGTGACAAAATGGGGGAAGATTTTCATATTCAATATCAACATAAAAATCAATATTGTCAAAAAAAAAAAATCAACATAAAAATCAAAGTCATTCCTTTCAACGAAGATTCTTTCCCTCAAATCTTTCAACAAGGATTCTTTCCCTCAAATTTGAGATCAAATCAACAGAATAGTTCAAATCGACTTTAAAGAATACTTGTGGAAGTAAAGTATAAAGTATGTACATAAATAATGAATAAAAGAAAGAACCGTTGGCGGAGTAAAGTATATACTTAAACACTTATTGTGGAGAGATACTATAGTTTTATTTTTATTTAAAGGGTTGGTTGTTGTAAAGCATAGATTATTGGAGTTAGAGAGATACTATAGTTTCTCTCTTGTTTAAGGTTTCTGCTTGCAATTTGAAAAACGGGGAAGGAAGGGTCCGGAAGGAAGATAGTTTGTTCACTGAACGGAAATGAGTCATGAGAGGTAACCATGCATTTCATTCAAAACATTTTTTTATACAAACATATGTCAAAAAAAAAATATGATATGCCATATATTATGGTGAGTTTGTTAATAAAAGAATTTTGTTGCTAAAAAAAATCTCTTATGTTATTGTAAGTTTGTTAATAAAAAAATTTTGCTACTAAAAAAAAAATGTTAAGAGTATTATTTTTTTTTGAAGAAATATTAAGAGGATTATTGGTATTATGAAAAATCCACACCAAAAGTTTATATATATATATATATATATATATATATATATATATATATATATATATATATATAGATTATCATTAATTTATATTACTGTTGGTATTTTTATTTGTGTTTGAGTACATTTCTTTCATTAATGCACGCCTCGAGATGATTTTTTTTTGTCAGGTAGTCTAACTGCTAGAAATTTCACCCTTAAAGTGGATAAGCGGGGTGTCCGGAGTTCGAACACCGGCCCCTGCATTTATTTATTTTTTATTTAAATTTAAATCCACCACGATATTTATAAATTTTTAATAAAACAAAATGTATAGGTGGATTTATAAATTTTTAATTAAAATAAAATGGTTTTTTTTTTAAAAAAAAAACAAAATGATTTTAATTTGTGTTTTTTGTGTTTTATTAAAAATTTATAAATATCTGGGTGGATTTAAAAGTAAATAAAAAAAATTACAAATACGCATGTCACATTACTAAAATGTACAGCTATATGCCAACATGTGTGGTCAGGGGTTAGAAACATGGAATCTTTGAATTATAGGGGAATAAAAGATTATTTTTTTTACAAGGGGTAAAACAAAACTCTCCCAAAAGGCGTAGCTTCCATCCTATCCCCTCGGCAATGATAACGTGGCCTTATGTGGGGGGGGGGGGGGGGGGGGGGGGGGGGAAGTGGAACCTCGAGGACTAAAAACTGAGGGGGGTGGCAAAAGGTCTGAACTCGGGGCAAAAACACCTATTATCCCTGAGAATTTCTTTTAGCACCCTACCATTTTTCTAACACGCCTTGCTAAATTACTAAAATATTTATGTCCGCTACTTAACTATAACAAACATAATCACTATTAAGAATAAGTGGAGTGTCTGAAGTTCGAACCGCGACTCCTATGATGATCCTACCAACTAATCTAAGCTGACGGGGCCGATAATGAGATTACTTTTTTTTTTTTGAAGCAGATAATGAGATTACTCTACTTGTGTGTTTTGTAATTTTGTATGTTTTCAATCAATATATTTTGCTGATTCTAAAAAAGAATATGTTACTTATTATTTTTTTTTTTGCTATTTAGAGTATGTAAAATGGTGACAAATTTAAAGTGTGGTCAAAGCATAGATTGAATTGAGCTTACACGTGTTATAGTGTCTATTGCTTTTGCTTAATGCATAACTTCAACTACATTAAACATTACATGATTCTTTGTGTGTAGATTGGACAAAGAAGAATATTGTTCATAAAACTTGATCATATGCACCGAAAGTACGCAAATTAAGGTATACAAATATTCATTGCCTTATACTCTTTTAGCTTTTTTGGTTGGATTTTGATGTAAGATTAAAATTAGAGATAAATATATTATATGAAATTAGAATATACTTATTTGTTGAAGCAACAATTATGTTTATTAGAATAGTTGATATAGAAATCATCGATATGTTAAATCAAATCTTCCTTTGCCTGATCACATGTTACATGATTTGAAGTTATCAATGGGGCAAACCTCAGACAAACTTATTTCGGCGTGATGCTCGCCTGATAACGTGGTGGCAAATGAGACTTAACCTATCTATTTATAAGATAACAACCCTAGTTAGTACTACCCATCATGTACCATAGGGTTGGGCCTACACTTTGTTTCTGCACAAATCAGAATTAGTGTTCAAAAACCCATTATTACTGATCACATCGGGCCTAAACATCATCAAATGGATCACAATTTTTATTAAAACTAAAAACCGACAATTGATTGCAGCTCACAAAATATTAGAAAATATTCTAAAATTCTCCCACTTGGACAAAATCAATTGTGTATATTTAATTTCAAGAAAACATTTTAAAAATGACTCACTGGTTGATGACGTATTTATTAATGTGGCTACAATGATCCCAAGATGCATCATCTAATTAAGACTCCATCTAACAAAGTTAAATGATATCGAATCATGGTGGTAATATTTTGATACAACACCTTCCACCAAACTCCATCGACTAGTCGTTTGTGTAGAGTGTAGCGAGAAAATCATATGTATGTGATCCATCAACCATACTATCATTTTCTTCTTCGGTCCTTAATTTCTCTCAAATGCCTTAAAGCCAATTAAATTCTAAGCTCTATTTGATTAAAATAATTTTAACATTACAAAGGAGTTAATATAAAATTTAAACTCCCACTAATCAAGCATATAAAAAGAATCTTAATTATTTGTCACATACTCAAATGTTCTTTTCAAACTCTCACTAATCAAGCATATTAAAAGAACTCACAATTAATGTTTGTGCTTGCAATGTTACTCCTTAAAACAACAGACCTCAGTCTCCTAATTAGGGGATCAACTAATATAAATTTTAAGAAGATCAATGCGATAATCAATTGTAATCAATTCTCTCCCACTTACCCAAATATTCCTTCTATTCAGGTGTGCTCTCCACATTATTCATAGACTCATTCTCGCAAATCTTGCTTTCATTTCTCATAATTTTATTAAAACAAAAAATCGACAAATGATTGCAACCCATAAAATATTAGAAAATATTCTAACATTTGATTCCTTAAAATCCTATATATTTCTTACATTTAGCCTTTGATTGGTTTGAGACCGATAGAGACGAGATAGATAGAGAAGACAGAAAAAGAAGAGAATTTGAAAACTTCTCTTGTTGGCAAGGAGAGAAATTGAGAACACGGAAGAATAGTTAAGAAGTCCCACATCGGCTGCGAGGGCTATCCTCACCTTACAAGCCGGTTTGTAGGGTTGATTTAGGCCAACTCTCAATTCTAAGATGATATTAAAGTATCTCCACGATCCAAGCCGTTTACTATCAAGTTTCTGCCCTGAATATAGGTTTATAATTGAGAATAATTCTCACCTTACAAGTCAATTTTCTAGGGTTATGAGGAAATATGAAAGTTGGACCTTTTCATAGTAAAAAGTCATTAAAGTATATGGTGGGTCCCATATTATTACGTTAAAATAACTAAATTACTTAAAAATAAAAAAATAAAAAAAACTCTCTGAAGTCGTTGTTATAAGGAACAGTTTGAACAAATCACATAGATCAAGGAAACACATTGTACATAGTTATTTTCATTTAATACTTTGTAAATTTAAATGTATTTCATGTATACCCTTATTTAATTACTCTTAATTCAACTAACTTAGTTATTTTTAATATTATTTCTCATAATAAATAAGGGCATGAGTGAAATTAAACATTTGAAAATTGATCAAACTTTTTTATAAAAATGACCAATTTTTTCACTTTTGTTTCTTATATAAATAACCGTAGGGAGTATAAGGATGTTATTTTCTTTTTAATATTAAATAAAATTCTCTCTCTCTCTCTCTCTCTCTCTTATTTCTTTTATACCAATCAATATATCAAATCTACTCTATTTCTCATCATTTTCTCTCTTCTTATACTCTATCTCTCACCTATTTCTATCTTCTCACAATTTAAGGTATTTTTTTGTCTTTACGATTAACATAAATGCACTTATTCTATACATATTGAAAAGACAACGAAAATTCATACATTTTTCTCTTTAACACACACACTCTCTCTTTTTTATGCATATTTTAGTCAAATACCCTCATGTTTTTATAAATTTCAGTCAATTATTCTCATGTGACATCACATTGATAAGTGACATATATGCGGTTAACGCTACATATTATCACCATTAACGGAGTAAACGGCAATAGACACTACAAGAAAATAAGTACTTTGCGACAGTTAAAATTGCAGTTTGCAACGGTTGAAACTGTTGCAATTGTACATTTGCGACGGTTGGCAAACCGTTGCTGATTTGTGTGTCGCAAGAGAACATTGCGACAGTTTTGAAAACCGTCGTTACCACAGTTTAAACCGTTGCTATGTTTCTTGTAACACCCTAACCCATACTACCCTTAAAAACGTAATTTTAAAAACTTTTCAACAAGTGTAAAGGCAGAGTGCCACGCGGTAATTAAAACACAAGCATACACACAGAGCATCATGAATTTTAACATGAAAAGCAACAGCGGATTCCAATCATATCAAGCATGCATATATATATACATATATATATACATAAGCCATATTCATCCCTAAGGATGTCACTTATACAAGGACTAGCATAACAAAAAGGTAACACCGATATACGATGAAATCCAAGCGTAAACCCCGACTCGATGTTACATTACCAGAGCATTCACTATTTACAAACTCTAGTCAAAAGCTAGTACTAAGAGGAGTAATCTATGCTAAGTCTCCTCACCAAAAAGTACTTCAACACCACGCTAGAACAGCAGTCTAAACGTCGGCACAATCCTCAGCCTGAATATCTGAACCCCCAAAGGTCCAGCAATTAACACAAAGCAGAGAGTTAGAAAACATAATCGCATATCATACGAGCATAAGAAAGGTCTTGCACTTTCGAACTACATCATTCATATTCTAACTCACGTCAAAACGTTGTATTAAACAGTTATCAATTAATAAAGTTTAACACAGTTCAACCAGATAATGTCACATACCATTTATCAAATATATGCGCATTTACCCTAATGTATCTAATGCCAATCATTCTATGTCATGTCATCCCTAGACACGACTAATGCATGTGGTACCAATTGCCTTTTACCCCTCATGGATAAGTTAAACAGTTTTACATCTTGCCGGATTGTTCGGAACTTACCAAACCTTCATATCCCTCATGGATAAGTTAAACAGTTTTATATCCTGCTGGATAGCAGCTCTAGATCTTATGGATTCATCTAATCCGATCCTCGGCTTCCTTATGGACTCAAAAATCCATTTAAATCTATTGGAACCCTAGTTTCCAATTCAACATATATATACATGAATGCATGTATGTTTACACATATCATCGATATGATATTTCTCTAGCTCGAAGCTACTCTTTTATGAATGCGGGAACACAGTCCTAACACATTCACTTAACATTACAAATTAATGCCAAAACATCACATTGCTCACTTAAGCGACAACTTATTGCATACACGTTTATCAATCATATAACGATTAATCAATAAGCATTAACAGCATCAACATGTATCAACAATCATGTAAGGATACTCTTAAACCATGTTACAAGTGCCTAAAATACACTTACAACCCATAACAAAAGTTGCAGGTTCAGTACTGTTCGCTAAGCGAATCCAAAGCGAACAGGTAGCGAACTTATTCGCTAAGCGAATCTCAATTCGCTGTAGCGAACTACATCAGAGGATTACAGGTACATGACGAACAGGTAGCGAACTTGTAGCGAGCTTATTCTCTGTAGCGAACTCCTGTTCGCTAAGCGAACTACACCAGAAAGAAAATCTGTTCTTGAGTTATCTAAGGCGGTTTAACACTAAATCAACTCAAAAATTCATCCAAACATGTTATAAATTCATATAGACAGCCATTCCAAACATATATGGTATCAAGGAACATTAATCATCCCTTCCAAACATCCGAATACCTCTAATAATCAAAATCATGGCAATTACTTGAGTTTTAAGTAACTTTCTCAAACTTTCCAAAAATGATCCAAACACATACATATTCATCATGGAATCAAACTAGTGATTAACACATACAAAGTGATGATGGAAAACATCATACTCACATACAAAAGCTTAATCAAAGTCTAAAAGAAATTGAGTGGGAGAGTTCGGGAACGGAGACATAGACAATCTCCCCCCTCCTTGTCACTCAAGAATCATGAATTCTAATCTCTTACCTTAAGCAAAGATGATGATCCAAGCCTTCTCTTGCTCAAGCTTTCTCTTAGCCAAAACCCTAGCTCTTGCTCTATCTTCTACTCACTCAAACTCAAAGAAAATGAATTGTGAAACTATTCATAAGTTGGACTTGCTACTTATACTACTTCTCAAGTGTCATGAACCAAGCCCAATTGGCTTAGGCCCATGCCTCTCACGCCCATAAGCCCAAAACAATGGTTCTCGCGTCTAATAACTTACGTTCGGCTAAATAATTATTCGTCGCTCACTAAAATAATAAAAGCCAATTAATAAATAAAATACATTTAATAAAATATACGAATACGAAAAATGGGTCGTTACAATCCTACCCCCCTTAAAAGAATTTCGCCCTCGAAATTACCTAGAAACAGATCGGGATAAGAATCTCTCATCTTGCTTTCCAACTCCCACGTTGCATTCTCACCAGCCGGTCCTCCCCACACGACTTTCACGGATGCAATCTCTTTGTTTCTCAACCTTTTCACTTCTCTACCTTCGATTCTCAAAGGCACAGTCTCGATGGTCAAGTCATCCCTTACTTGAACATCGTCCGATTCAATCACGTGTGTCGGATCAGACACATACTTGCGCAACTGTGATACATGAAAAATATCGTGCAAATTCGCCAATGATGGCGGTAATGCAATCCTATACGCAACTTTCCCAACTCGCTTCAAAATTTCAAACGGTCCAATAAACCTCGATGTCAACTTCCTTGACTTCAATGCACGTCCTACTCCAGTAGTCGATGTAACTCGTAGGAATACATGATCCCCTTCTTGGAATTCAATGTCCTTCCTCCTCTTATCATGATAACTCTTCTGTCGATCCTGAGACGCTTTCATCTTCTCACGAATCATCCGAATCTTCTCTGTTGTTTCTTGTACAATCTCAGGTCCAAGAATTGCACCTTCTCCTGTTTCATACCAACACAGAGGTGTCCTACACCTTCTCCCATACAAAGCCTCAAACGGTGCCATTCCGATACTAGAATGGTAACTGTTGTTGTATGTAAACTCTACCAACGGCAAACAAGAATCCCAATTCACGTTTTGCTCCAAAACACAAGCTCTCAACAAATCCTCTAAGGATTGTATCGTCCTCTCCGACTGACCATCTGTCTGAGGATGATACGCTGAACTCAACCTCAACTTCGTTCCTAAAGCTTCTTGCAAGCTTTCCCAAAATCTAGAAGTAAATCTCGGATCTCTATCCGAAATAATACTTGTTGGAATACCATGTAGCCTCACAATCTGCTCCACATAAATCTCGGCCAACTTAGGCACCAAAGTACCTTTCCTGATAGCAATAAAGTGAGCACACTTCGTCAAACGATCTACTACTACCCAAATCACCTCGTTACTTTTCTTGGTCTTCGGTAAACCTCCCACAAAATCCATTGCAATGCTATCCCATTTCCATTCGGGTATAAACATTGGCTGTAACAAACCAAACGGCTTCTGATGTTCAATCTTCGATTTCTGACAAGTTAAGCATGAATAAACAAATTCAGAAATTTGCCTCTTCATTCCCGGCCACCAAAATAACTTCCTCAAATCCTGATACATCTTGGTTACTCCAGGATGTATACTCAAACCACTTCTGTGACCTTCTTCCATGATCATTCTTTTCAATTCGGGTACATCCGGTACACAAACTCTTCCTTGAAATCTCATGACTCCACTCTCGTCAATCTTGATATTGGTCTCCTTGCCTTCATTGATGAGTACCATCTTCTCCATCAATCTCCTATCCGATTTCTGACGTTCTTTAATATCTTCAAGAAAAGGATTCGTCAGTCTTAACATTCCAAGCTTCACACTTGAAGAAGTAACCTCGCACACAAGACTCAAGTCTCGGAATTCTTCAATCAACTCTAACTCTTTCACCATCAATGATGACATATGCAAAGTTTTCCTACTTAATGCATCGGCCACTACATTGGCTTTTCCGGGGTGATAACTCAATTCAAAATCGTAGTCCTTTAAGAATTCGAGCCATCTACGTTGCCTCATATTCAACTCCTTCTGGTCGAATAAGTACTTCAGACTCTTGTGATCACTAAACACCTCAAACCTCGATCCATACAAGTAGTGTCTCCACACTTTCAAAGCAAACACCACGGCGGCTAACTCCAAATCATGCGTTGGATAGTTCCTCTCGTGAACCTTCAGTTGCCTTGAAGCATATGCTACCACGTTACCCCCTTGCATAAGCACTCCGCCAAGTCCTAACTTCGAAGCATCGCAATACACGACGAACGACTCTTTGGCATCAGGTAAAATCAACACAGGTGCAGTAGTCAATCTTCTCTTGAGCTCTTGGAAGCCCTCCTCACAATTACCATCCCAAACAAACGCTTGATCTTTCCTCGTTAACTTGGTTAACGGTAAAGCCAACTTCGAAAAACCTTCGATGAACCTTCTATAATAACCGGCCAAACCAAGAAAACTTCTAATCTCTGAAACAGATTCCGGCGTTCCCCACTGTGACACAGCGTCAACCTTCGCAGGATCTACCGCGATTCCTCCACTTGAAATTATATGCCCTAGGAAACTCACCTCTTTCATCCAAAATTCACACTTCGACAACTTGGCATACAACTTCTTCTCCTTCAAGACTTGCAAAACAATCCTCAAGTGCTCTTCGTGCTCTTCCTCGGATTTTGAGTAAATCAAAATGTCGTCGATGAACACCACCACGAATCTATCCAAAAATGAATGGAAAATTCGGTTCATATACTCCATGAAAACTCCAGGTGCATTGGTCACACCAAACGGCATAACTGAATACTCGTAGTGCCCATACCTCGTCCTAAATGCAGTCTTAGGTATGTCTTCCGTCTTCACTCTAATTTGATGGTATCCAGATCTCAAATCGATCTTACTAAACACACAAGCTCCAACTAGTTGATCCATCAAATCATCTATCCTCGGAAGTGGATATTTATTCTTGATCGTCACTTTGTTCAACTGACGATAGTCTATACATAATCTCATGCTTCCATCTTTCTTCTTCACAAGCAATACTGGCGCTCCCCATGGCGAAACACTCGGTCGAACAAACCTCTTCTCAAGCAGCTCTTCAAGTTGCTTCTTCAACTCATTCAACTCTGACGCTGACATTCGATACGGCGCCATCGATATCGGGCTAGTTCCAGGTACTAGGTCGATAGAAAACTCTACCTCTCGCTTCGGAGGCACGTCAGATATATCATCCGGAAACACATCTGGGAATTCACAAACGATCGGTAACTCTTCTATCTTAACTCCTCCTTCGAGTTTCAATGATGCAAACATCATGAACATCTCGGCATGTTCTTTCAACGCTTCCGATACTTCCTTCCCGCTCATCAAATGCAAGTTCTCCTCCGGCTTCGGAAAAACAACGGCCTTCTCACGACAGTTGATATGAATTCGGTTGAAGATTAACCAATTCATACCAAAAATTACATCCATACCACTAAGTGGAATACACACTAAATCCATACCAAAATGCCTACCAAAAATGGTTACGGGGCAGTTACGACATACTTGTCGGGTAATCACTGAACCATTAGCAGGAGTTTCTATTTCCATCCTACCCATCATATCCGTTAAAGGAATACTAAGACGCTTCGCACAATCCAAAGAAATAAAAGAATGCGTCGCTCCCGTATCTATAATCGCAATTAAAGGAGTGTCATAGATGAAACACGTACCTCTAATGAGATTGTCCTCAAGGCTAGCATCCTCTCCACTCAAAGCAAACACCTTGCCCATCACCTTCTTGGGCTTCTTGCAGATTATACTCTTGTGGCCCTCCTCACCACAGTTGAAACAAAAGACTCTTGTCCTACACACTTCAGTCTTGTGGCCTAACTTCCCACAATTCAAACACTTGTCCAATTTCTTCAGGCAATCATACGACATATGACCCCTCTCTCCACATTTGTAACAATTCCCATTCACCGGCCTCTTACCACCACTGGTATTACCCCTACCGCGGTTATCATAAGGTTTTCCGCGCTCTTGTCCTTTCCCTTTTCGGTCATTCGCAGCCTTGTAGTAGTTCACCTTGGCCCTACCATCTTCATCACAAATCCTACTTTTATTCACAAGGGTCGCAAAATCCCTTATCTGCGAAAATCCAATCATATGCTTGATGTCTGGACGTAGACCACTTTCAAACTTCACACACTTGTCGTTCTCCGCTTCCATAGTGTTGTAATGCGGACTAAACGCACACAAGGTCTCAAACTTGACGGCATAGTCAGCTACCGTCATATTTCCCTGTTTCAACTCCATGAATTCCACCACCTTCTTATTCTTCACATCCACAGGAAAATACTTAACCAAAAATTCTCTTTTAAACATTGCCCATGGTATAGCCATACCACCGGGTCCTAGTCTCAACTTGGCGTTCTTCCACCACACGTTCGCTTCCTCGCGCAACACATATGTCCCAAGGGTTGTCTTCCCTTCCTCGGAACAATCCATTGCTTCAAAAATTATCTCAAGTTCCTCCAGCCACTTGTGAGCTCCATCCGGGTTGTAACCTCCGGTAAATGTTGGCGGTTTCTGCTTCATGAACCTTTCCAACCTCATCTCTACCTCTCTTCCAGGTTGATGATCTCTAACCACAATGTTGGTGAGTGCGGCCAAAGCTTCCACAATCTGAGCATTCGTTCTTGCAGCAGCCATGATTCCTGAACGAATCACAACTAGACGTTAGAAAGTACTAACAGTGTTCCCTACACATGCTCATACGGGGAAAAGAAAAGTCCTAATTGGTTCACATGAACCGACCTGCTCTGATACCACTATTGTAACACCCTAACCCATACTACCCTTAAAAACGTAATTTTAAAAACTTTTCAACAAGTGTAAAGGCAGAGTGCCACGCGGTAATTAAAACACAAGCATACACACAGAGCATCATGAATTTTAACATGAAAAGCAACAGCGGATTCCAATCATATCAAGCATGCATATATATATACATATATATATACATAAGCCATATTCATCCCTAAGGATGTCACTTATACAAGGACTAGCATAACAAAAAGGTAACACCGATATACGATGAAATCCAAGCGTAAACCCCGACTCGATGTTACATTACCAGAGCATTCACTATTTACAAACTCTAGTCAAAAGCTAGTACTAAGAGGAGTAATCTATGCTAAGTCTCCTCACCAAAAAGTACTTCAACACCACGCTAGAACAGCAGTCTAAACGTCGGCACAATCCTCAGCCTGAATATCTGAACCCCCAAAGGTCCAGCAATTAACACAAAGCAGAGAGTTAGAAAACATAATCGCATATCATACGAGCATAAGAAAGGTCTTGCACTTTCGAACTACATCATTCATATTCTAACTCACGTCAAAACGTTGTATTAAACAGTTATCAATTAATAAAGTTTAACACAGTTCAACCAGATAATGTCACATACCATTTATCAAATATATGCGCATTTACCCTAATGTATCTAATGCCAATCATTCTATGTCATGTCATCCCTAGACACGACTAATGCATGTGGTACCAATTGCCTTTTACCCCTCATGGATAAGTTAAACAGTTTTACATCTTGCCGGATTGTTCGGAACTTACCAAACCTTCATATCCCTCATGGATAAGTTAAACAGTTTTATATCCTGCTGGATAGCAGCTCTAGATCTTATGGATTCATCTAATCCGATCCTCGGCTTCCTTATGGACTCAAAAATCCATTTAAATCTATTGGAACCCTAGTTTCCAATTCAACATATATATACATGAATGCATGTATGTTTACACATATCATCGATATGATATTTCTCTAGCTCGAAGCTACTCTTTTATGAATGCGGGAACACAGTCCTAACACATTCACTTAACATTACAAATTAATGCCAAAACATCACATTGCTCACTTAAGCGACAACTTATTGCATACACGTTTATCAATCATATAACGATTAATCAATAAGCATTAACAGCATCAACATGTATCAACAATCATGTAAGGATACTCTTAAACCATGTTACAAGTGCCTAAAATACACTTACAACCCATAACAAAAGTTGCAGGTTCAGTACTGTTCGCTAAGCGAATCCAAAGCGAACAGGTAGCGAACTTATTCGCTAAGCGAATCTCAATTCGCTGTAGCGAACTACATCAGAGGATTACAGGTACATGACGAACAGGTAGCGAACTTGTAGCGAGCTTATTCGCTGTAGCGAACTCCTGTTCGCTAAGCGAACTACACCAGAAAGAAAATCTGTTCTTGAGTTATCTAAGGCGGTTTAACACTAAATCAACTCAAAAATTCATCCAAACATGTTATAAATTCATATAGACAGCCATTCCAAACATATATGGTATCAAGGAACATTAATCATCCCTTCCAAACATCCGAATACCTCTAATAATCAAAATCATGGCAATTACTTGAGTTTTAAGTAACTTTCTCAAACTTTCCAAAAATGATCCAAACACATACATATTCATCATGGAATCAAACTAGTGATTAACACATACAAAGTGATGATGGAAAACATCATACTCACATACAAAAGCTTAATCAAAGTCTAAAAGAAATTGAGTGGGAGAGTTCGGGAACGGAGACATAGACAATCTCCCCCCTCCTTGTCACTCAAGAATCATGAATTCTAATCTCTTACCTTAAGCAAAGATGATGATCCAAGCCTTCTCTTGCTCAAGCTTTCTCTTAGCCAAAACCCTAGCTCTTGCTCTATCTTCTACTCACTCAAACTCAAAGAAAATGAATTGTGAAACTATTCATAAGTTGGACTTGCTACTTATACTACTTCTCAAGTGTCATGAACCAAGCCCAATTGGCTTAGGCCCATGCCTCTCACGCCCATAAGCCCAAAACAATGGTTCTCGCGTCTAATAACTTACGTTCGGCTAAATAATTATTCGTCGCTCACTAAAATAATAAAAGCCAATTAATAAATAAAATACATTTAATAAAATATACGAATACGAAAAATGGGTCGTTACATTTCTCCCCACATATTACTAAATTTAGTATCAAATGTTGCAACGGTTTCAAAACTGTTGCAAATTTTTTTTTTATATAAAAAAAAACATTAATTTAAAACATTTTTTATTTATTTTGATGACTTATTAAAGAACAATTACAATATCCATACAAGAGTAAATAAATTAAAATGCACAAATAGATAAATATAAATAAATCTCATTTATATAATTCATTCAATAGTGACAAGATA
This sequence comes from Trifolium pratense, assembly GCF_020283565.1. NCBI lineage: Eukaryota > Viridiplantae > Streptophyta > Magnoliopsida > Fabales > Fabaceae > Trifolium > Trifolium pratense. Next base: position 29,903,682 of record NC_060063.1, read on the forward strand.
CATACATCAAAAATTTAATTCAAGTACTTGAAGTTCCAAACGAAAGAAACTAATGTAGTTCAAATATTCAAAAACTAAAACAAAAATATTAGTAGAGTGGTGTTGCTTCATCCCTAGTATGCTTCATAATCCTTAATTAGTGTTAACTAGACGCAAAAATGACTACCATCGCTAGACTCTTCTTATTCGATTACCTGGAAAAACATAAGTATATATTAGCATACTTAAAAAAACGAACTGAGATGTACAAATTGACTTAGTTCATGGCATAATTCCACAAGATAATGATATTTTCAAACATAACATAATGCATCTCTTTTCTAAGGGGTGTTTGTTTCGGAGATTAAAAACTTATTCCTGGGAACCTAAGATGGAAATAAAAAGTACCCATGTTTGTTTTAAGGAAATAAATATTTATTCCTTGGAAATTATTATTACCGGGAACATTTTATTCCTATGTTTCCAGGAACTTAATTCCCCCCTTATTAGCTTGGGAAACTTTCATTCCCATCAGTTTTATTTGTAACTGCACGTCCTTCCACTACTCATGCACGTTTTATCTCATACATCTTTTACTTAGAAAAAAATATATTAATTATTTATTAAATTAAAAATGAAATGTTCCTAGGAATTTAAAATACTATCCAAACACATTTTTTTATTAATTCCTGGGAATAAAATTCCTGCCATCATATTCCAAGGAATAATTTTCCTGGGAAGAGATTTAGAATCCATGAAACAAACACCCCCTAAGAAGATCAAAGAAATGATAAATGAACTCATTAACATATGCTAAATTAAACTGCACATGTAATCCGGAATGAATCGATACATATCTGTAAGTCTAACACATTAAGGTGACCAATGTTTTCATGATCGGAATAACCATCTTCAATCCTCAAGTTCAAACAAAACAGCAATGCCAATATTCTAATGAATTGGAGTTTTTTTTTTTTTTAAAGTATGAATTGGAGTTTTATCAAACAATTATATATGAAATAATGACATCTTAAATTGTGCTATTGTGAGCATAATTTCTAGGGAACAATCTAAGAAAAACAAATCCAAATAACTACAACAATACAAGAAAATGGTACCTGTATTATAATTAATGAACTCAATCTCAATGCTTTCAATTGCTCCATTACTCAATTCAATTTGCTGCAAACATCAACATCAATAAACCAAATTCAAAACTACAATATAAATGAGTTCAATGAAACCTGCATAAACCAGTCCCAAAATATCAGAACATAAAACCATTTGAAATTAGATTTGAAGAGTAAAATTCAAACCTACAACTTAAAGACATCTTTCCACCTTTTATTACTAGAACTTTTTTAGCATAAACCAAATTCAAAACAAAATAAAATAAAATAAAAAGAACAAGATTTTAACTAGTCCAATGAAACCTGCATAAGCTAGTCCCATAAATCTTGCATAAATCAATCTCAAATCCACAAAGCTCACCATGTCGTCCACTTGGATCTTTAAACACCCAAAATGTATGGTTATTCCATAGCATCTGTCCCATAGGATAAATAAAACAACATGATGAATAATACCATGGTAACTGAAGTATAAACAATCACTCTTGTAATAAGTTACCTATTACTTATAGCTAAGCAAGGGATATGTGAATTCTTTCGATTAATTCTTCTGCTGGAAGCTTCTGAGGCTCAAACATTAACTCAACCATAGCTCTTCAGATAACCTGCTCAAAAATAGAACAGAAGATACAAAAAGTTGAGAAATATGAACAGGCTAACAAGAACAATACATCACAAGTTTTTGACTCTAAAAATAGAGTACGTTGATTACTACATCATAATGACACTAACATGTATTGGAGTCATCTCCTTGTACTCGTAAGATTCCAAACCGAAAAACACACGATTGAATCCATTAGCTTCCAAAAGCATAAACTTAAAACTATCTATATATTTTGTATCAAATTGAATCTACATATTTTTCGTATTTTGAGGATAAATGTATTTTATATTTGGATCAGATTAAGAGTTTAGTCTGATACAAAGTTATATAACATGCCGCAGAGACAAATAATTATAAAATCACCACACTCCCTTATTAGATTCTAAGTTTAACCCTTGGTGATAACATATATATACCTCGGTTACCAACAAATAAAAGGCTACATAAGTGGCATGGATATATGCCTCCAATACAAAGAGTCATCATAATCATTCACACAAAATAAGAGTGTACGTTATTCACACAAGAACAATTCATCCATTGCAAACCAATTTCATTTTATGAGTCTCTCCTCTAGCTCTTGGAATTGCAGCAGCTTGTTGTATATCAGCCTCAAGTATTTGGAGGGGATCCTGATATGGTAATTGAGAAAGGTAGTATGACATCAGTGCCATAAATTTGTGGAAAATTGAAGCAAAGAATCAATCAGAACTATGACTTATGAATATCAATTAGGCACTCTTATAATAAGGAACTAGGAGTCTTATTGTATCACCAGTACTAGTAGAGACTAATTAAGGGAACTAGGAGCTGCACTAGTAGAGTTCTTTAATCAAAACCTACTCTATTATCTTTACAACATGAAAGTAATTATTATTTTGTAGTCAATTCACTACTTGAAAGGTTTCAGAGTTAACAAACTTTATTTGGTAAAACTAGTTACAATTAGAGGGGTAATATATAGGAGCTAGATTGATTTTATTTGAAGTCAATTTATCATACTCAAATTGTGCAGTGTGGGAGGAAGTAAAACAAAGTTGTATGCACCAAGTATTGTACTTCTTATCCGGCATTAGTTAGTCTACAAAACCACTAGGTTTTTTAAAATGTTATAAGAAATTAGCTAGTCTCAACCATAAGATAATATGGGACATGTCACAAAGCTGCAAGTATACATAATAATCAATCGAAAGGAACAATCAAATAAAGTGACTTACACTAATAGAATCGAGAAATGCTATTTTCTTTCACTATGTACCTAATCAAAGAAACAAAACTCAAACAAACACAACATAAGTCAAATAGGACAAATATAATTAAGGTTCAAGGATGAAAAACATTCTATAGCATCATTTAGAAATATATCAATGGAAACATCTATAAAACAGAACAATCAAAACTTCATTATCAAACAAATGAGAAAGAGAAACATTTATTTAAAACCTACTTAAAAGAATTAGAACAGATTACATGTTTTCAATGGTTGAGCAGATTAACCTAAACAATTGCTCAACTTTTCAGGATTTATAATATAAAAATAAAAAGAAATACAGATAGATAACCCTTAGGTTACCCTTAAGTCGTGCAACCTAATGGAAAACTAACCAGAACAAAGAAAGGGAAGGAGAAATCAGGGAAAACAAACCTGAACGTGTAAACTACGGATGGTGTGTTGTGCTGACGGATGTTGCCTGAAGGTTGGCGGAAGCTGCCGTAGTTGTCGGAGACATCACGAGAGAGAGAGAGAGAACAGAAACAGAACGATGAACCTTCGTTAATTGAAACATGGAGATTTAGGGATTGGAACGATGATGGGGAACCTGATTTGGGGAGTGGATTTGTCGCAGGAGAGATTTGGAGAATGATTTAGGGATTTTAGGGTTTTTTAGAACAAAAAAGTGAAGAAGGGTTTGAACAAAAAAAAAAGTGAAGAAGGATTTGAGTATGACTGAGAGTAAGAACTGTATGGGGCCAAGTTAAAACATGGTTTAACGATTTTAGATCCAAAACCTGCGACGGTTGATCAAACCGTCGTATACAGTGTCACAAAATTCCAAAAAATAAGACATTGCAACGGTTTTGACTTGGCTGTCACAATTCAACCGTCGCAAAATGCATATTTTCTTGTAGTGAGAGTGTAATTTGATAGATGAGACACAATACAAAATTTTAGATTTGACATTTCAAAAAATACAGGTGGATATTTGATGATTTTGGTAATTTCAAGAGGATGTTTGACTATGAACTCCAATATTTTCACTTTCTTGATTATCTTTTTGGTGAATATAAGTGAATTTATGAAGCTCAAATGTAGAGACTAATAGATTTAACTAATCATCATGCCCGTGTGTTCGCACGAGTCAAAAATTATAAATTAATTATATTTTATCTCTTTGGGCTATAAACAAAGTAATTTATACGCGTAGAAACTAAAAGTATTTATTGTCTAATTTATTTCCACCAACTTACATAAACATGAAAGTACAAACAATCCTACAAATTACGAATTTTTTTTTTATAAACTACATTTGAAGCAATGTTTTAAAAACCGGACCAGATGTCGAACCGTTGTGGCCTCCGGTTCATGGTTCAACCGGTTCAATGGGTTCGACCGTTTTAGAACCGTTTGAACCGGATAATAAATAAATAAATATATAATAAAATATAAAATATATATTTCAACATCAAACTCAAATTTCAATAGTAAGAAAAATAAAAACACAAATGTCTATTTCACTAACCCACATTTCAAGAAGACATGGTCCAAGCCTATTACACTAACCCTAGATATAAAAGGAAGTTGCAAACTCACATACATATGCCAAAAGAATGAAAACACAGTGAAAACACAACCACCACTATCTATCTCTTCTCAAATTCATCTCTTCTTCTTCCTCTCTCTCTTCTCTCTCTAACCATTAACATGAATTAAAAAACAACAACACAAATAAATGGTTTCTTCATCTTCACTTCTATCAAAAACTTCTTTCAATTTCATTCAAAAACATCTTCCAATTTCATTTCTTCATTCACTTCCATCAAATACTTTTGGGATTCTTGGATCTTATGAGAGAGTGAAAAGGGAATTAAAGATTTCAAATCAATAAATCTAAAAAAAAGAAAAAAACAATAAATATTGGAATTTTAGTGGAAAATAGAAAATGAAACAAAGAAAAGTCTTTCTTTGAAAGGACAAAGATGATGTTTCAGTGTTTTCACGCGTGTTCAATTTCAGCAAAAAGAAAAATAAAAAATGGATTTTTTAAAAAAAAAAATCGTTTTTTTTAAGGGAGTTAAAAACCGGCCGGTTTTTCCGGGTTCCCGGTTCACCAGTTTTGCCGGTTCTCGCCGGTTCATACCGGTTCACACCGGTTTTTTACCGGTTCCACTGACTAGCGGTTCTGGCTAGTCATCCGGACCGCTGGGGTGCCCGGTTCATGGGCGAACCGGTCGGACCGGCCGGTCCGGTCCGGTTTTAAAAACATTGATTTGAAGTGGTATTTATAAGGTTGTTGTTATCATCAACGACTAAAATCTTGAAACCATTTCTCGATGTGACTCTTGACTCTTAACTGACCATGTGAAAATACTGATTGTAGAAGATACACTCCAACATTTTTCAGTGACTGACCCTGACTCTTGTTAATAGTCATGATAAATGAAACAAACGATAGGAAACTACCGACGTTGAAATTTGAAAGGAATTCGGACGTCATATGGTGTTAAGGATAATCCTATAAAACAATCCTACAATCTACGAAAAATTTCTTTATAAACTACATTTGAAGTGGTATTTATAAGCTTGTCGTTATCATCAACGACTAAAATATTTAAACAATTTCTCGATGTGACTCTTGACTCTTAACAGACAATGTAAAAATACTGATTGCGGAAGATACACTCCAACATTTTTCAGTGACTAACCCCGACTCTTGTTAATAGTCATGATAAATGAAACAACGATAGGAAACTGCCGACGTTGAAATTTTAAAGGAATTCTGACGTCATATGGTGTTAAGGATAATCCTACAAAACAATCCTACAAATTACGAAAAATTTCTTTATAAACTACATTTGAAGTGGTATTTATAAGGTTGTCGTTATCATCAACGACTAAAATCTTCAAACAATTTCTCGATGTGACTCTTGACTCTTAACTGACCATGTAAAAATACTGATTGCGGAAGATACACTCCAACATTTTTCAGTGACTGACCCTGACTCTTGTTAATAGTCATGATAAATGAAACAGCGATAGGAAACTGCCGACGTTGAAATTTGAAAGGAATTCTGACGTCATATGGTGTTAAGGATAATCTGGGAATAAAAACTTTCATTTCACAACCCATGAGTTTGATCCGTATTTCTCAATAACATAACCGGAACTCCAACTTTCAATTTTAACTTGTGGTTTGGAAGGCTCGAACATGAGACTCATATCTTATGGGAGACCAGCTACAAAGTCAGACCCGACACGCGATTTTTCTAATATGAATTTCATAGGAGCTCCAAATTTTGGTGGATCTATAACTACATGAAACCTAACTTTTAAAATTATACCAAATTGTCCTCCTCTGGTGTATACCAAGTTAGCCAAAGCCCCGATAGAGATATTGTAAAAATCTTTTAAAGCATACCAGTCATGCGTTAAACAAATATTCTTGTTAATTTTTTCGACTAATACTTCGAATTGATTCTCGAATAAATCATCAAAATTTGCGAAATGATAAATTTCATCTCGAAAATCTGCAGAAAACATTTTCGGAAGCATTACTGCACTCTATAAAAACAACATACAATAGAAATAAGAATATCACAAATTTATTCCACATACTCGACGCAGTATAAAAAAATCTATTCAAATATTTAGAACTATACTAACTTCGGTTACGCTAAACTCGACACAGTAGGTCCGATATCTAATCTGCAATTCTTTAACAAATTTCCCACGATCAAATAAATCATTGGGATTCAAAGGACATGTTTAAATATATATATATATATTAAAACATTAAGTTAGCATAAAATTTTAAAAGAATTTCGATTTCAGCAATAAATATGATAAATCATAAAACAAGATGAAAATTGATACATATCTCTTAGTAAATTAATTTTAAGTGTGCTGAAGTTGTTAATATGAGCCATTGAAATGTGAAAGATGTTTTTTTTTTTTTATATAGTTTTTCATTATTGTGAAAGGTGTTAGTATGAGTGGTGGATGAGAAAGAAAGAAAAAACACACACATACACACACACACATATATATATATATATATATATATATATATATATATATATATATATATATATATATATATATATATATATATATATATAGCGATGATTCGCTTAGAAAATTGATATTCCACTATTACCAAATTGATTCACCCAAAGACTTAATTGTCCCATGAAATCTATCTTATTTGATTGATGATAATATGACGAAATTGATTTCGCCCAAAGACTTAATTGTCCTGTGAAATCTTTCTTAATTTGATTGATGATAATTGATTATGCAAGAAATTTGGATACACATTATAACCATTAACGTGAGCCAAAGATTTGTTTCAAATTATAATATTGCTATATGCTTACCACTTTGAGGACATAATTTAAATCATAATTGATTGATATGTCTTAGTGGTTGAAATGATTTATTTTATTCTAAGCAAGTGATCCGGGTTCCATTCCCATGGTTGAAAAATTTCTAATTTTTTTAATAAAGCTACGTGAAAAAGTTCCCGCTAAACTGCAAAGCAAATTAGAGTTAACCTAGTTGCATATTACAACCATCAGATATAAGAAAGATTATATGAGTACAATATGTGCTAGTACTTTTGGAATAGACATACAATGTGCTGAAAAGATTTATTATCAACCATTTTAATTTAGATTACACAGGGTTTTGCTAGAATACACATATTATTATTTATGAAGATGTATTTTAGCAAGTTGTAACTAAAAAGTGATTAAATACACCTTAAGGTGAATGTTGCTAAAACACTCCTTGCTAAAATACACCTTGGTGTCATTTGATCCTATTGAGAATCATGGAATCATAGATATGGAGATCATACTCATAAGCAAGATAGAGAGCATAAGAGTGTTCATGAAGAAGGTACTTATAGAAATTCATATTGAATGAATATAGATTGACAAAAGAGTGTGTAAAATGTACAATGGAGTGGTTTATTTATAGGACTATTTGGAGTAACTAACTCCCTAACTAACTTTCTAATCTCCTAACCAACTTGGTAACCCGTCAACTAACTCTAATTGATTAACTAAGAATCTATATTCTTAACAGGCTCCCTCAAACTCAACATTGGAAAATTTACCAATTTGAGTTTGAATTACAATTATTCTCTAAAGTTTGTTGTGTAAAAAAAAAAAATCTAAAATTGCATTGCTGCAAACATCATGATGATGTCCAAGTCCTTAAGTTCACAAGCTATATTCTTAACAATCCTCGTGCTTGATAGAATCTTAGAAGTAGGCCAACAATGCTATATTCTTAACAATCCTGACAATATATATATTTATGATGTATGTGTGCGATTAAGTTAACCATAGCTAACCATTTAACTAACCATAATACTATCAAAACTGTAAAATAAAACTGACATACGCAACTATTTCTAACTAAACTAGTCATATACCATATGTCTGACTTTATTTTATTGAAATTGATTTAGATGGAAAGTTTCCTCTGTGATTTGGCGAAGCCATATGTGGAGAAATTGATTAATGGGGCAATAGCAGAAGCACGTCATGTATTATGCTTCACATGTACTGTTAAGGAATTTGAAGAAGAAAGAGCTAGCTTGGAACCAGAAAGAAAAACTATCGAGCAACTTGTCAAAGATGCAAGAGAAAGAAATAAAGATATTAAAGCTAATGTTGTTTCTTGGGCAGAGGAAATTGATAAGCTCAATCAAGTGGACACAAAAACAAAACAAACATGTTTTTTTGGATTTTGTCCTGATTGCATATGGCGATATAAAAAGGGAAAGGAGTTGACAAATAAAGTGAAGAGAATCCAAGAACTAAAAGTAAAGGGAGAGAAACTTGAAATTGAAAATATTGAACTTTCTCACCGTCTTCCAGGTGTTGAACGTTATTCATTCAAAGATTACATTTCTTTTAAAACCAGAGAGGAAAAATACAAAGAACTGTTGGATGCTCTAAAAGATGACAACAACTATATCACCGGATTGCATGGAATGGGGGGCACCGGAAAGACTACATTGGCCAGAAAAGTGGGTAATGACCTTGAGCAATCTAAACATTTTGCTTATGTCGTTGATACGACCGTGTCGTTTACTCCTGATGTAAAAAAGATTCAAGATGATATTGCTGGACCTCTAGGATTGAAATGGGAGGATTGTAATGAATCAGACCGGCACAAAAAACTATGGAGCAGATTAACAAATGGTGACAAAATTCTTGTGATACTGGATGATGTGTGGGATCAAGGCCCACCACTTGATTTTGAGGCAATAGGAATTCCAAAACAGGGCAATCACGAAGGTTGTAGAGTTCTTGTAACCTCACGTAGTAAACAAACTTTTAACAAAATGGATTGTGATAAGATTAAGATAATTGAATTGTATCTTTTATCCAAAGAAGAAGCTTGGATCATGTTCAAAAGGTATGCCGGGATAGATGATAGCTGCCCAAAAAAACTGATTGATAAGGGACATAAAATTGCAAATGAATGCAAACAGTTACCAATTGCAATTTCAGTCATCGCCAGCAGTTTAAAGGGCCAATTCCAACAAAATCGAGAGCATGAGTTGGATGTGACATTGAATTCCTTGAAGAAGCCTGTATCCATGCATGGTGTTGATGACGATATGGTTGGAATTTATAAATGTTTGAAGTTTAGCTATGATAATTTGAAGAAAGAAACATTCAAGGGGTTGTTCCTCTTATGTTCGGTTTTCAGAGAAGATGAAGAATATTCTATTAAAGTTCTAACCAGACTTTCAATAGGAGTGGGTCTTTTTGGGGAAGATTGTGACACTTATAATGAAGCTCGAAACCAAGTAGTTCAAGCCAAAACCAAGCTTGTAGATTCTTGTTTGTTGTTGGAGGTCAATAAAAAACGGCTAAAAATGCATGATTTGGTTCGTGGTGCAGCCCAATGGATAGGGAACAATGAGATTCAATGTGTAAAATTGTTTGATAAAAAGCAAAAGTCATTGGTTGAAAATCAGAAAAATATCAAACATTTATTATGTGAAGGGAAGTACATGGATTTTTTTAACTTGAAATTTGATGGTTCCAAACTTGTGACTTTAATTGTCAAGGTGGATGGAGAAGAAGAGGATGAATGCATAAAAGTTCCAAATTCTTTCTTTAAAAATGTTACCAATCTTCGTGTTTTGCATTTTTCAAGCAATTACCAACAACCTTTATCATTATCAGATTCAATTCAGCCATTGACCAATATTCGATCTGTGTTGGTTGATAATGTGGATTTAGGTGACATCTCTATTTTGGGAAACCTACAATGTCTGGAGACTCTTGATTTGGTTGAATGCACAATCAATGAATTGCCAGACCAAATTACAGAACTGAGGAAGTTTAAATTGTTGAAGTTGAAATATTGTAAAATTAGAAAGAATAATCCATTTGAAGTTATTAAAAGATGCTCATCACTTGAAGAGTTGTATTTCAAATATAGTTCCAATGATTTTTGTAAGGAAATAACCTTACCTGAGTTGCAAAGTTATCGAATCTATTATGGTGTTGGAAGTCTCTTTTCTACGGAGAGAAGTTTAGGATTTCTCAAATCTGTTGTGTTTTATGGTAATGGAAAGTGTCAATTTTCAGAAGAAACACTCAAGTACTGCATGCAAACAGCAGATTGTCTTTGGCTACAAGAAATTAAGGGGGAATGGAGAAATCTCATGCCTGAGATTGTTCCTGTAGATCTTGGTATGAATGATCTTGTTGACCTTCGTTTACGTAGCATTTCACAACTTCGGTGCCTGATCGACACCATTGGTTCTCAAAAACCAAATGTCTTGTCCAACTTGGTTGTACTAGAACTGAAAGGAATGGAACATTTGCAAATCTTGTTTAAAGGTAAGCTAAACCTCTGCTATCTGAAGACCATCAAACTTGAGAATTGCCCTATGTTAGTTTCCCTATTTGAAGTGTCAACTTCTCTAAGCCTAGTTCTACTAGAGACATTGAAAATAGCTAACTGTGAGGGACTGAAAACCATAACAGCAAATGAAAGAAGAGAGGATGAAGAAATAGATGACGGTGGTAATAATAAGAGTCATGGTTCAGTGTTTTCGAAACTGAAAGTTATTGATGTTAGGAGATGTCACCTATTAGAATCTGTACTACCTTTCCTCTCTGCTCAAGGCCTTCCAGTACTAGAAACTATCAGAATAAGAAAATGTGATGGATTGAAATATGTGTTTGGCAAATCTCAACATGTTGACCTAATTTCACTAAGTCAATTGGAGCTCTCTGAATTACCAAACTTCATTGATATTTTTGAAGAATGTAAACATCCCATGTCTTCATGTGTGAATGGATCATCTTCCACTTCCAAAGCAGAAATACAATTGGATCCTATCAAAAGCAATACCTTTTCTTGGTGGACTCGTATATGTTGCCATACCACAATCCCATTGGTTGATGTTGATAGGGATCAACCGCATGAATACTTGGTGGCATCGGTAAGCCTCTCATCTTTTTTGTATTATCTTTTGATACACTTTCTGTTTTTACAACCGCATGAATACTCGGTGGTATCGGTAAGCCTCTCATAGTAAGTCGCTCCTTGAAGATATTTTTAGTTTCACATTGGTCGCATAAAGAAAAGAGTTTCTACTTGGTCCATATCAGTGTTTGTTATAGTGGTCCCTTTTATTATGTTGTGAATTCGATTAAAATCACAACAATCAAAAATTTGATGTGTGGATCAAATTAATCGAGCAAACACAATCAAATAATAATAATAATAATAATAATAATAATAATAATAATAATAATAATAATAATAATAAGAAGAAATTAGAATGGCGGAGAGCGCCAAAAGAAGCTCTCTCTCTTTAATTTGTGTGCACAATAATATGTTTGGTTTGCTTTTGAGTTCCTTTACATTGGTATTACATACATTGCAGGAATCAAATTCACATCGCCTTAATAAATGGGAACATGCTCAATATATTCCAATACAATCAAGCATGCTTTGCAATATTAAAGAGATTGTACTGACTCACTTCTCCAAGATGAAATCAGTAATTAACCTATCTTTTGTTCCAATAATGTTGTTGGAAACTCTGAGAATTAGGAAATGTGATGAACTAAGGCACATAATAGTTGACGTTGGAGATCATAACACTGGTGGCAACAACTGGGTCAATATTTTCCCAAAATTGAAAAAGCTCAGTGTTAAAGATTGCGCTCTATTGGAATACATATTTGGACCTGGGGCTGAGACTAATGATCATCACCACCACATGGAGGTTGAACTTCATTTTCCGGAATTGACACAGCTCGAACTTCTGAATCTGCCAAGTTTAATCGACATGTGTCCCAAACAATATCAAACAACATTTCCTTCTTTGGAAAATCTCGAACTCAAGAAATGTTCCCAGGTTGATATCAAATCTATTGGTGATTTCATTATTCATTCAATTTCAGAATCTCTGGATAATACAATCATTAAGGTACGCCTTTTTTTCATATATCTTTGTTGTTTGTGAATTTAATCACTGATTCATAGAATGGCATTATATTGCAATTGATAATTTCTTAGAAATAAAAAAATAAATTAAAAAGGTTTGTCTATCAAATACTTCAATCTGTCACTAACAACCAGCCGAGAAAGAATCTTCTCAATTTTTTCCCCTTAATTTTCCTCAATTTTTACATCTTAATCATTGATCAACTTTTCTTTATTATTTTAAATTTTGATCTAATGATCTAAGGTCACACTCCTCAATTTGTTTTTCAAACGGAGAGAATCCATTCTCCGGCTAGCCTTAGTGGCTTAATAATGCATGATGGTTAACATGACAAAATATAAAAAACTTGTTACCCTTGTACTCCGTGTCATTGGCTAATTTTTAAAACTGAGTATTTATAGCTTCTTCAAAAAAAAAAACTGAGTATTTTTATATAAAATCACTTATTATTATTATTATTATTATTATTATTATTATTATTATTATTATTATTATTATTACTAGAACATCGACCCGTGCGGTGCACGGGTCTGATTAGCGGTAAGATATATAATGATTAAATAAGACATGATAATTCTAATAATGTATGGTATATGAAAAAAGTTGAGTAACATTAAACGATAGTTCAACAATAATTTTGGATAAATATTCATACAAAGAAAATTATGTTATTTTACGAAAGACTTCCTTATAGACCACGTTCGAAGTCTTAGTCGTATCTTCACCGTTGTCATCGTTGATCAATATTTTTAATCCTTTTCTAGAAGTAACTCTTGAAATTGCAACATACAACTGACCATGTGAAAACACTGGCGACAGAAGATATATCCCAACATGCTTTAAAGATTGTCCCTGACTCTTATTAATAGTCATCGCAAAAGAAATCATTATAGGAAATTGTCTCCGTTGAAATTTAAAAGGAATTCTCACGTCATATGGTGTTAGAGAAAATCTAGGTTTGAAAACCTGATCACCAATATTACTTCCTGAAATAATTTTTCCTTCAAGAGCACGTTTTCCCAATCTCGTAATAATAAGTCTTGTTCCATTGCATAATCCTAATTTTTGATTCAAATTCCTTAATAGCATAACTGGAACTCCAACGTTAAGTCTCAACTTGTGATTTGGAAGTCCTGACGTAGAAATCGTGTTCAAAAATTCGGGAGTATGAACATCATCCACTGTTTGACCGTCTACATTTTATGTGAATGGAGTATCATAACTCAAATATGTTTTTTCTTCACCAAGAATTAAATTCAACATATAATCATTTATTGTGTCGACTATTGAATTTTTAGGAGCTACTATAACTCTATTTTGGAAATACTTTATATCGTTCATGTTTTGTAAAAATTGGGGATATGTGCTTTCAACGATAGAAGCAAGAGGATCACCTGAACTTGGAATCAATAAATCTGATGGAATGTCAAATTTTAAATCATCATCGTTGTCATCTCCAATTTCTCCATAACCAACACCCAAAACCCATTCAAAAAAGCACCACCGAAAAAAATATTTGAATCCTAAATAGTACTTTGCAAACACGTAAAAAAAAAAACAATATTTAGATCTACAAAAGGACAACCAATATATATATAGAATACATTTAATCACTAAACAATATTTGAATCCTAAATACTTTGCAAACACGTAAAAAAAAAAAGGAATGTTAATAAATATAAAGGAAATTATTGATGGCGTTTATCAATTATTGCACATAATTTTAATCACAATTTGTATACTTGGCATAGTGGTTGAGAATATTGTCTTGCACTGAAGGGTTGCGGGTTCGAATTTTAGTCAAGACAAAATTGTATTATTTTTTATTAAAAATTGCAAGACAAAATGGAGGGAAACGGGAAAACCAAATTAGGGTTTAGAAATTGCTTGTGTATACAAGCTTATAATATAAAAGATTATTATTATTATTATTATTATTATTATTATTATTATTATTATTAATATTATTATTATTATTATTATTATTATTATTATTATTATTATTATTATTATTATTATTATTATTATTATTATTACCTCTATAAAAATGAGCTTGAAAATATTGATATTTTGGTTAACATGGCCAAACTATTTTAGAATCTCATTTACTCGGGGCTGGCCCACTACATTTTGAGACTCTTTGAAGGTAAAATAAATTTAATAAAATGAATATGTTTTTAATAAAAAAATTGCATTTTTTAAAAAGGATAATCTTTTATTTAAAATATAAATAAGAATAAAATACATCTTTGAGCTAATATCGTTAAAAAATCGATAGTATTTTTGATAAAAAAAAAAATGCAACTTAATTTTAGAATTTTTTTTTGACAACTTAATTTTAAAAAATGCAACTTAATTTTAGAAAATATTTTATGCAACTTATTCTTTGATAAAAAAAATCGCTATTTGATAAAAATTCGATATTGTTTTGATGAACCGAGCGATCTATGTCAGAGGAGGCTCCGAGTTCGGCTAGAAAGTCAACACAATTATTTTCCTCAATAAATGATATTTGAGACAACTAATACTATTGAATTTAATTTAATTTTTCTATAAATCGATCACTCTATAACTTAAAAATTCCAATACTAATGAATATATGGGTTTTATAATTTTCAGCGCTGCTATTTACTACGAAACATTAACCTACGAATTCTGCGAAAGCCTCCTACACTTTCACTACTTTTTATCATTTTTAAATAATTATTATATTTTGATGCGGTGCCCAAAATATGTGGTGTAAGTACAACCCATCTCTCCCAAAAAGCTATTTCCACAGTTCTACATCCCTGCAATGTGTTTTTGTCCTTTTGGATAGCCACAACCATAAAACTTGTTTTGCTGCCACCATTTTTGCCTAATCTCTTCTTTATGCTTACTTTCAACATGTACAAGTTTCCATTTAGTGCTAATAACGAGTAATAAGTACAAGCTTTTTTTTTTGTTATAATTTGTAGGATGCACGGCAACTGGAGATAACTTTGCAAGACATTAAGTTGTATGACCTGCCTATGATGACTTGTCTTTTTGTGGGTCCCAAAAATTCAGTTGCCCTCAAAAACCTTACAGACATAAGAATTGTGCGATGTGACTTATTGAAAATTGCATTCTCCACTTCCATTTTAAGATTTCTACCACTGTTGCTTTATTTAAGAATTGAAGAATGCAAAGAGTTAGAATATATTATTGAAGATGATTTGGAGAATAAAAAAAAATCAAATTCCTTGTCTTCAACAACATGCTTCCCAAAGCTAAAAGTACTTGCTGTTATAAAGTGCAACAAGTTGAAATTTGTCCTTCCATTCTCTGTATGTAAAGAGCTTCCGAAGCTAAATGTTCTGTTGATAACAGAAGCAAATGAGTTGGAAGAAATATTCAAAAGTGAAGATGATCAGAAAGTTGATATTCCAAATCTAAAAATTGTAGCATTTGATATGCTACCAAGCCTCCGTAATACCCAAGGAAATCAATTTCAGGCTGTGAAAACTCGCTTTGT
Organism: Trifolium pratense; assembly: GCF_020283565.1. Taxonomy (NCBI): domain Eukaryota; kingdom Viridiplantae; phylum Streptophyta; class Magnoliopsida; order Fabales; family Fabaceae; genus Trifolium; species Trifolium pratense. Next base: position 29,919,606 of record NC_060063.1, read on the forward strand.
GCGGGAGTGTAAAAAACTCACTCTGACTTCAGTATTAACAGTCACTAGCTTCAACAAATTTATGAGTTTAATACCTGGTTTTAAGCTCTCAAGTACACACTCTCACTATCCAATATTTCAGTTTGATTTATCAAATATTTATAATTGAAAGTGGGCATTTTGATTTTATAATAATTCTTATCTCTATATCTAATGATGTTGATAATGTATTTTTCTATAGATCAAGACTATGACTTGTATATGGATTTGTGGATGAAATTACGAGTGATGGCAACAAATTCAAAAGTAATATGCAGGCCATGGCAATTACTCCCTTCATTTTCCTATTATTCTTTTGACTCGTTTTGAAATGCAGGAATTGAATTACACTATAAACATAAACATCTTTCTAAATTTTAAGCAGGGTATTGAGATAGAAGGAATTTATAAGGATAATAATGATCAAGGTAAAGATTTTTTCGATCGATTTTATTTTCATATGTTATGTCATCACCCTTTTAATTTTAAACTCTCTTCTTTTCCAAATGTTGTTCAGTTTCTCTATATGATTTTATTTCCATGGCGACCGGTCCCCAACTACCAAAAAATGCAGATGTAAGTAATTTGAAGACCATGTCAAATTTATATTCTAAGATCTTACTTAGTAATACATGTAAATTAATAATTTTGATCTTATTATAGGAGTTGTTGAATGAACAATCACTTGAGAAAGAAGGAACTACTAAGACTAATAATGATCAAGGTAGACATTTCTTGGAACGATTTTATTTTCATCGTCATGCTTTTAATTTTGAACCTCTCTTCTTTTCCACATCTTGTTCAGTTTCTCTAAATGATGTTGCTTTCATGACAGTAAACTCAAATGTTAAGGAACAGTTCCCTTCAATGCCTTCTAAACCCTCTCCTAATCCTAGCATCACATCTCTTACTGCTTCTCAGTTCCCTTCAATGCCTTCCAAAGGTATTTTATTGCATCTTATTGCTTTGTTTTATATTTAATTAACCTGCTCTGCTCAAATTGGCATAATTATTCTTTCTTATACTTTCAGGGGATCCTTCTCAAAAAGTAGAAGATTTAGCAATACTACCAACAAACTCAAAAGTAAGTAATTTGCAGGCCATGTCAGATTTATAATCTAAACCCATACTAATAGTAATACATTAAATTAATAATTTTAATAATAATCACCATGACTATGTCTTTTAATAATTTATTGTACAGATTCAAATGAAACAAACACCAGAGACAGATTTAGCAATACTACCAACAAAATCAGGAGTAAGTAATTTGCAGGAGCCATGTCAAATTTATAGTCTAAGCCCTTACTTAGGGATACATGTATTTAATAATTTTGATCTTATTACACAAGTTGCAGAATGAACAATCACTTGGAGAAACTGATACTACAGTCCAATCTTCTCAAGTAAATAATATAATATAGTACCACCACCTCATTTTGCATATAAAGCTAAGAATAACTATTGAAAAAACAATTTTATTTAAAATACTACTTAAATATTATATGCTGCAACTAATTTACATTTTACGCGCTATAAAATTAGTTGGAGGGATCAACATCAGAAAAAACAGCAGTTGCAACTGTGTCTACCATTTCAGGAACAAAGAATGAGCCACCTATACAAAAGGTAATTTCCCTCATTTTATTCTTTTGACTCATTTTCAAATGCCGGAATTGAATTACACTATAAACAACCTTTTAAATTTAAAGCAGGGTATTGAGATAGAAGGAACTTCTAAGACTAACAATGATCAAGGTAAACATTTTTTGGATCGATTTTATTTTCTTTTTATGTTACCTCATCACCCTTTTAATTTTGACTCTCTTCTTATCCAAATGTTGTTCAGTTTCTCGAAATGATGTTGCTTTCATGAAAGTGACCTCAAATGTTGAGGAACAATTTTCTATTCCGTCTCGGTTCCCTTCAACACATTCTAAAGGTATCTTATTGCTTTGTTTTATTTTTAATTACCTTGTTCTACTCAAATTGGCATAATTATTCTTTCCTATAATTTCAGGGGGCCCTTCTCAAAAAGTAGAAGATTTAAGTTCATCTTTGCTTGTCAAGAGGGAGCTTGAGGAACTGGTCTCCAAGAATCATTTGGATTATCAGAACTTGCCTTTATTAACTGATTTTCTTGTTAAGAATCCTTCTGTTCATTTAAAGGACACTTCACTTCCTAATAGATACAAGGGTTGTGCCTACAACTTACTGGCCGAGCTATTGAAATTCCTCGAAACCCATAGTTTGGTTGAAGTATCGGGCTCACGCCACTCTGAATTTGTGGAGCTATTACAAGATGCGCGCTACTTTGCTTTTGATAAGGAATGGTTGGATGGTGTTGAGAGGCGTGCTTTATTTCCAGAAATACAAGTATCTCCAGATGCTTTGGAAAAATTATTGCATTCCAAGAAACAGGTTACCAAGGATGTTGAAGATTTGCGTTTCAAGATACACATTTTAAGTCAACATGTGGAAGATCATAAGCATCAATTGATATCCTCTGAAGCTGTTTTGGAGAGTATCATTCAACAAGAAGCGGTTCTAAGTGCCCCTATTGGCTATTAGACTATATTTTCTTGCATTTATATTCTTTCATTGCGAATTTGCTATATATGTTTTTCATTGTGTGTGCTATTGTACTTCAATATTGTTTATTCCTTGAGTGTAAGGTTTCGTCATTTCTCATGAAATGATCTTATGAACCGTCTTATTATGTTTGTGTTGGGAGGGTTCACTCCTGTTAAGAATTCAAGTTTAACAAAGTCAACACTGCTAGCACTACTTCTTTTATCTTTGTTAAGAAAATATCTTACTTTGTTTATTGTGAAGTGAACTGTTTGGTGGAGCCATAACAGCAGGTTCTAAGAGCTATAAGCATTTTATACTTTGGAATCATTGATATCCTCCTTTGCAAGGTTTCAAAGCAACTACTTAAAAACTCTAGCAGATTCAAACTCTAGCAACTACTAAACTCTGCATAATTTTGATGTAAAAACTTATGATGCACATGTTTTGATAAAAATTAAAAGTATTTTAAACATGTTATGCAGACAATATACATATAATGATGGAACAACCAATTTGATTTCATTTAGATATGTACATAAAGAGCAGAATTTTATTGTGATGCTAATAAAGCTTAAACACACAATTCAGACACAAATTATATGAAATGTAAAGACAACTGAATATTTAAACAAAGCAGAATGTGTACATAAAATCAAAAGGAAGCATCTGATGCAAGAATAAGCTTAAACACACAATTCAGACACAGATTATATGAAATGTAAAGACATAGATATAATCAAAATCAGAATGTGATGCAAGAAAGAAGAATGAGTACATAAAGTCAAAAGGAAGCATGTGATGCAAGAAAGCTATAATAAGAAAAATCAGAATCAGAACATAATTGATAAGTATTTTACATAGTCTTACTCTTCGATTAATTCTATGTTGAAATTCACTGTCAAAGTTTTGCATAATCAGTCATTTGTTCTGCTAAACCTTGAAGTCTTGGATTATTAGCTATCTCTTTTTCTAAGGCTTGAACTTTTCCATTAGCTGCTTGCAATTTCAACCTTTCAATTTCCGATGAAACACCCAAATACAGAAACACCTCAATCCATAGACAAAATGGATGAATCAAGTTTAATTCATAGCTCCACTTCATGTGTAATACAAAATTAATTGTCTTCTTAACACAGACACACTAACCACTACACCAGTTGATTGTTAAGAATTGCCAAATGCCTGAATATGTGTTTGTAAAATAGAGGCAATCCTCACCTACAAGCCGGTTTTGTAAGGATGAGTTAGGCACAACCCTAATAATCTCTCAGCAAAACAACTTGACCTAGGCCTAACCCTAATAATGTCTGTTCAAAACAACTTGACCAATACATTATATAATTTGAGGCCCGAGTTGTGGGCCTGTTTGCCCTGCCACTATGCTAGCTCTGTCCATAATAGATATTCCAGCCATTCTAAAATAAATGACTTAGTTGACCACCACACATGTCGATGCACAATTTTTATCACTAATATCTTTATTCGTCGATTAAAAAAATTATAAAAATTTGACATTTTGAAAGTATTCGTCGAAACAAATCAAATAAAATTTGAAACGCTAATATTTATATTTATATATTATTAGAAAAATCTGATCAAAACAAGATATATGAATAATGCACTTAGTCAAAATAGATCATTTAAAATGGGAGGGAATATAATTTTGACACGTTTTCACATTTTTTTGAACATAATATTAACATATATAAGTTTAAAAGTGAGTCGGGCCATTATTCCATTATGTTACATCTTCATAACAACAATAATACAAAATTAATTGTCTTCTTAACACAGACACACTAACCGCTACACCAGTTGATTGTTAAGAATTGCGAGATGCCTGAATATGTGTTTATAAAATAGAGGCAGTTCTCACCTACAAGCCGATTTTGTAAGGATGAGTTAGGCACAACCCTAATAATGTCTCGGCAAAACAACTTGACCTAGGCCTAACCCTAATAATGTCTGTTCAAAACAACTTGACCAATACTTTATATAATTTGAGGCCCGAGTTGTGGGCCTGTTTGCCCTGCCTCTATACCAGCTCTGTCCATAATAGATATTTCCGCCATTCTAAAATAAACGACTTAGTTGACAACCACATATGTCGATGCACAATTTTTATCACTAATATCCTTATTCGTCGATTAAAAAAATTATAAAAATTTGATATTTTGAAAGTATTCGTCGAAACAAATCAAATAAAATTTGATACGCTAATAAATATATATATATATATATATATATATATATATATATATATATATATATATATATATATATATATATATATATATAGGGGTTTTCTAACTTAGACCCTAGTTAGATCTAAGTTAGCAAGGTGCACCTTTTCAATTGGACCAAAATACCCATTCTTTTTAATTAATTAACCAAAATACCCATTAATAGACGCGGATCCAGTGTCGCGCGCGTACCGAAGGACCATGGTTACAGACCGTTGATTTCCATCAGACAGCCAAGATCTGATCTCATCAAGACTGTCTGATCAATCCGACAGCCCAGATCATCCTGATCCATCAGATTCCAGCGCGTGCGCCACACTGGATTACACCCTGGAGAGAGAAAAATTTGCTTTTTAAAAGTCGGACACGTGTCACACAATGGTTGGCTGGACGTGATTTTTGTTCATTTAATACTTTGAACTCAATTATTTCGTTGTAAATTAATTTTTTATTTTTTTTTTATACCAAAATTCATAATTTTTTTTTTCTACAAATAGAGACTTGGTTCGTTTGATTTGGACACCGAAAAAAAAATGCAATTTTTCACTACCTTAATCTCATTTTTTGTCTAATAAATACGTTACTTGTGTGTTGTAATTTAACACGCACCACTCAACCAACTCACTGAAACCATTATACCAGGAAAATAGTAGATAATATTCTGGAACTTTTGGTATATTTTATGAAATTTTTGGAGACCTGAAACTATTTTTAGTTAATTAAATGAGATAAAACAGTAATTAAAAACTAATGTTTGCTTCTGAAACCATTTTACTGGTAGAATGGTTGCACATAGTTATATTCTGAAACCATTTTACTGGTAGAATGGTTTCAATGAGTAATTTATTAATTGTGTTTGCTTCTGAAACCATTTATCTGGTACAATGGTTTCAGAGAGTTGTAATCTGAAACCATTTTGCTGGTAGAATGGTTTCAGTAAGTTGATTATTAGTTATTTGCTTCTGAAACAATTTAGCTTGTAGAATGGTTGCACATAGTTGTACTCTGAAACTATTTTACTGGTAGAATGGTTTCAGTGAGTAATTTATTAATTGTGTTTGCTTCTGAAACCATTTAGCTGGTAGAATGGTTTCAGAGATTTGTACTCTGAAACCATTTTCCTGGTAGAATGGTTTCAGTGAGTTGATGTAAGGTAGTGAAAAATGAGATTAAGGTAGTGAAAAATTGGGTTTTTTTTTCTGTGTCCAAATCAAACGAACCAAGTCTCTATTTGTAGAGAAAAAAAAATTATGAATTTTGGTATAAAAAAAAATAAAAAATTAATTTACAACGAAATAATTGAGTTCAAAGTATTAAATGGAAAAAAATCACGCCCAGCCAATCAGACAGCGACACGTGTCCTGCTTTTAAAAAGTAGATTCTTCTCTCTCCAGGGTGTAATCCAGTGTGGTGCACGCGCTGGAATCTGATGGATTCAGATGATCTCGGCTGTCTGATTGATCAGACAGTCTTGATGAGATCAGATCTTGGCTGTCTGATAGAAATCAACGGCCTGTAACCATGGTCCTGCGGTACGCGCGCGACACTGGATCCGCGTCCATAGATGGTAATTTGGTTAATTAATTAAAAAGAATTGGTATTTTGGTCCAACTGAAAAGGTGCATTGTATGCAGTTTAAATCTGCTCCAGAATCTACTAATGCAGTAAATTCATAAGTCATATCTTTGATTATTAATTTAATCTTTGTATACCATTTGTGAGAAATCATTTTTTCTATTTTATTAATATAGATTTCTTCTTCTTCGTTCTTACTAGAAGAAGGAAGAGGAATAATAGTTCGTAGCCTATTCTGTTCTTGAATGATTAAAGTTCCTTGTAATTCTAGAATTTTAACTTCCAATTCATCATCTCTATTTTTTAATGACTGAATTTCTTTTTTAAGTATTTTAATTTCCTCTTGTAAATCCCTTAAGGTTATAGGATTCTGCGAGGGTTTCTTAAAGAGTTCCATAACATCTCTAAATTCTACCTTATGTAATTCTTTCTTTTCTATCTCATTATCATCGATTATGTCTTTAATCTATCTCATGAAAGCTTGTTTACTTTCAGATTCTTCCATTTTGTCTAAAATTCCTATTAGGGTATTAGCTTGGTGATTAGTTAAAACATTAATACTTTTAATGCAATTATTACAGTTACAAAAATCTATACCTAAGCATTCTTCTGTTTCTTCTTTGCCAGATTCACTACTTTCAATTAAATTATTAATCTCTTCAATTTCAGATTCACTAGACGAAGAGAAATCGTCATCTGATAATAGCATTATATTTTCTAAAGTACGAATTAAATTGTTTTTTAATTCTTCTGATATATTTAAATCACTAATTTGTTGAATTTTTTCTTTAACTTTGCAGTCATTGGCGTAATGACCAAATCGACCACATTTATAACACTTAATGTCTTTAATTTTGTTATTTTTCTGATAAGAGTTTCTACCTTTCTTTTTTCTTGAATTCTTATAAAACTTTCTATTTTCTTGATAATTTTCTTTTTGGTAATTATCTTTCTTATAATATTTTTTAAGATTTTTCTTATTTTTACACTACAAGAAAATACGGGATTTGCTACGACGGTCTTTGTAGCTAATTCGTAGCTAATCTCTATTAAAACAGAGTTAGCTACAGATTTGTTGTGAATTAGCTATCGTATAGGGCGTAGCATGGATTGGGTGGCAAATCACCTATCAAAAAATTTCCTAGCTAATTTGCAACTAATATATAGAATATCCTAGCAAGTTCCCAATTAATGCCTAGTTAAATAATGTTCAAACTTTTATATTTCCCAACTAAATCGCTAGGATATTTCACAACAATTTCGCAATAAATCTCTAGCTACACATTCCTAGCGATTTCGCAGCCAAATCCAAGCTTTTAAAAAAATATATAATTATAAAATGCTGATTATGAATTCATGCCCAAAATTCAAGCTAATTATAAATTATTTATCATCTATTAAAAAATCGAAATAAGCCTAATTAAATCAACATGATTTACAACTACAAGACTAAATTTTACGCATAACAAAGTAACTAAACACATGTTAGCATTATATAAGTAATCAAGTATATCTTCCAACTTTGTCAAAACTAAAAAACCTAAAGAAAATGAAGACATAATATTCTCACCTTTACAAATGAAATCAAAGTACAAAAACCTTTAAAAGTTTTTATTAGCAAAACTGTACCTAGAACCATAGCTCCATCATTTGGTCTTTCATTTCCCTCTCCTTCCTTTAAGATCTTCTTAAGGACCTTCCTATCCTTAGTAATGTCAGATACAATCCTCCACGAGACTAACCCAAGATCCATTTGGAGCGAAGCATTGGGAGGCACAACAACATCATCTCCTGATGAAGGTTTTCCACTCTCACCAAATGCATCTGCAGAATTTTAAAAACTCAATAAACTACTTATACAAGCAAAACATGTATCAACATAATTCTAATAATAACAATAAAAATTTGACTTACATTCTGGCATATACATGATTAGTTAATCATCCGATATCCGAACACAACTGCTATATACTGGACAAAATTCAAAGGTACTAGTTGGTGAGGCACTAGTAGGATCATCAAAAATAAAAAATAGAATAGCTTCATCAAAGATTCGAAAACAAAAAAAAGCAGAAGCCTCACTTTCTAAACCCTCGTAAAGACCCTCACCAAAAGTTTCAAAAGTATTCACTTTGGTCATTCATTAATGTGGTTACAAAACTCACAAAAGTTCAGTCCCACATGGCAGCACATATGCAAGAAAAAGCTCAGTCATCAATTTGAGGAAACTATTTGAGTCAAGTCTATATTTACAAAATTGAGAACCTATTCAAACAAAGAAACTATAATGCACTTATGATCAATTATGAGTACCAAAATATATCCCTGACTGCAGTAATAAAATATTCACCTGGTATAACTGCAGGAATTTTCCCTTCTCCAGGTACAACATCACAACCGTTTAACTCATCCAGCGGTTAAAATTCAGTCTCTCACGGGTGAGACATATAAGTAGCTCTCTCACGCTAGAATACGCTCTACATTATCGGCATAACAAGGACTAATTATTATAGACTTTATGATGATATAAGCACATTTGTACGACAAATGAAGACTAAGGTCAGACAATTTCATGTGTATAACAATTATTGTAGACTATATGATCTTTTAAGTACATTTGTACGACAAATGCAGACTAGACAACTGCATGCGTAAGACAATTAAAGCTCAAATAAATTTCGAATAAATCATCAATACCATAAATTACCTATGAGATTACACTTCTATGTATAATTCATCAATACCATAAATTACCTTGAAGAATAATTTTGTAGTGATGAGACAGCAGGTGGAAAGTTACCGACAAATTTTACTCGATCACCTGAATTTTACATAAACATCATATAATTAAAGCCTTCAAAATGTCAACTGGCATCAATATTAGAACAAGACATTTGGAATCGTAGATAGATACTTATCTATTAGGACACAACAACATACCTGAAGGGAGGCTCTATCACTTCTATGTTATAGAAGGGAGAAATAGAAGCATAAATGAGAATGATCAAATTACCTGAAGGACCAGATAACAATATCCGTGGGCACACCGACGGGAGATCTGAAGCATATTTTTCAAAACCATTGCACTTCAAATGAATATATGTAGAAATAATCAACACATTCTTTGTTGTATCGCTGTAATAATGCCACACATCAGATCTAATTAGCCATAAGTTATTTGTTATCTATTCCAAAGCAATAACTACTAACTATAGTGTCTATAAGTCACTAAACGAGCAACAAGAAATATTAAGGTAATTGTAACAAAGTAGACTACATCTAACATTGACCATGCTAGATGTACTATAAGTTAAGGTAGCATATACACCCTTTGGTTCTACTTATAAAGAACCAAATACCCTTAATCCTCATTAAATGAAACCCACTTACATAGAGAAGATGGATGTCTTGTAAAAGAAATTTCAATTTTTAGTAAACTAGAAAAAGTGTACAATGTCTGTTATTTTTAGGATAAAAAATATAACCTAATTGTCTATTATATATATATATAGGACCAAAGGTAGTATTAGAAAATCGAATTAAAGATAAGTCAACATGAAGAAGCTTTTGCACCTTACATAATATGGGAAAGTTTCAGCATTGAGGATTCTCTGTTCTAGGCTATCTCTAAATGCTTGTCGCCTAGTGGATGCCAATATTGTTGGATTACCAACATCTTTAATTTCCTTCATAGACCATAGTGACAGAAATTGGATGATATTCATACATCAATACTTACTGTTATGTCAATTGTAAAAAGATCTGCAAATTGATTCGGAACTAATAATAAGCATCAAGTGTTAAATTGAAATCAACAAAAATATGGAGATTGAAACTGTTAAATCCCTAAGAGATCCAATTGACTGAAATACCTAAGGAAGACTGAGGTGGATTGCGACTTCTCCCTCGACCACGTCTAATCAGACATAGTCATGACATCAACTACCGTTTATGTTTCCGAAAAATCAGTTAGTTTTGATGTGCAAAGATAATATATTTAGACAAGTCCATGTGCAGGAAGACACAAATAGAGAGGGAGAAAACGAACCGGAAGCCCAACTGCAACACTCAGAAGGGAGATTTTGTTAACACCAGCTCTAAGCTTCACACTTTCATTAAAAGTTAGTTTGGGGAAATCCACGGTTCCATATACGGTTCCTGATCAAAAGAGGATAGATAATAGGCTCAATGTATTAAAGATTAAGTTGAATGGAAACATTAATTAATAGATCATGTCTTGATATATTCGTCCAATTGAAAACTACTTAAAGCATAAATAAAATTTTAAGCACATAATATGATGATAAGGCTACTAATGAGACTATACAATTTTTAAATTGTATATTCCCTAAACTATGCATTTGAGTTGCTTCCAATAGCGGAACATAAGAATAGTTGCTTCCAATAGCTTCATCAACATAGTTGCATACTATAGCCTATAGCTCCATCAACATAGTTGCATACAATATGCAAAGATGATCAAATCACAAATCACCTACATTAGAAAAAAGACGATCATTATGAACGTGTATAAAGGGATCGGTGACTCATTGCTCTGCCCAATCACAAGTCACTAGCAAATTAATATACAGAGGAAATTATTGTATCACAGCAAAGTTTCTTGTAAGAATAAGAATCATGTATCATCTAAATACATGCCACTAGATATGTCACTTATAGAATCAATCCAATAAGTATGATCTAATTCTATATTATACATTAAAATGAATTTGGTGAACAAATTTAGTAACCTGAATTCAATTTGTGCAAAACATAAATAGAGAAATGGAAACAAAAATTGCCGTAAAATGTGTTCAATTGAAGGATTTTGTTGATGTGAAAATAGATTTAAAAGGATTTTTCTCAGTAAGTCTCCTGTAATGTAATAACATGCAAATAATCAATGCTTATTGAGTCGATGATTATGCAATTAAAAATACATGAAGTAGGAACCCTAATTTTCCGATTATGCAGTATTGATTTCTAATTTAGACGAATGAGATTATGTGATTCATAGCGTTCAAATCAAGTCCAGAACTCAATTACAGTGTTGAAATGCTAACGAAGAATAACAATCACAGAAATCTAAATTAGAGTGTTGAAATTTAACTTACGCCAAATCGGAGAAGAATCGAGCACTACAACATCAAATTTCAACGAAGAATAACAATCGCGAGGAAGGAGGAATGCGGCGAAGAGGATCGAAGGAGATTGAGATCGGAGCAAGATCGAAGGGAGAGTGAGATCGGAGAAGAATCGTGAACAGAGCAAGATCGGAGTGAGAGCGAAAGCGAGAGAGAGCAATCGGTGACGCGATATTGATGATAACGATGTGTGGTGTTTGAGATATTTCCTTACGTCAAAGAAATGAAAAAGGAAATAGTAGTAATAACAATACTTGCAGTCAAAAAATAAAAAAATAATACAAAAAGTAATATAAACATAATTTCTGTCAAATGGTTGTTAATATACTTGAAATTAACTAGTAACATGTTTCGTAGCAAATATATGGTAGCAAATCGCGTTTTTTCTTGTAGTGTTACTAAAAGCTTTCTTTTTACTCTTAGGATTACTAGGAGCTCTTATGGGGGTAGCACCATACTGCTCGCAGAATGATCCCATTTCTCTTTTATTATTTGCTTTCTCATTTTTAATCTTATTTTGTATCTTATAATCAGTACAGATTTGTATGTTGGAACAAAATTGATTTAAAAATGTTTGCCCCTAAATCTATAAAGGTTTTGATGATAACAAAGTATTAATTAACAAATTGGAAGGACTAAAAATTTACTTTAAGTGCGCAGATATAAGCATCATTTAAGTCCTGAGTGGAGTTCAGAGGATGTGAATTCAGAAGTTCACAAGCGCTCAGAAGATGTTGGACTTCAGAGGTTACAACGTTCAGAGGATGAAGACTTCAGTACTTCCTGTCTGTCTACAAGCTTCATCAAACTCTGAAGATCTCTTTGAAAGCTGTGAAGATTCCCTTTGTTAGTCAACTCTTCTACCAATGAAGAAAAGGACCTTTCTAGTCTGATCAGCTCAGCTACCTCTGTTTTTTGTCTGTCCTATCTTGAGAACGTGGGTCTTCAGTTTTGTTAGCTGAATAAGGAAAGTCCACTCTGCAGTAGTCAAAGTACCTGAAACTCTTTCTTAGTTTTGGATACAACCAAACTGCATCAAGACAGACTGCTTGAAGACAAAAGGTTATCAACTCCAACGGCTCCTTTTGCAACGACTCTTTTCTAGTGGTATATATACTAGAAGGATCAGCTGCAACATATATACATTTATCAAGAATTGAACGTGCGCTGAACAAACTCTGAACTCTCTGATATACAAGCTCTGAACCTTTGTCAAGTGTTTTTGCACTTTAGCCAAATACTCTGTACTTTTTGTATTTGCTCTCTTTAGGTTCATCTCAGAGCACTTGTATATTTTTATATACTTTATTGTTACGTGTGTAACTTAAGCTTGTGTGCTTAAGTGTGAGACTTAAACTTGTGTGTTTAAGTGTGAAGTCTTAAGCTTGTGTGCTTGAGCATAGTTGTGAAGTCTCTTGCTTGTGTGCTTGAGCAGGTGTAATCTTGTGTGATTATAGTGAACTCCCTTGGAAGTGCAAGGGGACTGGACTACTCTCGTTTTGTGAGAGGAACCAGTATAAATTGCTTGTGTGTTTTTCTCTCTCTCTCTTGTTATTATTTGTGTTATTTATCCGCTGCAAACGTAGTTGAGTTAAGAACTTGAAAAAGTTTTAACTTAGCTAAAACACAATTCAACCCCCCCCTTCTTGTGTTTTCACACCTTCAATTGGTATCAGAGCCTGGTTTGTTACTTTCACTTAACAGTGAGACAGTAAAGATCTTGTGAGAACACTATGTCTGGAGGAGATGATAGTAGTACTAGAACAACCGGTGAAGCCGGTAATGCCAGTGGTGCTGGTGGTGGTCCTAGAAATGCTTTTGGTTATGACTACTTAAGTAATGAATCACATGAACATAGTGGCAATAGAAAAGCCCCTATATTCAATGGTGATGCTTCATTATTTGAGTGGTGGAAAGAGAGACTGTACAGCAATATTACTGCTATTGATCATGAGTTGTGGGATTTGGTTGAGTTGGGAGTAACTTTTGAAAACTTGAATGAACATGGTAGGTTGTCCATGGAGAATAGAAAGTTACTCACACCAGCTAACCTAAAAATCTACACAAAACATCATAGAGTAAAGGACATTGTTGTTGGTGCTATTAGACATGAGGATTATGTCAGAATAGAGAACAAGTCTACTGCTAAATCTATCTTTGATTCTATGTGTGCTACCTATGATGGTAATGAAAAGGTTCAAGAGGCTAAAGCTAGTCTTTTGATAAGGCAATATGAACTTTTCACTATGCAACAAGATGAAAACATTGAGACTATGTTTACAAGGTTTCAAATCCTTGTATCTGGTCTTAAAGCTCTTAAGAGAAGTTATTCAACCTATGACCATGTTCAGAAGATTCTGAGAAGTCTTCCTATTGCTTGGAGACCTAAGGTCACTGCAATAGAGGAAGCTCAAAATCTCAAGACTCTGAGTCTTGAAGCTCTGATAAGCAATCTCAGAAGCCATGAGATGGTTCTGGATGCTGACTCAGAAACTAAGAAGAAGTCTAAGTCAGTGGCTTTACAGTCAACTAAGACTACTTCTAAGGCTCTTAAGACTCAGCTTCTTGATATTGAAGAAGAATCTTCTGCTGATGGTCAAGAGGATGAGATGAATGAGGATGAGTTTGCTTTATTCACCAAGTTTCAGCAATGGAACAGATTTAACAAAAGAAATTTCAGAGGAGGTAACAGCTCCAGAAATTTTGTCAGCAAAAAGGATGATCAGAAGAATTGCTTCAACTGTAAGAAGCCAGGACACTTTATTGCTGATTGTCCAGAAATGTCTGCTAAAGACAAAAGCAAAAGATACACCTCAAAGAAGCAACAATTCAAGAGTAAACTGAGAAAGAGTTTGATGGCTACTTTTGAAGAGCTATCATCTGAGGAAGAAGTTGAGGAAGAAGAAGAAGCAAATCTAGCCCTGATGGCTTCAACTGACTCAGATGTAGACTCAGACGATGAATCAGAATCAGATTCAGAAGTAACTGATGAGGTATTTTCTGACTGCTCTAAATCTCAACTCATAACTGCACTTAACAAGGTCATTGAGAAACATCTCAGAGTGTTAAGTAAACAAAAAGTTTTACAAGAAAACCTTAACACTCTGACTGAACAAGCAGAACATTTTCAAGGTCTATATCAAGAAACTCTGAATAGAGTAAATGATCTTGAAAAGGGTTGTGCTGTGTGTCACAAACCTACTGATGAGCAAGAAATGGCTCTTCAACAGTTTGTGCATCTCAACCTTGGTAAGAGCAAAGCTGCTAATCTTGTTTATAATGTCATGAGACATAGAGGAGAGGGACTTGGCTATGAATATGGTAGAACATATTCAAAGCTAAAGACCTATCCCAAAAAGGTTGGAAAATCTTGGGTTTACTATGTTGTACCTCAGAGTGAAGAAGGAAAGAAATTTGGTACTCTGGAAGATGAGGATAATAATCTGAGAGATTTGGGAAATGACAACTCAGAGGAATCAAGTTCCTCAGGATCTGGGAAGAAAAGCTCAGAAGATAAAAGCTGTTCAGAACTTGACAGTATTAGTTCAGATGTTCTGAAAGTTTCAAAATCTGATGCTTCAACTTCTGGAACCAGAGGAATTCTAGTTCATGAGAAAAGTCAACCTAAAAGCTCAGAGGTTTTTAAAAGAAAGTCAAACCTCAAACCTCAGAGGCAACATAGGACTAAGGTTATTTATGATTCTAGAGTCAGTAAATATAACCAGTCAAATCAATGGACTGGTGATAAATACAAACTCTGGGAGCATAAACAATCCAAGTCCTGGAATAATAACAGAACTCAAACTAAGAAACATTTTCAAAAGAGTTATTATTCCAAACCAAAATCTTTCTCTCACACTCAACAACACAGTAAGCATTTGTGGACTAACAAGCGTGGACCCAGAAGATGGGTACCAAAAGCTGAAATTATGTATCATTCAGATTTACCAACTAGGAAAGGATATGTCCTACCTAGAGTTTGGAAACAAGTTCTATGCAAAGGAAGAAGGGCTTATGTCCTTGACCAATGGCTGACAAGTTCTCAAGTTAACAATCAGAACTTGATAAATGAAGAGGAAGAATATTGGGATGACTTTATCATTAACTGTGATAAAGAGTTCCACCGTAGTGATTAAAGTTGTTTCTCATACAGCCTATCACTCAAAGAAGTATCATGAATCATTCATGGTATCTGGATAGTGGGTGTTCAAGGCACATGACTGGTGACAAGCAACTGTTCTCCAAGCTAACCATGAAAGAAGGAGGTTCTGTTGGCTTTGGAGGTAATCAGAAAGGAAAGATAATAGGTACAGGTACAGTAGGTAATTCCTCCCTATCTATTAATGATGTTTGGTTAGTTGATGGACTTAAACATAATCTATTGAGCATAAGTCAATTTTGCGACAATGGTTATGTAGTCATCTTTAATAAGGAATCATGTACTGTGTCTAAACAATCTGATAACTCCATTATATTCAAAGGTCTGAGAAAGAACAATGTTTATAAAGTTAATCTTTCTGATTTGAATGAACAAAAAGTGATGTGTCTTTTGACCTTGAGTGAAGAAAAATGGATCTGGCATAAGAGGTTAGGCCATGCTAACTGGAGGTTAATCTCTAAGCTTAGTAAGCTTGACCTTGTCAGAGGTTTACCTAAAATTAAATATCACTCAAACACACTTTGTGGCTCATGTCAAAAAGGAAAGATTACAAAATCATCTTTTAAACCTAAGAACATTGTCTCTACCTCAAGACCATTGGAACTCCTTCACATTGATCTTTTTGGACCAGTTAACACTGCTTCAATCAATGGAAAGAAGTATGGATTAGTAATTGTTGATGATTACAGTAGATGGACTTGGGTAAAATTCCTTAGAACAAAAGATGAAGCTTATGATGAGTTTAGCATCTTCTGCAAACAAATTCAAAATGAAAAAGGCTACACTATTTTAAAAGTTAGAAGTGATCATGGTGGAGAATTTGAAAATGAACCTTTTGAAAACTTTTGTGAAAAATATGGCATTTTGCATGAATTCTCTTCTCCTAGAACTCCTCAACAAAATGGGGTAGTAGAAAGGAAGAATAGAACTCTGCAAGAAATGGCCAGAACCATGATGCATGAAACAAATGTAGCAAAGTTTTTATGGGCAGAAGCTGTAAACACAGCATGTTATGTTCAAAATAGAATCTATATCAGATCTAAGTTGAACAAAACTGCTAATGAATTGTTCAAAGGAAGAAAACCTGATATTTCTTATTTTCATCAGTTTGGATGTACGTGTTACATCTTAAACAACAAAGTCCATCTAAAGAAATTTGATGCTAGAGGTTATAAGGGTATCTTTATAGGATATTCTGAACGCTCAAAAGCATACAGACTGTATATTTCTGAAACACACACTGTGGAAGAAAGTATGCATGTCAAATTTGATGACAAAGAGCCTGACCAAGTGTCAGAGCTTGTGGAAGGTTTGTCTAGATTTCAGGTATCAGAGGATCAATATTCAGATATTCCAAACTACTCAGAACATCCATTCTCTGAAGTACCTCTGAACACAATAGTTCCTACAGACTCTGAACAACCAAGAACAGAGGCATCTGCTGAACCTGATGTTGATGAGTCTGAAGATGATGAGCCCCCAAGAAATACTTTCAAATACAAGTCATCACATCCAGAGGAACTGATCTTAGGCAACAAGGATAGTCCAAGAAAGACAAGATCTCAACTGAGAAATAAGGAATCATTAGTTGGTCTTATCTCAATGATGGAACCTTCAAAGATTGATGAAGCTCTGAAGGATGATGCTTGGATTGTAGCAATGCAAGAAGAGCTGAATCAATTCCAAAGGAATGATGTATGGACTCTAGTGCCTAAACCTTCACACAAGAACATTATTGGAACAAAATGGGTATTCAGAAACAAGCTGAATGAACAAGGTGAAGTGGTAAGGAACAAGGCTAGATTGGTTGCACAAGGTTATAGTCAACAAGAGGGGATTGACTATACTGAAACCTTTGCACCAGTTGCTAGACTTGAAGCAATCAGGTTACTTCTATCTTATGCTGTTAATCATGGAATAACCTTATATCAGATGGATGTTAAAAGTGCCTTCTTAAATGGTTTCATTTCTGAAGAAGTGTATGTTAAGCAACCTCCTGGTTTTGAAGATGTCTCAAACCCTGAACATGTTTTTAAACTGAAGAAATCACTGTATGGTCTGAAACAAGCTCCAAGAGCTTGGTATGATAGACTCAGTAATTTCCTTCTTGGAAAAGGTTTTGAAAAAGGAAAGGTTGACTGCACACTCTTTAGAAAAACAACCAAAGAAGACATCTTAATCATTCAAATTTATGTTGATGATATTATTTTTGGTTCAACTAATGCTGCTTTCTGCAAGAGTTTTTCTAAGATAATGCAGGATGAATTTGAAATGAGCATGATGGGAGAGTTGAAGTTCTTTCTTGGAATTCAAATCAATCAGAAGAAGGAAGGAACTTATGTTCATCAATCAAAATACACTAAAGAACTTCTGAAGAAATTCAATCTAGACGACTGCAAGATTATGAATACTCCTATGCATCCAACTACCAACATGGGCAAGTCAGATGATGAAGGAAAGGTAGATCAGAAGATCTACAGAGGTATGATTGGTTCCTTACTCTATCTGACAGCCTCTAGACCAGATATTTTATTCAGTGTTTGCTTATGTGCAAGATTCCAGTCAGATCCCAGAGAATCTCATCTTACTGCTGTAAAGAGAATCTTTAGGTATCTGAAAGGAACAACTAATCTTGGACTTCTCTATAAGAAATCCAATGATTATGTGCTAAATGGATTCTGTGATGCTGACTATGCTGGAGATAAAATTGAAAGAAAATCCACAAGTGGCAATTGTCAATTTGTTGGTGAAAACCTTATCTCCTGGGCTAGTAAAAGACAAACTACTATAGCTTTGTCTACAGCAGAAGCAGAATACATTTCAGCAGCTAAGTGTTGCACACAACTACTCTGGCTAAAATATCAGTTAGAAGATTATCAGGTAAGCAGTAACAATATTCCTTTATATTGTGATAATACTGCAGCCATTCATTTATCTAAAAATCCTATCCTACACTCTAGAGCCAAACATATTGAAATCAAACACCATTTTATCAGAGATTATGTTCAGAGAGGCATTATAGATATTAAGTTTGTTGATACTGAAAATCAATGGGCTGACATATTTACTAAAGCCTTATCTGTTGAAAGATTTGATTTTATAAAGAAACATCTGAACATGTTTTCAATCTCTGAATGAAAATTGTTTTTGGCAATTAAAGTGTAAGAGGTTATGTATATCAGAACTTATGATTCAGAACATCTGAAACACAAGCTCTGAAGTGCTTAACTCTGATAGAGAATTTTAAATAACTCAGAGGCTCTGAACTATTTAAGTGGGAAACGTTTAGTATTCACTGCTGAACAGTTGTCCATTAAAATAGCAGTTACCGAGTAAATTTCTGCACGTGGTCTACGTGTGTCAGGTAGTGGGTGGTTAATGATGATTTTTGGTATTCAACTTTTTGTCAATTAGCGTAACTTCCCAAATTTGCTATTTTCGTGTTAACTGTACTCATTTAAATAAACTTACACAATACACTTGCACACTATTCACTTTCACAACCTACACTTTCATATTCTCTCTAAACCTCCAACACAATTTCTTTCTCTCTCGTTAGTCTTCCAAACCTTACCCTAATCTCCAACAATGGCTGGTGCTTCGTCTTCTTCTTCAAAAAGGATTCCACCGTTCATATTCAAGAATCTTCAGATCGTTGGGAACGAGATGGAATTCCCAGAATCTGAACTTACTTTTCTCTCAGAGAAGATGGTTGATTTCGATGGTCTACAAGCTAATGGGTTTGATGTTAAAAAGTACTTTATCGCTCAGGGATGGGATAAGTACTTCGACATGCTTAATGGTCCCATTTATCCAGATTTGTTGAAGAAATTTTGGATGAAAGCAAAGGTTTTTGATAAGCATGAAGCTAAGAAGGAAGAGCTTGCTGCTATTGAGAGGAATCCTAGTCTGAAGGGTAAAACTAGGAAGGAAATGGGTTTGCTGGATTATACAGGTGTACAGATTAGGTCAAATATCTGTGGGATGAACATGGCAATCTCGCCTATTCATTTCAATGCTCTTCTTGGTCTACCTAACTCTGGGATAGAGTTAGATGTGTTTGAAAAGGATACAAGATACAGGGATGATCTTCTGCATCTCATTTGCACAGATTTCTCTTTGAAAGGGAAAGTAAAGGGTTTGACTGATGAATGTAGAGTTCTTTTCAAGATCATCCTAGCAGCTATCAGTCCAAGGGTTGGTGGGACTGATACAATCTCCTGGACTCATCGTCATCTGCTGTATTTTCTTCTGACTGAAAAGAAGGTTAATCTTGGAGATTACTTTTTTGAACGTATTTGTGAAGCCATTTTTGCAAGTAAATCTCAGAGGAAAACTACTATAGTTTATCCTAGGCTGTTGTCAGACCTTCTGCATCAAGGTCATGTTGTTCAGAACTTGAGGAAGTTCCACCCTGAATTGGTTGAGAAGAGGTTCTATCCAGAAATTCTGAACGCTAACTTTCTGTCCAAGATGCGTTTGATTGCATCTAAGCCTGTTGCTCCCCCACAAGAGTTCACTGTTAGGCTTGAGGATCGTCTGTATGTCGCAGGCTACCCACTTATATCTGAAGCTGATGCTGAGCATGTAATTCAAGGCTACTTGGAAGTGCTCAGACAAGAAGGTTTTGTTGTTGATAGAAGTATGATTCCTCCTGCTCCTGTCAATTTGTTTAACCCTAAGAGGAAACCAAAGAGAAAAGCTGATTCTCAGGATGAGCAAGTTAAGCCAGATCTTCTTGCTCAGAAGAAGGTTAAGGTTGAGCAATCTATGGCTGAACAGAGAACTAAGAGGAAGCATGAAGAGACTGCAAACAAGGCTGCTGAGGGAGCTTCTAAAAAGCCTATTGTTATTGAGGAAGATAGTTCAGACAGTTCATCTGAAGGATCTACGTCAGAAGATGAGACTGAATCTGATGAGGAGACTCTTGCTACTCGTTTGAGGAAAAGACCTGCTCCTACTCCTAAAGATAAAGGTAAGTCTTCTAAGTATGTCTTTAATGAAAATGAGATTGGATTAGGTTACACCAAACCTCTCAAAACTATCTTACCAACCTCTGATATTTCAACCTCTGATAACCCCCTATCTGAACTTGAAAAACATCTGAGCCCTGACCCTCTTAATAATCACCCTTTTTCTCCTGAAACTCAACACAAATCTAGCTCACCTCCAAAACCTTCATCACCTCAACCTGAACCTCAACCTGACATTCCACAATCTGAACCTCAACCAGATATTCCTGTCACTAAACCAACCTCTCCCACAAAACAATCCTCTCCACCTCCTGAACCAACCCCTGCACACAAATCTCCTGAACCATCCCCTGAACATAAATCTCCTGAGCCATCTCCTGAACATGTTCACCCTGAATCCACTTCTGACATCTCATCATCTGAACCAACCCCTGAACCCCATCCTAACCCAAGTGCTGAACATGCTTCTCCTGAGCGTATTCACACTTGTGCTCCTAAGCCTTCAGAGGTAGAAGTTGTGTTTATTGACAACCCTACTCCTGAAATACCTACTCTCTCTACCATTCCCAATCCTTCACCATCATCATCCAACACTTTTAGAAATCTATCCACTCAATTTCATGAAGACTTGCTTAGATTATCTTCAATAAAGGACAGGTTCTTAGTTTGTCCTTCTGATGTGGATCTCGAAGTATCAAGCATTAAGGCAAGGATTTGCAATGCTTTGGATGTTGCTGCTGCAAAGGTTAAGGCTGTTATTGGTAAGCGGGATCTGGAAGGTATAAGCTTCATGAGGGACAGTCTGGCTAGGGCTGAATTGAAAAGGTTAACCATGTTTAATCATGCTGGAGTTGAACTTGCTAAGCTGGAAGAAATTGCTGCTGTTGAACACCGTCTGAATGCTTTCAAGAGTTCAGAGTCTGGAGTCATCTGGATAGACTCCAAGCTGTTTCAGAGTCTTGAAGCTCAGAGGTCTGAGTCTGAAAGGTTAGAAGAAGCTGCTGCAAGAGTTGCCCAGTTGGCTAATGAGTTGCAGACAGAGGATATTTCAGAAGATGCTGTGCTGGCTTCTCAGAATCAAGAGGATGTGCTGATGATTGACTATCCAGAGGAAGGTGAACCCTCTGATAAAGGCAAGGCACCTTTAGTTGAAGAACCAGAACCTGTGATTGAAGATCAAGCTCCTGCTGTGGCAGATCAGTTGCAGATATTTCAAGAAGCCCTGAGGGAACAGCAAGAAGGTCTAGAACGTCAGAGAGCTGCTCAAGAGACATTGGAAACCAAGGTGGATGGTTTAGTTTCCAATGTGGGATCTTTGAATGACAAATTTGACCAACTCTTAGCCCTTCTTAAGAAACCCTAGGATTCTATGCACATTTTCTTCATATTTTTTATGTTTTGCTTGCTTATTTTGTCATGTTTATTTCCTTGTTTACCTTCTGAACACTTTTTCTGGTTTATCTATTTCAAGATTTTGTTTATGTTTTGATTGATTAATTATTTTATGTCCACTTGATATCTTTTTTCTTGATAAATAAGAACACAAGAACACAAGATGCTTTTAAAAACGAAAATTTTTATTAATGATCTGATAATATTGAGTACATTGGTAAAAAGAAAAAGAAAAAGACAACCTAATCCTAATCAGATGGATAAAACTCAGAAGAAATCTCTGATTTCTCCTCAGCATCCTCTGATGAAATTTCAATGGGATCTGGGTTTTGCTCTTGTTCTTCTTCTTCTTGTTCCTCTTCTGGAACATAGCTAGCCAAGAACTCAACATAGTCAGCATCATCTTCATTCTCTTCAGCTTCTGAGTCTGATGAGATGATTATTCTCTCAGCATCTTGTGGTTTCTTGTTATCTTCTTTCTTCTTCTCTTCGTCTTCGCGTTTTTCGCCTTCTTTCTTTCTCTTAAACTCTGCGATGCGTAAACTAAATCTTTTCATTATTCCAACCTTCTCTTGCTTCACTTGTTTCTTCTTGTTTTTACGTGAAGCAGGCATGTTAACTTGTTCCTTTTTATAAACCCTTGAGCGCGTTGGTTTTTGTTTTTAAAATTAATTCACCTTTGTAACAACCACTCTTTCTTCTTTGACTGTCTTGGTTTTATAACTTTGTTTTACTTTTTGATAATGACAAAAGGGGGAGTAGTTACGCATTAATTGATAAGTTCCAAAACTGAAACCACGCCTTTTATCTCGCTTTTATCTGTTAAATTAAAAGTTGTTACTTTTAAGTTGTTTTACGTATTTCAAGGTGGAGACTAAGTTAGTTGAAACTAAAATAAATTTCATAAGTAAGGATAAGTTAAGAGTGCAATTTTAACTTAGCCTTATGAGACTTAGGGGGAGAGCTTGCAAACCTCTCACTCTGAAGAAAGATATGAAATTTGTTTTATTTCAAAACATCTTAATCTTATACTAAATTAAAATATCATGGATAAAACATAAAGTTCAGACTTTATGGAGTATCAATCTTAGGGGGAGCTTGCAAACCTCATAAACCTAAGAGAAACATGATAAGTTAATTTAACAACAATTGTCAATTAATACTTATGTTTGTCATCATCAAAAAGGGGGAGATTGTTGGAACAAAATTGATTTAAAAATGTTTGCCCCTAAATCTATAAAGGTTTTGATGATAACAAAGTATTAATTAACAAATTGGAAGGACTAAAAATTTACTTTAAGTGCGCAGATATAAGCATCATTTAAGTCCTGAGTGGAGTTCAGAGGATGTGAATTCAGAAGTTCACAAGCGCTCAGAAGATGTTGGACTTCAGAG
This sequence comes from Trifolium pratense, assembly GCF_020283565.1. Lineage (NCBI taxonomy): Eukaryota > Viridiplantae > Streptophyta > Magnoliopsida > Fabales > Fabaceae > Trifolium > Trifolium pratense. The sequence goes on from NC_060063.1 coordinate 29,943,079, forward strand.
GTTACAACGTTCAGAGGATGAAGACTTCAGTACTTCCTGTCTGTCTACAAGCTTCATCAAACTCTGAAGATCTCTTTGAAAGCTGTGAAGATTCCCTTTGTTAGTCAACTCTTCTACCAATGAAGAAAAGGACCTTTCTAGTCTGATCAGCTCAGCTACCTCTGTTTTTTGTCTGTCCTATCTTGAGAACGTGGGTCTTCAGTTTTGTTAGCTGAATAAGGAAAGTCCACTCTGCAGTAGTCAAAGTACCTGAAACTCTTTCTTAGTTTTGGATACAACCAAACTGCATCAAGACAGACTGCTTGAAGACAAAAGGTTATCAACTCCAACGGCTCCTTTTGCAACGACTCTTTTCTAGTGGTATATATACTAGAAGGATCAGCTGCAACATATATACATTTATCAAGAATTGAACGTGCGCTGAACAAACTCTGAACTCTCTGATATACAAGCTCTGAACCTTTGTCAAGTGTTTTTGCACTTTAGCCAAATACTCTGTACTTTTTGTATTTGCTCTCTTTAGGTTCATCTCAGAGCACTTGTATATTTTTATATACTTTATTGTTACGTGTGTAACTTAAGCTTGTGTGCTTAAGTGTGAGACTTAAACTTGTGTGTTTAAGTGTGAAGTCTTAAGCTTGTGTGCTTGAGCATAGTTGTGAAGTCTCTTGCTTGTGTGCTTGAGCAGGTGTAATCTTGTGTGATTATAGTGAACTCCCTTGGAAGTGCAAGGGGACTGGACTACTCTCGTTTTGTGAGAGGAACCAGTATAAATTGCTTGTGTGTTTTTCTCTCTCTCTCTTGTTATTATTTGTGTTATTTATCCGCTGCAAACGTAGTTGAGTTAAGAACTTGAAAAAGTTTTAACTTAGCTAAAACACAATTCAACCCCCCCCTTCTTGTGTTTTCACACCTTCATTGTAACCCAGTTTCAACAATATAATTTGATATTTCTCCCATAGTTAATGAGTTAAAAGGTATCTCTCCGTTGTAGTTTTGTCTAATATTACTTTTAACTTTTTCTGCAAATAATCTAGGTAATCCACTAATGAATCTTTCTTTCCAATAAATGGCCGCTCCATCAGGACGCAGACATAACTTAGAAAGAAACATATCTTTATACCAACGGTAATCCGACATAGTTGGGCAATACAGATTTAATAATTGATCAGACGCTCTTTGTTGTAATTTTAAAGGTTCTCCTATAAAGAACTTAGTTATCGCATATAATAAGGTTGTAACACAAATTTCTTCATTCGTTTCTAATTTAACTGCCGAATCGATTTTAAACTTATCTTCCTCACTGAGGATATTATCCCACCAACCTTTTAATTGACCAGTAAATCCCATTACTAGCATATCTTTTGTTTTTCTATCTGAATTCTTTTTAATCTTGAAGGCAGTAGCTGCCATGGTCATGTTTTGAATAATATTTAATATATGTTGCTCAGATGCACCATCTATGTTCCACTCTATAATACAGTCTCCGGAGTAACTATCTCCGATGAAACTATTTCTTTCCTCAAACTGAACATCAGCAAAGGAAGGCCTAGGATAATAATTTCGGGTTTTAGGCCGAGGGGCCTTGTCTAAACGAGAAATAATATTCTCTTCTTCATTTCCAAACGATAGAGTGTTAATTTTAACTTCTGATGTCGATCCTATATTTAAGACTTTTAATCTATCTACTAATTCATCTAATTTCTGCTCTGGATTAAATCCTAGAGTTAAATCTTTAATTTCTTTATATGTAGGTATATTATAATGATAGATTGGCCTAGTAGGGTCAGATATTTTAGTTTCTAAAGTTTCTGGTAAAAACTGTTCAACTCTATCTAATTGTTGCGCCATGGTGTGTAATATTTGATTAGTGTAATTTAGTTGACTATGAATATTATTTATATCTTTCTTTTGTTCTGTAGAGTTAATTATAACTTTAAAAGGCGAGGCTTCTATTTCGATGTTTTCTTTAGGTGGCGTAATTTTAATGGCTTCAAGAGGAGGATGAATAGCTTCAACTATCTCCTTCCTTGACGTTTTCCATTTAATACTTAGTCTAGTTTTAGTATTTAAAAATAATTTTTTAGCATAAGGATTTAGTATGTTATTATCTAAACAGTATAATTCAAACCATGTAAAAAAGTAAATATTCACTTCATGATGTTCTAAGAATTGATAAAATAACTTTAGATATAAACTTCTTTTTTCTTCCGGAAAGGTATCAAAATACCATTTACGTTTTTCTTTATTATAATCAGCTAAAAAATCTTCTCTAATCCAAGCTTTATCAATTTCAAAAGGTTCTTCTGCATTAATCATCCCTAATATTTGAGATTCAGTAGGTGAAGGAGATCTACTGATTCTCTCTTGATAAATAGGTTGTGGTATTGTTGGAGCAAAATTTACTCCTGCTAAGTTTAATCTAATTGTGGAGTCTACAGAACGTCTAGCAGAGGAAGATCCTATGCTTGGCGACTGATTGTATCTAAACGATTGACTTCTATTCATTCTAATTCTAATGTTTCCATCTTGATCAGTAATAATATCTCTAATAGATCTTGATTCTAGTTTTTCTGGTTGCGTAGTATTTTCTATTATCCACTCTTCTGGAATTTTCTCTTTTAATTCTGAAATGGTTAATATTTTCGGGGTAATTACACTGGATTTCTTTAGATTAGCCTCTATAATACAGGTTTCATTTCTAGGTGTAGATCTTAAAGATTTATAATTGTAGTTAACATTGGTAACCTTATAGGTTATTCTAGTAATAATATCTACATTAGATATTCCTTCAGTAAAGTTATCATTTTGATGTTGGACGCAAATGACTAAGGATGAACTTGTAATCTCATCATTTAAACTCATCGAGTAATTTGGGTAACAATTAAAATAAACAGGACCATCATTAAGATTAGATTCTAACATGGCTATAACAGAGTCATGAAAGTCTCTAATTCTAGAATCTCGTAAAATTAGTAATATGGGTGAATTTAATCCTAGTTTATGTAAGGGTTTTACCGCCACTTGAACTAGACCCAAGTGGATGTATCTGAATCCATCTTTATAATGTTGGTCTAATAGTTTTTTATCTAATAACGTAAAAGTTTCTTGTTTATTTTTTACATTTCTAGCTTGTTCTAAAGTATGTATAATTTTTTGACTTTTAAAATCGAAGGTACTAATCTTATAAACTTCATTTAACTTAATCTCTGGCATATTCCAATTAATTAGTTTATTTTCCATTTCTTGTACCTCTAATTCTTGATTTTGAAAAGTATCTTGGTTTAAGGTTGTTTCAGTACCTGAGGAAGTAGGCGGGACTAAAGTTCTGTTAGACCTACTACTTCTACCACTAACACTGCTCCAAGCCCTATTTAGTAACCGAGACATCTCTGAATTAAGTTTTTAAAATTTATACAGATTGACCTTGAATTTTTATTTCAAAATTTTCTTATCTTTTCTTTACTATGTGACTCTCTCTCCTCCCCTTATTTTTGTTTAAGCTTTAGATGAATATACAACTAGGCTAAACCAACGGTTTCACTGCCCTACCCTCGGGTCTTACTACCTGGACCACCCAGCTATTCAGCATATTCTTCTAAAACAGGCCAACACTCAGGGTTGTGGTTTGAATCACGTTAGCAAAAATAAGTAAAAAAAAAAAAATTGAAAGTAAATATTCAAAGTGCAAACTATAACAATCTTAAAATTTATTAACTCAGGAGGTCTCAGAACCGTTAAGGCTCTGATACCAGAATAATTCGGAGAAAATAAACATAATCCAAACAAAAGTATTGTATGATGAAAATAGTGGTAAAAGATTAATAAATATTGTAGTAGTTATACCATTTTCATTTACTTTAAAGGGATAAAGTAAGGTTAAGAAAGGTGTTCCTAATATAATTTCTTCTGTAATATTTTTAACTAATAGAAAGGAGGTTATATAACAAATTTTTTCTTTACAAACTTTAGCGTTGGATAACTTATACGAAACTTGTAATCTATTACTTAAATCTTTTTGTTAGGTATAGGATACCTAATCCATTTTAATGCTTTGTTTAATGGTTTATAATTTATTACTAATCTAGGACTTCCTCGTTCTAATTCGGACGCATTAATAACATAAAATGCCGAACAGCTCCAAGGAGATTTACTAGGCCTAATTAAGCCTTTATCTAAGTAATCTTGTATTTCTTTTTTACAATAATCTAGGTGTTCTTGATTCATTTGTATTGGACGAGCCCTAGTGGGTATATTTATTTCTTTAAAGTCTGATTCATAAGGTAAAGAGACAGTATGTACCTTTCTTTTCCAGAATGCATTGGGTTGTTCTGAACAAAGATGTTTCTTAAATTTCTCTAAAACATTATCAATTTTTTCTTTAATATTGGGTGTTTTTATTTGGTCTTCTACTCTCTTTAAACGTATTTCCTTATTAATAAAATTAATTTGTTTTTTCTTTTTATTTATTAAATTAATTTGAGATATAGCTTTTTCTTGTACAAAGCTATTAATCAATACTTTTGATCAAAACAAGATATATGAATAATGCACTTAGTCAAAATAGATCATTTAAAATGGGAGGGAATATAATTTTGACACGTTTCACATTTTTTGAACATAATATTAACATATATAAGTTTAACATAATAATAGATTGTCATGATATTAAAATGAACATAAATTGGTCATCCAAGTCTAAAATAAAACAAAATTAGAATGATGAAGAAATTTTGTTTTTATTTTAAAAGACTGAAATTAAAATTCACTATATTTTTCAAGCATGCAAATTTTATTTTAAAAAATAATAATAATTAAGAACTAATTTTAAAAACAAATATCATACAGTTCTATTAGATCTACAATTTTAAAAGATTTCAGCAAAGGAGGAGATGAGAACGCGAGATCCAAAACAACTCAGTCAAATTACTTACTTGTTCACATTTGGACAATGCATTGTGCAGCCAGCTAACATATTCTCTTTCTCTAGCTAGGAATTCATTGACTTTTATTGAAAAAAATGATGTCTCAAGCTCTCGCTCCTTATTATAAGCTTTTATTTATTGTCATTTTTTATGCATATTATGAAAATTGTATATTATGTTAGGATGCTCAATTGTGTTAGTTGTTTAGTCCAATTATGTGTATAAATGTTGTTTAGTTGGTTGCTTGGGCCTTAAGGAAAGCTGGCCTGCAGCTTGGCCTGCAGCTTGCCTGCGCGCGCGTGCTTGGCTTGAACCTGCTGGCCTGCGTGCCTTGCCTTAAGCCTAAGCTGTTTGTGTTTGGGACATTGCCTATATAAAGGCTTGTATTGTTGTGAGAGATTAATGAGAAGTACAGTTTTACTTCAACAATTGGTATCAGTATACCTTTTGGAAACGATCCAAACCCTTTCTTTGTCTAATAACCGTAGTTAGTTACACAAAGAACCAAAGTTAGTTACAACCAATTTTCTTGCCTTTGTTAACTGATTTTCTTGTTAAGAATCCTTCTGTTCGTTTAAAGGACACTTCACTTAGTGATGAAATACAAAAGCAAGTATTTTCGTTATATCGTATCCACAGAGACTAGTGTGATATCAAACGTTGATTTGCAATTTCCATGATTTTAAGTACGGGTTTTTGTAAGATTTGTTTTGAAAACATAAAAGTGCGATTGGATAAAAGGATTTAAACTTTCGGATAATAAAAAGTTGTCGGAACTAGATTCATTATCTCGTTAGCATGTATCAATCAACCTCACTATATATATTTCATTTACCAATCATTATTATCACATATCACACATCGAACGTATCCGTGTCCGGATTACGCCGTGAAATCTATTATATCTATCAACGTTCGATGTCTCGAATCATTAATCGACATAATAGCATTAAGATCTGATATTTGACGTGATTACTAAACTCGACATCTATGTCTAAAAATTGAAGTTTAATAAGTGATTATCTTTTACTCTTGATTCAAACAATATATGTCTATGTTGTTCAAATCTTTTAGAAATAGACAATTAAAACAAGATAACACTTTATAATGATTGATAAAGAAAACACATATATTAAGATTAAAGTGACTACATGTTCACAAAATAACTACATCTAATCCCAACAACAAAGGAATTTAGCTAGACATGATAAAAGTAAACTTACAAGAAAAAGGGATGAAGAACATCTCTTGATTTCTCAAGTACAATGATGAATCCACCTTCAAGAACTCTTAAAACTAATGTTACTTGTATATCTGAACTATTACAAAACTCTATATCTAAGAAAATGGCTTCTGAGCTCTATTTATAGATTTTCAGGACAGTGGAGTTCGCTAAGCGAAATGACGTTCGCTGAGCGAACTAGTTACTTAAGCAAGGGGTTTCTTGACACGTAGCAAAAGGCTTGACTCATCACTTTGTTCGCCGATGCTCGCTATGTCTCGCTAACCGACCCTTCCTCCCGGGTTGTGCTCGCCATCTCTCGCTATCTTTCGCTGAGCGAACGTTTAGTTTGCTATCCTACTCGCTGAATCTCGCTGAAGCTCGCCATGGACCCTTAACCCACTGGTTTAGTTCGCTGTAGCTCGCTATGGCTTCGCTGAGGGAAGGCTTCAAAACCTGCTTTTCTAGCCATTCCTAACAAAAATGCCTTGGGATCAATTCCTCTTTGATTTAATGTTATATTTACACCAAAAAGGGGTTTTAATCAAGATTTCTTCATAAAAGTATTGGTAAGTGCTCATAATTCATGATACAATATAACTAAAATTGGGCACTTATCAAATCTCCACAACTTAGGACTTTGTTTGTCCTCAAACAAAAGGTAAAATTTCAACAATACAAGCTCAAAATTTTAAATCTCAGGAAAGGTTTGTAATCAATCAAAGTTTTTGAAATTTCTTTTCCTAAGCATGAGTAAAACAATGCCTACTCAAGACTATTCCTTAAAACATTTCAAAAAAACAAAGCATGATCATGAATTGATTGCTATGTCTAAGCAAAATTCTCAACATCTTTATCAAACAATCAAGACTCAAGTGTTATCAAAAATTTCTCACCCATATATCACTCAAGGTAAGTGTTTCACTCAATCCAAACAAAGTGTATGCAACAATTCAATTCAAACATTTATCATAGCAATGTCACAAAACATGTCGTCAATCGTGGATCACTAAGGACTTTATTTAAGCTTGTAACGGGGCTGGGCTACAAAAAATCATTGTTTTTCTTTGGAATTCAAAAGGCCTCAAGGATAAGAGAGCAATAACAAAACTTTACAGAACTTCAAATTCATTACAAATTTCGCATTCATCTACTCCCTTTCTTTCCTTTCTCCCCTATTTCATTGGTGATTCTTTTCTTTCTTTACAATGACACTTTCTTCACAAAATTTTTCTTTTTCTTTCTTTTTGTGTCAATCTTTTATTTTCAACATTTTTCTCTTTTCAATCACCCAATCCACTACTTTTCCAAATCATTTTTATGACATTTGTAACCTACTTCTCCCCAACTTGAATCTTAACATGACCCTAATTGAAATACAATTGCTCTCCTATCCTAAGACAAGGGTAGAGTAGTTGTTTTTCCATTCTTTTGGTTTCAGGGTTTATAAAACAAACAATTTTCAAAATTTTAAGGCTCAACAGGGGACACAAAAGATCACTATCTCACAAGGTAGGTTAAGTTTGGCCAAGTAGTTATCACTCAAAAAAGAAACAGGGCCTTGATCATATCCACAATATCAAACACATTAGTGACAGCAAGATTAAGTTAAAATCAAATGAGCACACATCATTGCTGGCTCTCAAAAATTTATGTAAACAATGGAAAGTTCACACATTCTCACCCGGCTAGGTTGATAACACAAGCTTCAATCATGTTCAACAAAAACATTGAAAATCATCTTAGAACAATCAACACAATTCAAAACCATGTTAGGTTCCTAAGCCTATTTCAAGGACTAATCAAGAAGTTTTGACATGAAGTTTCACAAAACATATTCAACATGCTTGATTATTGATTTACCACAAACCTAACTTCAGATTTTTCCTAATCATGTGAGCTTGTTTGCAAAAAGCTATTCACAATATTCACACTACTTAAAAACTTGTCACCAAATATTTAAACATTAAACTTAAAAATTTCCAAAAGACATTGTCTCAAACATTGTCAGGTACCACACCACATGTTCAAAATACAAAAGCTTAACACAACCACATAAAACACAATTTAAATTTGTTCACAACAAAAACAACTAAATAAACCAAAAAGAAATAAATGACTGAAAGCTTGTAAATTTTCACTCATTTTGGTGAGCTTTCAGTCATCATCTGAATCTGCTTCTTCTTCATCTTCTCCTGCCATGCTTGCATCACCCTCACCACCATCATCTTCTTCATCATCATCATCCATACCAGCTTCTTCACCAGCATCAGCATTTGGTGCCATCCCTCCTCCAATGAAAGTAGGCCTGACCTCAGGCCAATGAACATAGGATTGAAAATCCTCAGGGTTCATTACCGGCTAGCCTGTATGCGTCCGATAAATGGACTCATGAACAGCTGTCATTGCCCTATAACCTGCATCATTCTGATCATACAAGTGAGTGAAGAAGTTATAAAAATTTTGATCCGAGAATCCGGAGGTGGCTGGTTGAGTAGGTGGCTGTGGTGGTGGTGGTTGTTGTGCCCTTCTTCTCTTTGGCTTGCAGTAGCGGTCAACATAGTCATCATTGATGGTGGGAATTTCCTCATTCCCAATCTGAGGAAGATGCAATCTATTGGCCGAGCACAATCCCATAATGAGACATGGGAAACCTAGAGGACTCGTGCTCTTTACCTTGGATGACCTAAGTGCCCTATCCGTGTGGCCACTCAAAACAATTTCTTTCATCCATCTAGAAATTATTCCCGCCACATCAATTTCCAAGTCCTCATTTATGTAATGGATGAGGCCTAAAATGTTCATTGGGGCATCTGAAGGGTGGGAGTTAGGCTGGATGTTGTACAACACAAGGTTAAACAGCAGCACAGTAAAGGTTTTCATATCCTCTCGCATTGCCCTTAAAGGTGTTTAGGTTGCATTGTAGATGAGGTCAGTGTTTGGTCTAAGCAGCTTCCTTCTCATAGACTGAGCATCCCAAGTTCCCCGATTCCTTTGTTTTTGGTATGCACATAATGTTTCATTGTCTGGCAAAGTGAATGGGTTTCCAAGGTATGTATTGATGGCATCGCGGTCGAATCGGATGGTGCGACCACGAACCATGGTGGTGTAGGGGAAAGGTTCGTCACCTTCTAGGAGAGCATTAGCATAGAATTCTCTTACTATGACCGGGTTGTAGGTAGATGGTGGGTGTACAATTTTGTCCCAACCCCGGAGTTGAACAATTCTCTCAAATTTCTCATAATCCCCATGCTCAAAGATCTCAAAGTTCCTTTCACTCCAGATTTTTCGCCCTTCAAGTACCTTATACCGTTCAAATTGTTCTTGACCCTTGAATCGGTTCATGTCCCAATCTTGTGGTTGGTGGGAAGAACTTGCGATAGTTTTCTGTTTCTTACCAGCTGAAGGCTTCTTTGGTGCCATTTCCTAAAATAAAATCTAATTAGATAACACAATAACAGGGCACAATCAAAGAAAAATAGTTGCAGGTTCTGCAGGTGTTCGCTCAGCGAAGGCTCAGCGAAGGCTGGCCAAAACAAATTTTTGTCAGGTTCGCAAACCTTGGCTTAGCGAGGGCGCAGCGAAATCAAACATGAAATTTTTCTTCAGGGTCGCAGGCGCTCGCTAAGCTAAGGCAAAGCGAAGGGTTGCGAACACAATATTTGCAGAAAACATGGTAAATCAACTAGATCTGGATTTTTAAGCATTCTAATCATTTCAATCATCATAAACCTTATAAAAGGAACCAAACTCATGCAAATCTTAACATTTAGAGTGTATTCAAACCTATTCCTAAGATACTTGTGCAAAACTACCATAAATAATCACTTTTCAATTTGAATTTTAAACCTATAAAAGTAAGAGTTGAAAAGGATTTCATACCTGAGTAGTGATGTAGAGATGGGATGCACTAAGTGATGAATGAATGAGTGGGTGTTTGTTTGAGAGTAGAGAGAAATTTTTGTGAAAGAAGAGGTTGTAAAGGAGAGGTTTGGAGTGAAATGAGAGGATAAGATGGAGGAGAATGTTGTTTTAGGGTTTGGAATGTTTTGAAAACCGTGTTTGTGGTAGTGGGTGGTGAGGTGGAAACATTTTGGGCCAGCTGTCCGTTTAAAATTGAAGTTCAGGATTCGCAGAGTTCGCTGAGCGAATATAATGTTCGCTGAGCGAACCATACCAGAAAAAAATCTGCTGAATCCTTTGGCACAGCTTACACCAAACATGTTCCTACCATCAAAATTATATTATGCATGCTAAAACATTTAAATTACTTACAAAATTGGGTTGTCTCCCAACAAGCGCTTGTTTAACGTCATTAGCTCGACGTTCTTTTTGGAGCTTCAAGGATCGGAAAGTGGGATTTTGGTAGTGACACGATCAAATTCACCACCAAAATAGAGCTTCAATCTTTGACCATTCACAGTCCATGTGTCATTGGTAGCTGGATCTTCCAACACAACTGCACCATATGGTTTCACTTCATGGATTTTGAAAGGACCGGACCATTTGGATTTAAGCTTTCCCGGAAATAACTTCAATCTTGAGTTGAAAAGCAAAACCATTTGGCCTGGCCTAAATTCTTTTTCAACAAGCCGTTTATCATGATAGCTTTTGACCTTCTCTTTGTACAGCTTAGAAGATTCATAAGCTTGGCATCTCAATTCATCCAACTGTTGTAGCTAAACTTTTCTTTTCTCTCCGGCTTGGCTTTCATCAAAATTCAAAAATTTCAAAGCCCAATAGGCTTTATGCTCAAGTTCCACCGGAAGATGACATGCCTTACCATATACCATCTGAAAAGGCGTAAGGCCTATTGGTGCTTTGAAAGCTGTCCGATATGCCCATAATGCCGCGTCTAACTTCAATGACCAATCTTTTCTTGATGCGGACACAGTTTTTTCAAGAATTTTCTTTATTTCACGATTTGAAACTTCTGCTTGTCCGTTGGTCTGAGGATGGTATGGTGATGCTACTTTGTGCTTGACTCCATATGCTCAAGTGCTTTTGCTAGTGGAGAATTGCAAAAATGTGACCCTCCATCACTGATAAGCACACGAGGTGTTCCAAAGCGGGTGAAAATGTTTCTTTTTAGAAATTTTATCACCGTTTTGCCATCAGCTTTTGGTGACGCAATTGCCTCTACCCACTTGGACACATAGTCTACTGCCACAAGAATGTATTCATTTGAAAATGATGATGGAAAAGGGCCCATGAAATCAATGCCCCAGCAATCAAATACTTCAACAACATGCATGTTTTGAAGTGGCATTTCATTGCGCCTTGAAATTCCACCTATTCTTTGACAGTTATCACATCTCCGAGCATGTTCATAAGTGTCTTTGAACAAACTCGGCCAAAAGAATCCTGACTGCAAATTTTTTGCTGCTGTTCTCTCTCCATTATAATGGCCTCCATATGGTGAGTTATGACAATGCCACATGATGCTTGTGGCTTCCTCTTTGGTAACACATCTCCTCAACAAGTTGTCTGCTCCAATTTTAAACAAATAAGGATCATCCCAAACATATTGATTTGCCTCACGGAGGAACTTTTTCTTTTGGTGCCAATTGAGATCATCCGGTATTAATCCGGATACTTTGAAATTAGCCATATCAGCAAACCATGGCCTTTCTTGCACCATAAGCAGTTTTTCATCGGGGAATTCTTCAAGAACCTCACGTTCATGTTTGGTTACCTCAGTGTTTACAAGTCTTGATAAGTGATCAGCTACCAAGTTTTCTGTTCCCTTTTTATCTTTTATCTCAAGATCAAACTCTTGTAGTAAGAGCATCCACCGAATGAGTCTCGGCTTAGAATCAGCTTTTGTAATCAAATACTTGATAGCTGCATGGTCAGTATACACAACAATCTTTGAACCAATCAAATAAGAACGAAATTTCTCAAGTGCATACACTATAGCAAGCAATTCTTTCTCGGTTGTTGCATAGTTAACTTGTGCATCATTTAATACTTTGCTTGCATAGTGTATAGCATGAAAAATTTTGTTCTTTCTTTGTCCAAGGACTGCACCAACTGCATAATCACTAGCATCACACATCAATTCAAATTCAAGTTTCCAATCGGGTGCTATGATTATGGGTGCAGTCACCAATCTTTCTTTCAATTCATTAAAAGCAAGTAAACATTCATCATCAATTTTAAAAGATGTACCTTTGTTAAGCAGATTGCTTAATGGTTTGGCAATTTTGGAAAAATCTTTGATGAATCTTCGGTAGAAACCGGCATGACCTAGAAAACTTCTGATTCCTTTGACATTTACCGGAGGAGGGAGCTTTTCAATGACCTCCACCTTTGCTTTATCCACTTCAATACCCTTGGAAGAGATCTTGTGACCAAGAACAATACCTTCGGTCACCATGAAATGACACTTCTCCCAATTAAGAACCAGATTTGTTTCAACACACCGCTTCAGTACGGTGTCCAAATTCTTCAAACAATGTTGAAATGACGGACCGAACACGGAGAAATCATCCATAAACACCTCAATGCATTTCTCTATTAAGTCAGAAAAAATTGCTTGCATACACCGTTGAAATGTTGCCGGTGCATTGCACAATCCGAAAGGCATTCTTCTATAAGCAAAAACACCGAAAGGACATGTGAAAGCTGTTTTTTCATGATCCTCGGGGTTGACTGAAATCTGATTGTACCCCGAATAACCATCCAAAAAGCAATAGAATTCTTGACCTGACAACCTTTCTAACATTTGATCCATGAATGGCAATGGAAAATGATCTTTTCTGGTTGCTTTGTTGAGTCTCCGGTAGTCTATACACATCCGCCAACCTGTGACTGTTCTTGACGGTATCAACTCATTCTTGTCATTTGTGATTACCGTCATCCCACCTTTCTTCGGGACCACCTGGACCGGACTCACCCAAGCACTGTCAGAAATAGGGTAAATCATGCCAGCTTCAAGCAACTTCACTACCTCCTTTCGCACCACCTCTTTCATTGTTGGATTTAATCGATGTTGAGGTTGAGCAACAGGTTTGTAATCATCTTCCATCATAATATTATGCATACAATAAGATGGACTAATACCTTTGAGATCGGATAAAGACCACCCGATTGCTTCTTTGTTTTCTTTCAGAATTTGAATCAAGCTTTTTTCTTCATCAGCTGACAATGAGTTGCTAATGATCACCGGCTTCTTTTCTTCTTCTTCAAGGAATGCATACTTGAGATGAGATGGTAATGTTTTCAACTCAAGCTTTACTTCACCCGGTCTTTCATCATTCTTAAGCTCCTCAATCTTTGCTTCTAAAGGAGTTACTTCCTTCAAATCATCCAGCTGCTTCAGAAAACTCTCAACTTCTTCTTCTTTCTCAGGATCAAGTGCTTCAAAACTTTCAGTTAGGGCTTGTTCAAGTGATGAAGGTTGATGTGCTTGTTTCCTCACATCTAAGATGGCTTCATCAGTAGCATCTAACTTAAAACATATATCCTTCTCATTTGGATGCTTAATAGCTTCCCACAGATTGAAGCTAACTTCCTCATCTTGTACTCGAACTTTCATCACCCCGTCATCAATATCTATCATCATACGAGCTGTCTTCATAAAAGGCCTTCCAAGAATCAACGGAACATCGTCATCCTCTTCAATATCCATCACCACAAAGTCAATCGGAAACATGAACTTATCAACCTTTACAAGAACATCTTCCGCCATTCCCGAAGGACGTGTGATTGACTTGTCAGCTAGCTGTAGTGTCATTCTTGTTCGGGTAACATCAAGACCACCAATCCGTTTAATTACTGATAACGGAATGAGGTTAATGCTTGACCCTAGATCAATGAGAGCTTTTCCAACATTCACATTACCAATGGTAACCGGCAACGTGACTCTTCCCGGATCTTATTCTTTTGTCGGAAGAGTGCGTTGAATGATAGCACTGCAGCTTGCATCTAACTGGATAACTTCATCATCATCAAACTTTCTCTTTTTTGTAAGAATATCTTTCATAAACTTTGCATACGTCGGCATCTGCTCTAAGGCCTCGGCAAATGGAATGTTTATTTGCAATCTTTTGAATATGTCGAGAAACCTTGCATATTGCCTTTCCTTGTCTTTCTTTGATGGAGCATGTGGATATGGTAAGTGTTGAACAGGTGGATTTTTCTGAATACTTTTCTCTTCTCTTGCCTTTTGTTTCTTTTTCCTCTTCTCCTCACTTACTTCTCCCTCAAGCTCTTCTTCTTTTTCATTTTTTTCATTTTTTTGATTTTCAACTAAATCTCCCTCATTATTTTCTTCAACTCCCTTCTCACTTTCTTCTACTAAATCTCCCTCCTTTTCTTTCCTTGTCAAAACCTCCTCTTCAGTGTTCAGATTGTCACTGATTCCCTTGCCTACCTCCTTACCACTTCGAGTTGTGACAGACTTACATTGCTCTTTTGGATTTGGTTCGGTATTTGCTGCAAATGATCCTCCTTGATTCTTGTTATTGGCCATTTCTCTTGCTATTTGACCAATCTGAGTTTCAAGATTTCTTAACACCGCGTCATTCCCTCGTTGGTATGTCTGCATTTGTTGGTGTTGTTGTTGGTTATGCTTTGTCTGCATCTCCATGAACGATTTCAAAGTCTCTTCTAAGTTTGCTTGTTGAGACTGTTGTGGAGGTGGTTGACTGTAATTTTCATATTGTTTTTGCCTATTTGATGAACCAACATCTTGTCTCCAACCTTGGCCATAGTTTGAATTGTTACCTCTTTGATAGCCAGTATTTTGGTACTGACCTTGCCTTTGTTGAGCTCCCATGAAATTCACTTCCTCATTAGACGGAGGACAATGACCTGTAGGATGATCTCCGGTACACAATTCACACGTTGCAACCTGTTTAGCTTTAGTTGACACTTCTTGAAGAGTCATCAACTTTGACATTTGTTTAGATAACTCCTCCACTGTGTTGGTAAGAAGTTTATTTTGAGCTAATACAACATCTGACGGATCAAGTTCAAGAATCCCAGGCTTCCTTTGAGTTTTGCTGCGTTCACTTTGTCGATCACTAAGTGACATTTTTTCAATGATGGTCGTAGCATCTGCAGCACTTAATGATAAAAGAGAACCACCTGCTGTTGCATCTAAAAGGAGCTTTGAATCCTGCAAAAGACCATTTCTAAAAATATGAATTTGGGTTAGTTCATCAAATCCATGATTAGGGCATTTACGCAGCATTGCTTTGTATCGATCCCATGCTTCACATAGAGTCTCATTGGAGCCTTAAGAAAACACCGCGATTGATGTCTTTGAATCCATGAATTTATGATGTGGAAAGAACCGATCAAGAAACTTCTCTTCCAAGGTATTCCAATTTGTCATAACTTGAGCTGGTAAATCAAGGTACCAATCTTTGGCCTTTCCTATCAATGAATGTGGAAACATTCTCATGAACACCGCTTCCTCCTCCGCTTCAGGAGCACCAAGTGAACCAGCAATTTCATAGAATTTGACCAAATGGTTGTACGGATCTTCATGTGACAAACCTGTAAAAGGGTTAGCATATAACAATTGCAAGAGTCCGGTTTTCATCTCCGTTTGTCTTGCACCTCTGGGAGGCCTTGCAAGATGAGCAAGTCTCCGTGGACTGTTGTGACATGGCCTTATACCGGCACCTTCGTTACGTGGCGGATCGTCAGCCATCTCTTCGGAGATTGAGGATGTTGAAGAAATAGAAGTTGAAGTTCCTTCTTGCAGCTTCTTTTGTTTGGCTAGTTGTTTTCTTTTCTTTCTTTGACTGTTGTTTCTCCTTGCTGTTCTTTCGATTTCTGGATCAAAAAGTAAATTCTCTGCAGAAAACTTTCCTCGCATAAACAGGACAACAATCTAACCAGACAAGTTAGCGTGCACAAAGGATAATAAATAATAAAAAAGTACAAAATTGCTTAAAACGACAGAAATCATAATCAAACTTATCAATATCAAACGCCAGTCCCCGGCAACGGCGCCATTTGATGAAATACAAAAGCAAGTATTTTCGTTATATCGTATCCACAGAGACTAGTGTGATATCAAACGTTGATTTGCAATTTCCATGATTTTAAGTACGGGTTTTTGTAAGATTTGTTTTGAAAACATAAAAGTGCGATTGGATAAAAGGATTTAAACTTTCGGATAATAAAAAGTTGTCGGAACTAGATTCATTATCTCGTTAGCATGTATCAATCAACCTCACTATATATATTTCATTTACCAATCATTATTATCACATATCACACATCGAACGTATCCGTGTCCGGATTACGCCGTGAAATCTATTATATCTATCAACGTTCGATGTCTCGAATCATTAATCGACATAATAGCATTAAGATCTGATATTTGACGTGATTACTAAACTCGACATCTATGTCTAAACATTGAAGTTTAATAAGTGATTATCTTTTACTCTTGATTCAAACAATATATGTCTATGTTGTTCAAATCTTTTAGAAATAGACAATTAAAACAAGATAACACTTTATAATGATTGATAAAGAAAACACATATATTAAGATTAAAGTGACTACATGTTCACAAAATAACTACATCTAATCCCAACAACAAAGGAATTTAGCTAGACATGATAAAAGTAAACTTACAAGAAAAAGGGATGAAGAACATCTCTTGATTTCTCAAGTACAATGATGAATCCACCTTCAAGAACTCTTAAAACTAATGTTACTTGTATTTCTGAACTATTACAAAACTCTATATCTAAGAAAATGGCTTCTGAGCTCTATTTATAGATTTTCAGGACAGTGGAGTTCGCTAAGCGAAATGACGTTCGCTGAGCGAACTAGTTACTTAAGCAAGGGGTTTCTTGACACGTAGCAAAAGGCTTGACTCATCACTTTGTTCGCCGATGCTCGCTATGTCTCGCTAACCGACCCTTCCTCCCGGGTTGTGCTCGCCATCTCTCGCTATCTTTCGCTGAGCGAACGTTTAGTTTGCTATCCTGCTCGCTGAATCTCGCTGAAGCTCGCCATGGACCCTTAACCCACTGGTTTAGTTCGCTGTAGCTCGCTATGGCTTCGCTGAGCGAAGGCTTCAAAACCTGCTTTTCTAGCCATTCCTAACAAAAATGCCTTGGGATCAATTCCTCTTTGATTTAATGTTATATTTACACCAAAAGGGGTTTTAATCAAGATTTCTTCATAAAAGTATTGGTAAGTGCTCATAATTCATGATACAATATAACTAAAATTGGGCACTTATCACTTAGTAATAAATACAAGGGATGTGCCTACAACTCACTAGCTGAGCTATTGAAATTCCTCAAAACCCGTAGTTTGATAGAAGTATCAGGCTCGCGCCACTCTGAATTTGTGGAGCTATTACAAGATGTGCGCAGCTTTGCTTTTGATAAGGATTGGTTGGATGGTGTTGAGAGGCACGCCCTATTTCCTGAAATACAATTATCTCAAGAAGCCATGGAAAAATTATTGGATTCCGAGAAACGTGATGTGGAAGATCTTAAGCGTCAATTGGCATCCTCAGAAGCTGATTTGGAGAGTATCATTCAACAAAAGGCGGTTTTAAGAGCCCCTATTGGCTATTAGACAATATATTTTCTTGCACTTATATTCCTTCATTTCTAATTTGCTATGCTTTTTATTGTGTGTGTTATTGTCCTTCAATATTGTTTATTCCTTGAGTGTAAGGTTTCGTCATTTCTCATATGAAATGAACTTATGAACCGTATTATTATATGGGTCATGTTAACTTGTGCCCTAAGGGTACATGTTAAGCTACCTAAAAATAGAAATATAGCATTTAATGATACAAAACATTTAATGTTTAGATAATTGAATACACCACAAGTTCAATAAATTTTTTCCACATTTATCTTCTTAACATGTGCCCATAAGGGCACAAGTTAACATTCTCCTTATTATATTGGTGTATTTAAAAGTATGATTGAATGTTGTATGTAACGTTGATGAATTGTATGTTGCGGCACATTTTGCTATGTGTTTTGGTGATTATGAATTTCAACAATTGCCGATTAATCTGATGTAGGTTTGTGAAATCCAGTTTGTTTTGATGATGTTTTGATGTGGGTTTCTAGCTCACATGGGGACTTAGAGTAGTTTTGATGATGTTTTAATTTAACATGGACTTAAAGTAGGTTTGTGTTAAATTTGTTCACTAGCTTTCGTCTCTCGGTGTCAGAGTCGGCCCAGTAGAGTGTTTTGTCGTGGGTGTTCCTTCCGATATCTATGCATTTCATCGATCATATTTTTTTTTATCTGAATCGTATTGGTTGATTTCATTATAATATGCATTATTGATTTTTGAAATCTCATGTTTTCACCAGCAAGATAAGTAGCATTTATATACATTAGAGAGGTGGCATTTAACATGGACATGTGATGAATATTTTGCAAGTATACAAATAGTCGTTAAGTAATAAAATTTATAAAGTTCGTATCCGCAGAGATTGTTTCAATCTCGACAAAACAATTAAATTAGTTTAGGATTAATAATTAAAATGCAAAGGGGGGGAGTTTAACTTGGTTTGGATTTTTATCATAAACTTAAAAATAACTTAAAAATTGAATGAAAGAAAAGCGATTGATCCTTTTGGTTCATCTAATTACTACTTCTCTTGGTAATTTCATGTTTGATTACAAATTACTCAATTTACTTTCACGATTAGATTAAATCAAAAATGATTATGCCCAATGTCTTGGTAACATAATCCTCTCTCTTGATCATCGATTCCTAATGTCTTAGGTAATCTATGATCAATTGAGGTTTACAAACTTTAATCTTTTAATCTCAATTAACAATCTGAAATGTCTTAAGTGAAAGTTAATTGATCAATCATTCCTAGATCGATCATTCATTTCTATCGTCATAGTAAAACAAATAATTGAAATCATTACACAATTGATCAAGTCATGCAAAACATTAAGCACAAGGAATAATTGAAGAAACTAACTTCGTAATTCATATATCAAATCAAATGAGAATCACATGGTTCGAGAGAAATAGAAATCAGAATCCATAAGGACCAATCATGAGAATTTAGCTAGACATAACGGTGACAATAAACAACATAGAAAATAAAACAAAACCGGATAACATGATGATCCTGCTTGTTGCTACTGTCGTGCGTGATGCTCTTGTTGTTGTTGTTGTACCGTACGTGATGTGCTTCCTCTCCTCTTCAGTGATGCGTGATTCCCTTTTTCTTCTTGTTGTACGTGATCCGCTTTGCTGCCTGGTGTTCCTTCAGTGATGTCCTTGAATCCCCTTTTTCAAGTGCCAACCTAATTCCCTTTCTTCTTGGTTTTGGGTCAAGGCAAATGACCCATGTTTTCTTCTTGTAATTGGCCTAGCTTTTTCAAAGTCTTTCTCTTCTTTTACTATTTGTACCACACTTAACCATAAACCTATTATATTGAATCAAGAAAATAGAAACTACACCAAATATTATTTTAATAGAGAAAAATATTTAATTGACTCAATAAACTAAAATTTGCAATTTATTTAAAATGATTCTAAATTAAACACTAAACTAATAAAATTATATTAAAAACTTAATTAAAAAGACTCTAAAAATAACGACTGATGAAGATTCATCACAACCTCAAACTTAATCTGTTGTTTGTCCTCAAGGAACAATGCTTTCAAAAGAGTGCAACTCAACCTCAAACATGAAACCAAACATTCATGTTAATCTATCTCCGTAATCAATAACAAAACATGTCATTTTACAAAAATTATCATGCTCAAGGTCACTTTCATCTACTAACAACCAATCGGAAATTCAAAACAATTCATCCAACATTCATCCATCAAACTCAATTCTCTCTTCACACAATCTAGTCAAAATTCTCTCAAGTGTTTAGGGACATACACTCAATCAACACAATCTACACCTTTCTACCATAGGCTTGCAAGGACTCTAAAAATCGATCGACATACAATGAATATGCACCTTTCGAGGACTTTTCGGGTTATAGCGTGGCTTAGGTTTATTGAAGGGTGGATATTTTTGGGAAACTAGGTAAAAAAAACTTGAAGCTTATAAGATCACCTATTTCAAACAAAAGTGGACATATCAATTGATCCCCCAAAATCATCACATTCATACTAGAGAACTTAATTATCACAATATTTTTCCTCATGCAAATGAATTCACAATGTCTGAACTCATTCCATGCTCACTTTTTTTTTTTTCACAAAGAAGTCCCTCGACAAATTTTTTTTTTATTCATTTTTTTTTCAAACATGGTGTTATGCATTTTGCATTCTATTTATTTATTTTTCATTTCTTTCACCATTTCCTTTCTTTTCATGAGGGACATTCTCTTCATTTTTTTTTCACAAACTTTTTCAAAATATTTTTCTTTTAGTTCTCTAGTACCCCACCCCAAACTTAATAGGTTGCAAATCCCAAGAGCAACCCCAAACTTAATGATGAGCATTGTGCTCAAATAATAAGTTAGGTGATCAACTTCAAGAAAATCATTTTTTTTTATTTCTTTGTTTTGTAAAAATTATGTGGTTTTCAAAAAGAAGTAAGATCAAAACATTTTTCTTTCAATAAGGTTCAAAGGGGCTAGCAAGGGATAATAATATTCAAGGGTAGGCTACAAAGGCTCAAGCTCACAAAAACGTGCCTCGGTGCATTATTCATCGCAATCAATCAATCAAGAGAATTCAAGCAAGTTCTAGAGAATAGGAGAGACGTGGAACTCACATAGTCAAGAAAGAAATTCAAGTGTTTAGTCTCAAGACCTCACAGTTAGGATAACAGAGAAGAATTGGAGCCATTAGGAATCATGTTAAACAAACCGAAATCATTTCCTCAAAAATCATCAACAAACTAATATAACCATAGAGCAATCAATAATGTAAGTTGACAGTTACTACTTAGATGGAGAAAAAAACTAACAAGCACATTTTAGTTAAATGCTCAAAATCAAGTCGCACATAAAGTATTAACTCAAAAAGATAAGAATAGAGTAGTCACAAATTCATTCAACAGTGCTTTTTATTACTTAATAAAATGCAAAAATTAGAAGAAAATTAAAACCAAGTTACCTATCATGGGTTGCCTCCCAAGAAGCGCTTTTTTAACGTCATTAGCTTGACACCTCAACCACTGTTAGGGTGGCCTAAATGAGAGAAAGAACACATCATCCTTCTTTTTCTACTTATTGGTTAAGAATTCCATGAACTTAGCATAGAGAAGCAACTGTTCCCATCTTCCAACAACTAAGCTCTTGGAATTTGCACTTTCCCACCTTAGAGAAGAATGAAAAAAAAATTGCAACTGATTTCTCTCTTTAAATTCCATTGGTTGAGACTCAAATGTCACGTAGAGATCAACATGATTCATCACTCTTCTCATGTCATTCTTCTTGTTTTTCAATTTTTCTTCTTCTCCAATAGCATGATGTTTAATCTCCATCTCAACCAACTTCTCACACTCATTTGCCTTTTCAACAAGATTACCACACTCGAACCTCAAACACCAAACTATAGAGCTTTTAATTTGCCGTCAAATCCTAGGGCTCAACCCTAGATAGGTGGTGGAAATTACCAAGCTAGAGTATGGTAGGGGCAGAGGGGACATTCGGTGGAGCGATGAAATGCGTAGAGATCAGAAGGAACACCCACGGCGAAAACACTCTACTGGGCCAACACTAACACTGAGAGACGAAAGCTAGTGAACAAATTTAACACTTGTCCATGTTAAATATCCCATTAGACAAAGCCCTAAAATAGAATTTGACTCGTTATTTACTTTTGAGTCACTTCTAACTCATAAGTTTTTTTATTTTTATTTTGTTGACAAACAAATCATCTAAAAATCGTAAATACAACATTTATAGCAAGATACTTTAAATAAGTGAATAAGAAAGAGTATCAAAATTCGAACATTAATCCTCGTATGCATACAATATCTCTATTAACTGAACTATACTCCCAAAGGCAAATAGAAGCTTTATTTCTTTCCAAGAGAAAAAAACTATTTATAGCAGCATAGGACACAAATCAGCATTTCTCTTTAAAAAAAATAGTGCACAACATCAATCAATTCATATACAATTAGGACCAACATAACGAAATTTAAAATTTAAAAAATACACATTTTTCCGACACCCAAATACCTAAACTCACTCCAAAATACACTCACCAATGTCACCATTTAAAATAAGACAATACACTCACCATTAATTACTTCCAAAAAAAGATATTAGATTAATGATAACGCGACAACAATTAAAGGAAAATAAAACCACATGCAATTTTTGTAACCATACTTGATGAAAATATCTACTTAATAAATTCCATAACCCAAAAGCCAGAAAAATAACAAGCAAATTTAATGTCACTAAATCCAGATCCTAATGCTAATTCCATGAACTCATCTTTTGTTCTCTCTTTGCCTCCTGGATTTTGAGCCATCATCATGAGGTCAGCTTGGAAACCAGTTTTAGCTACCATTGTACTCTCAGGCAAAATAGGGATAATTGAATCCACAACAATCACTTTTCCATCATTTGGAATAGCTTTATGACAATTCTTCAATAACTTCAAGCAATGTTCATCACTCCAATCGTGAAGTATCCACTATAATAGTGCAAAAATTAAGTTGCTAAATTAGTAATTTACTTAACTAAAACATATTGAAAAATTCTTTAATACAAGTTTTGTTGGTTACGTACATTATGATCATGTAGGTAAAATTAATTCAAAATTTAAATTTAAGAGCAATTTTGAATATTTATGAAGAAAAAAAGATTAGATGGATTATTAATAGCTTAACCCACCTTCAAAAAAATAGCATCTCCATCGGGAACACTTTCAAACATATCTCCTCCCACATGTGTCACACCTGCAATATTAAAATAAGTAGTTTCGATATATATACTCAAATGTAGTAGCAAAAGCCTATGTCTTCTTCCTATATAATCAAATGTAATTTTGTCTTGGCATAACTCAGTTAAGAGGAATATTGTATGTAATAAGCAGGATCAGGGTTTAAACTAGTACTCCCATTTGATCAATTTTTTTTAAATAATGACAAAAATTTAATCACATATAAAATGAGAAATCCATCTCTAATTTTATCTTTAAATGTTAGACATCAAATATTGCGATTAATTTTACTTTTTTTAATCTCTAATTTCAGTCACTATTTTAACTTTTTCTTAAGTGAAGTGTCCCAGGTTTGAATTCGGGCTCTTGCATATATAGTGTGATATTCCTACAAACTGAGCTAAACTCACGGGGGCAAAAAGTTCTTCAAGGGGATTCAAACTCATATCCTTTCTAATACGTATATTTGTTAAAAATAAGTTAAAAAATGACAATTAAAATATTATACCGGGATAGGTAGGTGCATGTTCTAGGACGTGTGGCAAGTCAAAATTAACACCATGTATATTAGGATATTTAGAAGTAATTAACTTGATATTGATCCCAAGACCACCACCAACATCCACAAGCCTATTAATGTGCTCAAAACCTTCATAGATCTCAAGAACTCTCTTCATGACAATAGTAGTACAATTGACCATAGCATTGTTGAAAACATCATTAAACCTTGGATCTACAACTGGATATTCAAATGCATGCATGCCATAAACCCTATTGAATGGTATACCTCCTTCCATAATTGCTCCTTTCATTTCGGTCCTTTATTAAGTAAATTGAGAAAAATTATCATTATGAAATTTATGAAAGACAACAATCTTAGGTTCAATATATTAAAAAAGTAATATAGGTTTTATTTTATTTTTTAATATAGTAAATATTCAATTAGTATATATTTTCATGTACAATAAATATTTTTCAATGCGTGCAAGATAAACTAATTAAATACCCCAAATTTAATATTATTGTTATATAGAAAGAAAAAAAAAAAAACTAACCAGCTTCCCAAGAAAATTTTGTCCAAAGGCAGGTTTAATGTTGGTCCAAACGACACACCATCAATGTCCGTCACAAAATACTTAGAGACAGGGGCGAGGCTATAGAGCATCTGAGGAGACGTAAGCCCTTGTTGGTCTTCAGAAATCGAGCAATATAACATGGAGTGACTGGCCAATAATCTCAAAAGACGGTTTAACATTGTTGGTGCTTCTCGATTTTTTGATCCTATCTTAAATGCATATCGTTTGCAGAGAGCTTTGCGTCTTTTCCTTCTTGTGCTAAGATGTCGAAGATGCCAAGCTCAACTGCAGACCGGACGGTCAATGGAAGCATGATTGAAGAAATCAAGTTCAAAGCGAAAACTATGCCATCTTCATGTTGGACATCTCCTTCTTGTGAAATGTGGGATGCTTCACCTTTAATAGTTTCTTGCGAAGGAGACATAATAAGATTTGAATATGAGAGAGAGAGAGAGAGAGAGAGAGAGAGAGAGAGAGAGAGAGAGAGTATTAATTGAAGTTGCTTGTGTAATGCAAGTGCTTAGGAGAATGTATAAATAGTGTGTGGTGATCCGTTCTCATTAAAGACATGATGTTGCACGACCACTTGTAGTCTTGTAGAAATGATAATAAGGTGCACTTCATTATTCCCAATTATTGTTTGTGAGGAAATGATAATAAGGTGCACTTCATTATTCCCAATTATTGTTTGTGAGGAAATGATAATTATTTGGTGTAATAGAAAAAAAAAATTACATGTCCATAAATTCTAATTCAATCGATAGAAATGTCAATTGTTAGTTCAAAGTTTTGACTAAAGTTCAAACTCTGATCTTCACTTTATATATATGAATTTTCAACGACTTTATCATTTTGTCTATTTAATAAAAAAAATTGACGTAGTACGCACAAACATAATCTCAAACAATGGTATCAGAATTTCTTAAGAAATATATTTTGAAGTTATGTAAACTATCATCATTATCACATTGTGGTTGCAATTGGTAAATATTAAAAAAAACAATATACAATTGTGAAGACTTATTCTTAGATTAAATTTAATCAATCAATTATAAGGATTAATATAATCAATTGTCTATGAATTATTATTATTAATATAAATTATAATAAATCTTAGAATTGAGTTTCAGGCCTAACTCATCCTTAGAAAATCGGCTTGTAAGGTGAGGATTGCCTCTAGTATATAAACACTTAGTCAGACCATCTCTCAACCGATGTGGGACTCTTAACACACACCCTCACGCCAAGTACTATTGGGCTTGGTGCGTGGATATAAATGGTAGGTGGCTCGATAGAGGATACCTGATAACAGGTGGCCCAACGGATCGTGGAGAGGTTCTTATATCATCTTAGAAATTGAGTATCGGGCGTAACTCATCCGTACAAAATCGGCTTGTAAGGTGAGGATTACCTCTAGTATATAAACACTTAGTCAGGCCATCTCTCAACTGATGTGGGACTCTTAACAATCTTAGAATTGAGTATTGGGCCTAACTACTAACATTGAAAAAGAAAAAAGAAAAAAAAAACTAAAATTGATTTCAAATGTTTTAAATGTTTAATTTTACTTATTCTCTTATTTATTATGAGAGAGAATATTAAAAATAAGTAAGTTAGTTAAATTAAGAGTAATTAAACAAAAGTATACATGGAATACATTTAAATTTATAAGAGTATTAAATAAAAATAACTATGTAAAATATGTTTCCTTGGTCTGTGTAATTTTTTCAAAGTGTTCCTTATAAAAAGGACAAAAGGGAGTATTATATAAAAAATGTTATGTCAACACAAATTTTTAAACAAAAATACGTCAAACCTATATATGACTAACACTTTTTATTTTTTTAATACTTTTTATACGAATCGAGAACCACACATACTTAGAATACATTGTTGGAATTAATTTAATATTAATCATATAAAACATGCTCAACAATAAAGATTAAATATATAATCTTACTTTAATGCGGAAGCCAAATAACCATATAAGCATGTATATAAAACAGGATCTACGACATGTTGATTTATCAAATATCAGTATTAGGAATACTTGGATGAAGAATCCATGAGATTAACACGCCTGAAACACAAAGAAAGATAATCGGATGACAAGCACCAGTTGGCTTGTGGTTTCTTCCTCAACCCGGATTCCTTATGCCTTAAGCACTCTTCAGATGGGGAGAAGAGTTAATATGCGGTGCGTCCGGTATATTGAGGACCATAGCCTATATATAATGTAATTGCCAATTAAGGTTTTCATTATTCTGAAATGGGTCATCCTAACATTCACTCATATATTTAGCTCATATCCAATTAATTAATTTCTAAATAAAAATCTAATTAGCATTTTAACTTTATTTGATCACTTAATCAATTTAGACTCATAATTAATAAATAACTAATATAATTATATAAAGATATTGAAGGAAAATCGCATTTAAAACAGAGTGTAAAACGCAGCGGAAATTAAAATTTTCCTTCGATGGATCCTTGCGAATGGACATGATCAGGGTTTCGATTATTACCTTTGAAGAACAATTCCTCGATTCTGAATTGATCACAAGAACCGCACGATCGCAGCACCTCTAGCCGGTCCACACGAACAGTTTCCGTTCACCTCTTAGTGTTAGCTGCAAGACGACGGTAGAGGGAGATTTAGTGCGGTTAGGGTTTTAGAGAATATTAGGGTTTCTCTAAAATTCGTATTATTTGTGTAACCACAGACTGAATTGCATAAGACTATATTTATAGAGCTTCTTATGTTGTTTTCAGGCCAAAGCGGTTATTAGACTTCGCAAGCCCAATAACCTACTATTACTAATCGCACCCCACGAATAAGTCATACTTATTTCTCCCGTCATTAACTGTCCTTATGTGTGTGACCCTGTAGGTTCCTATGACGTTGGCAATAATATTAATCTCAATATTATAAACAGGGAGCGGTATCTAGCAACACATCACTGCTACCCAAGTCATAAGAATGTCACGTGATCTGACAAACCTTTCCGTGATAAATATCTTGTGTATAATTACCCTTTTACCCTTATGTCTATATTGAACACAAGGCATAGTACGTCACCCTTGTTAAGTTCAATATTGGGCCCATAGACATATCTCCTGTTATGTAGGAGGGGTAAATTCCATCTAGGTCACTCATGTCCCTTAGTATGATTCGTGGAATACCCATCAACCAACTTTATAGTCATCCTATTACGGATAACTTTGAATGGCGACAAAGTACTACACTCCTACATCTAGGGAACATAGTGGTTTCAGGTCGAAGGGTGGAATACACCACTTATCACTATGAGAATATCTTATGACATTTCATAACATACTATGTAGTATTCTCATGGTGGGTCAATCCGATATAAATATTACTCTTAATATTTATATCTATGTGAAGACTTGGTAACTCTTTATCTATGATCCGTGAGATGTGATCATCAGTCTACCAACATAATAGTCTCTATGTTTTGATGTTATCCCAATTCACAGCAAAGCTCGACTACGGATGTTTTAAGAATAGTGTTCTTATGTGTAATGGATTCTCACGATTAAGTCACACTTAACGTTCCATTCAATGAACTTACTATTCTAGGGACTCTATTATTATTTAACACATAAACATAATAAAGAAAAGCTTTTATTTAATAAGTGAATTATCCAATACAAGTATCATGCAATTATAAATAATTGGCCTCTAGGGCTTACACCAACAATCTCCCACTAGCACTAGAGCCAATCAGGCATACTCCTAATACCTATGCCCCTAGTGTGGCCCTCATGCTTCGGCTGAGCAAGAGGCTTTGTAAGTGGATCAGCAGCATTGTCAAGTGTTGGTACTCTGCATATCTTCACATCTCCTCTATCAATTATTTCTCGAATAAGATGATAGCGCCTGAGTATGTGTTTGGACTTTTGGTGAGATCTAGGTTCCTTAGCTTGTGCGATTGCACCATTGTTGTCACAAAATAATTCAATGGGATCCACAATGCTAGGGAATATGCCAAGTTCAGTAATGAACTTCTTTATCCAAACAGCTTCCTTTGCTGCATTTGATGCAGCGATGTACTCAGCTTCGGTTGTAGAATCAGCAACTGTATCTTGCTTTGAACTCTTCCAGCTCACAGCGCCACCATTTATGCAAAACACATAGCCTGATTGCGACCTAAAGTCATCCCTATCTGTTTGGAAGCTAGCATCAGTGTAACCAATTACATTTAGCTCTTCTTGGCCTCCATATATTAGGAATGAGTCTTTAGTCCTCCTTAAGTATTTAAGGATGTTCTTGACAACCACCCAATGAGCCTCACCAGGATCAGACTGATAACAGCTTGTTGCGCTTAAGGCATATGAAACATCTGGTCGAGTACATATCATGGCATACATGACAGATCCTATAGCCGATGCATAAGGGATCTTACTCATGCGGTCCCTTTCTTCCTTAGATGAAGGAGACTGTGTCTTTGAAAGACATAGGCCATGTTGTATAGGAATGAATCCTTTCTTGGAATCATGCATATTAAAGCGTCTTAACACTTTATCTATGTATGTACTCTGGCTTAGGCCAAGCAGTTTCTGTGATCTATCTCTATAGATTCTTATTCCTAATATATAGGTTGCTTCACCCAGATCTTTCATAGAAAAGCAATTCCCTAACCAAGTTTTAACTTGTTGCAAGGTAGGGATGTCGTTTCCTATTAGTAATATGTCATCTACATATAATACTAGGAATGCGACTATGCTCCCACTAACCTTCTTGTAAACACAAGGCTCATCTTCATTTTGAATGAATCCGTACTGCTTTACAGTTTCATCAAAACGAAGATTCCAACTTCTGGAAGCTTGCTTCAATCCATAGATTGATCACTGTAATTTGCATATCTTTTTGGCTTCACCTGGAATGCAAAAACCTTCAGGTTGTGTCATGTACACATCCTCAAGGAGACTCCCATTAAGGAAGGCAGTTTTTACATCCATCTGCCAGATTTCATAATCATAGTATGCAGCGATGACAAGTAAGATCCGAATGGATTTGATCATCGCAACTGGTGAAAATGTTTCATCATAGTCTACCCCATGAATTTGTTTGAAACCTTTAGCAACCAATCGCGCTTTGTAGGTCTGTACCTTTCCATCCATGTCAGTCTTCTTCTTGAAGACCCACTTGCATCCTATGGGTTTGATCCCATCAGGAGCTTCCACCAAGTTCCAAACTTGATTTGTGTACATGGAATCCATTTCAGATTTCATGGCTTCAAGCCACTTCTCAGATTCAGGGCCAGTAATGGCCTCTTGGTAAGTCACAGGCTCATCTTGATCCATGAGTAATACATCACCTTGTTCCGATATGAGATATCCATATCTTTCAGGTTCTTGACGTATCCTGTTGGACCTACGTGGTTCTTGTGTTACATGAGTAGGATTCTCTGTCACAACATCTTGTGCATCCTGCTCTTGTTCCTCCATTGGTGTGTCATTACTTTGTGGATCGTGAATTTCCTCAAGATCTACTTTCCTCCCACTGATTCCTTTGGAAACAAAGTCCTTTTCTAGGAATACTCCTGTTCGAGCGACAAACACTTTGCCCTCAGAAGGATTGTAGAAGTGATATCCTTTTGTCTCTTTAGGATATCCCACAAAGAAACACTTGTCAGATTTAGGTTCAAGTTTAGTAGAAATTTGGCGTCTTACATAAACTTCGCAACCCCAAATCTTTAAGTAAGACATATGTGGTTTCTTGCCACTCCACATCTCATATGGTGTCTTTTCAACCATTTTAGAAGGAACACGGTTAAGTGTATAAGCTGCTGTCAATAGGGCGTGTCCCCAAAAGGAGTTTGGAAGATCAGTGTGACTCATCATAGACCGCACCATGTCCAACAAGGTTCGGTTTCTTCTCTCAGACACACCATTCCATTGTGGTGTTCCAGGAGGAGTGAGTTGGGATAAGATCCCACACTCTTTTAGATGGTCATCAAACTCTAGGCTTAAATACTCACCTCCTCGATCTGATCGAAGGGTTTTGATTTTCTTTCCTAGTTGGTTTTGTACTTCATTTTTAAATTCTTTGAACTTTTCAAAGGATTCCGACTTATGCTTCATTAGGTATACATACCCATATCTACTGTAGTCATCAGTAAATGTGATGAAGTACTGAAAACCTCCTCTAGCATGTGTGTTCAATGGACCACATACATCAGTATGTATGAGAGCCAAGAGATCACTTGCCCTTTCACCTTTACCAGTGAATGGGGTCTTTGTCATTTTTCCCAATAAGCAAGATCTGCATGTTTCAAAAGATTCATAATCAAATGAATCCAAGAGCCCATCTTTATGGAGCTTGGAAATGCGTTTCTCATTTATATGGCCTAAACGACAGTGCCAAAGGTATGTAGGATTTAACTCATTAGGTTTAATCCTTTTTGTATCAATGTTATAAATTGGCATTTCAAGATCAAGAATATATAATCCATTACTTATTTGTGCTGTGGCATAAAAGATATCATTTAAATAAATGGAGCAACAATTGTTCTTTATTATAAATGAAAAGCCAAGTTTATCCAAACAAGAAACAGAAATAATATTCCTGCTAATGGCAGGTACATAAAAACAGTTCTCTAACTGTATTATTAGTCCACTAGGTAAAGTTAAAGCATAAACTCCTACAGCTAATGCGGCAACTCTTGCTCCATTTCCCACTCGTAGGTCGACTTCACCTTTAGCCAATCCTCTACTCCTTTGCAGCCCCTGCACATTAGTACAAATGTGAGAACCACATCCGGTATCTAATACCCATGTAGAAGAAGTAGATAAATTAATTTCAATAACAAAGATACCTGCTGAATTGGAGCTCTCTACTCCATTCTTTTTATCTTCCAGGTATTTTGGGCAGTTCCTCTTCCAATGTCCAGTCTTGTTACAGTGGAAGCACCTACCCTCCTTTGCAACTCCCCCAGTGGGCTTCAAAGCTTTAGGGGTAGGTTTAGGTTTGGCAACTTCCTTGCCCTTCCCTTTGCCTCCCTTCCCTTTGTTGCCCTTCCCTTTGTTTCCATTGCCAATCATAAGAACATGGTTGGACTTCTCTTTTGTTTTCATGTTCTGCTCAGCTTGCCTCAACATGCCTAGCAGTTGTGGCAGAGTCTTCTCCATGTCCGACATGGTGAAGTTCAGAACAAACTGATTAAAACTCTCCGGCAACGATTGCAGGATCAGATCAGTTGCAAGCTCATTTCCGAGTGGAAATCCCAATTTTTCTAAGTTCCCCACGTACCCAATCATCTTGAGCACATGTGGACTTACTAGAGATCCCTCAGATAGCTTGGCTGAAAACAGGGCTTTGGAAACCTCAAACCTCTCAATCCTGGCTTGCTCTTGGTAGAGCGTCTTCAAGTGTTCGATCATATCGAACGCATTCATGTCCTCATGTTGCTTCTGAAGCTCAGAGGTCATGGTAGCCAGCATGAGGCACTTTGCATCCATGGCATCATCAAGATGCTTCTGATAAGCATCCCTTTGAGCCTTAGGAGCATTGGCCGCAGGTTCATCCTCAGGGTTAGGTTGGGGTTCCTCAATAGCATACAGCTTTTTCTCGTGCATGAGGACTATCCTCAAGTTACGATGCCAATCAAGAAAATTTGTCCCAGACAATTTCTCTTTGTCAAGAATGCTTCGCAAAATATTGTTTGAAGTATTGGTGTTTGACATGGTGATCTACAATTGTAAAAGTGAAAATATAAGTATTGAACAATTTTAATACACATTTAATTAGGCCTTTAATTAAACATGTGCTCCCACTATTTTACTCAAAACAAATGACCCTCGACATTTGATTCGGAAAATCCCGTTGGAAGATTTTCTAGTGAGAATGAGATCCATATTTCACTTTGTTTTAAGTCAGCGTTGGGCTGATTACACAAAACTTAGTTATTTAGGTAGGAAACTCCTTTCCAATTGTATCTCATACAACTCTCATATCCTTTCTATTGGGTGAATAACGCTTATTCTAATCCATCACATGGAATAACCCAATACTTGCTTCTAAAGTCATATAATCTTATTATATTTTCTTTAGTTAAGTTAGACCCATTAAATAGCGATCGGATAAACAAATTACCTCACCGCAACTTATCAATATTGACAATGCACTTCGCGTTGGCAAAACCTACATTGATCGATATTGATCTTGAAGGGCGCTATTCGTTGGAAAGCGATAAAACTTAATATTAATTCCTTTGAGGGCTTTTATAATTAGTTTGATCTCACCTTACCACGGCTTACATACAATGACGTCACTCCATACATAACATGCATCAACATACATAATATAATAAAATGACATGGTTATGGCCCCTAGCGTGATTGTTCCCTCAAGCCAATGAGAGAACCTATGCTATATCTAAGAACGACCTATACTTCTCCAAGATAGATCTTCATTGCTGTCCTTCCTGTCCTATTTGCTAATCTTATATTACATCACTACAAGAAACTCGTGTTTATACGAGGGAGTGAGATGAGAAGAGAAATTAAATCAAGAGAATATAAGAGAGGCACGACACGCAGGCCGTATTTAAAATCCCAAATAAAACGAAAAGAAGAACTAAGGCCATAACCATTCATCATGCAACTTAAATAATAATAAACACATAATTTATTATTATTAAATTAGTCCAATTAATAAAATACCATGATTGATCACCTTACGCAGAGTTAGTCGGGGGTTCCGCTGCCCGGTCAGCGGACGGTGGTTCCTAATCGATGAACACTTCATCAATGAATCCTAATCGCACCAACACTTGATGCTTCAGATATAAACCCTAGCCGTACTTTGTTTGTATAACAACACAACCCTTGTATTGTTACAAAATTAATACAGTAATCATTCATCAAAACGTTTCAGGATTTTGTTCATCATAGACAATTGGATATATGATGCTTCACCAGTTATAGGTTCCGAAGCTCACGCTCACAATCATCCATGCTCACGACAATCACTTAAAACTTTCAATGAACAATATGTTCTGTTTATATAACAACACAACACTTGTATTGTTATAAACCCTAATACAACGACCATTCATCAAAACGTTTCAGGACTGCTAGTTCTAGATGAACGATCGGATATATGATGCTTCACCATAAACGGTTCCGAAGCTCACGCTCACAATCATCCAAATTAAACGCCAACCACTTAAACATTCGAATGAATGACACGATCAGTGTATCACATACACCGACGCGTCGTATCAGAATTATATATCACATATATATTTTAAAACCGATCAATCAAATTTTATTAATCCTTGTTATTATTATTATTAATACCGATTCAAAACCATATTAATAAAACAGTAATAAACAACAAACTGATTCATGGTTTCACAAGTGGCTCTGATACCACTGAAGGAAAATCGCATTTAAAACAGAGTGTAAAACGCAGCGTAAATTAAAATTTTCCTTCGATGGATCCTTGCGAATGGACATGATCAGGGTTACGATTATTACCTTTGAAGAACAATTCCTTGATTCTGAATTGATCACAAGAACCGCACGATCGCAGCACCTCTAGCCGGTCCACACGAACAGTTTCCGTTCACCTCTTAGTGCTAGCTGCAAGACGACGGTAGAGGGAGATTTAGTGCGGTTAGGGTTTTAGAGAATATTAGGGTTTCTCTAAAATTCGTATTATTTGTGTAACCACAGACTGAATTGCATAAGACTCTATTTATAGAGCTTCTTATGTTGTTTTCAGGCCAAAGCGGTTATTAGACTTCGCAAGCCCAATA
Organism: Trifolium pratense; assembly: GCF_020283565.1. Lineage (NCBI taxonomy): Eukaryota > Viridiplantae > Streptophyta > Magnoliopsida > Fabales > Fabaceae > Trifolium > Trifolium pratense. The sequence goes on from NC_060063.1 coordinate 29,976,933, forward strand.
ACCTACTGTTACTAATCGCACCCCACTAATAAGTCATACTTATTTCTCCCGTCATTAACTGTCCTTATGTGTGTGACCCTGTAGGTTCCTATGACGTTGACAATAATATTAATCTCAATATTATAAACAGTGAGCGGTATCTAGCAACACATCACTGCTACCCAAGTCATAAGAATGTCACGTGATCTGACAAACCTTTCCGTGATAAATATCTTGTGTATAATTACCCTTTTACCCTTATGTCTATATTGAACACAAGGCATAGTACGTCACCCTTGTTAAGTTCAATATTGGGCCCATAGACATATCTCCTGTTATGTAGGAGGGGTAAATTCCATCTAGGTCACTCATGTCCCTTAGTATGATTCGTGGAATACCCATCAACCAACTTTATAGTCATCCTATTACGGATAACTTTGAATGGCGACAAAGTACTACACTCCTACATCTAGGGAACATAGTGGTTTCAGGTCGAAGGGTGGAATACACCACTTATCACTATGAGAATATCTTATGACATTTCATAACATACTATGTAGTATTCTCATGGTGGGTCAATCCGATATAAATATTACTCTTAATATTTATATCTATGTGAAGACTTGATAACTCTTTATCTATGATCCGTGAGATGTGATCATCAGTCTACCAACATAATAGTCTCTATGTTTTGATGTTATCCCAATTCACAGCAAAGCTCGACTACGGATGTTTTAAGAATAGTGTTCTTATGTATAATGGATTCTCACGATTAAGTCACACTTAACGTTCCATTCAATGAACTTACTATTCTAGGGACTCTATTATTATTTAACACATAAACATAATAAAGAAAAGCCTTTATTTAATAAGTGAATTATTCAATACAAGTATCATGCAATTATAAATAATTGGCCTCTAGGGCTTACACCAACAGATATTTGCCCACATAATATTATTAGAATATCACAAAATATTCCAACATACATATGTGTCATATCTTCATCCGTGTAGATACAACATAGCTCATATTATAATATTATTATTGAAACCTTAAGCTTTCTATTAATAAATAGCATGCATCGTAATTTATATAATTTTTTTTTTTGACACGATAATTTATATAATTTTTGGTTTCCGCCAACATGTCATATTCATAACTTCTACATAAAACATAAATATTTGACAAAAGTTTCTCAACTAATAACATTTTTTGTCGTTTTCCATCGAAGTGTTAAAATAATTCCTTGATAACTATATATACCTTGAGTTAGGTGCATGAGAATGAAAGAAAACCTTTCTTTGAACTTCATATATGTACACCAAGCAATACCAAGAGAAGAGACAACCTAATTCAAAGAATTGTTTCTCTCCAATTTAATTCATATAGCAATAAAATTGTTTGTTATTATAAATCAGCTTATAAGTTATAAGTTTTTTTTTTTTTTATCAAATAGAATATTAAAGTCAAATTAACCATAAATCGCTCGCCAAATTCCTCTTTCACTTATAATGTTAGTTAATTGCTATACTTGTGGAAAATTCTATAAAGAAAAGGGTTAAATATGTTTTTGATCCCTATAGTTTCACATAATTTTTGTTTTAGTTCCTGAAGTTTGTTTTCACACTTTTTAGTCCCTGAAGTTTCTTCACTTAAGATTTTTAGTCCCTACTTTTCATTCAACTCGTGCATATCATTCGAAATTTTAAATTTTTTTCTGCGATCATGTTTAGTACATTATATGAATATCTTTTACAAAAGTTTAATTTTTTTTTAACAAAAGATGAATTAAATATGAATTGGTTAGTTTTTTGCACATAAAAATTCATAAATAATTCATCTTATGTTAAAAAAATATAAATTTTTATCGAAGATGTTCTTATAATATTATAAACATGAATATAAAAGATCATTCAAAAATGTGAAAGTATACAATAGTTTGATTAAAAGTAGGGACTAAAACCTTGAGTGAAGAAACTTCAAGGGCTAAAAAGTGTGAAAACAAATTTCATAGACTATAACGAAAATTTTGTGAAACTATTGGGACCAAAAACATATTTAACTCTAATGGCACCTTTTTCAAGCGAATAAGTTAAAGAGACGATTTGGAGTAGTGACGGTAACAAATGTCCAGGACCAGACGGTTTCAATTTCACTTTCTTGAAGGCTTGTTGGGAAATTATTAAAGGTGATATTATAGACTTTCTTCATGAATTTTATAATAGTGCAATACTTCCTAAAGCCATTACTGCATCTTTTCTGTCTCTCATTCCCAAGAAGGATCATCCGCAAACTTTATCAGATTATCGATGATAAGTGCCCAATTTTAGTTATAATGTTTGATAAATATGAGCACTTACCAATACTTTTATGAAGAAATCTTGATTAAAACCCCTTTTGGTGTAAATATAAACATTAAATCAAAGAGGAATTGATCCCAAGGCATTTTTGTTAGGAATGGCTAGAAAAGCAGGTTTTGAAGCCTTCGCTCAGCGAAGCCATAGCGAGCTACAGCGAACTAAACCAGTGGACAAAGGGTCCATGGCGAGCTTCAGCGAGATTCAGCGAACAGGACAGCAAACTCAACGTTCGCTCAGCGAAAGATAGCGAGAGATGGCGAGCACAACCCGGGAGGAAGGGTCTGTTAGCGAGAGATAGCGAGCATCGGCGAACAAAGTGATGAGTCAAGCCTTTTGCTACGTGTCAAGAAACCCCTTGCTTAAGTAACTAGTTCGTTCAGCGAACGTAATTTCGCTTAGCGAACTCCTCTGTCCTGAAAGTCTATAAATAGAGCTCAGAAGCCATTTTCTTATATATAGTTTTTTGTAATAGTTAAAAGATACAAGTAATATTAGTTTTAAGAGTTCTTGAAGGTGGATTCATCATTATACTTGAGAAATCAAGAGATGTTCTTCATCCCTTTTTCTTGTAAGTTTACTTTTATCATGTCTAGCTAAATTCCTTTGTTGTTGGGATTAGATGTAGTTATTTTGTGAACATGTAGTCAATTTAATCTTAATATATGTGTTTTCTTTATCAATCATTATAAGTGTTATCTTGTTTTAATTGTCTATTTCTAAAAAGATTTGAACAACATAGACATATATTGTTTGAATCAAGAGTAAAAGATAATCACTTATTAAACTTCAATATTTAGACATAGATGTTGAGTTTAGTAATCACGTCAAATATCAGATCTTAATGCTATTATGTCGATTAATGATTCGAGGCATCGAACGTTGGTAGATATAATAGATTTCACGGCGTAATCCGGATACGGATACGTTCGATGTGTGATATGTGATAATAATGATTGGTAAATGAAATATATATAGTGAGGTTGATTGATACATGCTAACAAAATAATGAATCTAGTTCCGACAACCTTTTATTATCCGAAAGTTTATCACGCACTTTTATCGCAATTTTATGTTACGAAACCAAATCAAAACAAACCCGCACTTAGAATCATGGAATTTGTGTATGTGCAATTGATATCACACTAGTCCCTGTGGATACGATATAACGAAAATACTTGCTTTTGTACTTTCATCAAATGGCGCCGTTGCCGGGGACTGGCGTTTGATATTAGTTGTTTAATCGCAATTTCTATCGTTTTAAGCAATTTTGTACTTTTTTTAATTTCAGTTACTATTCGTTATCTTTTGTGCACGCTAACTTGTCTGGTTAGGTTGTTGTCCTGTTTATGCGAGGAAAGATTTCTGCAGAGAATTTACTGTTTGATCCAGAAATCGAAAGAACAGCTCGAAGGAATAACAGTCAAAGAAAGAAAAGGAAACAATTAGCCAAACAAAAGAGGCTGCAAGAAGAAAATTCTGCTTCTATTTCTTCAACATCCTCAATAGCCGAAGAGATGGCTGAAGATCCGCCACGTAACGAAGGTGCCGGTATGAGGCCATGTCACAACAGTCCACGAAGGCTTGCTCATCTTGCAAGACCTCCCAGAGGTGCAAGACAGACGGAGATGAAAACCGGTCTCTTGCAACTGTTATATGCTAACCCTTTTACAGGTTTATCACATGAAGATCCATACAATCATTTGGTGAAGTTCTATGAAATAGCCGGTTCACTTGGAGCCCCTGAAGCAGAGGAGGAAGCGGTGTTTATGAGAATGTTCCCTCATTCATTGATAGGGAAAGCCAAAGATTGGTACCTTGATTTGCCGGCTCAAGTTATGACCAATTGGAATACATTGGAGGAAAAGTTTCTTGATCGATTCTTTCCGCATCATAAATTCATGGAGTCAAAGACATCAATTGCGGTGTTTTCTCAAGGCTCCAATGAGACTCTATGTGAAGCATGGGATCGATACAAAGCAATGCTGCGTAAATGCCCTAATCATGGATTTGATGAACTAACCCAAATTCATATTTTTAGAAATGGTCTTTTGCAGGATTCAAAGCTCCTTTTAGATGCAACAGCAGGTGGTTCTCTCTTATCATTAAGTGCTGCAGATGCTACGACTATCATTGAGAAAATGTCACTTAGTGATCGACAAAGTGAACGCAGCAAAACTCAAAGGAAGCCTGGGATTCTTGAACTTGATCCGTCAGATGCTGTATTGGCTCAAAATAAACTTCTTACCAACACAGTGGAGGAGTTATCCAAACAAATGTCAAAATTGATGACTCTTCAAGAAGGATCGGGGAAAGCAAAGCAAGTAGCATCATGTGAATTATGCACCGGAAATCATCCAACTGGTCATTGTCCTCCATCTCATGAAGAGGTGAACTTCATGGCAAATCAACAAAGACAAAGTCAGTATCCAAATAATGCTGGCTATCAAAGGGGAAACAACTCAAACTATGGTCAAGGTTGGAAACAAGATGGTGGCTCAGCAAATAGGCAAAGACAATATGAAAGCTACAGTCAACCACCGGTACAACAAACTCAAAATTCAAATTTGGAAGAAGCTTTGAGATCATTCATAGAGATGCAGACCAAACAGAATCAACAACAAAATGTGATGAATCAACAACAAAATCAGTTTGTGCAAGAAACTCAAGTCTACCAAAGAGGCAATGATGCGGTGTTAAGAAATCTTGAGACTCAGATTGGTCAAATAGCAAAAGAAATGGCGAATAACAAAAATCAAGGAGGATCATTTGCATCAAATACCGAACCAAATCCAAAAGAGCAATGTAAGTCTGTCACAACTCGAAGTGGTAAGGAGGTAGGAAAGGGAATCGGTGACAATTTGAAAACTGAAGAGGAGGTTTTGACAAGAAAAGAAAAAGAGGGAGTAGAAGTAAGTGAGAAGGCAGTTGAAGAAAATAATGAGGGAGATTTAGTTGAAAATCAAAAAAATAAAAAAAATGAAAAAGAAGAAGAGCTTGAGGGAGAAGTAAGTGAGGAAAAGAGGAAAAAGAAACAAAAGGCAAGAGAAGAGAAAAGTATTCAGAAAAATCCACCTGTTCAACACTTACCATATCCTCATGCTCCATCAAAGAAAGACAAGGAAAGGCAATATGCAAGGTTTCTCGACATATTCAAAAGATTGCAAATAAACATTCCATTTGCCGAGGCCTTAGAGCAGATGCCGACGTATGCAAAGTTTATGAAAGAGATTCTTACAAAAAAGAGAGAGTTTGATGATGATGAAGTTATCCAGTTAGATGCAAGCTGCAGTGCTATCATTCAACGCACTCTTCCGACAAAAGAAAAAGATCCGGGAAGAGTCACGTTGCCGGTTACCATTGGTAATGTGAATGTTGGAAAAGCTCTCATTGATCTAGGGTCAAGCATTAACCTCATTCCGTTATCAGTAATTAAACGGATTGGTGGTCTTGATGTTACCCGAACAAGAATGACACTACAGCTAGCCGACAAATCAATCACACGTCCTTCGGGAATGGCGGAAGATGTTCTTGTAAAGGTTGATAAGTTCATGTTTCCAATTGACTTTGTGGTGATGGATATTGAAGAGGATGACGATGTTCCGTTGATTCTTGGAAGGCCTTTTATGAAGACAGCTCGTATGATGATAGATATTGATGACGGGGTGATGAAAGTTCGAGTACAAGATGAGGAAGTTAGCTTCAATCTGTGGGAAGCTATTAAGCATCCAAATGAGAAGGATATATGTTTTAAGTTAGATGCAACTGATGAAGCCATCTTAGATGTGAGGAAACAAGCACATCAACCTTCATCACTCGAACAAGCCCTAACTGAAAGTTTTGATGCACTTGATCCTGAGAAAGAAGAAGAAGTTGAGAGTTTTCTGAAGCAGCTGGATGCTTTGAAGGAAGTAACTCCTTTAGAAGCAAAGATTGAGGAGCTTAAGAATGAAGAAAGACCGGGTGAAGTGAAGCTTGAGTTGAAAACATTACCATCTCATCTCAAGTATGCATTCCTTGAAGAAGAAGAAAAGAAGCCGGTGATCATTAGCAACTCATTGTCAGCTGATGAAGAAAAAAGCTTGATTCAAATTCTGAAAGAAAACAAAGAAGCAATCGGGTGGTCTTTATCCGATCTCAAAGGTATTAGTCCATCTTATTGTATGCATAATATTATGATGGAAGATGATTACAAACCTGTTGCTCAGCCTCAACGTCGATTGAATCCAACAATGAAGGAGGTTGTAAGAAAAGAAGTGGTAAAGTTACTTGAAGCTGGTATGATCTATCCGATTTCCGACAGTACTTGGGTTAGTCCAGTCCAGGTGGTTCCAAAGAAAGGAGGGATGACAGTGATTGCGAATGACAAAAATGAATTAATTCCATCAAGAACCGTCACCGGGTGGCGGATGTGTATAGATTACCGGAGACTCAACAAAGCAACCAGAAAAGATCATTTTCCATTACCATTTATGGATCAAATGCTTGAGAGATTATCCGGTCAAAAGTTCTATTGCTTTCTAGATGGATATTCGGGGTACAATCAGATTTCAGTCAACCCCGAAGATCATGAAAAAACAGCTTTCACATGTCCTTTCAGTGTTTTTGCTTATAGAAGAATGCCTTTCGGATTGTGCAATGCACCGGCAACATTTCAACGGTGTATGCAAGCAATTTTTTCTGACTTGATAGAGAAATGCATCGAAGTGTTCATGGATGATTTCTCCGTGTTCGGTCCATCATTCCAACATTGCTTGAAGAATTTGGACACCGTACTGAAGCGGTGTGTTAAAACAAACCTGGTTCTTAATTGGGAGAAGTGTCATTTTATGGTGACCGAAGGCATTGTTCTTGGTCACAAGATCTCTTCCAGAGGTATTGAGGTGGATAGAGCAAAGGTGGAGGTCATTGAAAAGCTTCCTCCTCCGGTAAATGTCAAAGGAATCAGAAGTTTTCTAGGTCATGCCGGTTTCTACCGAAGATTCATCAAAGATTTTTCCAAAATTGCCAAACCATTAAGCAATCTGCTTAACAAAGGTACGTCTTTTCAAATTGATGATGAATGTTTACTTGCTTTTAATAAATTGAAAGAAAGATTGGTGACTGCACCCATAATCATAGCACCCGATTGGAAACTTGAATTTGAATTAATGTGTGATGCTAGTGATTATGCAGTTGGTGCAGTCCTTGGACAAAGAAAGAACAAAATATTTCATGCTATACACTATGCAAGCAAAGTATTAAATGATGCACAAGTTAACTATGCAACAACCGAGAAAGAATTGCTTGCTATAGTGTATGCACTTGAGAAATTTCGTTCTTATTTGATTGGTTCAAAGATTGTTGTGTATACTGACCATGCAGCTATCAAGTATTTGATTACAAAAGCTGATTCTAAGCCGAGACTCATTCGGTGGATGCTCTTACTACAAGAGTTTGATCTTGAGATAAAAGATAAAAAGGGAACAGAAAACTTGGTAGCTGATCACTTATCAAGACTTGTAAACACTGAGGTAACCAAACATGAACGTGAGGTTCTTGAAGAATTCCCCGATGAAAAACTGCTTATGGTGCAAGAAAGGCCATGGTTTGCTGATATGGCCAATTTCAAAGTATCCGGATTAATACCGGATGATCTCAATTGGCACCAAAAGAAAAAGTTCCTCCGTGAAGCAAATCAATATGTTTGGGATGATCCTTATTTGTTTAAAATTGGAGCAGACAACTTGTTGAGAAGATGTGTTACCAAAGAGGAAGCCATAAGCATCATGTGGCATTGCCATAATTCACCATATGGAGGTCACTATAATGGAGAAAGAACTGCTGCAAAAGTTTTGCAGTCAGGGTTCTTTTGGCCTACATTGTTCAAAGATACTTATGAATATGTTCAAAAGTGTGACAGTTGTCAAAGAACCGGCGGAATTTCAAAGCGTAATGAGATGCCGCTGCAGAATATCTTTGTTGTTGAAATTTTTGATTGTTGGGGCATTGACTTTGTCGGGCCATTTCCTTCATCGTTTTCAAATGAATATATCTTGGTAGCACTTGATTATGTGTCAAAGTGGGTAGAAGCAGTTGCATCACCAAAAGCCGATGGTAAAACGGTGATCAAATTTTTAAAGAAAAACATTTTCACTCGTTTTGGAACTCCCCGTGTGCTCATTAGTGATGGAGGCTCGCATTTTTGCAATTCACAACTAGCAAAAGCACTTGAGCATTATGGAGTCAGGCACAAAGTTGCATCACCATACCATCCACAGACCAATGGACAAGCTGAAGTCTCAAACCGAGAAATAAAAAAGATTCTTGAGAAAACAGTGTCCGCTTCAAGAAAAGATTGGTCACTGAAGCTAGATGAAGCACTATGGGCATATCGGACAGCTTTCAAATCACCGATAGGCCTAACACCTTTTCAGATGGTTTATGGTAAGTCATGTCATCTTCCGGTGGAACTAGAGCATAAAGCCTATTGGGCTTTAAAATTTCTGAACTTTGATGAGAACCAATCCGGAGAGAAAAGAAAAATTCAGATGCAACAGTTGGAAGAAATGCGGCACCAAGCATATGAATCATCAAAGCTGTATAAAGAAAAGGTGAAGAGCTACCATGATAAGCGGCTTTTGAACAAAAATTTCAGGCCAGGTCAAATGGTTTTACTTTTCAATTCAAGGTTGAAACTATTTTCGGGGAAGTTGAAATCAAAATGGTCCGGTCCGTTCAAAATACATGAGGTGAAGCCTTATGGTGTAGTCGTGTTAGAAGATCCAGCAACAAATGCAACCTGGACTGTGAATGGTCAAAGGTTGAAACTCTATTTTGGTGGTGAATTTGATCGTGTCACTACCAAAATCCCACTTTCCGATCCTTGAAGCTCCAAAAAGAACGTCAAGCTAATGACGTTAAACAAGCGCTTGTTGGGAGGCAACCCAATTTTGTAAGTAATTTAATGTTTTAGCATGCTTAAAATAATTTTGATGGTAGGAACATGTTTGGTGTAAGCTGTGCCAAAGGATTCAGCAGAAATTTTTTCTGGTATGGTTCGCTCAGCGAACATTATATTCGCTCAGCGAACTCTGCGAATCCTGAACTTCAATTTTAAACGGACAGCTGGCCCAAAATGTTTCCACCTCACCACCCACTACCACAAACACGGTTTTCAAAACATTCCAAACCCTAAAACAACATTCTCCTCCATCTTATCCTCTCATTTCACTCCAAACCTCTCCTTTCCAACTTCTTCTTTCACAAAAATTTCTTTCTACTCTCAAACAAACACCCACTCATTCATTCATCACTTAGTGCATCCTATCTCTACATCACTACTCAGGTATGAAATCCTTTTCAACTCTTACTTTCTTAAAGTTTCAAATTCATATTGAAAAGTGAATATTTATGGTAGTTTTGCACAAGTTTCTTAGGAATAGGTTTGAATGCACTCTACATGTTAAGATTTGAATGAGTTTGGTTCCTTTTATAAGGTTTATGATGATTGAAATGATTAGAATGCTTAAAAATCCAGATCTAGTGATTTACCATGTTTTCTGCAAAAATTGTGTTCGCAACCCTTCGCTTTGCCTTCGCTTAGCGAGCGCCTGCGACCCTGAGAAAAATTTCATGTTTGAATTCGCTGCGCCCTCGCTAAGCCAAGGTTTGCGAACCTGAAAAAAAAAATTTAGGCCAGCCTTCGCTAAGCGAACACCTGCAGAACCTGCGAAAAATTTTTCTTTGATTGTGCCTTGTTATTATGCTATCTAAATAGACTTTATTTCAGGAAATGGCACCCAAGAAGCCTTCAGCTGCTAAGAAACAGAAAACCATCGCAAGTTCTTCCCACCAAACCGAAGATTTGGACATGAATCGTTTCAAAGGGCAAGAACAGTTTGATCGGTTTAGGGCACTGGAAAAGAGAAAAATTTTAAGTGAAAGATTCTTTGACATCTTTGAACATGGCGATTATGAGCGGTTTGCAAGAATTGTGCAACTCCGGGGTTGGGAAAGGATTGTCCACCCACCAACCACCTACAACCCCGTCATAGTAAGAGAGTTTTATGCTAATGCTCTCCCAGAAGCTGATGAACCTTTCTCCTACACCACCATGGTTCGTGGTCGCACCATCCGATTCGACCGCGATGCTATCAATGCATACCTTGGCAACCCTTTCACATTGCCGCACAATGAAACACTGTGTGCGTACCAAAAACAACGGAATCGGGGAACTTGGGATGTTCCATCCATGAGGAGTAAGCTGCTTCGACCAAACACCGACTTTGTCTTCAATGCGACTCAAACACCTTTGAGGGCAATGAGAGAGGACATGAAAACTTTCACTGTGCTGCTGTTTAATCTGGTCTTGTACAACATCCAACCTAATTCCCACCCTTCAGATGCCACCATGAGCATCCTCGGCCTCATCCATTACATTAATGAGGATTTGGAAATAGATGTGGCAGGAATAATTTCTAGGTGGATGAAAGAAGTTGTTCTAAGTGGTCACTCGGATAGGGCGCTTAAGTCTAGCAAGGTTAAAAGCAAAAGTCCTTTAGTTTTCCCATGTCTCATTATGGGATTGTGCTCGGCCAACAAATTACATCTTCCTCAGATTGGGAATGAGGAAATTCCCACTATCAATGATGATTATGTTGACCGCTACTGCAAGCCGAAGAGGAGAAGGGCACGACAGCCACCGCCACCACCACCTCAGCCACCTACTCAACCAGCCACCTCCGGATTCTCTGATCAAAATTTTTACAATTTCTTTACTCATCTATATGATCAAAATGATGCAGGGTATAGAGCAATGAGTGCAATGCAGCAGTCCTTCTACAATCAGCACACAGGGCAGTCGGTGATGACACCGCAAGATTTTCAATCCTATGTTGCATGGCCTGAGGACAGGCCTACTTTCATTGGGGGAGGGATGGCACCAAATGCTGATGCTGGTGAAGAAGCTGGTATGGATGATGATGATGAAGAAGATGATGGTGGTGAGGGTAATGCAAGCATGGAGGAGGAGGATGAAGAAGAAGCAGATTCAGATGATGACTGAAAGCTCACCAAAATGAGTGAAAATTTACAAGCTTTCAGTCATTTATTTCTTTTACTAGTTGGTTTATTTAAGTTGTTTTTGTTGTGAACAAATTTAAATTGTGTTTTATGTGGTTTTGTTAAGCTTTTGTATCATGAACATGTGGTGTGGTACCTGACAATGTTTGAGACAATGTCTTTTGGAAGTTTTTAAGTTTAATGTTTAAATATTTGGTGATAAGTTTTTAAGTAGTGTGAATATTGTGAAAAGCTTTTTTTGCAAACAAGCTCACATGATTAGGAAAAATCTGAAGTTAGGTTTGTGGTAAATCAATGATCAAGCATGTTGAATATGTTTTGTGAAACTTCATGTCAAAACTTCTTGATTAGTCCTTGAAATAAGCTTAGGAACCTAACATGGTTTTGAATTGTGTTGATTGTTCTAAGATGATTTTCAATATTTTTGTTGAACATGATTGAAGCTTGTGTTATCAACCTAGCCGGGTGAGAATGTGTGAACTTTCCATTGTTTACATAAATTTTTGAGAGCCAGCAATGATGTGTGCTCATTTGATTTTAACTTAATCTTGCTGTCACTAATGTGTTTGATGTTGTGGATATGATCAAGGCCCTGTTTCTTTTTGAGTGATAACTACTTGGCCAAACTTAACCTACCTTGTGAGATAGTGATCTTTTGTGTCCCCTGTTGAGCCTTAAAATTTTGAAAATTGTTTGTTTTATAAACCCTGAAACCAAAAGAATGGAAAAACAACTACTCTACCCTTGTCTTAGGATAGGAGAGCAATTGTATTTCAATTAGGGTCATGTTAAAGATTCAAGTTGGGGAGAAGTAGGTTACAAATGTCATAAAAATAATTTGGAAAAGTAGTGGATTGGGTGATTGAAAAGAGAAAAATGTTGAAAATAAAAGATTGGCACAAAAAGAAAGAAAAAGAAAAAGTTGTGAAAAAGAAAGTGTCATTATAAAGAAAGAAAAGAATCACCAATGAAATAGGGGAGAAAGAAAAGAAAGGGAGTAAATGAATGTGAAATTTTAAGATGAATTTTCTGTAAGTTTTGTATTGCTCTCTTATTCTTGAGGCCTTTTGAAATCCAAAGAAAAACAATGATTTTTTGTAGCCCAGCCCCGTTACAAGCTTAATAAAGTCCTTAGTGATCCACAATTGACGACATGTTTTGTGACATTGCTCTGATAAATGTTTGAATTGAATTGTTGCATACACTTTGTTTGGATTGAGTGAAACACTTACCTTTGAGTGATATATTGGTGAGAAATTTTTGATAACACTTGAGTCTTGATTGTTTGATAAAAATGTGGAGGATTTTGCTTAGACATAGCAATCAATTCATGATCATGCTTTGTTCTTTTGAAAGTTGTAAGGAATAGTCTTGAGTAGGCATTGTTTTACTCATGCTTAGGAAAAGAAATTTCAAAAACTTTGATTGATTACAAACCTTTCCTGAGATTTAAAATTTTGAGCTTGTTGAAATATTACCTTTTGTTTGAGGACAAACAAAGTCCTAAGTTGGGGAGATTTGATAAGTGCCCAATTTTAGTTATAATGTTTGATAAATATGAGCACTTACCAATACTTTTATGAAGAAATCTTGATTAAAACCCCTTTTGGTGTAAATATAAACATTAAATCAAAGAGGAATTGATCCCAAGGCATTTTTGTTAGGAATGGCTAGAAAAGCAGGTTTTGAAGTCTTCGCTCAGCGAAGCCATAGCGAGCTACAGCGAACTAAACCAGTGGACAAAGGGTCCATGGCGAGCTTCAGCGAGATTCAGCGAACAGGACAGCAAACTCAACGTTCGCTCAGCGAAAGATAGCGAGAGATGGCGAGCACAACCCGGGAGGAAGGGTCTGTTAGCGAGAGATAGCGAGCATCAGCGAACAAAGTGATGAGTCAAGCCTTTTGCTACATGTCAAGAAACCCCTTGCTTAAGTAACTAGTTCGCTCAGCGAACGTAATTTCGCTTAGCGAACTCCTCTGTCCTGAAAGTCTATAAATAGAGCTCAGAAGCCATTTTCTTATATATAGTTTTTTGTAATAGTTAAAAGATACAAGTAATATTAGTTTTAAGAGTTCTTGAAGGTGGATTCATCATTATACTTGAGAAATCAAGAGATGTTCTTCATCCCTTTTTCTTGTAAGTTTACTTTTATCATGTCTAGCTAAATTCCTTTGTTGTTGGGATTAGATGTAGTTATTTTGTGAACATGTAGTCAATTTAATCTTAATATATGTGTTTTCTTTATCAATCATTATAAGTGTTATCTTGTTTTAATTGTCTATTTCTAAAAAGATTTGAACAACATAGACATATATTGTTTGAATCAAGAGTAAAAGATAATCACTTATTAAACTTCAATATTTAGACATAGATGTTGAGTTTAGTAATCACGTCAAATATCAGATCTTAATGCTATTATGTCGATTAATGATTCGAGGCATCGAACGTTGGTAGATATAATAGATTTCACGGCGTAATCCGGATACGGATACGTTCGATGTGTGATATGTAATAATAATGATTGGTAAATGAAATATATATAGTGAGGTTGATTGATACATGCTAACAAAATAATGAATCTAGTTCCGACAACCTTTTATTATCCGAAAGTTTATCACGCACTTTTATCGCAATTTTATGTTACGAAACCAAATCAAAACAAACCCGCACTTAGAATCATGGAATTTGTGTATGTGCAATTGATATCACACTAGTCCCTGTGGATACGATATAACGAAAATACTTGCTTTTGTTCTTTCATCAATCGACTTATTTGTTTGGTTTCTAGTTTGTACAAGATTTTGTCAAAGGTCTTAGCGGCAAGATTGAAGAAAGTTTTGGGAAAGGTAATCTCGACCGTCCAATCGACTTTTCTGCCCAATAGGCAGATATTAGATGGTGTGTTGGTTGTGAATGAATTGATAGATTTGGCAAAAAGAAAGAAAGATAAATGCTTGATGTTTAAAGTAGACTTTGAAAGAGCCTATGATACGGTGAACTGGCATTTTTTGGATTATATGATGGTTAGAATGAGTTTTGCAGAAGGTTGGAGGCGATGGATACATGCTTGTGTTTGTCAGAGTTCTATGTCCGTACTGGTCAATGGCAGTCCTACGGAGGAGTTCAGTGTTGGTAAAGGATTAAGGCAGGGTGACCCAATGTCACCGTTCCTCTTCTTGATTGTTGCAGAAGGTCTTTCGGGACTTATGAATAAAGCGGTTGGAAGCGGCTCTTTTCATGGTTACAAGGTAAACAATAATTTAATGTTTCATACTCTGCACTTCGCGGGTGATACCATTATAGTAGGCGAAGGCAATTGGGACAACCTTTGGACTATTAAAACGGTGTTGAGAAGCTTCGAATTAGTATCTGGATTAAAGGTAAATTTTTTCAAAAGTAAGCTTTATGGTATTAATTTGGATGATAGTTTTTTGCGCGCATCTTCGTCTTTTTTGCATTATGGTGTGAATTCTATCCCTTTTCGCTTTCTTGGCATACCGGTAGGTGCTAATCTGAGAAGAAAGGCTACTTGGCTACCTATTATTGATTCCATGGAAAAGAGACTTGGTGTTTGGAATAGTCGTCTTTTATCTATTGGAGGGAGAGTCACTCTCATAAATTCAGTTCTTTCTAGTTTACCTCTCTATTTCTTCTCTTTTTTTAAAGCACCGGTTTGTGTGTTGAAGGAAATGGTGAGCATTCAAAGGATTGTAATAATTTAGTTTTTTCTGAATGGCGTAATAATCCTTTAGATTGTTTTCAACGCATCTAAAGTGATCTATTCTGAATTGTAAGGGTTGAGTACCCCTTGTACTCCTTATAATTCATTTTTTGCTTATAAAAAAAAAAAAAACATATTTAACTCTAAAGAAAATAATTCAATAAATTTTATAACAGAACGACTAAGGTTGAAACATGGATCCCCTGCATTTGGGATTTTGTGTCCATTGTTAAGGTTGAATTTTTTTTTTATGGTCTCAAACATGAATCTAGTCCAAGCAATACCCCCTTACTAGTAACATGCTTTAAACATGTTTTAGTTTTTTATTTTTATCGTTTACGATGCAGTTGAAGATCGAACCTAGTACCTTATATATAATATCCAAATTTCTAACCATTAGATCAAATCTATTAGCTTGAATTTAAATATATTAAAAACTTATAAGTTTATTTTGGACTTATGTATACTGTCATGGCTTGGCCGAAATAAATTTTTCTAAGATAATTTATTTTGCCACCTTATCCATTTTCTTGTGCGTCCTACGAATTTATTAAAATACTTCTGTCTGCTACTTAGGTAGCAGATACCTCCTAAAAATATTCTATCATTATAACGTCCGTTACTTAAGTAGCTAATGACATTTATAAAATTTCGCAAAAATTATAACGTCCGCTACTTAAGTAACGAAAGGATAAAAATAAAAATGTGTAGGGCGTGCGATGAGTGGATAGGACGGCCAAAAGAATATCTCATTTCCTAAAACATAAAAAATAAAAAAAAAATAAAAAAAAAGTTGGGTATTTCAAGTTAAACCAGGCTTTTAAGCCTTCAACAGAAAAACAAACACATATATACATATGTAAGTAATCAAGCTTTCTTCTTCAAAAACGTAATCAAGCTATTCCTTCAATTTTTGTCAAAAATATATTTAAAAAAAAAAAAAGTCGCTGCATCTATGATTCTTAGACACATTATACACAAAATTATTTCGGTATTTTTTTTGTATTAATCCCCGGTTTCCTAGGAGAAGAGGAATTTGGTAATCGAGAGCTCGGTTGCGACGCAAGTAAAATTTAGTCAAGAATTGTTTCCATCAAGAATCAAATTTAATGTTCCCGAACAGTTTTTTTTTAAGGGAAGCTTATTAATCACTCGAGTTCAATATCTTATTTGTTATTTGTTCATCGACGGTGAAATGACAAATTGTGGAGTTCAATAGAAATTACAACACATTTCAACATAATTGTCTAAGTGTTAAAAATAGAATTGACAAGACTCCACGAGATTAATTATATCGGTACTTTAGACAGCTTGTATATAATATATATATGTGAATATTAGTGTCCAATGTGAGGCGCGATAAAAAAAATTCAGCGACAGAGCTCTACCTTCAATCATCTCATCATCACATGAGAGGACAATTGTTGGAGGCCTTACGAGACTTTCAAGAAAAAAATGTAGAGTAACAACTTGAAAACAGACAACAAGAAGATGCACGTACGAGATTCCCACCTAGCTAGCTCTTCAAATCACATGACAGAACATCGACACCTAAATAAAATTATGCAGAACAAAATAATAGTCTCGATATTTGGTGGACTGTGGACTAGTACATGTCAATCATATGAAAGAACAAATGTTAATGCCTTCACATGTTTAACATTTGGTGGAGTACTGTGGACTAGTACAAGTTGACCTCATGAATAGAAAACACCAACGCCTTAATAGACTCAACTCTTGGTGGATTGTGGACTGGTATGGAAGATCATACCACATAAACTCCATTACACTTTGACCATTCAGCTTGATCATCCATGTCACGTTGAGTTCCAATTTCAGCATGTCTAACTCTCTTTGATCATACAAGTCACCTGCTTTGAATTCAGCATGCCAAACTCAACATGATCATTCAGGTCACATTGAGATCCACCTTAAACATGCACAGATCATACATGTCACATTGAACTCCAATTTTAGCATGCTTAACTTAACTTGATTATCCAAGTCACGATGAGTTCTACCTTTAGCATGCCTAGTTCAGCTTGATCATGTTGAGCTTCGCCTTCAACATGTCTAGCTCAATTTGACCATCCAGGTCACATTGAGATCCTCCTTGATCAACTACATTAATTCACATTTGGTTCAAAGAGAAGTGCCTTATACAGAAACATAGTAATGTGAGCTACGCATGCTCCATTTCCACATGTCCTGCATGGATGAGTGGCGTGAGTTATGCGTGCTTTTGCTCCACCTGCCTTGTAGGCGAGATGTTAATGAATCTCAGAGGCATGGCTTATTAAGCCTGAATGTCCAAGGATAGGCTCTTTAGGTCAAGAAATTATGGTCTATAAAAGGAGATACTTAGGAGGCCAAATAAGATGAATTGAAAAAAAACAATTAATGTATATTAGCTTAGTCTCTTCAAAGTATTCTTAGAGTTCAACTTTTGTTGCTTCACATTATAGTTCACCCTTTATATACATCCGTGAACAAAGCAAAAGACGGTTGAATTTTTTTTTTATTCTAATAAATCAATAAAATGAAGAAATTTTAAATGACCATATGATAAATTAATGGATGCCTGCATATATCATATGATAAATTATATTTTTGCCTGAAAGAATTAATGGATCATCTTGCCTAAAAATAAAGACCAAAAAGATCTATTATTAAAATTCAAAAAGATTGAAAAACATTATTTCATCTAAACTTATTAATTTGTGTCTTAACTTCAATAATAAGGAGGTGAAATCTAGAAACTACAATTTAAGCCTTGAACATGTCCACACATGTTTCTTTAGAAAGTCCTCTGTTCCAAAATTTCTTGTAGTATTCATTGTAATCAAATTCTTTGTATTGAGCAGGATGATCATTATCTATGAGTTGAGGAGCTGGTTTTATTATAGCATCTGGTGATGGACAGTAGAATGTTGGAATGGACATCCTTTCTTTCTCATTATTCACTAATGCTCGATGCAGCACACTCTTGTACCTATCATTGCTTATCACCTATTTCAAATCCATATACCAAACAAGTATTTATTACTAATAAATAAGGAATTGAGACTTGTATCATGAGTTTTTACATTGGGATATCTTAACATGTGTCCTAAGGGAACATGTTAACGAGACCTTCTTCTTAAACAAAGGAAAAGAAATTAGAATTTTGTTTTTCTATAATAGTATTTTTTTTATATATTAAGCTTAATTTGAATATATATGTAAAAAAATGATTTTGTTTTAAAAAATTTTAGAGATTTTTAGAAAAATCTAAAGCAACTTTTTGTTTGTTTACTATCATAAAATCATTTTTTTTCTTAAAATGTCAAACTCCTACACTTAAATTCCTTAATTTAAAAAAGAACGAAACTTAGGTGCATTTCTTTAGGTGTTTTTCATATGGTTCTTAACTAAATTACTTATAATTTTCTTAAATCCATAATTTTCTAAATGTTTGTTAAAACCACAAAAGATAAACCTTTAGTTAAAATCCATACAAAAAGCACTTTGAGAAATGCACATAAGTTTTATCCTTTCAAAGAAATATATTCTAGAAAAGCTATTAGAAATAACTTTTCATTTTAGAGTTAAGAATAATTTTTTTTACAAAAGGATTTTCTAAAAAAGCTATAACAATCACTATTAAAATGATAAAATAATTTTTTTAAGAAATATATAGATTTTGTTTTCTTAGAATTTAGTTGGGTCTAACTCATCATTACAAAACCGGCTTGTACGGTGAGGATTGCCTTCACTTATAAGCACACATTCAGGCCATCTCCCAACCGATGTGAGACTTGGTGCATGGATATAAACGGTGGGTGGCCCGATAACGGAAACCTGATAATTAACATGTGGCCCAACAGATCGTGGAGAGGCTCTGATACCATCTTAAAATTGAGAGTTTGGTTCAACTCAACCCTACAAAATCGATTTATAAGATAAGGATTGTCCTCACGTATAAACACACATTCAAGCCATCTTGCACCAGATGTTAGACTTCTTAACATTTTTCTTAAAAAAATCTCATACAAACGGATCCATAATCATACCGTGTACAATTTTATGTTAACTACGAGGTATTCTTGATTAGGCACAAGCCTAAATTTATATGTTTAGGCACACACAAAATTTTTAAAAAATTAATAGAAAAGATAATGAAATGATATGACTAAATTAGTTTCTATTTAAAACTTTTCAATCATGTGTGTGCCCAAATATTTTGTATTTGGGTTTGTAGCTATGTTAGAATTCCTATTAACTATGGTGTCCGAAAATTGTTTTCCAATGACACAACTCAATAAAATAAAATAAAGAAAATTGTAAATTAATAGCAAGAGTCCAAATAAATTACCTGAATTTGGTCACCAATATTGACAATGAAGGTATTAGGAACAGGGTTGATAGTTATCCATTTGCCATCCTTAAGGACTTGTAAACCAACCACATCATTTTGCAACAAAATGGTAATAACATTTGGGTCAGCATGTGCTGGTAAACCATATGTTAACTCTGGTTCAGGACATGGAGGATAGTAATTAATAGCCAAATGTTGTCCATGTTTTCCTAATGCTTTGTTTATGTAATTTTTTTCCAAACCTAAACTTTCTGATATTGCCTCAAGCAATCTCAATGCTAATTTTCTCACTTGTTTGCTATACTCTGTTACATCCTCCCTAAAAACATCACAAATAAATAAGAATTAAAGTGAATGAATTATTCTTTTAAAAAAAGAGAAAAGAGACAATATAATAAAACATGGTATGTACCAAAAAAAAATTATATATATATATATATATATATATATATATATATATATAATAAAACATAGAAAAAAGGGCTTTGACTAAAATGAAAGAGTGAGACAAGTGGTGCATGGTGCACCACTTGTCTATATCTCGATAACGAAAAAAAAAATTATAAAATCCACCGTTGGATTGAAAGTTTATATCATATAGATCATTCATAAAAAATTTTAGAAAAATTGAACATCATTTGATATGTTATTGAGACTCATCAAGATTAACGGTTTATGAATTTTTACTGAATACCGTTAATTTTGGTCGGAATCAATAACATATCAAATGATGTTCAATTTTTCTAAAAATTTATATGAATGATCTATATGATATAAACTTTCAATCCAACGGTGAATTTTATAAAATTTATTTTCTTTATCGAGATATTGACAAGTGGTGCACCGTGCACCACTTGTCTCACTCTTTCATGTTAGAAGTGGCCAGAAAAAATATACTATTATATATATAAGGTTTTAAATTATAGTCGTAGTGTGATTACATCAGTTTTGTTTAGGATAAGGATTGTAACTGCAATTACGACTCACACTATTATAAAAAATAAATAGAAGGTATAAAATTATTGCTAAGCAAACTATTTTAGCACGGATTTAGTGACAAATTGAAATTCGTAAAAAAGTTGGATTTTGCAAAGTATCAAGGAGGAAATTATTAATTTGTCACAACTTGCGATGATTTTTTTTTTTTTTGATAAGCAATATATATTATAAAGGAGTACAAGGGGTACTCGAACCCTTACAATTCAAAGTCAGAAATTAAAAGCTTTGAATACAACCCAAAGGGTCGTGACACCATTCTTGAAAAGATAAACTAGAGTTTCGGCCATACCGACTACTAAACCAAACCCAAGAACTGAATTAAATGTCATCCAAAAGAAGAAGAGCATTTGGTAGAGCTCCCTTGAAAATAACACTATTTCTAAGCTTCCATATGTTCCAAGAAGTTGCCAGCCAAATCAAATGTCTAACCCGTTCACCCTTCTTTGATTTTACCATATCACCAAATAGCACAAAATGGTTCCAGCCTTTATTATTCGGTGGAAATCTCTTTCCTATCCACTTAAAAATCGCTTCCCAGATTCGTTTACTAAACGGGCAAAGGAAAAAGAGATGGTTGCAATCCTCATTATCAAGAAAACAAAATACACAAGATAACTCATGCACGTTATTAAGAATACCTATGTGATGTAGTGCCATTCGCGTCGGTAATCTTTCTAATAACAACCTCCAACCGAAAAAATTCACCTTGGAAGGTACATCATTCCTCCATAGCTTTTTAATAGCAATCAACACATTAGAACTTAGTTCCTCTATCTGACATTGTTCTAATAACCAATTATAACAAGACTTTACCGAAAAAAATCCTGTGTTTCCAGGGACCCATCGCCAAGTATCCTGCACATTCGCTTGTAAAGAAAAATCAGCCAACAAAACCTTAAGATCATCCAGCATCCGCGTCTCACAAACTGATAAAGGTGTAGTCCACTGCCACGACCAAATTCTCTCCCTGCCATTTCCAAATAACCTCTCTGCTACCATAGCTTCTTGTGTAGCTTCTTTTGCAAAAAGAACAGGGAATAAGTCTCTAAAAGTATGGTTCCCGAACCATTTAAAATTCCAAAAACCAATATTAAAACCATTTCCAACACAGCTGCGTATATTTGAAATAAAACAGTAAGGTTCCCTCCCTTTTCCCAGACCAATAATATCCCTCCACCAAATCGATGACTTATTATCGCCCAACGACATATCCCTTCCCAAAATCTGAGTGGGTAAATGACCATATCTAATTCGAAGAAGATCAGTCCACAATGCATTATCATCCGAAAGAAACCTCCACTTCCATTTGCTTAATAAGGCCTGATTAAACAAATCCAAGTTCTTCACCCCTAGCCCTCCTTTCTCCTTAGATAGACATATCTGCTCCCATTTAACCCAACAAAGTTTCTTATCCATTTCACCACCTCCCCACAAAAAATTTCTTTGAATCCTCACTAATTGTTTTAATATACAACAAGGAGCTTTAAAGAAAGAGAAATAATAAAGAGGAAGGCTAGCCAATACCGAATTAATTAGAGTGATCCGTCCGCCATAAGATAAAAGTCGACAACTCCATGTGTTTAATCTTTTATTCATAGCATCCACCACTGGTTTCCAAGTCTCTCTTCTTCTAGGATTTGCCCCGACCGGTATTCCCAAGAATTTAAAAGGAATAACTTCCGACCGGCAAGAAAGAAACGATGAACCCGCTTCCAACAATCTGGTGTCAACATTCAACCCATATAGTTTACTCTTCACAAAATTTATTTTAAGACCTGACACCAACTCAAAACTTCTGAGTAGAATTTTAATGGTCCTAATATTGTCCCACGTGCCTTCTCCCATCAAAATTGTATCATCTGCAAATTGAAGAATTTGAAACTGGATGTCGTCATTGATACTATACCCCTTGAATTTACCAAGCTCAACAGCTTTCCTCATTAACCCTGCTAAACCTTCAGCAACAATCAAGAACAAAAAAGGAGATAAAGGGTCTCCTTGTCGAAGCCCTCTACCGACATTGAAATCAGCGGTGGGGCTTCCGTTAACCAAAATAGACATCGAACTTTGAAAAATACATGTTCTCAACCATGTAATCCAACCGTCTGAAAAACCCATCTTGAACATCATGCGTTCCAGATAAGACCAACTCACCGTATCATACGCCCGTTCAAAATCAACTTTAAACAGCAGACAACCATCTTTTCTTCGTTTAGCAAGATCAATAATTTCATTTAGGACAACAACCCCATCTAAAATCTGCCTGTGAGGGAGAAAAGCCGACTGACATTTGGAAATCAATTTCCCCAAAACTTTTTTCAATCTATTAGCCAAAAGTTTTGATAAAATTTTGTAAAGACACCCTATCAAACAAATGGGACGATAGTCGAAGAGATTTTGAGGGTGATCCTTCTTGGGAATTAGGGTCAAAAAAGAGGCTGTTACAGCTTTGGGAAGACAAGCATTTTCTTGAAATTCTAAAACGAAAGCCATCACATCTTCTTTCACAATCGGCCAACAAGCTTTTAAGAAATTAAGATTAAACCCATCCGGTCCCGGACTCTTATTACCATCACAACTCCATACAGTATCTCTAACCTCTTCTTCACCAAAAGGTTCTAAAAGGAACGAATTATCTTCGGATGAAAGAGTGTTGAAGTCAATACCTTGCAAAAAAGGTCTACTATGCCATTCTTCTGTGAAGTGCCTAAAAAAGTGATCTTTAACCTCCTCTTTAATTTCAGCCACCCCTTGGATCAAAACATCTCCTTTCTTTAAATTAGCAATTTGATTTCTTCGATGACGACTTTTGATACTAGCATGGAAGAAGCGGGTATTGGAATCACCTTCTTGAATCCATTTCGTTCGTGATTTTTGGTGCAAAATACTTTCTTTGAACTGAATCTGATCCCAAAATTGCTTTACCAACTCATTTGGATTGATTGAATTTGGCACATTAGTCCCATTTGCTAACAACTCTTCTACCTCATTCAACTCTTTCACTGTATTATCTATTTTGAGGTCCAAAAAACCAAAAACCTCTCGGTTCCACTCCTTCAAATATTCCTTCAATTTTTTCAACTTTTCTTTTATAACAAAAGCCTTCCTTCCTCTGATATCCATATTGTCCCATTTTTCTTTCACAAAAGCAAAAAAGTCTGGATGTTTGATCCAGCAATTAATAAACTTGAATGGTTTAGGCCCCCAGTTAAGATTAATAGTTTCAACACAAATTTAATGAATTTGTTACAAAGGAAAAAACTCAACATTGAAAATTGAAAATTTTATCACTATTTAATGATGGGACTTGTGACAGACTGTGCCTCCGTCACTAAATTATGAGAGTAACTTCCGCACAAAGTTTAATTTCGTCATTCTATAGTGTTATTCTTACATTTGTATAACGGTCAATTTAGACCTAAAAATTTAGATCAAACAGACTAACAATTAAAATTGAAAAGTAAATTGTCTATATTGATGATCAGACAATCTAAATCGTAACTACATGAATACCATAAACAAATCTTGATGTCGCAGCTATAATTTTTTATTTTTTTTTGGTGAAACCGAAGCTATAATCTACTTGCAAACAATTATTATTTAAAACATTTGATTATATTCAAACAAAAAAAAAAGTTAAATTTTTTGAACCTGAAAGAAGGAGGGTTGGAAGGCCATTCATGAACATAATCTTCAAGAGGATGGCAATGAAGTCTTAAATAGTCTCTCCAATTTGAAACTTTTTCAGTCTTCAAATTAAAACTTGTGGAAAGCCTTGTTGTCTTCAATGGATCATCAGAGTAATTTTTCATCCTCTCACTCTCTGGCAAATTGAAAAATTCTTTTGACACCTTCATCATGTTTGCTACCACCCCCTCTGGTACTCCATGATTCACAATCTTCAAATAAAATAAAATAAAATCATAGAAATCAACAATTAACCCAATCACTATTAAAACAAAATTGAATCTCCTATAAAACATTAAAATTAATCTCCAATTAAATATTGTGTCAAACTATTCGAATTTGATTTATTTTGTGCGTCACGCAATTTTGGATCTCAATTGCCAAATGTCAAATTAACAATTGAGAGTATTCCAAGTAGATTTTATTATTGTATAATTTTAATCATCCAATTTTAAATTGAAGTGTCTGAAATTTAGTACAGCATGCAACTGCGTGATTGTTTTATGCCAAAAAAATCTAATCACTGGGTCAAGACTCAAGAGTGCAATAATAATTAAATTTCAACCAAAGTAATTACTACTCATAATAATAAATTAACAACAAAGTATTTGGTTTGATTAGTACTTGAAAAAAACCATAGTTTTGGCAAGCATGTTCAATTTTTTGGATGACTTGAGAACGATTTGAGGAATTTAGGCCTTGAAGATCAATGATGGGAATGAAATCATGAATAGTGGATTGAAGTTGAAGTTGAAGTTGATCTGGACGGTCACCAAGGGGTCTAATGAAATTTGAAGGGACATGATTAATGGTGGAAACAAGGTCGGTTACCAATGGTTTCATTGTGGCCATATTGTAGAATGAAGAAGGAAGCTAGATTTTTTTATTTTTGTTTGAGGTTAAGAGGTAGCTAGGTATTTAGTAATGTATTGGTGTGATGAGGCATGATGGAAAATGTGAGAATTATATGTAATTGAGTTTCATCGGTGGAGTTTGTCTTGTACTAGATTTGATCATGCTTATGTGACGTTTGTTTGCTTATGTCATATTTGTGACGTAATAAATTTTATGAATATTATAAAATTAGTTTTATCTGATATGATGTGTACAACTAAAATGTTTCTTCCCTTACACACACAAAAAAAAAAAAATTGTTTCTTCTGTTGTTTACGAGTCCTACCACGTCAACCGATAAAAAATATGCCGTAATTATTAAGTTGGATATTATGGTAGGGGTTCAAACTCCGACACTTTTACTTGTGTGAATTTATAATAGATTTGTCATTTCTTTTAGATACAAAAATGTTTGATTTATGAAAGAGATGATTCATTAATCTAATACCTTAAAGTTTTTGGTGGAGATGTGGTGTCTCCCTTTCTTGTGGTCCTGGAGCATTGACCTCATTGTTTGTTCCCGAGCTCCCCCAGACTCCCCAACAATGGTATCAGAGTCGATGGTTCGACGAAGGGTTCAACCGGCTTCTTGTATCGAAAGTCTACAAAAGTAGTCAAGCGGCATGTCCCGTTGAAGCAGAAACAACGACGGTGCAAATGTATGCATGAAGAAAACTTTCGCTCAAGGGAAAGCACAATGAATTGAGTGACTCAAACTTATGGGGAGATTGTTGTGGCAGGTGTGATGACGGATCGTCACACTCTCTAATCCATGCCTATTTTAGCAACATTAGATGCATTTATTTAGGTTTTAAGCAATAAATTCAAGAGAAATCTATTCATAATCATGATTACTTGTTATCTAAGGAAGCAGGAAAATGTGCAGGAAATTGCTGAATTGAACTACGCTGGGGGCGTGGACAGGCCACGCGCAGCGTGAAGAGCTGCATCAAAGAAGACCCAATTTCACTTGAACTACGCCTGGCGTGGGACCTCATCACGCGCGGCGTAATTCACTGACCAGAGAGGTGTTTTTGCCAAGTTTAACAACGCCCGGCGTGGAGGATGGTCACGCGCGACGTGATGGAAAAGTTGAACTACGCTGGGGGCGTAGGGACCATCACGCGCGGCGCAACTAAGCCAAAGTCAAGGATCAGAGCCTTCAGATATCATCACGCGCGACGTGGGGCAGGTACACGCGCGGCGTGGACAGAGGATTTGCAACCACGCGCGGTGTGGTAGATCTGGCGCGCGGCGTGGTTGCGTATACTATATATCAAAATCTCATTTTCTGGTTCAAGGGTTGGAAAATCTGCTACTGCTCATCTATAATCTGGAACTTCAGAGGATAGCTTCAAGCACCTCAGCCGCATGGATTCACACGCCGTGAAGTTGAAGCGAAGAGGCGAACGAAGCAACATGAGGAGCTAAACTTCTTGTGGAGGTAGGATCTAGGATAGCTTAGGATGTAGATGGATCTAATGTAATCTGCTATATTGTATGAATTTACTCTTTTTCATAGTGTTTACTTAATGCAAATCTGTACTTAATGCCTTATAATCCTTCATTAGTGTTATAATGATTTTGAGTTAAGTTACGTATGAGAATATTGGTTTAATTTCTGAACTGAATTGCATTAAGCACTCGAGTGTTTCCGGTCGAGAGATTGAAACATAGAGTGTAGCGAACGATCAACGCGCTTTCATATCATTCGTTGTAGGTAGCTTACGCCCGAGAGATCGGGGGAGTATCGACAACGAATAGAGTGGATTTTGACAAGAGATTGCGATTCACTAATTTGTTGATCTAGTTGTGAACACTTGAGTAATTTCATATGATATGGTAGATTGTGATGACTTCACGTCATTACTATGTTTTAACCACATTTTAGGGCATTTCTAGATAGCATTTAGTATGTTTTTATGCAAGAATAAAGAGGAAAAGAATCATGACAAGAATGCTCGGAACACAAGGATTTGAGGCCAAAAAGTGAAGGAATAGAAGTGTACTGCGCCTAGACCAAGGAAGCATCACGCGCCGCGCCCAGAAGCTGCTAGAAGTGTCTGTAGATTCTGCCAAGCTGGCGCGCCGCGCAGAAACGATGCTGGAATTGCCTGAAGATTCTGTCAGTCTGCGCGGCGCGCAGACGGGCTGGCGCGGGGCGCCGGTACGCAGATTACACCATATATATACTTTTTCTGTTCAGAATTAGGGTTAGACAGTTTTGACGGCGACAGAGGCACTTTTGAGATCAAGATCAGAGCACGAATTTCTTCAATGTTCTTCATTGTAATGAATTCTTTCACTCTAATTATTGTTGTTTCTATGATTATGAGTAACTAAACTCTATGATTGGATCCTAGGGGATTCTAGTTATTATTGTCTTGAACCATGAATTTCATATGATGTTTTAATATAATTACGAAGTTAGTTTCATTCTATTATCTCTTGTTCTTAATGCTTTATACAACGTCGCGAATTGTTTGATGATTATAATTGTTTGTTTACTAAGACATTAGAAACGAATTGATTGACCTAGAGATAATTGTACAATTAACTTATTCTTTAGACATATAGGTTTGTTAATTGTGAATTCAAGGATTAAAGGGAAACAAACCTCAATTGATTATAGGTCATCCTAAGACATTAGGGATTGATAATCAATTGAGAGAACTATGTACCAAGACATTGGACATAGTTATTTATTTTAATCGAATCATGGAACTAAGTTTGTAATTTGTTAATACGCATGAAATATCCGAGACAATAGTGACCAGATGAACCGAAAAGGTCCAATCGCCTTCGCATCTTGAAAGAAAACCTTATTATCTTGTTATTACTTTCTCAAGTCTGAAATCTAAACACTTCCCCCTATTTATTTTATTGCAAATTACTCTTGTATGATACCAATTTACCCCTATTTGATTCGGAACAATCCCTGTGGATACGATAATTATATACTTACTTTGATACTTCATCAAATGGCGCCGTTGCCGGGGATTGTTGATTGAATCAACAAGGCAATTGGACCATACTAGATAGTTTTATTGTTTTATTTTTTTTAGCATTCCTCTAAGAAGAAAAACATATAAAAATTAGTTCTAAATTTTTTTTTTTTTATTTTCTTTTTCATTCTTGTGTAGTGCAGTTGCTTCTAAAGGTATTTTCTGGTTGTTTATGCAAGGTAGGAAAGCAGCAAGAGAACTTGTCTTTGATCCTGAAATAGAGAAAACAGCTAAAGCAAACAGAAAAGCAGTTCGGTTAGCCCGAGAGGTTGCCCGGTTAGCAGGTGCTGCACAAGAAAGTAGTGAACAAGTGGTTTCTAGTCCAGACACATCGGACAACGAAGCCAACATCATGGCTGGAAATCCACCACCGCCTCCACCAGTTGTGCCTGAAAGGACGTTAGGTGACTATGGCCAAAGAAACAACGGAGAGCTGGCCAATCTGGGTTTTCAACCTAGGAATCCCGTGTCTTTTGACATCAAGAATTCAGTGCTCAGCGCCCTTAAAGAAAATCAATACTCAGGGGCTGAAACACAGTGCCCAAATCTCCATCTTGAGCATTTCTATGAAGCATGTGATTACACAGATCCACCAGGTGTAACCGCATCGGATAAGAGGTTGAGGCTCTTTAAGTACTCTTTAACTGGAAGAGCAAAAGACTGGTTAGACACAATACCACCGAATACTATTAACACTTGGCAAGAGTTGGAGATGAAGTTTATGGATAGGTATTTTCCCATTCATAAGTACCTTGAAAGAAGGCAAGACATAACAAGCTTTGAACAAGGAGATTCTGAAACTCTATATGATGCATGGTGATGAGATCCTCATCAGTCGATATTTTAGAGTCTTTTTAATTAAGTTTTAATAAAATTTTATTAGTTTAGTGTTTAATTTAAAGTAATTTTAAATAAATTGCAAGTTTTGATTTACCGAGTCACTTAATTATTTTTCTCTATTAACATGATATTTTGTGTACCTTTTGTTTTGTGAAGTTATTGACATATTGTGTTTGATCAAAGTGGAGTACTCTATTTTAATATCATGGCCAAATTAAAAGGAATGATGGGCTTATAGGCTGGTTGACCCGATCCAAAAAGAAGGTGGTCTAATTCATTGGTATTGAGCGGCGCACTGTGGAAGGCCATTTTTTCACGCACACCCAAGAGGAGGAGAACGACACATGGACAGAGAGGGATGCTGCCTCATGCAATTGGAACAAACAATAGCATATTTGAAGGATTTGCTTCAGGGTTAATTCTTCTTTTGTATGTTTATTTATTTATTTATATGAACATGAGTAGCTAAACTCTAGATTAATTCTTAGGGGATTCTTATTATTATTTCTCTTGAACTATGTGATTATCATATGTTATGATTAATGAATTACGAAGTTAGTTTCTTCAATCATTCTTTGTTCTTAATGCTTTGCATAACTTGATCAATTGTGTAATGTTTTCAATTATTTGTTTTACTATGACGATAGGAATGAATGATCGATCTAGGAACGATTGATTAATTAACTTTCACTTAAGACATTTCGGATCGTTAATTGAGATTAAAGGATTAAAGATTGTAAACCTCAATTGATCATAGATTACCTAAGACATTAGGGATCGATGATCAAGGGAGAGAATTATGTTACCAAGACATTGGGCATAATTATTTTTGATTTAATCTAATCGTGAAACTAAATTGAGTAAATTCGTTATTATACATGAAATTACCAAGAGAAGTAGTAATTAGATGAACCAAAAGGATCAATCGTTTTTCTTCCATCAATTTGAATCCCAAGTTATTTCTAAGTTTATGATAAAAATTCAAACCAAGTTAAACTCCCCCCTTTGCATTTTAATTATTAATCCTAAATTAATTTAATTGTTTTGTCGAGATTGAAACAATCCCTGCGGATACGAACTTTATAAATTTTATTACTTGACGACTATTTAGTATACTTGCTAAATTTCTATCAAGTTTTTGGCGCCGTTGCCGGGGATTGTTGATTAATTTTGACAAGGCAATTTAGCTTTACTTAGGATTTTAGTACATAATTATTATTATTATTATTATTTTTTTTTTTCTTTTTCTTTCTATTATTTAGCCTTATTAGTCTTTCTTTTATATTGTTGTGCTGCTTGGGTAGTTGTTTGTTTGTGTTTGCTTAGGTGCAATTGAAATGGCGGAGGAGCAACCACCGCCACCACCAAGGAGAACCTTGGGAGATTATGGTAGAGGAGCAAATGGAGATCAAGATCTTAGAGGGTTTCAACCGGCAAACCCGATAGCTTTTGATATCAGAAGTTCCGTCATAAAAGCTTTAAAGGAGAACAAGTTTTCTGAAGCCGACTCAGAGTGTCCAAATCTGCATTTGAGTAACTTCTTAGATGTGTGTGATTACACCGACCCTCCGGGTGTCTCGGAATGTGCCAAAAGGTTGAGACTATTCAAATTTTCTCTTACCGGAAGAGCCAGAGATTGGCTGGATACCTTACCTAATGGGACAATTAAAACATGGAACGAATTGAGAGTCAAATTTTCGGACCGCTTTTTCCCAATTTACAAGTTCCTAGAAAAAAAAGCCGAGATCACAAACTTCGAACAAGGAGATTCCGAGTCTCTTTATGACGGATGGGAAAGGTTCAAACTCCTCTTGAAGAAGTGTCCCGATCATGGTGTGGATAATTTGGCTCAAATGCAATATTTTACTCAAGGTTTAAGAGCACAAACTCGCATGTTACTTGATGTATCTGCGGGTGGTTCCATTAATAACAAGGTTGCAAATGAGGCTAAAGAGCTTGTGGAAGCCATGGCGCAAAATGAATATAGAGCTCTTAATGAGAAAGGAGCTAAGAATAAAGTGAGTACGTTGGAGCTTGACACTCAAAGGGCTTTGTTAGCAAATTTCAAGCTCATGAATGTTCACATGGAGACTTTTATAAAACATTTGACCACCAACAAGCTTGTTCATGCTCAAGTACAACAAGTGTCAACATCACAAGCTCAACTTCCACCAAGTAGACCTTCACCATTGGAAGAAACTCTTTCTCAAGTCATGAAGATGATACAAGTAAATTTCGAGGCTATGAAGACAAGTCAAGAAGCTATGAAGATAAGTCAAGAATCAACAAATAAAAATCATGAAGCCTACATCAAGAATTTGGAAACGCAAATGGGTCAATTGTCTAGGCAAGTTGCGTCGTCATCTAATGGCGGATTTGAAGGAAACACATGCAATAATCCTAAAAAGGAGAGTTGTAATGCAATTCATTTGCGAAGTAGAGTGGTGCCTACACCGGTAAGTGAGCCACGTTCCAAGGAAAATATGTCAAAAGAAGTTGAAAATGAGAGAAATGGTGAGCTTGAGAAAGAAGTCGAAAATAAGAGTGAAAATAAAAAAATAGAAAAAAGTGAGAAAGAAAAAGAAAAAGAGGGAGGAGTTGAAAATGAGATAAAGGTGGAAGAGAAGAAAAAAAATGATGCAAGATTTGTCGATAACGACTCAAATTTGAAGAAAATTAAGAGTAAAATTTTGAAAGATGGAGAAAAAGCTCAAGTAGTTCTACCTCATGAAAAGCTACCCTACCCTCACAAAAAGAAGAGTAAGAGAAAAGATATTGACTTTAAGAAGTTCATGGAGATGTTTAATAGCCTTCAAGTCACAACTCCGTTTATGGAAGCTTTGGAGCAAATGCCTATGTATGTCAAGTTCATGAAGGAGTTGTTGACTAAGAAGAGGAAGCCTAAAGAGGATGAAACCGTGTTGTTGACAGAAGAGTGTAGTGCAATTCTTCAAAGAAAACTCCCACAAAAGAAGAAAGATCCTGGTAGTTTCACTATACCTTGTTCTATTGGGAATTTACATGTTGGGAGAGCACTTTGTGACTTAGGAGCAAGCATCAACTTGATGCCCCTCTCTATGATGAAAAAAATACCCGGTGCCATAGCTAAACCCACCAAGATGCAATTATCTCTTGCGGATCGGTCAATCACGTACCCCTATGGAATCTTACAAGATGTTTTGGTAAGAGTGGCCGAATTTGTCTTTCCGGCGGATTTTGTAATTCTCGATATGGAGGAAAATGCCGAAGTGCCTCTTTTATTGGGAAGACCCTTTTTGGCAACCGGGAGAGCTCTAATTGATGTGGAGATGGGTGATTTAATGTTGAGGTTCAATGATGAGAAAGTTAACTTCAACATCTTTGAAGGTATGAGAAATCAAGATGAGATTCCACAATGCTTTAAAGCGGATGTCATTGAAGATGAGAGTGAGAACTCAAAGAAAGAAGCAACAAAGTCAATTTCTCCGGATTTGAAAGCAATCCCTTCTAATGGGAAATTTGTATTTTTTGGAGATGATTATAAGCAACCGGTGATCGTTAGTAGGTTGCTCACCCCTTTGAAGAAGGAGGAAAAGAGGAGCCGAGTAGAATCAAATTTGAAGTATCCTCCCTAACGTGGATGATGATGCGTCGAGCTTGGGACGTTAAACACGCGCTTCATGGGAGGCAACCCATGGGATCTCTATGGTCCATTTATATCCTTTTTCTCTACCTTTTTATTTAAGTACTTTTATCTTTTCTTTTTAGTGTCTATAATAATTGACTGATCTTGGATGACTGTGATGATCACTTGCACATTTTACTTTGTTCTTAATGAGCACCTTTATCTTTTGGAAAGTCCCATTTGTTTGACACCATCTTTTCATTCACTTCTATATACAATTATCTTGGTTTTTAATTTGAGCATCTGAAATGAAATTTCTTGCAGTGCAACGGATTTTTGCGATTGATGGATTGAAAGACAAGCTGATGAACATTCACAATTTTAACCGTTCGATAATCCGGCCGTTTAAACTGTGAGATTTTGAGCCTAAACACTTGGATTGTTTCTCGCTATGTGAGTCCACTACTTTACTTATTCTCTAGAACTTGCTTGTGTTCTTTTAATTGATTGACTGCAATGATTACACACCGAGGCAACTTTTGTTGGTATCTTGAGCCTTTCTAGCCTACCCTTGCATGCTTATATCCTTTGCTTAGCCCCTTTGAGCCTTACATTTCTTTGTTGATTGATCACTTAACCCATATTTTTTTTTAAAAAAAAAAAAAACATTTTCTTGGAGTTAAGTTGATTTTCATTACATATTGCAAATGCTTAAGTTTGGGGTTGCTTTTGGAATTAGCAACCAAATAAGTTTGGGGTGAGTATACTAAAGAACTTGAATTGTGAAAAAAAATGAAAATGAAAAATGTTGAAAAATCAAAAAGTCAAATGTTTGTAATTTTGAAAAGAAAAAAAAGGCGACTACTTCAAAAAAAAAAAATATGAAGAGAAAAGAATGAAAAGAACGAATAATAGTTTGTGGTTGCTTGATGTTTTTATGTGTTGAGATTGAAAGATAAAGTGGAATTGGGTATGTCCTTAACTCCAAGTTTTTAACTCACTTCCCAAAAAAATCCAACCTTACCTAAGCCAAATTATGACCTTTAAGACCTCAAAAGTGTGTATTTAATTTGCTTATCGATTGATTGTTAGAATTCTTGCAAGCCTATGGTAGAATAGTTTGGTTTGTGTTGATTGAGTGATTGCCCGATTAAATAGTTGAGAGAAAGCGAGTGAGTGAAGTGATTATTGAGCTTGGTCAAATATTGTGAATAATTTTTTAGTCTTGTTTGGATTGAAATCATTGTGAAGAGAAGTTGCATTGAAGGTTTGATAATTGAAGTGCTTAGAGGAATTTCCAAGTTGATTGTATTTGAAGTTGTGTAAGGAAGTTGTCAACCCTTTGTGATTGTTCATTTGATAAATTTGTTCCTTGAGGACAAGTAACAGACTAAGTTTGGGGTTGTGATGAGATCCTCATCAGTCGATATTTTAGAGTCTTTTTAATTAAGTTTTAATAAAATTTTATTAGTTTAGTGTTTAATTTAAAGTAATTTTAAATAAATTGCAAGTTTTGATTTACCGAGTCACTTAATTATTTTTCTCTATTAACATGATATTTTGTGTACCTTTTGTTTTGTGAAGTTATTGACATATTGTGTTTGATCAAAGTGGAGTACTCTATTTTAATATCATGGCCAAATTAAAAGGAATGATGGGCTTATAGGCTGGTTGACCCGATCCAAAAAGAAGGTGGTCTAATTCATTGGTATTGAGCGGCGCACTGTGGAAGGCCATTTTTTCACGCACACCCAAGAGGAGGAGAACGACACATGGACAGAGAGGGATGCTGCCTCATGCAATTGGAACAAACAATAGCATATTTGAAGGATTTGCTTCAGGGTTAATTCTTCTTTTGTATGTTTATTTATTTATTTATATGAACATGAGTAGCTAAACTCTAGATTAATTCTTAGGGGATTCTTATTATTATTTCTCTTGAACTATGTGATTATCATATGTTATGATTAATGAATTACGAAGTTAGTTTCTTCAATCATTCTTTGTTCTTAATGCTTTGCATAACTTGATCAATTGTGTAATGTTTTCAATTATTTGTTTTACTATGACGATAGGAATGAATGATCGATCTAGGAACGATTGATCAATTAACTTTCACTTAAGACATTTCGGATCGTTAATTGAGATTAAAGGATTAAAGATTGTAAACCTCAATTGATCATAGATTACCTAAGACATTAGGGATCGATGATCAAGGGAGAGAATTATGTTACCAAGACATTGGGCATAATTATTTTTGATTTAATCTAATCGTGAAACTAAATTGAGTAAATTCGTTATTATACATGAAATTACCAAGAGAAGTAGTAATTAGATGAACCAAAAGGATCAATCGTTTTTCTTCCATCAATTTGAATCCCAAGTTATTTCTAAGTTTATGATAAAAATTCAAACCAAGTTAAACTCCCCCCTTTGCATTTTAATTATTAATCCTAAATTAATTTAATTGTTTTGTCGAGATTGAAACAATCCCTGCGGATACGAACTTTATAAATTTTATTACTTGACGACTATTTAGTATACTTGCTAAATTTCTATCACATGGGAAAGATTCAAACTTTATCTGAAGAAATGTCCTAAGCATGGGCTTGATAATCATACCCAGATGCAGCACTTCACTCAAGGGTTGAGAGCTCAAACTAGAATGTTCTTGGATGCATCAGCAGGTGGGTCTTTGAAAAATAAGAATCAAACTCAAGCTAGAGAGTTGATTGAATCCATGGCTCAAAATGAATACCGAGTTCAAAATGATCGCGGTGCAAAGAAGAAGCCAGGCATGTTGGAGCTTGATACTCAAACCGCTCTTTTAGCTCAATCAACTTTGATGAATACTCAAATGGCAGCAATGTTGAAACACTTTACTAATTCTTCGAATCCACAAATGCAAGTCATGGCAGCTCAAGATGTGAAATGTGATTTTTGTGGGCAAGGTCACTCAAATGGCGAATGTTTTCCTGAAGGGTCGGAGGAAGCTAAGTATTTAGCTAATTTCAAGAGGAACAACCCCAACCACAACCCGTATTCAAACACTTATAATCCGGGATGGAGGGATCATCCAAATTTTGGTTGGGGAGGAAATCAAGGGTCTTCTCAATCTCAACAACAACCATCTTCACAAAATTCTCAACAAAGGAAACCGTCTCAATTAGAAGATACTCTTACTCAATTTATCAAGGTGACTCAAGGAAATTTTGAAGCTATGAAGGTTAGCCAAGATCAGATGAAAGCTAACCAAGACATTGCCAACAAAAATCATGAAGCTTCAATCAAAAATCTTGAAACACAGGTGGGTCAATTGTCAAGGCAGTTCGCGGCCACTCAAAATAATGGATTTGAAGGTTCTACAAAAGACAATCCTGGTCATGAAAGCTGCAAGGCAATTAATTTGAGAAGTAGAGTGGTTCCTTCACCTGAAGTTGTGACGAAGAAAAAAATTGAGTCTACTGTTGAGGGAGTGAACGAAAAAAATGATGTTGAGGGAGAAGTTGAAAATAAGCATGAGGGAGAAGTTGAAAAAGAGTGTGAGATAGTAGCTGATTCTGAAGTTGAAATTGAGGAGTTAGTTGAAAATGGAAAAAATAAAAAAAATTGAAAAAGAGAGTGATGAGAAGCTAGTTGAAAAGAAGAGAGGTAAGGGGGTGGAAGAGAAAGAAGTTTACAAAGAGAAGGAAAATTCATTCCATGCCAAATTACCATATCCGCGCAAGAAGAAGGCAAAGGCAAATGATCACCAACAATTCAAGAAGTTTATGAAGATGCTCAATGATCTTCAAATTAATATTCCTTTTGCAGAGGTGTTGGAGCAAATGCCGGTTTATGCCAAATTCATGAAAGAGCTTTTGACAAAGAAGCGGAAACCTCTTGATGATGACACAGTTGATATGACGGAGGAATGTAGTGCTATAATCCAAAAGAAGCTTCCTCAAAAGAAGAAAGATCCCGGAAGTTTTACTATACCATGTTCTATAGGCAACATTTCCGTTGGTCGCGCTCTTTGTGATTTGGGAGCTAGCATCAACTTGATGCCCTTATCAATGATGAAGAAGATACCTGGAGCTGTGGCAAAACCCACCAAAATGCAACTCTCTTTGGCTGATCGATCTATTGTGCATCCATATGGCATACTTCATGATGTCTTGGTGAGGGTAGCTGAATTCGTTTTTCCGGCTGATTTTGTAATTCTTGATATGGAAGATGATGCCGAGGTGGAACCATTGTTATTGGGTAGGCCATTTTTAGCTACCGGAAGAGCATTGATTGATGTTGAGATGGGAGAACTTATGTTGAGAACACATGGAGAGCAAGTCATGTTTAATGTGTTCAAAGCCATGAAGCACCATGATGATGAACCACAATGTTTCAAGGTTGACGTGATAGAGGAAGTGGTGGAAGATGTCTCAGTTGAAGAAACACCATCCTTGCCATTAGAAAGAGTCATTGTTAATTCTATTGATGAATTGGAAGAGGAATGGGACAAAGAGATTGAAATTTGCCTCCGTCAACTGGAGGCATGTAAAGTGGAAGAGATTTCGAAAGAGTTTGAAAATGTGTATGCGGTAGAGGAGAAAGAAAGTGTTAAAGAAGATCCAAAAGACACTACTCCCGAGTTGAAAGAACTTCCTTCTCATTTAAAATATGTTTTCTTAGGGGAAGATTCTTCACAACCGGCAATCATAAGTAGTGAGTTGAGTGCACTTGAAGCGGAGAAGCTTGTAAGAGTATTGCGTGCTAATAAAGAAGCTATGGGTTGGAGCATTGAGGATTTGAAGGGAATTAGTCCCGGATTTTGTATGCACAAGATAAAAATGGAAGATGAATATAAACCAGTGGTGCAACCTCAAAGAAGACTCAATCCAACCATGAAGGAGGTAGTGAAAAAGGAAGTTCTTAAACTTCTAAAAGCAGGTATGATTTATCCAATTTCGGATAGTGCTTGGGTGAGTCCGGTTCATGTTGTTCCCAAAAAAGGTGGAATGACGGTTGTAAGGAATGAAAAAAATGAATTAATACCAACTCGCACAGTCACCGGTTGGAGAATATGCATTGACTACCGGAGATTAAACCAAGCAACACGGAAAGACCATTTTCCTCTTCCATTCATGGATCAAATGCTAGAAAGGCTTGCGGGGCAGGCGTATTATTGCTTTTTGGATGGATATTCCGGGTACAATCAGATTGTTGTAGACCCGGCTGATCAAGAAAAGACGGCGTTCACATGCCCATTCGGAGTATTTGCTTACCGGAGGATGCCGTTTGGTCTATGCAATGCACCGGCTACTTTTCAGCGGTGTATGTTATCCATTTTTGCCGATATGATGGAAAATTCAATTGAGGTATTTATGGATGATTTCTCTGTTTTTGGAAAATCTTTTGATCATTGCTTAGCTAATTTGAATGCTGTTTTGAAAAGATGCATAAGTACCAATTTAGTCTTGAATTGGGAAAAATGTCATTTTATGGTTAAAGAAGGAATTGTGCTTGGACACAAAATCTCTTCAAAAGGCATTCAAGTTGACCAAGCAAAGATAGAGGTTATTAAGGAATTGCCTCCTCCCGTGAATGTTAAGGGAGTGAGAAGCTTTTTAGGACATGCCGGTTTCTATCGGCGTTTCATAAAAGACTTCTCCAAGATAGCAAAGCCCTTAAGCAACCTCCTTGTGAAGGAAAATGACTTTAAATTTGATGATGATTGTTTGAAAGCTTTTGTTGTTATCAAAGAAAAGTTGGTCACTGCGCCCATAATCATTGCACCTAATTGGGACCTCCCATTTGAACTAATGTGTGATGCAAGTGATTATGCGGTTGGAGCAGTTCTTGGCCAACGACATGAGAAGTTTTTCCATGCCATATACTATGCGAGCAAGGTTTTGAATGAAAATCAAATCAATTATACCACCACTGAAAAAGAATTGCTCGCAATAGTGTTTGCCTTGGAAAAATTTCGCTCTTACTTAATTGGTTCCAAAGTTGTTGTGTTTTCAGATCATTCAGCACTTAAGTACCTCTTAACAAAAGGCGATTCAAAGCCTAGGCTCTTGAGGTGGATACTACTCTTGCAAGAATTTGATTTGGAAATTAAGGACAAAAAGGGAGTAGAAAATGTGGTGGCTGACCACTTGTCAAGGTTGGATAATCTCATGGTGACTATAAAGGAGAAGTGCATCAATGAGGACTTTCCGGATGAAAAACTTTTAATGATTTCAAAAAGGCCTTGGTTCGCCGATATGGCAAACTTTAAGGTCGGTAATGAGATTCCGGAAGAGTACTCTTATCAACAAAAGAAAAAGTTTTTTAGAGATGCTAACTTCTACTTTTGGGATGATCCATACCTTTTCAAGGTGGGGCAAGATGGTGTGATCCGGAGATGTGTTGATGAGGAGGAGGCACAAAGTATAATGTGGCATTGCCATAGTGCTCCTTATGGTGGACATCATAGTGGACAAAGGACTGCGGCTAAGATTCTTCAAAGCGGTTTCTTTTGGCCAACACTATTCAAAGATTGCGTGGAGTTTGTTAAAAGGTGTGATAATTGCCAAAGAACCGGCAATGTGTCAAAGAGAAATGAGATGCCGCTCAATGAAATGCTTGAGGTGGAACCGTTTGATTGTTGGGGGATTGACTTTATGGGACCTTTCCCATCTTCAAAGTCTAACCTCCATATTTTGGTATGTGTGGATTATGTTACAAAATGGGTTGAAGCCATTGCTTGTCCAGCTACTGATGCCCATACCGTGGTAAAGTTTATTAAGAATAATATTTTTACACGGTTTGGTGTGCCTATAGTCCTTATTAGCGATGGGGGTAAACACTTTTGCAACAAATATTTGGATAATCTGTTGGAAAAGTACAATGTGAAGCATAAAGTGGCTACCCCGTACCATCCTCAAACAAGCGGACAAGTTGAAGTGTCAAACCGTCAATTGAAGCAAATCCTTGAGAAGACGGTTTCTTCTTCAAGAAAAGATTGGTCAATGAAGCTGAATGACGCACTTTGGGCTTATAGAACTGCCTTCAAGACTCATCTTGGGTTATCTCCGTATCAATTGGTTTATGGCAAGGCGTGCCATTTGCCGGTTGAATTAGAACATAAAGCATATTGGGCTGTTAAATTTCTTAACTTTGATGCAGGATTGGCAGGTGAGAAAAGATTGCTAAAGTTGAATGAACTAGAAGAGTGGCGGCAACAAGCTTATGAAAATGCCGTTATTTACAAAGCCAGAACAAAAAGGTATCATGATAAAGGCTTGGTAAGTAAGGAGTTTCATAAAGGACAACAAGTCTTGTTGTTCAACTCTCGGTTACAACTATTTCCTGGTAAATTGAGGTCTCGATGGTCTGGACCATTTGTTGTAAAGGAAGTTTTTCCACATGGGGCTGTGGAAATCTTTGCACCAGGAGAGGAAGATAGGTCCTTTAAGGTTAATGGACAAAGACTGAAGATTTACAAAGGAGGAGAGTTCAATCGCCACAAGGTGGCGATGCTATTTGATGATGAATGATCTTACGGAGCGTCAAGCCTCGGGACGTTAAACAAGCACGTGGCCTTTCGGTCACGGACCGTCGAAGCTATGGACGTTAAACGAGCGCTGCTTGGGAGTCAACCCAAGGTTTTTAATTGTTACTAATGTCTATTCGTGTTATGCCTTAGTTGTGGTTGCAGGTTAAGCAAGTGTGGAAGTTGAGTCAAAGAGACAGGCACGCCCAGGCGCCAGGAGAGGCCTAGAAAGGCCTGTAAACACTGACTTGACACGCTCCGGCGCAGAGAACCGGCGCGGCGCGCCCAGAGATGGCCAGAAAAGCCTGTGGATTCTGTCGTGCTGCGCGCAGCGCAGAATGGATGGCGCGCGGCGCAGACACGAGTTAAGGGGAAAAGAAAAGCAAAACATTGAATCATTCTTCTTCTTCCTCAAACCTCACCACCGTAAAACCCTTCTTCTTCTTCTCCACCCATCACCAAACTTCCATTAACACCCAAAAACAACTCACACAATCTCTAACCCAACACTTATACACCCTCAATTAACCTTAAACACTTTCAAATTACACCAATCCAACCACAAATCCACCAAATTCCTTCAAAACCCTAACCCCCAAAACAAAAAAATTTCTTCCTAAATCACCACACCCACACGAAATTACCACCATAAACCATCTTAACACTCTTCAAAACCTTAAACCCACACCATAACCAAGCCTTCAACCAACCCAAAACCTCAAGAACTCAAAAAAAAAATTTCAATTTTCCAACCACCCAAAACCCTTACTCGAAAAATTCAATTCCACCCTCTAAACCACATTCAACCTTAACATGGGGAGGTCCAATAATGGGAAGAAAAAGGTGACACATGAGGAAGAACCAAGAGCAAGGAAGAAGAGTAATAGAGGAAAATCCATGGATGAAGGAGGCAACTCTCAACAACAACAACAACTGTCCTATGCAGAAATATTTCGAGCCAACAACCCTCAGGACACGGCATGGAGTGATTTGTTCTATCGGGAGGATCGAAAGACCAGGTATAATCAAATACAATCTTTTGGTTTCACTCAGGAAAAAGGGTTTAGTGATGAGATGAAGGCAGTTCCGGCAATTTATAATGAACTACATAGAAGGAATTGGCTGAAATTTAATAATTTGATGCTTAAGGATAATGTGATTGGGAATGCACAATTAGTTCGGGAATTTTATGCTAATGCTAGGAAAGAGTCTTTTGATGTACACACTGATAAGGCTTATGTTAGAGGTGTTATGGTCGACTTCTCTGCTTTGGCTATAAATGAGTTTTTAGAAGCTAGCATTCCGGCAAGGTGTATTTATGAAAATGAATCAATTACCTTTGCGCAATGGCCTGAAGTACGACGACGAGAAATAAGAGATTTCGTGGGTCGACCGGGAACTCCATGGATGAAGTATAGTGGAGGAGAGTTCCCATCCAAGATTGATTTGCAACATTTCCGGCCAGTCGCTCGTGCTTGGGCTGAGTTTGTTGTGCACAATGTGGTACCTGTGTCTAATTCTTCAGAGTTTCAGGTAGAGAATGCGATGATAGTGATGACGATCATGAAGAAATGGGACATTAACTTGGGGCAGTTGTTAAATAAGAGCATAAGAAAAATTGCTAACCATGGGCAGGCAATCTTCCGTTTAGCACATTGCAATCTCATTACGGCTTTATGCCAACACAACCATGTTCCTGAAATTGAGTTGGATACACGTTTCAAGCCTATCAGGGGAATGACCTTGCGGTACTTTAATGGCTTGGACGATGGTCCCGTTGTTGTGAGAGCAAGGGGAGGTCCTGAGGAGCTGCGAGAAGGGGAGGATGAGGAGATGGCGGAAATCGACCGTTATGAGAGTGGCGAGCATCCAACTCAGCAACAACCACAAGAGATGCCTCGCCATCCTTATACCGAAGACGATGTTTCGGCTTTGATGTTACAGCTGGCTATTGGTCGTGCAGTCGACGTGCCTCACACTTACTATGGTGATCAGTCCATTATTTACCAGGAGGCCAGGGCAAGGGAAGCGAATTTCAGACCACCTCCCTTGTACCCTCGATACGGCACTTTGGCACGACTACAGGCGCAACATGCGATTGAGAATGCCCAGAGAGCAGCCAGACAGTTGGATGAGGTAGAGAGATGGCCACAAGATTATGCTGCATATCAGGAGAGAAGTATGTTTGATGAGGCGGACCTGGGCCTCGGAGATCGACGTGATGGGAGCGGATCGTCCCATCCGCATTGACTCGATGGTACTACTTAATCCCTTCAACTTGAATTTGTTTTTGTCTTTTATGAATGCTTGTGTCTGTTTGAAAGCTTGTGCACTTCAGAATAGTTTTGTTTAAATGTCATTAAGGATCATCTGTGTTACCATCCATGCGATATGATTTGTGAGTCTCTGTGTTAATTGCTTGTTATATTTTATGATAATTAAAAAAATTGAGGAAGTTTCTCAAACATTGACCACTCGATAATCCGGCCTAGCCGTGAGTTTTCGAGCCCAAACACATAACTTTTTCTTGTTATGAGAGATTCCACAACTTAGCTAATTCTCTAGAACTTGCTTTTGTTCTCTTAATTGATTAATTGCTCTGAATTACACACCGAGGCACGTTGTTTGGTACCTTGAGCCTTGTTGAAGCCACCTTTAAAAATGTTATATCCTTCGTTAACCCCATTTGAGCCGAATGAAAAATTTTGTTTGTTTGACAACCCAAGTTTTGAAACTATAAAAAAAAAAAAGATGATTTTCTTGGAGTTAGATCATAACTTATGACTCGAGCACATTGCTCATCATTAAGTTTGGGGTTGCTTTTGGTACTAGCAACTGATGAAGTTTGGGGTGGGGTACTAGAGAACCAAAAAGAAAAATATAGTGAAAAAAAAAAAAATGACACCAAGAGAGAATGTAAATGAATCTCTTCAAAAAAAAAAAAAGAAGAAATGAAAAAGGTTCTCTAGTATAACAATGCTTGATTTTTGGGGAAGATGTTTGAATAAATATCTAATCATGTGAATAGGTGATCTTTAAAACTCCAAGTTTTTCTGCTTACCATCCAAAAAAAAAAAAAAAAAAATATCCACCCTAAAAACCTAAGCCCCGTTATAACCCTCAAGTCCTCTAAAGGTGTGAATTTTTATGCATGTCGATCGATTGTTAGAATGCTTGCAAGCATATGGTAGAATGGCTATGTATGTGTTGATTGAGTGAATTTAACAATGCAAACAGGAGAGAATGTGAGGGAGTGAAGTGATTATTGTTTGGTCAATATTTGTGAGAAGTTCTTGATTTTTCCAATGTTCATTTGTGTGCGAGTACATTGATAATAGGGATGATCTTTGAAATG
Organism: Trifolium pratense; assembly: GCF_020283565.1. Taxonomy (NCBI): domain Eukaryota; kingdom Viridiplantae; phylum Streptophyta; class Magnoliopsida; order Fabales; family Fabaceae; genus Trifolium; species Trifolium pratense. Next base: position 30,020,312 of record NC_060063.1, read on the forward strand.
TTGCATGTGTATGATTGACTTGACTGATTCTGATGTATTTGAATTAAGCTGTAAAGATAGTGCCAGGTTTTCCGATGGATGAAGGTATTCCTTGAGGACAAGTGATAAGTGCCAAATATCAGTAATTTTACCTATATATTTTAAGCACTTATTGACTTATTTTATAAAGTTATTTGAAGTAAAAACCCCAACTATTTGTAAATATTAGTCTTTACTAGAAAATTAGTATTTTATCTATTTTCACTTATTTCACTAATTTATAATAATTATTATAAATTATATATCACTATTATTATTAATGTTATCTTTTTGTTTGTAAATTAATAGATTAATGAAAAGGAAGTAACAAATTAAAAAGAGGAGCAGTAAAGTCAATCAAGTGGTAAGAAAGAAACAGGGCGGTGCAAATCAAGCGGAAGTCAAGTGGCACAAACACACACATTCTTAATTCCAAAGATAAGAATTTTTAAAAGGGAATTAGCAAAGGAGGCGGTGGAGTTAATCAACAAACCCTTGAGTGAGGTTTTCTTCCAAGCTTATAAAAGGCATGTACGGTCACTTCTTAAAAGGAATTAAATTCATTCTCACACACACACCAGAGAACAACACGCCCAACATTAGAAGAAACAGGGGAGGAGAGCTTAACGCGTAACGCAGGGAGTGAAGCTCGGAACGACGGAGGAAACTGCGTTGGATGCACACCAACTGTTTGAGAAATCAACCGGTGTTGTTATTTCATCTCTTTTCTTCTTATTTGTGTAAAACTATCATGGTAATGAGTAGTTAAAGACACTTTTGTTGGGATTAGGTGTAAATTACTCTATTAGTATGTGTTTCTATTGATATGGTTTTATATATGGTTTTAGTTGTCTCTCAATATTGATGTTATCTTTGTTTTCATTGTTTTAATCTTTGATTTGAATTGTTATAGACATATGCCTTTTGAATCTAAGAACTAGGATAATATCTATTGAACTCTAAATTCTAGACATAAATTTAGGTTTTATATTCACTTAGAGTATCGAATCTTAATGCTATTGTATTGATTGACGATCCGAGACATCGGAGGTTAATAGATGCAATAGATATCTCGGCGTTATCTGGACACGGAAACGTTCGACGAGCGATACGTGATAATATTGATAGATGACTAGAACCTGTGTAACTGATTAGGGGAATATGTATGAATGAGTGATTGAAATCTAATCCCAGCAATTTAATCTCTCTGTCAAATTAATCATCTTTACTAATTTTATGTATTCGCAACTTTCGTAATTAACCATCTTTGAAATCCTTGAAATTATATTAATTATTGAACGGCATCGATATCGCATCAGTCCCTGTGGAGACGATAAAAACATATTTACTTTTGTACTTCAACAACAAGGAAAAGTTCAAGTTTGGGGTTGTGATGACTTCACGTCATTACTATGTTTTAACCACATTTTAGGGCATTTCTAGATACCATTTAGTATGTTTTTATGCAAGAATAAAGAGGAAAAGAATCATGACAAGAATGCTCGGAACACAAGGATTTGAGGCCAAAAAGTGAAGGAATAGAAGTGTACTGCGCCTAGACCAAGGAAGCATCACGCGCCGCGCCCAGAAGCTGCTAGAAGTGTCTGTAGATTCTGCCAAGCTGGCGCGCCGCGCAGAAACGATGCTGGAATTGCCTGAAGATTCTGTCAGTCTGCGCGGCGCGCAGACGGGCTGGCGCGGGGCGCCGGTACGCAGATTACACCATATATATACTTTTTCTGTTCAGAATTAGGGTTAGACAGTTTTGACGGCGACAGAGGCACTTTTGAGATCAAGATCAGAGCACGAATTTCTTCATTGTTCTTCATTGTAATGAATTCTTTCACTCTAATTATTGTTGTTTCTATGATTATGAGTAACTAAACTCTATGATTGGATCCTAGGGGATTCTAGTTATTATTGTCTTGAACCATGAATTTCATATGATGTTTTAATATAATTACGAAGTTAGTTTCATTCTATTATCTCTTGTTCTTAATGCTTTATACAACGTCGCGAATTGTTTGATGATTATAATTGTTTGTTTAGCTAAGACATTAGAAACGAATTGATTGACCTAGAGATAATTGTACAATTAACTTATTCTTTAGACATATAGGTTTGTTAATTGTGAATTCAAGGATTAAAGGGAAACAAACCTCAATTGATTATAGGTCATCCTAAGACATTAGGGATTGATAATCAATTGAGAGAACTATGTACCAAGACATTGGACATAGTTATTTATTTTAATCGAATCATGGAACTAAGTTTGTAATTTGTTAATACGCATGAAATATCCGAGACAATAGTGATCAGATGAACCGAAAAGGTCCAATCGCCTTCGCATCTTGAAAGAAAACCTTATTATCTTGTTATTACTTTCTCAAGTCTGAAATCTAAACACTTCCCCCTATTTATTTTATTGCAAATTACTCTTGTATGATACCAATTTACCCCTATTTGATTCGGAACAATCCCTGTGGATACGATAATTATATACTTACTTTGATACTTCATCAGATTGCATGTGATTAAGCTATAGACTAGGCGATTCCGATGATTCTACCTCGCTTTTCCACTTATTACAAAGCACGTTTTTCATACCGATCAATCACTCAAACAAATCCCCAATTTATGTTTTATTATTGCATGATGTTTATAGACACTTTTGAACTTGTTTAGTCACGCAATCCCTGTGGATCGACAACTCATTTTTATTACTACGTGGCAATTCGTACACTTGCGAATAGGTCATCAAGGTGTGAGTTAAGTCTCACATAGCTTAGAAAATGGGAGAACCCATAAACCTAACGCCTTAAGGTTTTGGGTAAAAGTAGTGTGTCCACCTCACTTGTATAATTGTTTTTAGGAGAATGTTAACTTGTGACCTTAAGGCACATGTTAAGGAAGCAAAAATAGAAATTATTAAATGCTAATTTGTGCATTTTGACTTTTGAAGCATTAAATTTCTTGTATCATTAAATGTTGAATTTCTATTTTAGTATATCTTAACTTGTGCCCTAAGGGCACATGTTAACAAGACCCTTGTTTTTAAGCGCAATATGGATGATCCCCTGACTACCCCTCTCGTGTCCCATAAAAAAAAATTACTTCCTCCGGCTAACCAAGATATTAAGGTTAAATGGTTAATAATTTCCTTTAGAACATTCCAAAAAAATATATAAAAATTCTCTTACCTCACTTTTCTTTCTTAGAATACGATAATATTTGTACGATGTTTCCATCGCTGTTAATGATGTAAATTATTATTACCTCACTTTCCTATCCAAACAATAAATAGAAAAATTTTACATTTTTATTATATATCCCTTTCTTTCACATCATTTCTTTCCTCCTATTTTTCTAAACCAAAAATATATACTATTAATGTTTGATTTCTATCGGTGAAAAAAAATAGAATTATCAATCATGACTCGTCTATTTGATCGAGTCTAGTCAAAAGTTTAGATACATGAGAATAGAATTTACCTTGTGTACTCTTTAGATATTTAAATGGACATTCAACATCGTTAATGATTATCGAAATTTCGTATATATATATTATAGTTTTTTTTTAATGATAAATTGTTAGTTGTTAATATATTATAATGTTATGTTAGTTTTTTTTCTCCTTGTCAGGATTTGAACCCTGGACCTCCAACTTCATAACCTCTAGCTCAACTAGCTTAACCAGTTGAGCTACACATCCCACACTCGAACATATATATATATATATACTCCCTCCGTCCCGAAATATAGGCAAAAAAAAATCACGCTTATTAAGAAACTCTAAATTTTACCAAAATAAGCAATTGAGTTGCCTAAACTACCCTTATCATAATGAAAATAAAATCAACTGTCCAAGTAAATGCAACTTTCTTGGTAATGGAAAAAGAAGCTTACTTTTACTTTATGATGATAGAAGCCAAAAAGTCAAAAGGGGAGAAACAACAACAACCTTTTATTGAGAATACAATTGGTGGATTTAATGAGATTAGAAGTTGGACAGTTGCTACTATGCAGTGTTGCACGCCAGATTGAATTGGGATACAACAATTCTTTTTTTATTATTTTTTTTAAGGAACTCAAGAATTTATTGGGAAACTCTACAAGTAATGAATTGGAGTAGTAGTATTACTAAGGATGCGTTTGATTCGTAAAACAGCAAGGACTGGACAGAACAGTACAGACAGAACAAGATAATACAAGACAGGACAAACTTGTACTGGAAAGATATAGGACGATAATATTTTTATATTCGAAAATAAAATGGGTATTTTCGTATTTTTTATATTTGTACTGTGGACAAAAAGTTGTCCCGTGGTTTAGTGAGGGACAAAAAATCTTGTTTTTGTCCTGTCCCTTGCTATCTAATTTGTCCAGTCCCATAACAAATTTCAAATCAAACAGAGTACAACAAAATTGTCCTGTCCAGTCCCCTGTTTTTTAGCAAATCAAACGCAAGGGTTATATTGTAACTTTATCATTAAAAAGGATGTCTTTTGCTTATATTTTGGGACATCAAAAAGAGGTTTTTTTTGCCTATATTTCGGGACGGAGGGAGTATATATATATATATATAATAATAATAATAATAATAATAAAAATTGACTATGATTCATTAGAAAATAATAAAGCATAGATTTGGCCAAGGTCGGGTAGCTCAACCGAATTAAGTTAATGGTAAAATGGGTAAAGGTAGAGGTTTAAGTCCTACCGAAATGTAAAAACTAACACTAACAACTAATTACTAGTTTTAGCCGTTTAAGAAAACATAAAGCATAAATTTGATTTATTACCTTATACTACTTAACTTAATTATTATTGTCGAATACTTTTTTGACAAAGAAAAACTTAATGCATTTTATTATTCAAAATATTGTTCATTGTTCATACAAGGAGGTATTAACTCATAAATATAACAACTAGTCTTAGAATAGGTCGCTCTTGCTAAGGTATGAACAACACTATTCGTTTGTTGTTTGATAGACTTTACCTCAAAGTTAGGATATAGTAATAACAAGAATTGAATACTAGAAATTATTGAACAAAATCCAGAGACACGTATCTAGAAAGAATTGCATCAACTATCACTTTTGAATCACTTTCAAACATGACTTGGGTGAAGCCTCTAAGGATTATTTCACACACCGCTTCTTTAATCGCCAACGCCTCCCCTTCAATGATGTTTAGTTTTTCATAACGAACGTTTGAGCCTGCAAGAATAAATTGTCCATTGCTCCCACGGATGCACCAACTCCAACCACATACACCTTCATTATTGAAAAAACTAGCATCTACATTACATTTTAAATTGGCCATGTTATATTTGCATCCACATGAACTTGATGTTCTGCTTGCCTGCCAACCGAACATACAGCATGCCAATCCTCCCAGATTTGTTGCGCCAGGAAACCAACTTGTCTAGCATTTATTCAAGATAAGGACTAAACTCACTAAGGTGTTACAAAAAAATACTAATAAAGTGTTACAAATAAATAAATAAATAAATAAATCAAAGTGTTATAAAAAAAATAAAGAACCAAATTGTTAAAAAAAAAATAAATGATCAAAGTGTTACAAAAAAATAAGATAAAGGATCTGCGTAATTTTGCCCTTTTAATATTACATCCAATTTTTCTCGACTTGAACCTCTTAATTCCAGTTTAATAAGAGCATCTCCAATGATAGTATCACTTTATGTATCATACATTACTAACAAGTGGTTCATATAATATCATGTAATTAATACTTATGCAACTCATACATATTTTGTTTCAATGATGATAACATTTTGGGAAAAAGAATCCTCTCAATTTTTTTTTCCTCAAGTTTTCTTAATTGTTACATCTTAACCATGGACTACTTTTTCTTCATTTTTTTTCTAATTAAAATATTATTTCCTCAATTTTTTTTTAATGGAGAGAATCCATTCTCCCACTTTGGATATCATTACTAACAAGTGATCACTTCTTTATTTTTTATTTTTTTTTTAACTTTGTCTAAATCAAAAAGATAATATTAAATTGATGATACAGTACAATTAAATAAGGTAACACATCATCAATTTGATATATCCTCTATGTCATGTCATGAAACTCCTGTTCTGGTAAAAAACAAGGGGGTTTGTATTATTGATTAAATGGTGTGATTACACTCAGTTCAATCCCAAAAACCCTGGGAGTTTTATAAGTCAGAATTCGATCAGAACATAGGGGTTTGTATTATTCAAGATTGATAACTGATACAAGTATGTCGGAGAAGAAATTGAATCTCTTTACAAGAATGAAAATATGGTGGTTTCTCATGATGAGAGTGAGTCTATGTAGAATCAGTGAAAAGTTCTCTTGTTCTCTTGAAGAAGATCCTATTTATAGGCAAAACATCTCCCTCTTGTTGCTTGATAACCGCCTTGCTTGGAGAGGAATTCATGGGTAGTGGGCGGTTACTTTCCTTCTTCTCCAAGCTTCTTCCTTCTTCTCCAAGCTTCTTCCTTCTTCTCCAAGTTTCTTCCTTCCTTTCCAAGTCATGGTGGATCACGCTTATCATGTGTTTTTCATGGTTGTTTTCACACTTCTCCTTTAGATGCTCCCATTGGGCTTTTTCGTATTGGGCCTTAACAAATCACACCCTGGTCCATGGCCCGGTACACAGCCCCCCAAGCACGAGGCTTCAAGAAGGCGAAGTGCTTTTGAATGAAGTCACTTGGCAATTATTATGCCTCGATGTTGTTCTATGTCGCCCATTTGTTGCTGACTCATATTCTTTGTTTGCTTGTCGCCTTTTCCTTCCTTTTGTTGTTGATATTTCTTAGCTAATTTGTACGCCCTTCTATGACTTTTGTAACTATTTGTATGCCCCTTCGTGGCTTGAACAATTTACCCTTATTTGGGTTTCTATTAATTCCTTTATTTGCAATGATCTTCTTTCTTCATAATTTTGCGGATGAATTTTGCATTACGCTGTGAGGTAACGCCTTTTGTCGTTCTCGCCTAGGAAACTTTGTCCTTGCACCTGCGACATCTTCGACTTTCTATAATAATTGTAAATCAATAAAAATAACTTTATACCTGTTGTCTTTTGGCGTTATAATGAATCGCCTTGTTTTGGTTGTGTATAAGCTTCTTCTGGCGGTATTGATAATCTCACCTTTCTTTGCTGTATCTTTTTCTGACGTACCCAACTCGTAAGACTTACAGGTAACGCCAAGGCCTTGCAACCTCGTATAATTTTTCTTTTTGTGACGCACCCAACTCGTAAGACTTACAGGTAACGCCAAGGCCTTTCAACCTTGTTTAATTTTTCTTTTTCTGACGTACCCAACTCGTAAGACTTACAGGTAACGCCAAGGCCTTTCAACCTTGTTTAATTTTGCTTTTTCTGACGTACCCAACTCGTAAGACTTACAGGTAACGCCAAGGCCTTGCAACCTTGTTTAATTTTGCTTTTTCTGACGTACCCAACTCGTAAGACTTACAGGTAACGCCAAGGCCTTTCAACCTTGCTTTTTCTGACGTACCCAACTCGTAAGACTTACAGGTAACGCCAAGGCCTTTCAACCTTGTTTTATTTTCTTTTTCTGACGTACCCAACTCGTAAGACTTACAGGTAACGCCAAGGCCTTTCAACCTTGCTTTTTCTGACGTACCCAACTCGTAAGACTTACAGGTAACGCCAAGGCCTTGCAACCTTGCTTTAATTTTGATTTTTCTGACGTACCCAACTCGTAAGACTTACAGGTAACGCCAAGGCCTTGCAACCTTGTTTAATTTTGCTTTTTCTGACGTACCCAACTCGTAAGACTTACAGGTAACGCCAAGGCCTTGCAACCTTGCTTTTTCTGACGTACCCAACTCGTAAGACTTACAGGTAACGCCAAGGCCTTTCAACCTTGCTTTTTCTGACGTACCCAACTCGTAAGACTTACAGGTAACGCCAAGGCCTTACAACCTTGTTTTATTTTCTTTTTCTGACGTACCCAACTCGTAAGACTTACAGGTAACGCCAAGGCCTTTCAACCTTGTTTAATTTTGCTTTTTCTGACGTACCCAACTCGTAAGACTTACAGGTAACGCCAAGGCCTTTCAACCTTGTTTTATTTTCTTTTTCTGACGCCCCCAACTCGTAAGATTTACAGGTAACGCCAAGGCCTTTCAACCTTACATTTGGTTCAGCGCTCACATCTGAGTTGATCTTTAATAAAGATTCAGAGCTCAAGTTTGAGATAACCATTTTTTATTTTTTTTTATTTTTTATTTTTTTTTTGGTTCAGAGCCCGTAACTTAATCAGGTTGACCTTTATTCCATCACCGGTTAACCTTTATTGGTCTAGAGCCGGCTGGCTTCATTTATTCTTGGTTCAGAGCCCGCAACTTAATCATGATCGCTGCAAATAAGCTTTGATACATTAGGTTCAACAATAATAATATATGAAAAATAAAACAAACGAAAATGATACCGCCATGGGTGGTTTGTTGCGGCGCTCCTCGCCTAGCAAGAAAAACAATTATGTTTTGGCGTGGTGAGACTGAGTTCCATTGCGGTAGTCATCGCGGAATATGCTTCAACCTGAAATATTAGTTGGCGGCTTCTATCTCGCCGAGTGATAATTACTGAATTTTCATCTCAATTTTCCACATTTGTTCGTTACCCTGTGCTATGATCAACTTGATAACTTTGTTAGGTACAAAGGAAATAAAACTATCACAGTATCATGCATCAGATGTTCTCTATAATAATCAACAGCTATACTATCGAGAAATTAAAAGATTAAACACCAAACATCATAGAACTTTTGGTAGTTTGAGGTTCTAGCATCAGAAGCATATAATCGCTATATCAATACAGTATAATGTCCCACTCCAAATATTGTCCTTAGTTTCATTTTCTATTGGTACATTACTATCACTAATTACATCAATTTGTTCATCACATTGATCAAGTTGCATGGCAAATAAATGGGACAATGCAGGAAGGGATGATATGAGTTCAACGCTTAATAGTTTCATTGTTTCAACTTATCCAGTACCCTACTAATAGAATGCAACATGATCTCATGTTGCTATGCAGTTTATTTTTGTGGTGCTCTAACAATTTCCTTGAATAACTAAGAAGCATTTTGTGTTAATTATAAGTACAAATAACATATTATCAAAACAGAAGGAGTGAGAACTATATGATTAAATGGTAAGTTGCAAGAAAAGAACGTTAACACCTGATCGAGATGAACAGAACGACCGACGGTGAGATGGCGATTCCTCCATAACCGACCGCAGCGATGACAATTTCTCCACAACTGACGTCGGAGGCGATTTCTTAACGAATATAACGGCGGCGATGGCGCCTTCATTGTTTCCGCCTGGATTGAGAGCAGAGTTGCCGTAAAGAAAACAATGTGTTAGTGGCGGCGTGGCGGTTCTTGGATGGTGTGATAACAGATGCATGGCGATGCAAAGACGAGGACGCGATGCGATTCTCCGTATACACGCTTCTTTCTTTATTGATGAGTGGAGCCAAACAAAATCCTCCGGATCAAAACTATAATAATAATAATAATAATAATAATAATAATAATAATAATAATAATAATAATAATAATAATAACATAGAGATATATCCAAAAGAGATGTCAAGTTGTAACTTCTGCTTCTTTCTCATCTGCCCTTTAAGCCTTGATGGCCGCAATGTGAGTCTGCAAACGCCGAATTTCTACGACGGCGGCTTGCAAGGTGTTAACGCTAGAATTATCGTTGTTTCCATGCTCTCCAGCCATGTGAAGATGTTTGATTTTTCGTCTAGTTGCTGTGATAGGCTGGGATCAAATGATTTTACCGCAGCCCCACGGTGGGCGCCAAAATGTTCTGGTAAAAAACAAGGGGGTTTGTATTATTGATTAAATGGTGTGATTACACTCAGTTCAATCCCAATAACCCTGAGAGTTTTATAAGTCAGAATTCGATCAGAACATAGGGGTTTGTATTATTCAAGATTGATAACTGATACAAGTATGTCGGAGAAGAAATTGAATCTCTTTACAAGAATGAAAATATGGTGGTTTCTCATGATGAGAGTGAGTCTATGTAGAATCAGTGAAAAGTTCTCTTGTTCTCTTGAAGAAGATCCTATTTATAGGCAAAACATCTCCCTCTTGTTGCTTGATAACCGCCTTGCTTGGAGAGGAATTCATGGGTAGTGGGCGGTTACTTTCCTTCTTCTCCAAGCTTCTTCCTTCTTCTCCAAGCTTCTTCCTTCTTCTCCAAGTTTCTTCCTTCCTTTCCAAGTCATGGTGGATCACGCTTATCATGTGTTTTTCATGGTTGTTTTCACACTTCTCCTTTAGATGCTCCCATTGGGCTTTTTCGTATTGGGCCTTAACAAATCACACCCTGGTCCATGGCCCGGTACAACTCCAATGATAGAAAAAAAGGGAAACAACCATTTTGGTCCCTCAGTTAATGTGCAACTCGTTGTCATTCTAGTCCCTGACCGAGGAAAAACTACCAAATATTAGTCTCTGATTCTGCATTGTATTAGTCAGTTTGGTCCACGATGTTAAATTTGGCAGTTAACTTGACAAAAAAATAAATCTGACATATTTTTGAGGACACATCAACTTGCTGAGTATGCATTAGTTTATGAAACTCTTCTTGATAGTTTTATTGGAGATGCTTTAATAAAACTAAGTTTTTACACCAATTTTAATTTTTAACTTTTGTTTCATTTGTTGTAGATTTGTGTTGGCCTCATTTTGCTAAAACAAATATTCAGGCAAGATGTTGGATGGAATGTTTCAAAATTGGATACAACATCCAGTGGGCCGAGACTTCTCGTTTTCTCATTCTCGCGCCATGTTCTATTTATGGAATCCATGTCCTTTTACTTGTGCGCCAAGTAGCGCTTTTCCTAATGTTCTAGAAGGCAACCATGACCTAGTTTTGTTTCAGAATGCATCAACTATTTTAGGAAACAAAATATTTGATTCAAGAATATTCCTTGATGGAACTTTCGGACTTGCTATATTTTTGAAGCCCAATTCAAGACCTAGCCCGTGAAGGAGGACTGGAATCTTGTGCAAACCACTGAAGCCGCAATTATGTTTTACAAAGCGTGTGTTTAGGGTTTTAGTATTGTTTGTTGTGAGCCTTTTCTTGTATTGCATTGATACAAGACTAAGGACTGTGTTTAGTAGAGTTGTAACTTGTAAACCATTCATAAGCTTCGAAGTACGAAATTGTTTTGTGTTTGGAAGAGTGACTTCATTACAATCTGTAACGTTTATGATCACAGGGTGTGTGATTGAGAGGAGGTGAGGTGGGACCTCATATCTAGAAGTGCCTAGGTAGAGTATAGCACGGGTAGTGATTAGGTGATAAGTCATAAACGGGGCGTTTATTGAGGGCTTTGAACTAATACTATCATAGTAGATTCACTCCTGGATTAGTATCTCAAGAGTAGGCTATTATGCTGAATTAGGTTAACAAATAATTGTGTTATATTGTTTCTTGTTATTTATGTTTCCTTTTGTTCATCTAGTACTGTGTTGACGTAGTGTTGGATCATCAGATCAAACATCATATATCCTCTTACAGTGTTGGAGCATTGAGTTCAACATCGTGATACTAGAGAGTAGCGTGCCAGAATTTCATCATTAATTTAATTTTTTCTCTCCTCAGCAAATTTTCTTCACTTCTTTCTTTGATTTGTCTTGGTTTATCGATTAGAGAGGGGTGGTTTAGGATCAATTTTGATCTGAAATCACCCCTCTTGTTTGTTTTTTATTTCTTGGTTTAAAATAATTTATTAACTAACGTGGTTTTTTAAAAAAAATATAAATTTAATGTATTTCTATGTGTGCATGCCACATTAGCAAAGATGCACAGTCTAATGTGAAGGTTCGAGAAACACAAGAAAAGGGGTTTGAATTGGGTTTCTTAAGATTTAAAAATCTTTTCGCAATTCCCAAAAACAAACTTTTTTTTGAAAAAGCCCAAAAACAAACTTAACAAAGAAAGCGTTGATTGTGAACAATCGCAACCAATAGGACTCTTAAAAAACAATACTCTGAATTTGAGCAGATAGACTCTTGATAATCAAATTTAATCAACAATGAAACAAACAAGAGTAAAGGGATAGAGGATGACACGGTTGATTTTCATACCGGTTCATCTATAACGAGGCTACTCCAGTCCACCTCACCCGGGTGAGTTTGCCTTGTACCTCAAGGACTTAATCCAATAATCTAGACATATTACAACAATAATAACACTGACTACCTGTCAATGACTTCTTGAGAATTCTGACTTCGACAAGTCCCCCAAGAAGATATTCAACCCTTTAACCTAGAAAGGTTAACAACATCTCTTTGTGTTTACAAGTTGCTTCTTGAAAGCAAATACACAAATGATTTTTTGAGCTCGTATACTTAGTATTTTTCTTCTAAGTATTTAGAGAAGATTTTCAAAGAATAAAAGAATATATGTACAAGTATGTATGTGTATGTAATATGTACTTCTGCACTTTTCTTTGAATCATTTGATCTTCTTTTATAGATGTGTGAGGAAGTAGACCGTTGGAATTTGAATTAGGAGTGTCGTTCTCTTCAATGTTGATTGCCATGATTTTAGCGTTGCTGTTGCAAAGCTTTCCATATTTGATTTCCTTGTCTGATGCTTCATAAAAGGAAATACTTCATTTTTGCATTGATGGAAAAGATCTTCTTCCAACGTTCTTTCGATCATTTGACTTAGTTGAAAATATCATTGAAGTGTAGTCAAGTCATTGGTCGTTTCCTCTTGTCTGAGATTAATTGGATTATTAACTGAACATCTCGCATAGTGTCTGAAATCCAACACTAGTGACAGCACTCGAACTTCACTCATTCAGAGTCTTCACATAGTTCAGAGTCAGAGTCTCACTTCGTTCAGCGTCCTTTATATGTGGCCTTCCAACTAGGGGTGATCGTATCCGAACCAATCCAAAAGTAAAACCGCAAACTGAACTAATCCAAACCGAAACCGAAAAAACCACATTTAGTTTAAACCGCACGAATGATTTTTCTTTTAAACCGCACGGTTTGGTTTGGTTTGAGGTTTCCATTTTAGTAAATCGAACCAAAGCAAACCAAACCGCAATACTTAACTTAGATCTATCAACTAGAAGCAATCAACATATTACCTAGTCCAACTTAGAAAGCCCAACCCAAATTGAGTCCATAAAATAATAGGTTGTCAAAACATATCATCTAATGCGATTCAAAACTATATTATTGGTATTAAAAATAATTTTTTATGTATAGGAAATTTCTGTATATGCATATTATATCATGTAAACACTAAAATAAATTAAAATTTTCTAATGTTATTTTGTAACAAGTTGGTAATATCATCATATTTTTTATATCGCGATAAACCGCACAAACCGAACCAACCCTAACCGCATTGGTTTGGTTTAGTTTGGTTTGGTTTGGATGACTTTTTAAAAACCAACCGAACCAAACCGAACCGCATGCAAAACCGAAGCAAACCGCACCCCTACTTCCAGCATCTTCAGATACAAATTTCTTATATTTTCTGCACACTTAACAAACATGTTAGTGCATAAAATTGTTCTCTCCATATTTTGTTATCATCAAAACTCCTGAGTTAGATAGCTGCAGAACCAACCTTGTTCCAACAAGATACCCACGGCCATCTAGGGGGCAAAATGAAAAAATCTTCACATTGCAGGGGGTAAAGAGAAAAAAAATTGCGCAGCGGGTAAACGAAAAATCTCTAATTTTGCTGGGGGTAAATAGGCTTTTACCCTTATTTAAATAAGTGATATCCACATACTTTTTAGATTTTATTCAAGTTTTTTCTTTCCATATTTTTTTATCTGATGTTGTTTTAATCCCGTCTTAGTGTGGAGTCTTTGTTTTGATTTCCCGTCTTACTACGGCGTTTGTTTCGTCTTGGTAAGGTGTTTATTTTTGTTCAGATTTGCATGTTTATTTCTATCTCAATTCAGTGCAGATTCAATGACTTTAGCATCATCAAAGTTGCATATCCAGATACATGATTATTCCGAACATTTGAAGTTTGTCATATCAATTGTAGGCTTTGTCATAGACATTAAGCCGTTTTATGCTATTAACTCGGATGTTGTGAGCCTGTTTACAGATTCATCCTTATTAGTTTTTAGCGAAATTGAATATGTAAAGATTTCGATTGATGTATTCCCTATAAATTTGAATGAATGAATATCTTTGTTTTTAAGTAAAAAAAAAAATCTTTTTGTTTCATCACTAAGACATGCAAGATGAGTTTTTCTCTCCTATATGAAATTATTTTTCTTATAAAATAATTAGCAAGTGAACTACTAATACCAATATTAGTTAGAATCACCAACTTTTATTATATACAATGAAGCTTGATATAAACCAGAACTCTAACATAATATTCAAACTCCTAATCACTAGATTAAATTTAGTGGCTTTGAATCACCAACTTTAGCTAACACATTTGTAAACAAAAAAAAACTTTGGCTAACACTTTTATATAACAAAAAAATTTATATTTTTGTTAATTTAAGGGACCAATTCAGACCTTTTTTTCTTTAAATGACCATTGTGAAACCTAAAATGTCTTTAAGGGACCAATAGACTAATTAAGCCGAAAAACTATCACTGTGAATCCTTTAGCAACTAACCATTAACATAATAAGTGGTATCACGGATGCGTTTGATTCGTAAAACAGTAAGGACCGGACAGAACAGAATAAGATAATACAGGACATGACAAAATTAAACCAGAGAAAGATATGACGATAATATTTTTATATTCGAAAATAAAATGGGTACCGTGGACAAAAAGTTATTATGTGGTTCAGTGGGGGACAAAAATTCTTGTTTTTGTCTTGTCCCTTACTACCTAATTTTTCCAGTCCCATAACCAGTTTCAAATCCGAAAATTTCTCATCTCACCTACCCACTTTCTCACCACACCCCTGGAAATTCCATTTTTGCCCTTGGTCAAAAAATTCGAAACGCGTTTTCCGAATTTTTTTTGCCTTTAAAAACAACTTCGGAATGTGTTTTCCGAATTTTTTCCAAATTTGAACTAAAAAAATTCGGAAAACGCGTTCCGAATTTTTTGACCAAGGGCAAAAATGGAATTTCCAGGGGTGTGGTGAGAAAGTGAGTAGTGGGATGAGAAATTTTCTTCAAATCCAACACAGTACAACAAAAGTTATCCAATCCACTATTTTTTGGCATATCAGACCCACAAGTGACAGACTCGAGTTAATGTGTACGCAAAATAAGTATTATTAACCATTAACATAATAAGAGGTAGATACTAGTGGTGCATATATTATAACAAAACATATCATAACATTCAGAATAATTAAAGTATTCCTTCAATACACTAGATTTGGAGGTAAATCGCTTAAAATTTTAATCAAACTTTCTCCCAAGAAATTCAAATTCATTGATCAATGTTTTCAAAATTGTACAACTAAGCTATACACTATTTACAAATTCCATGTCAAAGAATTAACATGATTATTTACATAACATCGTCCAATAACAGCAAAGTCTCTCTTCATCATAAATATATATCTCTATATACAATACTGCATCTGTCAAAGGTTGTCACTGTCCACGTTAATAGGAAGTCAACATATAAGTCGGAAACAAACCGCATCACCAATTCCAAAAGTTGCGATGCAAAGAACACTGTATATACAAACCGGCATTTTTTATTTTTATTTACGTTCACGAAAGAGTATGTCATTCCTTTGAAGCGGACTCTGACAAAGACTTTTTGCGAAACTGCAAGTTGCGAATATATTGCATGATTCGCTTCTGACCATCGGCTAGAAGTGAAAATGGAGGGTTCAGTGGAAGGTTCTCTGCTTCTCCCACAATAAATGAAAGTAGAAGCATTGCTTTTGAGTAAGATGCAGCCGACTTATCTTTGTTATTCATATACTCATCTACCTATAAAATGGAAGAAACTTATCTAAGCACTTAATAATTAATTTAGACTATGTGTGGATAAACAACTTAGATAAGCATTTATAGCATAAACGCTTATCATATAAGTTCTTATGAATAAGCTATTTCTATAACAAAAGTAAACTAAGGGCCCGTTTGGATTAGCTTATTTTTGAGCTTATGCAAACAACTTATGCAATATAAATTAGGTTTTATGTTAATTTATAAGTTCACACTAGTGAAAATTGTATTTTTATAAGCTATTTTATCATAAACTACTTTGACAAACTTATAATAATACATAAAAATTCCATAAGCTGTTTGATAAGCTCAAAATTAAGCTAATCCAAACGAGCCCTAAGTCAAATTGTTTTCATATAACCTATAAGTTGTTTTCATAAGCTATTAAGGATAGCATATAAAAATAAGTTAAAAACATTTTGTGGCCATGCTGATTTAATAAGCTCTCTCAAACACTCTCAGAAGTGTTTATGCCCGTAGATAAGCTCAAATAATTGAATCCAAACAGGCCCTTATAATACCTTGAGGAAGATTAGAAAGTTAAGAGAATATTGAAAAGTGAAAACTGTTTCTCTACTTACTGCACCATTTGTCCCAATTAAGAGTGCTTCTTGGAATATAATCTCCACTGCATCTGGCATCTCAACTGTACCTGCAAAATGTTTTTAGATTACATGGTTAAGATTTACTTAGATGATTCGAAAGGATTAAGTTTGGAAACAAAAAAGAAATCCTACCATCCATGTTTTGAATATGAGATGATAGTTTCTCAGCACGATCAACTGCAATAATAAATCCACGTTTGGCCCACAAGGAAGCGGAAAGACGGTCACTAAAATTTATTCGTTCCATAGTCTGTGATAAGCTCGTGTCTCCACAGGCAATTATGGACTCGTTAACTGAACTGCTTCGAGGCAACTCACCCTCAGAAATGGGGTCTAACCAAGTGCTACAAATGTCTAGAGTTTTCTTCCATATAGCTAAAACCACCAACTCAACCGCAAGCGATTCTAGATACAATCCTGTGTTATACTACACGAAATAACAATTAAAATTAACTAACAATGTCAATGATATCTTTTTCAATTAAAATTTTATAGAAAATTAAAAAAAAAGTCTCAATGCAATGGCCTATGTTTTAATGAACAACACAAGCTAACCTTTTCTTGCGAAAGTTCTCCAAGGACTTGAACATACCGATGTAACAACTCTAACCTGTTTGAAGGGTGCAGTAGAGAAAATTCCCTCTCTTTCTTTAAGGTAGCAAATTCAAAGGATGCTACAAATTCCTCAAGTTCATTGCTTTTAAAATTGTCTAACCCGGCAGTGGAGGAAGACGGCAGATCCTCAGTTTGCTTTCTAATTTCCAGGCTAGTTCGCTTTGAAGGGGAGATAGAAATGCCGCTTGCGGGATTTTCTTGCATGGATGCCTCAAAGTAGACAGAGAAATCCTCCAATGATGCAAAATGAGAATTGATGAGGACATAACCTTTCTCAATGGACTCCATTAAATGAGAAACTGAATAGAGAATGGTCGTTAGAATTTGGAAAGAAAAAATTACCGGGGAAATGATGGAAAATGAGTACAAATTATTTTGAGTATTGGACCTTGAGCTTGGTTTGACAAATGAGTGTCAGTATGAATGGACTTTCCCGGCTTATCGAGTGCAATAGTTGGAGTCAAACCTGCAGCATTCTTAGTGTCACCATCAGCTGTGATCTCGCCACCTTTTTTTTGCAAAAGCATGGTCTCATTGACTGCTGAACTGACTACCACCGGATCATCTACAAAAGTCTCGGCATGATACTCAAAATGTGCTTGATTAATCATTGAGGTTTCTGATTGATATGAATGAAACTGCTCAATATCCATGCCCGACCTATAAGTAATGATTTAAAAGAGATTACTAAAAGTAGCTAACCAAGACATTTAGCTCAACTGGTTAATAAGTTCACTCTAGGACGAATCGTTCGGGAGAACCCGAGTTCGATTCCTGGTGGGAACAATTCTTGGCCAGGCTATACTTACCTCGCGGCCGAACTCTGAATTGCCGGGGGGCCCTTCCCTTGGGAACCAGAGGGTTAATACCCAAAAAAAAAAAAAAACAGTAGCTACGACATGGAAAGAAAATGCAACAAGGATACAATAACAATTCTCCTAAAAAAATCTTGAAGGAAAATTATGACCTGTGCTCCTGTAGGAAGTTGTGATTGAAGAATGCCTTGAATGTTAATCTCTCATCTGCAAATTAAAGTCCAACTTTACAGAAGTTCTCTACCTGAGCTCTAACTGTCATTTAAAACATATGTGTATATAATAATATCTTAACCTCAGACTCATCATCACCTTTACACATTCACAAAATATTTTAGCAAAATCTACAAGCACATACTGTACAGTGCACACAGCATATCGTTGCAATAAATACCTGGATTTCGACGTAAAAGGCTTCTGCAAAGATCCACACAATCAGGATGTATCTCTTTTAAAATCGTTGGTGGAAAATGCAGTTCCGTAGATGCCAAAATATTTTGAAAAAGCTGCAAAAGAAAAATTATATCAGAACAACATAACTCTAATCTTTAAAAAAAATTGATAAAAGAAAAGAAATATTGCGATTTAGCATCTTCACAACCTGCAATTGACTATTTCCATCAAATGGTGGTTTCCCAACAACTAGCTGATACAATATTGCCCCAACACTCCATAAATCAGCCTGCACCAATAGTATTACCTTAATTATAATGCAAAAGAAAATAGGAATAACCGATATTTTGATCCCATTTCTATCATTTGTCACCTTGGCATCATACTTCTGACTCTGAATTATCTCAGGAGCCATGTAATAAGGTGAACCACATAGTGTATCAGCCAACTGCAGAGGTGTGAGAGACCTAGTACAATAATACATCAGTAAACTACAAAATGCAAAAATTACAAAAAACTTTGTTTTTATATGTATTATTGTTATGTCAACTATACCGGAGATACACTTTACCAAACATGAAAAGACCATTTGAGTCTTTTTCATATAAAACTAAAAGGGAGATACTACCTCCGATCCTTTTTTATTTTATAAGAAACAGTTGACTTTTTAGGTTCATTAAATAACTGATGTATGTGGCGGGAGTATTATATAGAGCTATTAAAGAAACTATCCCACCTTGCAAAACCAAAATCCCCTATTTTCATAAGTGGCGTCGCTGATGTAGCTGCCAACAGTAAGTTCTGCATGTTTAGAAAAAGTTTATATAAAAATCAAGGCATGAACAGTATAATTGACAGCAACAAGTTAAGATAGAATCAGATACCTGTGGTTTTAAATCACGATGTATGAGGTTCTTTTCTTGAAGTACTTGCAACCCAGCGGCTACAAGAAGAACACTCAAATTAAAAACAGATAGAAGTTTGTACATTGTCAACCAATTAGCACAAGAAATGCAGATGATCGCAAAGAATATGTGTTTGAACAACAAAGAAGTGGCTAAACCATTCACAAAATACAAATGAAATGGAAATTATCTCACTCCAAAAGTAATATAATTAGAAGATCCCAAAGCATTGTTTCCATTCATTCACTATCGACAAAAAGAATCATCTACTCCTGAAAATGTAGTGTTCGAGTGAGTTACTAATTTTGTCCTGAAATTGTTGGTATCAAGAAACTTTTTTTTAAGGAATGGTATCAAGAAACTTGGTCTGTAAAGTTAACAAAATTCCAAAATGATCCTAAAACATAGACTTCTCGATCACATTAGTTCTTTGAAATCGGTCAGTTTAGTCCCCCAAAATTGTAACGAAGGGACTAACATGATCAAGGACTTTCTATTCTAGAAATTTCCTTGATTTCAATATCAAATTGTCTAACTCTTGCAATTTCAAAAACTAAATTGGTGATTCACTCATAGTTTATCATAGACTCATGTTTACGATAAATCCTAAGTCCTAACACTTAGCAATATTAGACTTAGAATTTGAAATATGTATTCTGTTGATCATATTAGTCCCTAAAATCATGTGACTTTAATCATAACTACTTCTCAAATCACAAAAATGACTGATTATGATTTATCATACTATAACGGTGTATCAAACTTAAACTCGTCGTTCAAGTGTTACTCACCCAATCGACTCATAACTACTTCTAAAGTCATTGATTCTGAAAGTAACTCATAGTGATATACTACTATGTAAACATTGTATCGAAATTAAACTCATTCTTCAAATGTTACTCACCCAATTGCCTCATGAAATGTCGAGCAACGGATTCAGAAACTCTTCCATACCGATTAATGTAAGCAGAAAGGTCCCCTCCACCACAATACTCCAAAACAAGGTAAATCCTATCATTTGTCTTAAAAACAAACAAAAAAAAACAACCTTAAAAACAACATCACAAACATGCATACATACATACATCAAACAAAAGACAAAAACAAAAAGCAAAAACCAAACAAACCTGGATTACTTCAAAGAGTTGAATGATATTAGGATGATGAATAGTACTAAGAATTGAAATTTCTTTGATAAGATTATCTCTAACTTTAGGACTCAATTGGGTCTTATCAATTTCCTTAATTGCTACAACCAAACCTGAATTTCTATGACGAGAACGCCACACAACTGCAAATGAACCTGACCCAATTTTAGGACCCAATATGTAATCCCCGACCAATCTGGTCATGGTGGGTCCTACCAAATCCATCATCACTGCCCAGAACTGCAGAGAGAACTAAACATCCATGGATGATGTTGTAAAGATGATGGGGTTGTGAAAATTGTTGAAAAGATTGTAACTTTGAATTGTTGGTTGTGTTAGTGTGTGTTTTCTTTGTTTTTAAGATTTTTTTTCCTTCTTTTGAAGATGGTTTGGTTTTTTTATTTTGAATTTTGATTTTTTTTTGTAAGGATTTTGAATTTTGATTGGATTTCGTGTTTGCTTATATATTTTTATAATAACAATAATAATAATAATAATAATAGTAGTAGGGTCAGAACAAATGACATCAACTAGTTTGACACCAAATATTATACCTCTCAATAAGATTATAACCGATCATTTGTGTAAAATATGCTATCGCGACACATAAAGATTAATGACATATAAAAAAAACGCAAACCGTTAATTTTGAGCTATCTCAATAACATATCAAATGATTTTGAATTTGTCTGAAGTTATACATAAATGATCCATCTATATAAACTTTCAATTCAATGGTGAATTTTATAAAATTTATATCGGTTAAAACATTATTGAAAGATGTAACATTTGGTGTGAACTATTTGATATTATTTGATCCCAACCCATAATTAATAATGTTAGTTTATTATGTATATGTATTGGCTTGCTTGCTACAATAAACAATTGTGTTTGTTTTTAGTTTCTAAGACAAAGATAAATGAAGCTATCATTCCATAAAACAAACAATATTGACTTCTAAATGCTTTGAATGGGTTGTTGGATTTATCTAATTATCATTTCCATGAATTTTGGAAAATGAATTTTGGAAAATAAAATTTGTTTCTGCCCAATATTGGCGGGTGTGGTTATGGTGCATAAGCCTAAACTTATGCACCATGCATAAACTTGCTTCCTACACCCACCATGTTTGCTTACTACACCAAAAGTCAACCAAAGGTCAGCCCAAGCCCAAAATTAGGCAATCCATTACTCGCGCGCCCCCCATATACTACCCCATTACTTGCGCGCCCCCTTTTGCTTAGCGCACCCCCCAATTTTTTTTCCTTTTTCTCCTGGATTTCTTGTGAGCCCCCCAATTTTTTTTTCCTCCCCTAGATTTCTAGCGCGCCCCCAATTTTTTTCCCTCCTCCAAACTTCTAGCGCACCCCTCCCCCAAATTTCTAGCGCGCCCCCCGTTTTCAATTAAATAATAATTTTTGTTCCTTTGGAGTATATATTATAAAAATCCATTTTTAATTAATTTTCATCATACACCCCCTCGAAGCCCAACATAATAACGAATGGTTCATGTATATATAAAGCATACTTGTCAAACATACAATTTAATTTTAAGTTTTATCAATCATAATCACAATATAAATAAAATTTCATACATTAATTACATATATATGTAATTAATGTATGAAATTTTATTTATATTGTGATTATGATTGATAAAACTTAAAATTAAATTGTATGTTTGACAAGTATGCTTTATATATACATGAACCATTCGTAATTAATAACGAATGGTTCATGTATATATAAAGCATACTTGTCAAACATACAATTTAATTTTAAGTTTTATCAATCATAATCACAATATAAATAAAATTACATTAATTACATATATATATATATATATATATATATATATATATATATATATATATATATATATATATATATATATATATATATATATATATATATATATATATATATATATATATATATATATATATATATATATATATATATATATATATATATATATATATATAATCGATTTTTCTTTACAATAAAAAAATGATCGAATCCAATATCTCATGCATACTATCCAAATTTTTTTCAACTAAACTAACCCTAATTGCTTTATATGATTTTTTGCTTTATGTAGCATGGTTTTGTAAAATGGTTATATGATGTTTTACTTAATAACAGTGGTTTCAGTGTATAACATCTTGCCACTAATGCTCATATGAAACCATTTAACAAAAATAATGGTTTCAGTGTATAACGCTATGAAACCATTTAACTAGACTAATGGTTTCAGTGTATAACATCTTGAAACCAAATAACAAGACTAATGGTTTCAGTGTATAACGCTATGAAACCATTTAACTAGAATAATGGTTTCAGTGTATAACAGTATGAAACCATTTAACTAGACAAATGGTTTCAGTGTATAACATCTTGAAACCAATTAAAAGGACTAATGGTTTCAATGTATAACATTTTGGCACTAATGCTCATATAAAACCATTTAACTATAACAATGGTTTCAGTGTATAACAGTATCAAACCATTTAACTAGACAAATGGTTTCAGTGTATAACATCTTGAAACCAAATAACAAGACTAATTGTTTCAGTGTATAACATCTTGACACTAATGCTCATATAAAATCATTTAACTATAATAATGGTTTCGGTGTATAACGCCATGAAACCATTTAACTAGACTAATGGTTTCAGTGTATAACGGTATGAAACCATTTTTGCTGTGGAATGGTTTCAAAGAGTTGTTCTCCAAAAACATATTTAACCCTTAATAAAAATTGTGAAATAAATTTAAATTTTTAAGACGATATAAAACCGAAGAGAGTGAGGTATCCCCAACCGTTCCAAATAATTCAAAATACCCTAAATAAAATTTTGGGGAAATTTTATTAATATCTTATATTTATAAAAGCATATTTACCTCATTTAATTAACTAAAAATAGTTTCAGGTCTCAGAAAAATACCAAACTGGTCCCAAAATTCTCAGAAAATTATTTACTATTTTTATGTAAAAATAATAAAAAAAATTGGAGTCTCCTTGGCACCGCACGCGCCCCCACGCGCCGCCAGTGAGAGTGGGCGTGGACGCGCGTCACTGTTCATCATCTTCCTCACCCATTTTCTGCAGAAACGGGTCACGATGACCCGGTTCGTCGACCCGGTTCGTTCTCCCTCAATAATCAACGAAACTCGACGTTCTTTATACCGTTTTGATCGTCGTTCGATTTTATGAATGTTTCCGGTATTAGTTTTCGAAATCGGTGATCGAATCGCATGTAAAATGTGGCCGAAATTGAGCAAGCAAAAATAGAAAGTTCTTCAGTTATGATTATTACATGTGTAAAATCATCTGATGGCTGTGAATGACTTATGCACCATACATAATAAAAGGCTTATGCATATTAACTTTTGCCAATATTGGCAATTTATACAATAGATTCTTAAGAATTTATAGGTAAATAAGTAATTTTTTTAACAAAAATTGTTTTTCTATCATTTAAAAATTATAATAACTAAATATTATTTGTTAAAATTGTTAATAAAAATTGAATTTTATTACTCATAATATTGACCAGTCTTATTTTTTTTTATGAAATTATTTTCTGTAAAACTCAATAGTCAACTAATAATTTTTCATTCATAAAACTAATCGATAATTTATTAATTTAAAAATCAAATAGTCTAAATATACCATATTGAGGAGTGCTAGGGTCACACACTCTAACACACTCATATAACACACTCCAATGTTAATTTGACACATCATCCATTTTTTTTATTCATTAACTTGAAAACGGATTAGTGGGTGTAACTATTTTTTTAATTTTTATTATTATTATTTGGAGATTTTAACTCCTCATCTTCCTTATTCAACCCTCCACGCACAAACATTTTCTTAGTTCCACCAAAGCTCTTCAACCGTTTTGCAAATTTCTGGAAAAAAAAATAAAATGAAAAGATAACAGAAAGAATGTTACTGACACAGATTTTGCTATCTTGAATATTATTCCCAAATTTTCAGTTAAATCTAAGCAATTCACCAAAGTAATGTTATATAGATTTACAATTTACAAGCACAATATATGTTTCGGTATATAATGAAAATCTTCATTCAAAGAATAGAATTCATACTGAAAACGAATTTAGATTTGAAAAAACTGCCACAAAAATGGAACCCAATTGATTATGTCAAAACAAGTGAAACACAGATCGGCAGGACGCTCACAACCAAGACATGAGCGGCGAGATTAGACAGATCGGTGGCGAGATCAGAAAGAAAGATAGAACTTCCGATAAAGAAACGATGACAAAGGAGATCGATGAATGATGAAAAGTGCAAAAATGTTGCAATTTTTTTAAAAGATTGGAGTTCCATTCTGGAAAAAAAATTGTTTGTAAACAGGAAGAACCAGTTACAAGGTAAACAAATAAAAATAAAGGATGATGTGGCAAATTAGTATTGAAGTGTGTAAAAAGAGTGTGATAGAGAGTGTGATATTAGCATTTCTCACAATAGAAATATGGTATGAAAAGTGCTAATATCACACTGTCTATTAACCAAACTATTTTTTTTTTTTTTACTTTGACCACTATATTATGCTAAATTGAACCCCCTAAAAAGCACTTAAATCTTTCCTTTGGGAAAAGATTTTGCAGCCTACCATGCGCTATCACTAATAGTGTCATTGTCAAAGTATCATCTTCACAAACACAACTGTGAACGGACATTGAAAATTCTCTCCGCACACAAAAATGCAAGAAAAAATAAAATAAAAAGAGTTTAATTGTTGTGCACCGTCGATGTAAAGATTCTTTACACATACATCCAATGATGTGTTGCCATATCATTTAATGAATGTGACACATCATGTATTTTTAAATATCATACATGATGTGTCAGTATATTATTGGATGCATGTGTAAAATAACTTTACACTGACGATGCATATAAATTAAATTCAAATAAAAAACACTTTCATGATATTTTTTTTTTGAATTAGAAAAATTCTTCACAAGAAAATAGCTTTAAATTGTGAACCTTTTAAAAATTTTATATAAAAAATCTCAAGTAAGAAAATAGCTTTAAATTGTTAGGAAACAATAATTTTTATGTTCTCAGAATATTTTTAACAATTGAAAATAAAAGTAAATTGTGATTCCCGTGATTTGTGTATGCAACAAATAAAGAGTATAAGAAAAAAAAAAATCAACACACAATAATTATCCTGATTCATCCTTAATCTATGCGTTATCTCCTGTCCTCACACATTTAAGACATTGTCCACTATGAATTTGACAAACAACCTATCTCAATAAAATTTTCTTTTTCTTTGATATTTTCTAGATCAATACATCTTGTATTATCAAAGTCTTGATTAGCAAACTTACAACCTTGCTCACATTTAACTTTACACAACACGACTCAATCACTCATTACGGGGTGACTTGAGGGGAAATTATAAATAATAAAGGAGGTGTTTTGGATCTAAGCTTATGAAGTTTATTCATTACACTCGGAGATGTAGAGATCCACTAATGAGATTAAGAGCATTTGAATGTGTTGATAAAAGAAGAGTTTAAAGATTGGTATGTAAAATCAAGCGATCGATGGTTGTGTACCGAAACCAAGTTACTTTGACGGTCCTTAGGACGGGTTCTTCAATTTAGCATAAAACAATGTCTGAATATTCTTTGATTATGGAGAAAGTTCTCTAAACGGGAAATAGTCATTTTAGTTCTCAATGTGCAATTCGGTGTTATTTTGGTCCTCCACTGAGGAAAAATTATTGAATAGTTCCTGAGTCTGCATTCCGTTAGTCAGTTTGGTATCTGCCGTATAGTTTGGTTGTTAACTCAACAAAAAAGCTGATGTGATATTTTTTTGGACACACGTCAGCTTGCTGAGTTGGCACGAGAGACGGGAAAATAACCATTTTGGTCCCTGAATGTGGAACTCGCTGTCATTATGGTCTCTGACTCAAGAAAAAATACAAAATAGTCCTTGACTCTGCAATCTATTAGTCACTTTGGTCTCTTGCGTTAAAAATTGTTGCTAACTTTATAAAAAAGCTGAAATGACATTTTTTAGGAACACGTGGCACACAGATTTAACACATTCGTGTGACAACTGGATGGATGATGTGACAAGAGACTAAAATGACATTACTTTTCATTTTATCTTCATTTCTTTATCTTCTTCCTCCCATTTTTCTTCATTTTCTTCATACATTTATGAATAAAGCCCATAATTTTAAACCCATTTTTTAAAGAAAAAATCATTGGCACCTATTTATTTACCTAAAAATCATATATAAACTAATTCATCCGTTCCTTTTTATTTTTCATTTTTTATCACCGTACACATGTCAATGCATAACTTTGATCACTAATAACTTTAATTATCTATTATAAAAAATTATGAAAATTTTATATTTTGAGAATATTCGTCGAGACAAATTGAACAATATCTTATTTGCTAACATTTGGTTTTTAAACTGATGGTGGAAGCCAAAAAAAAAAAAATTTGAAAGAAAAAGCAAAAGGGGTGTTGTTAGGTTATTTAATGTATGAATAAGGTAAAGAAGAATGAGAGGAAGAATATAAATAAATGAAGAAAAAAAATGCATAACAACAAAATTTGAAACAAGAAGAAGTTAAATAGGTTGTTGTTAGGTTTATTAATGTATGAAGAAGAATGAGAGGGAGAAGATAAATAAATGAAGAGAAAAAAAAATTAGGCTAAATTCCACTTTTGACCCGCCAAGTTTCAGAAAGTTGCGATTTTGGCCCCCTATATTTCAAAATATCACTTTTGGTCCCCTATGTTTACCCCATTTTATAAAAGGTCAATTTTGACTAAGTCAATGTTGATGTGACAAGTCACTTAAGTGACTCAGCTGCTACATCAACTTTTTTTTGGTCACTTATTATTTTATTTTATTTTTAAAAAAAAAGGAAAGAAAGAGTAACGTGAACTCTTCATCACTGATCTACTTCACTCTCTGTCACAACACAACATGGAAGCTTCTTCCGGCATTGTTACTGGCTTCCACAATCGTAACGAGCTTGTTCAAATTCGTAATGATATATTGATATAGAGATTGAATTCAATTACAAGCAAGGAAATAATAAATTGAGGACAAAGTTGGACGATGATGTTAACCTTTCTTCGTCTTTGTGATTATCAGCAACCGATTTCATTTCTCAAAAAACCAAACTATAAATTATGAGTGAAAAAAAAACTGATGCTGAGTCAAAAGTGCTATTTGACCTTGCTCAAATTTGACCTTTTGCAAAAAGGGGTAAACATAGGGGGCCAGAAGTGCTATTTCGAAACATAGGGGGTCAGAAGTGCTATTTCGAAACATAGGGGGTCAAAATCGTAACTTTCTGAAACTTAGTGGGCCAAAAGTGCAATTTAGCCAAAAAATTAATGTTATTTTAGTCCCTTACCACATCATCCATCCAACTATCACATAAATGTGTTAACTCTGCGTGTCACGTGTCACTAAAAAATGTCACATAAGCTTTTATAAAGTTAACGACTATTTTTAACATTAGGGACCAAGTGACTAATGGATTGCAGTGTCAAGGACTATTTTGTATTTTTTTCTTGAGTCAGTGACCGTAATGACAGAGAGTTGCACATTCAGGAACCAACATGATTGTTTTCCCGTCCCTAGTGCAAACTCAGCAAACTGATGTATGCCCGAAAAAATGACATGTCAGCTTTTTTGTTGAGTTAACGGTCAAACTTAACAGCAGAGACTAAACTGACTAACGAAATCCAGATTCAGGGACTATTTACTAGTTTTTCCTCGGTGAGGGATCTAAATGATAACGAGTTGCATATTGAGGGACCAAAATGACTATTTCCCCTATGAAGATGTCGTAGTTTATAAGAGTAGCTTCTTTCTTACTTTTGTACTTTGTTAGTACACTTAATTTTTTCTTTTACCACATTGACAAAGCAATTTTACAAATTCTCATAAATTTAGGTGTTAATTTCTCCGCCTTCAAAACTCTACAAACTCCTTTAATAGGTGTAACTCTGAATAAAATATGATATCCAAGTAAAATATTTCTTCCTAAAAAATATGAAAAATATAAAATATAAAAAAATATAAAAATATAAAAAAATATTATTGTAAGTGAACTTTATTCATGTCACAAGAACTTATCCCAACTTACGGTCTCTTTTAAGACACAAATTCTCAACAAATCTTTTGAAGAGAGAATTATCTGAGATCTACAAGTTGAACTCACGCTTATCTTATTTGTAAAACTTTCAAAAGACTTCTCTAGAATTATCTAACACAATACTCGAGATACTCGATGCAACTTTACTATCTATTTAATAAATACTCGAGTCAAGTTCTACATTTAGCGACAGATCCACTCCTATGCGAGGGTGAGCAGTTGCACACCCTAAAATTTTAAAATTTACACCAATTATTTTACTTTGTTCTATTTGAACCCCTAACATTTTTATTACCCAAATTTTCCTTCACAGAGTTGAGCTGATGAGGCCCAACTTATTTGTGGAAAACAGGTCGAATGTCTAAAAGGAAACTTTCTTATATCCTTTTCATCCATTTATTTATTTTTACTTAAAGTTAAATTATCATCACATCACATATATTTTCCACTATCACACACATCAGTTAAAAAGGAAGGAAACCACTTATTTCACCTAAGTGGACCTAACTCATAAAGAAAACCTTAAAACTCTACCTTAATTTCGGTTCCTATAAGAATAAAATATTATAGGTTTTTTTTTTTTTTTGACAAAAAATATTATAGTATTGTTGGTCATGGGTCATGGGTCATGGGTCATGGGTCATGGTGAAACTATAGAAGAACATGATTCCGTGTAAGCAATATAAATCACCCCTAACACAAAAGACGCTGATACTTTTTTGTTATTATTAACCACTAATTTTTAGGAGAATGTGTCCAATAATATAAAGTTCAACTACCAGATAAATAAAGTCCGGTTAAAAATTACTCTCACAAAAAATTAAATTTGAATTTTTTTTATACAATTTGTTCTAGAGATAACTCATTATCTAGTTGAGTTCAATGTCTTGATCATAAACTCATCTTCTTTTTTCTTCTCCTTTGAGTGAAAAGTTCACTTAACTTTTTTCTTCTCCAGTTTACAGTTTCCGCAGGTGTATCTCGAGCGTGGCGATCCTTTCTGCAGCTTCTTTGGCTAGTTTGTGTTTGGGTGATATGGACAGAGAGAAATCATCACCTGTTCAAAGGCTCAACAGACACACATCATCTTTTGTTGGACAAGATCAAGCTTTTCTCCTTTAGGTGGTTGAAGCCGACGAATATCATGTTAGTTTCAAACTACCATAGCTGGTGGTCTAGTCCTTTGTTATGTTTGGGCCTTGTATGATTTGTCTGTGCTTGTATTTGCATTTCCTTGACTTTAGTGTAAACTTTTGTAGTCTACCTTGATACGTCTTGTGCTGGGAAGACTGTTTGTGTTAATATATTCCATTTTGGCTTCTTCAAAAAAAACTTTATTCTAACCCCAATTAAATATATTAATATTTGATCTAACCCCAATTAAATAAATTAATATTTGATATATATACTTGCCCAATTTTTTATATTAAGATTCTTTATAGACAATGATATTTATTTAACAAAATCCACACCTTCTATTTCACGCAAATCACTGTTCAACTAAATACTATATACTAAAACGCACACGGTTCTTGCATTAGATTATTCTCCTATATAAAATTACCTAAACTGTTTGAACTAATCTAAACTCAACCCTATATTCTGTGGATGCATTTCAAACTATCATGACTAGAAGCTAACTTAGCAAAGCTACTTATATTAAGTGCATATATTTAAATTAAATTAACTCTTATATATAATTTTAGTTAACTCTTTTATATATAATTTTATGATGTGTCTAATATGACATGAGCTTCTACAAAAAAAAAAAATAGATAAAAGAAATTGAACTCAGGTGGTTAATAAGCCCTCTCTAAATAGGACGAATCGTTTAGAAAAATTCGAGTTCGATTCTTAATGTGAACAATTTTCTTTTTTCACTACATCTCAAAATTTCCTTTAAAAGTATCATTGTTTTCTTCATTTTGATTCTCTTTTTTATCTTATCTTTTGTTTCTCAAATTTTCCTTTAAAAGGATAATTTTTAAAAATATTTGTTAGAATCAAGTGTGACTATTAGTTTCATTTTTTTCATTATAAGAGCTTACACCTAGATTAGTTTCATTTTTTTTCAATAAATCAAAGGATCAGATATATTAAATAATAAAACACTCTAGAATAACATAAGATGCGTAAAATATATATGTTTAAAAAGAATTTAAATTATATCACAAACCACATCAAATAGCCTCCAAACAAATTATTGGATTCGTTTACCATATATATTAAAATTGCAATCAAAATTCTTGAATTTCACTTCAAACTACAACCAAACCTGACGGTTAATATTATGAATCATGGAATCTGCTTCAAAAACTTTATGACTTAAAACACAATCATTTCTGGCTTTCTAAATATCCAAATTATTGTCAACCAAATAGCATTGAAGCAATCTGCAATCTTCAAGAAATGGACCTGTAAACCACTAAATTGAAGCGCATGAGTTCGGACGTTGTTAGAAAGTGCACAATGAACTCCAAACAAACTTCTCACTCCACACCATATATACCTTATGAACTCCAAATCAAATGTGAACATTACATGTATATCTTAATAAATTATATTTTCTAATTTTAATCTTTATTCACTCAAGATCGTGTCAAATTTCACATATCTTCATAAAAAATAAAAAATAAAAATAAAAAAACTACCATATAAAAATTAAGTTAACCTTAGCACTTATTTGGGCTTTACGTCCTACCATCATTTTCTGCAGCAACTCTTGTAAGTTGTAACAAGCACTACATAAATATGAATAATTAATATTATAACATTATATAATTAATCTCTCTCTTTTTGTAAGGTACGCATCCCACATTGTTGACAGATCTAAGTAACATTCCGTAATTCTCAAACTTAGATATAAAAAAATATTGATATCTTCTCCTCATTGTGTGCTCCAACTTTCATTTCCCTATGTATATTCACCATACTCTATGATACTCATACTACTATATGCTACGTAACTAAGCATTGTACAATTTTCAACGAGGTTGAAATTCTCACACCCTTTGGCCACGCTCACTAAGCACATACTCCCACATATTATTTTTGTACCAATTGTACCCTATTCCTCAGACCAATCGTCTCCCATTTCTCCAACTTCTATGTCCTTCCTCATTGCCCAATATACCTCCCTGATTTTGCCACGTGTCAAACTTTAATCACAAAACATATTATGTGGTATAGTACTATGTAGTATGTAGTAATGTTGTATGCATATTATTATTTGAGTAATTTCGTTAGAATTAATCACCAAATTGTTGACTAAAGTTCTCTAAATAGTCTCATAGTTAGCTCAAAAGATCAAAGTTGTAAAGATACTTAGAGTGTCATTAGAAGGTAAAGATTTTTTTAAGATTCGGTATCTGGGTAAAGAATCGATGATTGTGAGAGATATTTATCTCACCGTTTATTAGTGAAAGAGTTCATTTAAAGTTAAAATTTTGCTTTGTATGAGTTGATTCAACACAAAAAGTGTGATAAGATTCAAATTCGAGAATTTGATAGAAACACACTCTAAGATCTCAAGTCTTTACCACCAACTAACCAACCCAAGTGGGTTAGCGAGTAAAAACCTTTATTAAGGCAATTTATAAGAAACCATGTAGGCTCAAAATAAATTTGTTCTTGATATTAATAAAATTTCAAACATGTTTGTGAATCGTGAAATTAGGATTGGATTAATTTGTTGAAATTTAAATATGAGTAGTTACTTTCATTTCTTGAAATTGGGTTATATAAAATCCAAAAAAAGAAAGAAAAAAAAAATATTGTTATTCTTTTTGGATAAAGAACGTGGTGTTAAAGTCTCTTAGTGATTTTTACCTTTAGCTTATTGTTGTTTCTCGACTTTCCTAAACATTTCAACATAATATCTTAAGTAAGATCCCAAATTCGAGTTTTGTGAATGAAAAAAATTGTAATTCAAATGTGATCAAACTTTGATAAATGTGACTAGCAAGTAGCAAAGATTACCATGACAGAGTCAGTGAATATTTTGCACCTATAATGAATAAACAAATATTAATCTTTTAAGACAATTTTTAAAGATTAATATGGACCAATTCAAAATCACTAATATAAATTGAAGATTTTCAATTTTGAAAATACCTTTTTTACCCTTCAACACTTCTCAATTTTCGATTACGTATGTATATATGTGCTTGTCTCTATACCTTCAACATTTTCTCACTATTCTATAGAACTCATTTACCATTATTATGCAATAAAAGGAAGTGTCATGAACACATTGTTTTTTCTTTAACACTACACTCAACAAGTTCTTTCACTAGCAACACAATGTTTAATGTTGTTGTCTTCATGACATCTTTTGTTACAATCATTTTTCAACTTCTTTTGTTCTTTCCTTTAACATCTTCCTTAGTTGAACCATCTTTGCTTCAAAAAAATTCATGCAATGAAACATGTGGAAAACTCCATATACCTTTTCCATTCTACATAAACAACACTTCATGTTCATCACTCTCAACTTCTTTCCACCTAACTTGTTCAAATTCATCCACCCTTTTGATCAAAATAGGTTCACAAAACTATCCCATTTTAGAATTCTTTTCAGATGGTTTATTAGTAGACTTTCCCGGAACATCATCATGTCGCCAATACAACGATTTGAATTCATTCGGCGAGAGGTTTTTCGATGGAAAAAACTACTTTGGTGTATCAGTTGATAATGTTGTTGGTCTATATGATTGTGAAGATTCTTCACTTTGTAAAGCTGATTGTGAAACAGTTAATCTTCCTGGTTGTGATGGAAGTGTTGGTGGTGGTTCTCTTGGATGTTGTTATCCACTTTCTGATCATACTATATGGCATATTGGTGAAGGTTTTTCTGTCTTTTCAAAATTTGGATGTAGGGGATTTTCTAGTTGGACTGTTTTAAGAGGTTCTTATTCAGGTAAAAGAGGGGTAAAATTGGAATTTGGTATTCCTAGGAACTTATCTAAGGAGATTTGTGCTAAGAATGCAGATATGGTGAATGCTACATCAATTAAAGGTGGTGTAAGATGTGTTTGTGAAGATGGATATGTTGGTGATGGTTTTGCTAATGGAACTGGATGCTTATTTTGTGAGTAGTTTTCACTTTTCATCATTATTTCGTTGCAAAAGAATTACGCCCTCTAGTCCTGAATATAAGAAAAAAATTGCTTTTTAGAATCATGGAATGATTGATTTATCTGGTCTACTTTTAGACGTATCGATCATTCCTTGAATCTAAAAAATATCTTATAATAAGAACTAGAGGGAGTATTTGATTTGTTTTGAAATTATAAATTTGCAATTATCATGATTTTGTTTGTTCTATCTTGGTCTTGTTTGGATAAACCACTTAATTAAGCACTTATCGTATAAGTACTTATGTATAGCTTGTTCAAAAAAAGTACTTATGTATAAGTTATTTCATATTGTTAACCTATTTTTTAAGTTATCATGGAGAGGTTAAGGAAATAGGATGGAAACAACTTATGGACATGTCATAAGTTGTTTTCGTAAGTTTTTCAAAATTGTCTTACAAGTGCTTATGTCGGTAGATAAGCTCAAAACCGTTATTTTCTCAAGTAGATATAGAAAGTTGTGAAAATGAAAATCACAGCATGGTTTCTCTTGTTCTTTTACAGTTTGACTTGAACTATTAAGGGGGAATTTCAAAGAGTTTATGCAAACTTATCTTATTATAGAAGCACTTAATCAAGTGTTTGGAAGAAGTTATGAAAATAGCTTATGATATGTTTGTGATTTCTATTCAGTTTATTTTCACAATCTCCTTAAATAAGCTTATGTAAAGGAATTATATAGTGTTTTCCCCCATTCTCTTTTCGATTGCATACATAGCAGATACATAAACACTTCTATAATACTGCTTAACTAAGTTGTTTATCCAAACGTCTCCTAAGTGGTAGACTAGTTTAGCATTGGATTAATTTTCAAATATGCAATTTCAATTCTTCATGACAATGTTAACAAACAGGCTTTTAAATTGCTTAATCTATGGTATCAGTCTCTATTAAGCTCTACATCTACTTTTGCTTAATGTATTTCCATTGCAGCATGTATCAAAAATGGAAAGGAAGCATATGGAAGTGATTGCTACATCAAAAGACATGATCAAAGAAAAATGGTCATCATTGCTGGTAAGTAGAATATCATTCTAAGCTGCTAATGATTATGCGGTTAAGAGACGTAGGCAAAATTGGCCGAACTCCATGGTCAAATCTTCTGTATTGTCTATTTGCGTTTTTCGTATATGTTTTCTTTTGAACTAGGGCCTATGTTCTAAAATCCTTCTACATAAATCTCATGCAGGAATCCTTTGTCCAATTCTTATTGTTGCATCCTTAGTTGCACTATTCTATCTTCTAAAAAGAAAACAAAAGCCAGGAATGTTCGATTCCGAACAAGCATATTACCACAACATTTCATTCCGAAAAGCATGTAGAACGCGACTTTTCAGCCACCATGAGCTAGAAGAAGCCACCAATGGTTTTGAAGATAGCCGAAAACTCATGCAATGCAATAACAGCACAATTTTTGCTGGTGTTATTGGTGATGGATCACATGTAGCTATACACAAGTTATCGAAATGCGAGAACGATAAAGATATGATGCAAGTCATGTCACAAATTGAAGTCCTATCTTCTATTGTGCATAGAAATGTTGCATCAATCATTGGTTGTTGCATTGATTCTAACTACATTCCTTTAGTTGTTTATGAATATCCTGCAAATGGTACCTTGGAGGATCATTTACACCAAAACAAAGGGCAAAAATGGCAAAAAAATGGTTTTTTAGATTGGTATAGAAGATTGAATATTGCAACAGAAATAGCTAGTACTATTGCATTGTTACATTATGATAAATCACCTCCAATATTTCATCATAACCTAAAGTCTAGTTGCATATTCCTAGATGATGATTTTTCAGTCAAGATTGCAGGATTTGGAATACTTAACTATGATCACATGAATTACGAAAATCGCGAACGCTTTCGCTTGTGCAAAAACGATGTCTATGACATAGGTGTGTTACTACTTGAGATAATCTATGGATCAAATCAAATGGACTCACCTACATTAGCCTTGAAGAAAATAAGAGACGGAAAGATTGAAGAAATCGTTGATCCGGTTCTTAATTATCACGAACAACCGCGGACATGTCAAGAACAGATACTTATCTTTGCTGATCTTGCAACAAGATGTTTGCTATTTAGTGGAGATGGAAAAATGGGAATGATTGATGTTGCTAGAGAATTGGTTCATTTGAGTAAAGATAGTGTTGATGGTGGAAATGTGACAGGACTTGTTCTTGAAGAAACATTCTCAAATTCAAGTCTTCTTCAAATGATATCTTTGTCTCCTGATTCTATGAATGTTCCTTGAATTTCAATATTCAATTATGTTTGTTAGCAAAAACTATGTGTGTGTGGATTAGAAATTTCCTACTATTGTACATTTGGTATGGATTATAAACTAAGATGTATAATTAAGCATGTGTATGTTGTTATATATATATATATATATATATTGACCTTTGTTGAGAATAGTAATTTTTTCTTAGAGTACTAATTAATTAGATTGTTAATTAGGTGATTAGCTAATTAATCATCTAATAGCTTTATATAAGAGCATCATTGATACTTATTTTACTATCTTTTATCAAAATGATTCCTTATGAGTTTTACTCAAATTCAATCTCTCAAAGCGTTTGTTGTTGGTTTTCTCCGAATTCTCTAAATCTTAACATAGTATCACCGCCTCGTTTGCAATCTCCAGGATACCGTTGGTCTTCCACTTCATCTACCGTACCGATACCGGAGAAATCTTCCATTGTGCATCACAAAGAAATCTTCACCGTATTTTTTGACCCCCCACCTATGGAAGCAAAGGCTTGGAATTATTTAGAGTGGTTATTTGCTAGTGGTAAACGCCATAAAAGATAGCTCTATCTAATGTAGTCAGGATCGATCCTCTACCTAGGATCGGTAGCTAGGCTGGTGACGAATTGTAAGCACGAGGGTCGTAGCATGATTCGTAAGATCCTACTTAATTGGAAAAATTGTAAGATGATTGAGCCACGTCATAGTGAAAATGTTTCTTCTTAGATTTAAATCAACACCAAGTGATCAATGGATTATCTTCCGCACGTGCAACGCATCACCACCGTGAAAAGTTATTCTCCATTTCCAGTACAACGTGCAAGCAATTTTGTCAAATAAAAAAACATATATACAGCTTAGACTCTACACATATCAAATTAAAAAACTATGATATATCATGATCGTGTACAGAAAGTGGAATAAAAATGGATTTAGAAACTAATTTTAATAATCTCTATAGGAGAACCTAACAGATCATCTTTAATAGTCTCCTCTTTCAATCATATTTTTCTATTCACAAAAATTGAACGCGAGATGTTTGATCTCCACAATTGCGATCGGAAGGAGGCTGCAATTACTGTCAGAATTGACCATCGAATCAAATTGAATGCGAGATTTTACTTAAGCGGACCTTGTTCAATTTCACTTGTAGGTAACACAATTACCAACAGGGGGTCCTTACTATTAATTTGCAACTATTTAATGTTAATATATATTGACAATAACCGAAAAGCTAAAGAAGATGAATTGGTTAACATATAAATCCATGCAATAACACTCTCACTTAAACTTTTGTTTACAAAACAGTACAAATAATTTACAAGAAAATCATTAATTTTTGTCACAAAAATAAATAATAATACTATATTAAAAAAAGAATTCACTCAATGAGTTCCAACATTTTTTTGAAAAGAATAAAAACTCTTGGCTTGGTAATTTTGTTTGGCTATAATTTGTCTTTTGAAAGTTCCAAAGAACATGTGGAGTTATAAGCTAGTTTGTCTCATTCACAAACACAAACACAAAGAGTGGTAAAATTTGACTAAGTCTGTTATTTCTTTGACTTTCTATATATATAAACATCACAAACACAAACCATTACACTTTTTCGGATCATTCCTCACTTTTGCACCTTTTCTCAATACTTTTTGCTTTTGGTGTTCTTCAAGGTTTGTTTTTTAGCGTTGTTAGTAATTTTTTTTTTCAATCATTTAATTTATTTTATATTTGCGATTTGATTTATATATCAAGTTATGATCTTTTCTGAATTTACTATCATGAGTAGAAACTAGAATGTCATTTTCAATTTTATTCTATTGGGTGGAATATTTTTTTTTCATTGATTAATTCTTGAATCATGAATAACCCATTTTTGGAATTCCTTTGATCTACCAATAATAATAAAATTTCATTGATTAGATGATCATAAAAAAGTCATTGACTTTTGGTGTATAAATTCATTTCTTTAAAATAGTTATAAATTTGGTATAGTGTTGGAATTTGAAATGAACTGTTGCGGTAAAGAATAACATATAATTGGATTATGATATGAATTATGATCAATGTTTTAAAATAGTTGAACCATGACTAAGGTCTTGCCAGTTCGATGTCCGATTCAGTTTTTAAAACATTGGTTGTAATGGACCATTATATTTAGGACAAATGTGACTGCAATTGTGGTCATGTTACAGTTACAAATGTCTCAAAAATCTTTGCGGACTACAATTTAGAATTATGTATGTACTAGGTTTTAAGAATATTCATTTTGGTCTTAAACAATTTTTCTTCTTATTGATTCATCACAAAATCATTTGTTTTTTAATTTTGTTCTTTTCTTTGTGTCATTTCATGTCTTTAAAGATGAGTAAAGAGAACGAGAACAGTCAAGAAGTACAAGAAAGTCGCCAAACTCCGCGCTTGAATGAAAGGATTCTGTCATCTTTGTCAAGGAGATCAGTTGCTGCTCATCCTTGGCATGATCTTGAAATTGGTATTGTTTTTGAACACATTTCTAAATTTGTTCTATTTACCTTGACTTTTGCATTGTCACATTCAATTTAGTATTCTTAATATTCTTGTGCA
This sequence comes from Trifolium pratense, assembly GCF_020283565.1. Taxonomy (NCBI): domain Eukaryota; kingdom Viridiplantae; phylum Streptophyta; class Magnoliopsida; order Fabales; family Fabaceae; genus Trifolium; species Trifolium pratense. The sequence goes on from NC_060063.1 coordinate 30,058,968, forward strand.
GGACCTGAAGCACCCAATATTTTCAATTGTGTAAGTCCACAACTTTGATCTGCATCTCTCCCATTAATACTTAATAGATTCTTGAACTTGATTAGTAACACTATCTTGTTGCACTATATTACATCGATCTAAGATATTATACCAAATTCGGATTCATGCAGTCGGCAATCGGTGGTCGTTGAATCGAGACCCAACATTTTAGATTTCATGTTCAATATTTTAGTTTTTTAAGAAATCAGATATGTGTTGAAATCCGGACTGTCCAATCTCAACCAAATGACTATTAATGTGCAGGGTCGGCCCAAGGGTCAAGCAACCCAAGCAAAGGCTTTAGGCCTCAAAATTTTGGGCATAAAAAAGGCCCGAAAACTTCAATTTAGAGGGCCAAGCAACCCAAGCAAGGGCTTTTGGCCTCAAATTTTTGGGCATAAAAAAGGCTCGAAAAGTTCAATTTAGTTAAAAATATATAAAATGATAAATTTTCATAGATATTTGTCAAGCTTAGTTGGTCAGAATAAGCGTCTCACATTCTTGTAGACTAAGGTTCAATTGATGGACTCTGCAAAATTTGACATTTTAAATTATTTTTATAAGCTTTGTGTTTTTATAAGGCCTCGGTAAATCGTTTTGCTTTAGGCCTCTAGGAGAGTCGGGCCGACCCTGCTAATGTGCCAACTCTGTGAATGCGAGGATTGTCGACTACAATGTAGACAATCTTAATTCCAATTCTTGCCCAAACAATTTCCACTGCATTATGTTGTTTCTTCTGCTTTTTCAATGGTTAGTTGCTACTTGCAGGTTGTAGAGATCACTAAAGGAAGTAAAGTTAAATATGAACTTGACAAAAAGACTGGAATGATTAAGGTATGAACCTATTGCCTTCATTTTGGAAAATTTGAAATGGACAAAACATTAACTTTGAATTTCTCTCTTTAATTCATCGAATCCTCAGGTTGATCGGATTCTGTATTCGTCAGTTGTTTATCCTCATAACTATGGTTTTATCCCTCGAACTCTTTGCGAAGACAATGATCCACTTGATGTCTTGGTTCTCATGCAGGTAAATTCTTACCTTGTCAAATTCATCCAAAATATACAAGAATCATTAGTTCCTAATAAATCACTATGTACAGCTATAATTTCGGAAAAAAATTAGATTATATCGAGGGAAATCACACTTTAATTTTGAATATTTATGCTTGAGCTATATATCAATCAAGAATTTTATCCATTAGTGAACTTTTTGAATTACTAATGTTGTAGGAACCTGTTCTTCCGGGTTGTTTCCTGCGAGCCCGGGCCATTGGACTGATGCCAATGATTGATCAGGTATTTCTTCGGATTTTAAGACAATAAACCAAATTCACGATTTTATTCCGACAGTTTACATAACAAATTTATATCATGCTTACACAGGGGGAGAAAGATGATAAAATCATCGCGGTATGCGCTGATGATCCAGAGTATAAGCACTATACTGACTATAAAGAACTTCAACCTCATCGCCTAATGGAGATTCGGCGCTTCTTTGAAGATTGTATCCTTTATAATCTTAATTCAACAAAAATGTTGCATAACAATCTCATTTGAAAACTGAACACACATTAAAGGCATTTTGGATTGACTTATTTGGCCAGTAGATAACCATTTGAGATTTTTGAGAGATCTTATTGTTACAAACTTATGACATGTCCATAAACTATTTTCAGCTTATTTCCATAAGCTCTCCAGGATAACTTACAAAAAACTGTTTATAGCTTAGTTGGAAATAATTTGACTTTATTTTATATTTTATTGTCGAAATAACTTCTGCATACACACTTATATGATTAACACTTACTTATTAACTAAGTAATTTATCCAAACAGAACCTAAGTTTTTGTGGTTCTTAACATATTGTTCAGACAAGAAAAATGAGAACAAGGAGGTAGCAGTTAATGAGTTTTTACCACCATCCACTGCTGTTGAAGCCATCCAACACTCAATGTAAGTATACATAAATCATTTCTTTCTTTTTCTTTCATGTATCTAATTAAAATTGGCTTTTAGAGAAAATAAATTATATTTTATGATTTATGATCAAAAAGGTAATATACCATTATCTATATAACTAAAATATTGTACCATCTATAATGTTCATCATTTAACCTCAATGTTGTGATAACTTATGTATGATTTGGTCCATAAGTCCTAGTTCAACTGGCGATTACAATATTGCTAGGTTGGACGCCGTGACTTGGATTCGAAACTAGAACCTCGTAGTTTGTGTGTGAATTTCAGTACTTGTCACTTTGTATATCGATAGAAAAACTTATCTATGATTTGGTGCAGGGATCTTTATGCTGAGTATATTCTGCATACATTGAGGAGATAGACAAGAATATTATTCATCAATCTGAATAAGCTGCAGCACTATAGAAAGTTTTTGAATATATTTTGATGATAATTTATTGTATTTTTTGTATTGAGTTGGATATTATACGATTTGTTTCATATGAATTTAATGTAAAATCTATTTTGATTGAATTTTTTTTTTCTTATATTCCTTATTAAGTAGCCTAAATCTTGAGGCATTACAAATTTACAATGTATTGTTCCTGTGATAACGTATGAATTTATCACTTTAGTGTCTCTCTTGTATCAATTTTAGTGTTAAATATATTTTGACTCCTATGAAATTTTGAAATTTCACTTTTAATTCTTATAAACATTTTCTTGAACTTTAATTCTACAAAATTAACCTGCAAGTAGTTTTAGTTTTTGCCGTTAAGTTGGCTTAAATATTTTAATAATTTTTTGAAGACATGTTAAAATATTATAAAAAATTCTTACACATAAAAGGAATTCAAAATTTAATTTTTAGTCTAAATTTCCATTACTTCAATCTTGAGTTTTTTTATTTAAAATATTCATATTTAATATTCCCATGTTCAAAATTCATTCAAAAAGATAAATTTAAAAGTTTAAGCAACAATATTGGCTTATTATTAGAAATCAATTATGTTGATAGTGATATTTCAGAAGACTAAAACTGTCAAATATTTTGACATTGTATGGAGATAAAAAATATAGTTAATCCTAAAATTTATTTTAGAAATGCTAGAAGGGAATTTTCACCTCCGCAATATCATTTTGGATGTACAAATTTAGAAGAAATTAGAAGAAAAAAAAAATTGATTATATGTGTAATTAAGTATACTTCTAGACATTTGTCAAAAAAAAAAAGTATGCATTTTTTTGTTACTATGTTATATGTACGAAGATTCTATAATTGAAGCGGCGATTAATCTCTACCGAAGAACTTATAGACTATCGGAGGATGAGAGGAATTTTGAGCAATGCAGGGCCATGGATGAGCTGCACGCCTGCATCGGTTCACAATATTAAGAATTTAGATAAATAGCTAAAGCTCTCATTAGTTAGTTAGAGTTTATATGAGTTTGTAATAGTTTGTTAGGTGGTTAGTTAGTTAACCCCTAAATTGCTGTATATAAGAGCCACAATTGTACTTTTTTTCATCATCTTTTATCAAATATGAATTCTTATGATTTTACTATCTTGAAGACTTTCTAAAATTTTCTTAATTTTCCGCGAACCATGGAAATCTTAACACATAATGTAAACCATCGTAAAAAAATTCACAATAAAAGCCATTACATTGTTAGTTGTTTCAGTCGCTTCCTCGTTTTCTACTCACACCTCCTTTTTGGTCCATCAACCCACCTGCCATGGATAGGTCCAATTGCAAATGTTGTAATTCGTAAAGTTCATTTCACAAGTTGGTGGGCTGACCAGTCCAAGTTAGGATTTTAAATCTCAAAATCTAAGGGAAAAAAATGTTTCAATTTTATTATTAGTTCATGTCACAATGAACCATGAATTGGTTTCACCGATAACAGTCTTTTTTCTCTTAAGCATATAGTCAAGAGTTCTAAAGACAGAGGTTCTGCAACAGAAATAAATCATTATTAACAACATTAAAAATTTCGTATCAGTATTATAGTAACCCAAAAAAAGTTCATGTTGCATCCATGACTTACCTTATATTTGTACAACCCTGCCTCTCATACATATTACCCACATAAAGTATTACTGTTAAGCTTATTAAACACTAATTTTTTTTTTGCTTAATTAGTAAAATGGTCCCTTAAAGATATTTTTGGTTTCATATTGGTCCCTTAAAGAAAAAAAGGTCCAAATAGGTCCGTTAAAGAAAAAAAAGTCCGAATAGGTCCCTTAAAGACATCTCCGTTAATCAGTTTGGTCCCTAAAAAGAGGTCTAAATAGGACCAAACTGATTAACGGAGATGTCTTTAAGGGACCTATTCGGACTTTTTCTTCTTTAAGGGACCTATTTGGACCTTTTTTTCTTTAAGGGACTAATCTGAAACCAAAAATGTCTTTAAGGGACCATTTTACTAATTAAGCCTTTTTTTTTCAAGTGGCTAAAAAATAGACCTTAAAAATGAATAAGTGAAGTGTCCGGGGTTCCAATCCCGACTCCTACACATAAAATGCGATGTGTTTGCCAACAGATCTAAGCTTATGGGAAAACTTATTAAACACTACTCTATAAAATTAATAAACATCACTTAAAGGCGAATCATTAGAAAAATTCTAAATGCAAATTCCGACTAAAATGATGGCTAATGCTACGGTGGACCACCTTCACAAGTGGTCCACCGTGGATAAGTGGTCTACCGAATATGAATTTTATAAAATTCACTGTTGGATTGAAATTTTATATCGTATAGATCATCCATAAATTTTTTAAAATTTTTTGAAAATCATTTGATATGTTATTGAGACCCATCAAGATTTACGTTATTTAATAAACCGTTAATTTTGATGTGTCTCAATAACATATCAAATGATTTTCAATCTTTCTAAATTTTTCTATGGATGATCTATATGATATAAACATTCAATCCAACGGTGAATTTTGTAAAATTCGTATTCGTTATAATGTTATTCATGACTGGTCCACCATAGACCACTTGATGAAGTGGTCCATATTAGAATTTACCCTAAAATAATAGTTTCACATTCTCTTAGAAACATGAGAGATAAGAGGGAAAAGAATCTTAGGAGAAGTTTTACATGAACACAAATATTTAGGCATAAAATTTAGCAACACACCCTCTCATAAAAAAAAAATTAAAAGCCAATTGATATTACTTTATTTTTTTTCTCTTTTATTGTTTTTATTGTGAATGTGTCTACAAAAGAATTATTTGGACTTGTGATGATATTAATATATGTATTTTTGGAACCTTAGACAGCAGTTAGGATTTGCCATATATATGATGATAAAGACAGTACTGTAGAAAGTAGTGAAATGGAATCAAATTCACAAGAAACCATGCATGAAAGAATAAAATCTTTATAAGAAAGCACTATGGAAGATGCAATTGAATTCATGCATATGATGCTACAGAAACCAGCCGCTAAATGAGGGACCCCTTAGTTCTTTGTTTTTAATTGGGAAGGAACTTTGCGTCAAGGAACTAGACACCTTCAATTTGAAATTTTCTCATCCCACCCACTCACTTTCTCGCCTATTCTCCTAGCGTGCAAAAAAATTCGGAAAATACATTTCGAACTGTTTTTTTTGTATAAAATTTACACTATAAAAATTTAGAAAACATTTTCCGAATTGCTACGAAAATAGGGGAGAAAGTGAGTGGATGAGCTGAGAAAATTTCCTTCAATTTTATGGCTATTGGAAAGATTCCAACGTCAAAATGTGAATACAAAACTCACAGTCACAACAAGTCACAAGCCAAACTTCAAGAGGCCCAAAAAGTGATAAAGAATAATAACAAAAAAACAAATTAATTCATTAAAAAAAGACTAATGGGAAAATAATAATTTTGATCTCAAAAATGTAATTCGGTTAACTCTTGGTGCTCCTTTATAAACAAAATTGACCAAAGAAAAATATTTTGGATAACTAAATTGACTACTTGAAAATAAATTCTAGAACATAATGACTGATAAAAGAGATATTGGTGGATGCATTTGTAATTACGACATATTATATTCAAAGACTAATGAGATAATAAATTAGTATACTTTTAAGGACTAAAGTGACGGTATGTCTAAAAAAATATATGGAATTGTTGTAGGAGAGTTTAGGGAATATGAGAGAAATAACATGTCAAATGTTGCAGGGTCACAAGAGAGAGATGCTATGCCTTCTTCCAAAATTTTAAAACATTAGATTTGCGCGTAACCTCTCTTATAAGCCTAATATTCTTCCAATTCATCATCAATGTGAAACTTAACCACTTATACTTGAAATCGAACAATCTCTCATCAAGTTTGAGTTTCTACATATTCTTTAGTTAATCCACATCCTGAATCTACTCCCTCTCCCTCACTAAGTCGAACCACAAATTCGAAACTACTTGGTGGAGAATTCAGGAGAGCGCAAAAGAAACAACGGGTCAAATGCCCCAAAACTAAAAGAGATATGAAGACATCACATTTTTACTTAAAACCTTAAAGTATTAGGTCAATAAATCACTTCTCTCGTAAATCTAACACTCTTCCCATTTATAATAAAATTTAAACTTTAATTTACAATATCGTAGGAGTCTAACTCTTTTCACTATAGCAAACACCATTGATTTTGTGCTCTAGTCAAAATTTAGAGACTAATTAATCATTTGAGGTATTGAAATATATTTAAAGATTTGACATTTTTCCTATATATGATATTGGAATTTTGAAAGGTCATGTGAATCATGCATTGAGTTTTGATGGCATAAAATCGGAATAAAGTCTTAGATCATCATCAGGTGGTCGGCATTCTGCCCTCCTGCCCTGCTGCACACATCAGGCAGAGTCACACTTTCCTCACCAAATTCTTTGCATACCTTTCTCTATATGCTTCAATATCATCCACACACTCACCTTACAAAATCAATGTTGGAGAACATTACTATATTCACATACATCAATATTTATTATTCCTAAATCTTTTTTTCTTTTTTATTGAATGGCATTATTCCTAAATCCTAACTTTCACCCACCTCCATTCATTTTTTTCTTTTCCTCTTTTCTTTTTGTTTGTCTTTATTTTACCTGCAAATAAATTAAATCAACAATACACATACACAATACAACACTTTTTATGTTCTTTTGTTCTTGGTCGGTGATACAAACATTCTCTTTCAATGTTCTTTATCCTTATATTTTTTGTCACACGTACACCAAATTAAATATAGCTTCTTTTCTTTATAGTATTTTATTTAAAACATATAAAAATACTAGTACTATATATTAGTAAATATTGTAACCAATTTAAAATGTATATTTTTAAATTCTATAAAATAAACTAAAAAGTATTTGGTCGCCTACCTCCCTGTACAGATCATAACAACTAGCAGCAACACAGGTAATTGGGGTCCAATTAATGATATATCTGCCATAATGATTCAATAATATTTTTTTTTTACCATGATATGAAATTTCTATTACCGTTAATTTTCATCGGAAAATCTTTGGAGCGTGCAAAGTGGGTTTATCGCTTCCAATTAAAATTTCTCCATACAATTGAACTTCTAACCACATATTTACAGAAACCAGGAATCTTATCACTTGAATAATTTTATTGTTGGTATATAGTTCAATAATTTAGTGTATAATATTAAAAAATGTTAAAGTAATGTATATTATAGTTGTATAGACCTACTAATGACTTTTTTTTTAAAAGGGCTATACTAATTAATTTTTTAAAGAGTATAGTGGGCAATTTCACAGTACTGCATACTAAATTCTATTGTGGTGGCAATTTAATAATTGAGTTTAATAGTTGTTTTATTTTTTATACTAAAATTGAGTTTCATAAATAGATAACTACTTTCTTTTGCGATGACAAATATGTTGGGTTATGAGGAAAGTCTAGGATTGAAATCATCAATATTGGGTCAACAATAGTCATATAAATGAGCTGAACATCTTTAAAGTGTATAATCTCTACTTTTCTATTTAATGTGAAACTTAGGGTCTGTTTGGCAAAAATAAGCTATAAGCTAGTTAATAGCTGAAAAGCTAGCTTATAGCTGATAGCTGAAAAGCTAGCTAATTGAAATGAAAATGTTCGGTAAAATTAGCTTTTGAAGTGGTTAATAAATATAAAATGACATAATTGATAGTGGATAGTTTATTTTTTAGAGTGGGTAGTTATTAAATTAAAGGGTAAAAATGGAATAAAGTGTAAAAAGCTATAAGCTATAAGCTCAAACGCTACTTGAAATAGCATCTGGAAAAAAGTTATAAGCTAGAAAAAAAAGTTTATTACCAAACACCTCTAATTATTTGAAACAAGCTTATAAGCTCATAGAATAAGCTATAAGCTAGCTTATTTGTGTTACCAAACACACCCTTAATCTACCTCACACTTTTCACATCAATCTCCCAATAAGGTGAGTCATTCAATTCATTCCATTATCGTCGAACCAGACTTTGATACCACTATTGGGTTGTGGGGAAGCTCGGGGGATCATTCACATTGAGTTGGAAACCACATATTTATCCAAAATATTAAAATATTAAATTTATGGATCATTTCATTTATAAAGTGTTCAACTTTTCTGAGAAATTTAATTCACTAACAAAATATTAGTATATATATTGTATTCATATTATGTTGTAGTTGGAGATAGACCCTAAACCTCTTTATAATCATATTCCTTAACACATCTGACCTTATTAAAATCGGTAATTTATAAGTCATAATTACTAAATTGATAATGTCAATTTTGATGTCTTTATCTAAAACCTTATATACTCATAGGTGTATATGTATGTGTATGAATTTTAACGTGCTTTTCACTTCATCGGTAAGAGTTTGGCATAATGAGTTATCTAACCCATTTAGGACTGGTCCAAATATTGAGCTTGGGTTGCATCAAACTGAGCTAAAAAAATCATGTTTTAATTTGCGCTTTAAAACACTATCAATGCACTATGAAAGTGGTTTTTTTTTTTTTTTAAGCAAGCACTATGAAAGTGGCTTGGTGGTAGACTTGTAGTTCAGCCTGTCATATGTTTTTTTCTAAAAGAAAATTGGAAATATTAAATAGACCAACAAAGTTTCTTATAAACATTATCTAACATAACACAATTTTTCAAAACAACACATTATTCAAACATTTTTGTAAGGTTTTCTTAGTTAGTTGGGCTATATGGACTACTCGTGATTCATGTCATGTGAGTTAATCTATCTATAACTTAAGAGTTATATATATATATATATAGGGGAGAGATCAAATTACACCGGTGTAATATTTGAGTAATGTTACACCGCTTAATAACGCTTTAACGAATACAAATTTTACAAAATCCACCGTTGGATTGAAAGCTTATATCGTATAGATCATCCATGTTAAATTTTACAAAAATCTAAAATTGTTGGATATGTTATTGAGACCGATGAAGATTAATGGTTTATGCGTTTTTATTGAATACCGTTAATCTTGATCTATCTCAAAAACATATCAAACGATTTTAGATTTTTATACAATTCAACATAGATGATCTATACGATATAAGCTTTCAATCCAACGGTGGATTTTGTAAAATTTGTATTTGTTAAAGCGTTATTGAGCGGTGTAACATTACTCAAATGTTACACCGGTGTAATTTGATCCCTCCCCTATATATATATATATATATATATATATATATATATATATATATATATATATATATATATATATATATATATATTATATGAACACGTTTCTATGGACAAAAATACGACATCTATATTCTGCCTCTCTATGTGCACAATTCTCAAGACGTGCAAAAGTATTAAAAAATAAAAAAAGGGCACAAATAAGTAGGTTTATTGTATTTTTGTTTGAAAATTTGTGTTGAAATAACATTTTTCATAATTTAAATAGATTGTTTCAGATTAGGTTAAAATATTTCGAAAAAATATCAAGCCGACATTTAAGACCCTAACTCCTATCGGATTTGGTGGATCAATTCATACAAATTTCTCCAAATCACGGTCCGTATGTGCATCTACAAACTGAGTTGTACTTATGAGACTAACATGTTTAATTACTTTTCTCTATTAGCATACATGCAGTCATAGCTGAATTGGTTAAAATCAAATGAGATTTTCACTTTTTTTTTTTTGAAAGAATTTCAGGACTTGATGTGCCAGCATGCATACAAGTGAAGAGAGTGACATATGTATAGCTGTACACAGATGATAAGCAATTAAGTGATATGTATGATATGTATGAACACAGACCATGATATGATTAATGCAGTATATTAAAAAGCAAATTAATTAAATGCAAAGTTGCAAGAAAGAAATCAAATTAAAGGGACAACATATATACAAGTCAGCAATTACAGCTTGGCAGATATTTATCCCTCATAAGTCATAATTATTATTCTCATACAATTTTTGCAGTTGAAAGCAACAAAAGAAAGAAACACCAAAGCAACACATGCATGCTCACAATGCAACAATACATGAATAAATGAAAGAAGAAGAAGCTAGCTATAGCATCTAGCTAAAGGCCACACAAATTGGAAAGTGACCTAACAGCAAGATATAATAAACTCAACGGTTTTCTCAGAGTGCAGTAGTGTGTGTATAGTAATATGTAGTGTGGGGCTAGGTTTTCATGGAAAGATATAAAGAGATGAATCTAAGAAGAAAAGGGTGTTTTGTTAAAACTGTTAATTACATATGCTTCTACAGCTATCTAGTTGGCTAGTTTTGGCCCCTTTTTTTTGTGTGTACCTTTTGCATGGTTTTCTAGTTTCCACCATACTGTGTCTCTTACATTTAGTTAGAAATGGAATTAATTGGTAAGCTCACAACAACCAAATAAAGTTTCTTTTTCCAGCAATCTGGTTATATTTTTTATTTTTATTTATTTTTATTTTTATGATATCTCTTTATACAACATTGTGGTCCCCAACTTGTGGTCACATATTCCTAATGGTGATGATGTGGAAAGAATTAAGAAGTTTTAGATTATTAAGCATGTAGTTTTATATATATTTGTCATTTAAAAAATTAGAGGTTCAACTACCGGTAAAGATTTGGAATTGTTGCGTTCCTTCTGAAGTTATATATTGTCTTTTCTTGGTAGTTGCTGTAAAATAGGATTTTTATTTGCTACATTCTTTTCTAGCGTAAGATTAATGTTGATCCTAATGTTCCTCTACCATAAACTGCTATAATGCTTCTTTTAAACATGCGTGTTTTCTCGTTGAATTCTTGGTTGGGTGCTATGGTTCAAGTTGTGGACCACCATCTAGGGTGGTGTTAAAGGTCGCAAGCGTGCTGGTCGGTCGTTGAATTCTTCGAAGTGCTTTGGTTGCTTTTGGTTTATGTCGCGGCATTGTTGTGTTGCTCGAAAGGGCAAGGTTTAGCGATTTGATTCTTTTTAGAGGTGTTTGTTCTTGTTACCATGTTGGTGGTCAAGATCTCCCGCCTTTCCTATATGGGGGGTGTAGGTGTTGGTAGTATATATATGACGTTATCTCGTTCCCAGATTCTTTGAAATCTAACGCGTCAGAGCCTTTTAATATTTGCATATCATCATCGATTTTAGCCTGTAATTCACTGTCGTCATCATTCTCGAGTTTGACATTAGACATAGTGGCTCGAGAAAGTCATCTACTTGATGATCGGTCCATTCACAAGTTATAATACTTCTTATCAATGTTAGGTTGAACTAGAGGTTGTACACTTGGGTTATGTTTGCATTCATTATGGGTTTTCCAACAATTTGTGTGGTGTCATTGGGTTAGGTTTTATGTCCCTAAATTTTACTTTGCATTGCAATTTTTTCTTTCTTTATATATTATATTATAATGAGAATATGATAGACGACGAGGGTCATTTGACATGTCAATCTAGTTGGCATGTCTAAAGATCCTTAGATGTCCACTATTCACTTAATTTATCTAAAAAAAAATATAATAAATATGATAATATGCTTATCAAAATATAAGAGTACACACAAGATAAAATAAAGCATTATTGATGTGTTAAACTCAAAAACATAATAAATATGATAATATGCTTATCAAAATATAAGAGTACACACAAGATAAAATAAAATTTTAGTTTTTTTCTTCAAATATTTTTATATTGATGCGGGCTATGGCCTACCCATAGCCCATACGGGAAAAGATATTTTTTTATTAGGTTTTTACAGGTCGGGCTATAAAGCCCTCAAGAATTCAGCCTTAAATTATTCTGGTCCTTATTATAAGAAAATGTTTGTTTTTTAGGTTCATAGAATGTTTGATGTATCTAATCTATATTATGGACCAAATATATTAAATATTCAACCTAAAAAGCAAATATTTTCTATAATATATAAAGATCAGAGGGAGTAAGTTTGAGCCTTATATTTTAGTGTGATTAGCTGACTAGCCCATATGGGCTAGCCTATTCTAACAGCTCTACATCCATCTAAATATTTATGATGTTTTCTCTTCCGACCCCCCGTGATTTTTTTATACCCCAATATTCCAATTTTGCCCTTACAAAAAAATTCGATTCGCATAAACCGAATTTTTTCTAGTGCAAATTCAGAGTAAATTTCGGTTTTTAGAAACCAAATTTTTTTTTCAAGGCAAAAAAAATAATTCGGTTTTTAGAAACCGAATTTATTTGTAAGAACAAAATTGGAAATTCATGGGATATAAAAGAAACATGGGGTTGGAAGAGAAAACATCAATATTCATCCATGAAGTAAAAAAATTTGGATTGGATTCAATTGATCCATTTAAATATACAGATGAATCCAATACATCCAATATATTTTAGAGATCAAATAGAACATTACGTACCTTTTATTTTTTTTTAAAAATCAATAGATCATTATTTAGTGGTTATTTATTTATTATTAATAATAGATATTTTTTATATTTTGATAGTAAAATATATTTATATAAAGATAAAATAAAAATAATTAATTGTGCTGACCATAAAACAATTTGTGAAGAAAAAACTAATTTTAAATTAATATATTAAAATCTGAACAAATCATAAAACGACAGGAAAAAAATAAAAATAAAACTGAGAAAAGAAATCATAAAAAACACCTGATTTTTTAAAAAAATTTTGCGCTTAAAAATTTATAAATAATTTCTCTTATATTAATAAATTATAAATTTTTGTGGGAGAGGTTCTTATATGATAAATAGGAATACAAAATACCGTTGAAAAATTTGAAAATACAAAAGAGTTGTTTAAAAATAGGGACCAAAATAATTTAAGATATATAAATTCTAATTAATAAAATTTTCAAAAATACTATTTTACACGGGGTAAATTAATTCTAACTGATATATAAATTTTAATTATCATATACGGGATAAATTATCACTGATAAAAAATTTAAAATAATTATCATACGTGAGACAAGTTCTTACTTATAAAAATTTAAAAAAAAAAACAATTTTACACGGGGTAAATTCTAATTGATATATAGATTATAACTATCATATACATGATAAATTATCACTGATAAAATATTCAAAATAATTATCATATGTGAGACAAGTTCTAACTATTTTATTTTTAAAAAAAAAAACTATTTTACACGGGGTAAATTATAATTTTGGACCAACCCTTGGTCTGATGACACTAATTTTGGAATGCAATGCAACATTTATACTTCTACGACAAGTATAAAGAAAGGGGAATATGAAAAACATATCGCTGATAAGTGGTACGATTTTAAGATTCGACATAGACCAAGGAACTCAATGTCCATATTGAATGTAAGGATTAATATCATCTAACATGTGCTGTGTAATGTTCCTGCATCCTTTTGCTATCAAAAACTAATCTAACTTTAACTTAGCTGTTTTGAATTCCTAATATTTGAAATCCCTTTTGAACTTAATCAACTGCTCAATATGTATAATATTGTATCTTATTGTGAGATGAACTTCTTATTATGAATATAATGTATTTGACTATCAAGTTTGAAAATGATGGAGAACTTTTGTCGTCTCAACAACAACAAAAAAAATGTTGTTTTCATGAACGAATGTCTACTTAATGAAAATCTTCTGCATTGTTTGGAATGACCGTCTTAATGTAATCTTTTATTTTGTTAATTTTTTTTATTTTAATTAGCAAAGTATAACTTCAAAAAATATCGGCATAACTATCGCACGGGTCTATTACTAGTTAGTATACATTTTTTTAGCAATTGATATTTTTTTCTATATAAATTTTAACCCTTCAATTAGAGGAATAAAAAAAAAAGATAATAAGCATACTTGACTATACTACTTCGTTTGAATTTAATTTCTCTTTTATATTTTATTTTTTTTATAAGCAAAAATTTGAATTATATTATAAAGAATACAAGGAGTATTCAACCCTTACAATTCAAAGAAGCACCATTATATGCTTTGAATACAAACTAGAGGATCATTACACCAATTAGGGAAAGTAAAAGATGTTGATTTTTTAATTCGACTGATATACCAAAATCAAAAAATATACTTTATTTGATCCACGATGTCATTTGCATATGTTTCGTAGCACATGACTTTTACAAACTTTCGTCAAAAAAAAAAAATTCACAAACCGGTATAAATTGCCTTTATAAAAAATATATGGTATTTGTACCAAAAAATTAATGCGGTATAATCATGTAACTTAAGTTTATTTTATAGTTATCAGAGATATTATTTCATAGTGTCTAAATTTTTAAATCTAAAATTTCTCACTTTTTCATACTAATTAAGTGTTTATATACTAAATTACTTGAAAAATGGTATAAATTACTCTAAATAGAAAAATATTAGGTGATGGAATTAGAATTTGTTTATTAAAAAGCCTGAAAAGCAAAGGCCTAGCTAGTAGTAGAACAATTAAGTGGGAATATCTAGCCCATTGGTGTAATCACAAAAAACACCACCCCCCACCCAAACAACAAGAAGGGAATAGAACAAAAGATTAACCAAGATCATCAAGATCATGAACATGCTCTATATTGTCATTATTATAGCAGACATTCATTTACATATAATCAACTTTATTTTTAAAAAATTTAATTTCCATGTACCGTATGTAAAAAAATTACACTGTCAGTGTACTACAACTAATTATGTGTGTAATTTTAAATGTGGTAATAATAATATTTAAATTTTTAAATTATCTAATGGTTATAATTGATTAATACTATATAGTATATAAATCTAAGTGAAAATATATTATATTATATAGTATACATATATTTTTTATAATTAAAGTATTTTTTTATGTAAATGTATAAATTAATTCCTCAAAATAACTGAGATTCATCAAAGAGACTGACCTCTCCCAATAATTTTTTTTCATATCTTTGACCAAGGATCAAACTTAAGATGAAAACATTATATCTATACCTATACATAAAGAGAATACAAAAAATATTGGTGTGGACTTTTCATAATACCAACAATATCCTTGACTCTTTTTAGCAGCAAATTTTTTTTATTAACGAACTCACCATAAAATAAGACATTTTTTTTTAGAAGTTTTTTTAACAGAATCATCATAACATAATACATGTTTTTTTAAACATAAATTTACATAATAGACACCGATAGTAACGGAACGCGTCTGTCTAATGGCTAGTTTTAAATATTATTTGTGGGCACCAAACCAACAATATAAGTGAAGTTAGTGTGTGCACTTATAAGCCCACCCTACTACCATTGAGTAAGGCCGAAAGAGAAGGGAGGCCAACTCATAAAGCTGTTAAAGAGAGGGATTTGGACTGTATATATTGTACTGTTGGGGGGTGTAGGTAGGACTATATCTATATAGGAGGAGAAGTGGTGGTCCTATAACTACAAATGCTATATATGCATGTAGCTCATGCTGTAGCTATATTTGTGAAGACAACAGTTTCCCCGTACCCTTAATTATTGTCATCCATACCATACTGTTACACAACTCACGTCTCTTGTGGAAGGAAACATTTATTACATCTTCAAAATTAATTGGCTTTAATGCAGTTTTGATCCTCCTATTTTGAAAAATTTGAACTTTTGATCCCTCTATTTTAAAACTCAGCACTTTTGATCCCCCTATTTTAGTTTTTTGTTAGTTTTAGTCCCCCACCTCAATTTGGTCAAACTTTTGCTAATGTGTCATGCTCACTGATGACGTGGCATTGTACATGTGGACAAATTGCTATGATGATGTCAGAAAAATTGGTGACACACAATATTTGACCTATAGAGATGCATGTTTTGCAATGAGATTCCTTAAAGATGATCATGTTTACATAACTGCAATCAAAGAAACAAAAGATTGGGGCTCGGGACACTATCTAAGAAAATTGTTTGTCCACATGTACAATGCCACGTCATCAGTGAGCACGACACATAAGCAAAAGTTTGACCAAATTGAGGTGGGGGACTAAAACTAACAAAAAACTAAAATAGGGGGATCAAAAGTGCTGAGTTTTAAAATAGGGGGATTAAAAGTTCAGGTTTTTCAAAATATATTAAATCAAAACTGCATTAAAGCCAAATTAATTTTATACCACTCATTTTTAAACAAGGTTTTCTCTATACATTATTGTAGAATTAATCTCTCAAAGTCAACAACTTGTTAATAAGCTAAGTTACTAAGTAATGTTTATATGAGAAATACTTATTTGGACACAATTTTATATATAAATTATTTCGACACACGTAAAATTTATTTCATTTAATTATTTATAAAATTATATTATTTCTTTTTTCTACTTTTTCTTATTTATGTGTGAGTGTCTAAACATTATACTAATATCTTTACGTTCAAGTAAGACTTTCTTTTTATGTATATGTGACATATTTGCAATCGCACTCTCTAATGGTTAAGTTAAGGCTAACTCATAATTATTTGATTTTTTTTTTTTAGTTTGAATTGGATTTTTTTTTCCTGATGTGGGGTTTCATTTCTAGGGTCCTGATTTTGTTTGTTGTTAGCTAAAAGAAAGAAGGGTGACGGTTGGCGGCACCACCTTCTCCTCAATAGGTATATAGGTCCTTAGCATATGGAATATGTGTATCATTTCATATGTGACATTTCCTAGAAAATTCTTTGGCAAAGTTATGTAGTTCAATGCTAACAAAAGGAGAAATTAAAATCAAAATATTTAAATTTGTAACAATTGTGTCATATCAACCACCAACCATTAAACATAAAAGATACATAAAATTATAAAGATAAGATGAGATTTGCTATTTTTCTTCTTCTTTTGAACAGCAAAATTTATATAACAACACAACTCTAAGCATAAGACATGCCAAGGTTGGAGTAACAATTGCAATTCAATCTACCAGAGCAAGTAGAAGGAACAACCATTAGTACAAATATCAAATTCCATTAGAATCAATAGCTACTCCTCCTACCAAACATATATAAATTGCTATTAATTGTTGAGATGTAATAATTGAAAAAATGGAGAGAATTTATTATCTGCAAATATTACTGAAATTTACACACACAACTACGAGTTTTAGATTTGAAAATTTTGAACTTAGTAATATTGGGATTTTAATCCTCTAAAGTGAGTAAAATTTAAAGTGAGAAAATCAAACGCTGTGGTTGTAACAACCCATGATTTCTCATGATGTAATATACTATTTACCTTTAATATATTAATTAACGGTTGATATTATTCATTTTACACTCTAAAGTGAACCACTTACTTTAGAGGAGCCGAATCCAGTGATATTGTCCTTCTCAATTGAGATTAGCCTTACAAACATATTACTATATGATTAATTTCTGCAAAATATAAATATTATAATAATTAATTTGTACAACAATATTACTATAATTTTTTTTTGTTACATTGATATATGTAAGAAGTTTCGATCGCCGTTAGCGGTGATTAATCTTCATCAGAAAATTTGTGGGACACATAAGGTGGGTCCTCCTATCCCCCGATTGAATTTTTTCAATAGACATCACTAATGAATCGAACCTCTGACCACTGATTTAAAGAGCTCAAAATGTGCCCTTACAATATAGATATCAATCAATTTATCGTCAGCAAAATTACTATGATTAATTAATATGCAAAATAGCTACGGTCACAATTTAACATATTATTTTGGGTATGTAGTACATTTCCTCCTTTTCCTATTTTAAATTGAAAAGAAAAATCCTATATTACATTGAATTGAATGAATTAATATTACTTTGGTAAATTTGAATTTCAATCGCTTTCTATTGCATTCATATGTCCATTTGTGTTTCAAAAACAAACAAAGATAGAAATAAAATCAGTATTTGTGTTTCTCTTTTCTTAGAATTATCACGTTCATTGAAATCATACCAATATAACTCATTATAGGAAACAAAAATGTCATTTCAGTCTAAAAAGTTTGTTTTAGATATCTTTTTTCTAGAGATGACTGGTGCGTGGGTGAATTAAAAAATAAGAGACCTAAAAAAGTAGTTAATTTAGAAAAATTTAGGTGTAGTTACTTATATGCTATTTTTACCACTTATTAATCAAAACTCAACAGTTAGACGGTTAATCCATTTACAAAAATAGAACTAATTTCAAATAGCAAAAACAATGGATTAATTGTTTAAGTACCTAAAGAATATTTTGGTAAAAAACAAAAAGGTACCTAAAGATTATTAACATTGGTTGTACTAACAAATGTCTTGCGGATATTATTTAAAACTTCACAAAAAAATATAATGTTAAATTGCATTTTTAACACTTTAACTTTTATAAAAGTATTTTTTATCACCTAATTTCAACCCATTTTATAAAAAGATGTCTCCCATCGATTTATATCAAGTCAACACACACGTGGATAGTTACTCCCTAGCCATGGCGTGTAAGTCATTGTCTATATGTGCATTGACTTTGTCGAAATTAGTGGGGACCAGCCTTTTACAAATGGTATTAAAGTTATATGGGGCAAAATTGCTACTATTAGAAAACTTAGGGAACCAAAGTGCAATTTAGCCTAAAAATTATAAGACCCTTTTAAAAAAATTGTTTATAAATATAAAACCATGTACAAATTCTAGAAGCATTTATTACTCTTTTTTGAAATATTTTCCTAACTAATACCACCAAGAATCGAGAGATCATTTGTTCACTACTTGTGAATTAATCTCTCTTGTTTCGTATAAAAAAGTTAATTGCCTTGGGCTGTAGTTTGTGTCTCCCCAAAATCGTCTCCGCCTTTTTGATATTTAGTAGGGTTTAGGTTTTTGCAGGAAAGAAAAGTAGGGTGCTTGTTAGTTTGGTATGTTGTTGTTTGGTCGATCTTGAACTCCTGGAATGACTTTCTCTTTGCAGGGGGAATAGTTTTTGTCTAGTCTTTGATTGATAGGGTGAAACTTTTATCTTTGGTTGATCGAGTGGGTGGTACAACCAATCTTGTGTTAGAGTCGTGTGGTATGGGTGTAGGGTCCTAGTGGTCTTGGGGGTCTTTTGGTCCTTCTTAAGGCTACCTTTTCTTCTTTTTACCTCTCTCTTCTTCGCTATTAGAGGTTTTTTTATCTCTATTTTTCTTAAACAGGGAAGTTTTTCTGCTTTATTTATTTTGTTTGAATTGGGATTCCTTTCTGGTTGTTTTTCCCCATCTACCGTGTAATATTTTATTTTATAATATATGTATACCTATCTTTGTCATTCCAAAAAATAAAATGGTACTTGAGCTATAAAAATGGTTACATGTAAGCTATTAATGCACTCAAAATATTGATAAATGAGTGCAACTGCTAAAGAGAATATCGTTAATACTAAATCAATACGATAGAGTGATAGTCATTTTTTTTGTCAATGTTATACGATAGAGTGATAGTCATTTTTTTTGTCAATGTTATCGGTCGTACAATAAAAAGATAAAAGTCATTTTGAGTCTCTTCCACCAAATGAATTAATCTTTTGCATTGAACTCTCTTCTTGAACTTAAGTTCTAATAAATAAAATTTAAGTTATTCCTTTGATCATTTAATTATTATAAGCTTTCATCTGTTTTATTTTTTTTATACATGTGATACTATATATCAGGGGTGGGGCCCCTCATGGACTGGGCAGGGCTATGTCCCGCCCCAACTTCCAAATTTAATCATATATATATAATTTTAGTTTAGTCGTATATTATATATATTACACGTTGCATTTTTAGAAGCATTAAGTTATGTAGTTTAGTGGTAGAGAAACTTGCCTTTTATATATAGGACTTGAATTCCACCCTCTTACATCACATTTTAGCTTTTTACCAATATTTTTAACAAAAAAAATAATTATAATATTTCGAGAATGTGAGATTTAAACATTCATTTTTCAGTAAAATTAAAATGAACAAACTATTAGAACCATTAATGATGAATGATATATTATGATGAAAAAATATATTATATTATAAATATGATCTTCGATCAATTTTTTTACAAACACGTCCCCAAAGAAAATAATCCTAGCTCCGACACCGGATATTATGAATTTGTTTAATATGACCCTTCAAAAAGGGTTCAATGGACTCATACAATTATTAGTAAAAAAATGCATTGTATAATAATAAAAATATAATATTTTATTAAAATTTTCTAAAAATTATAAAAGTGTACAATTCAACATTTTTTAGGGTCTATATTAGATTATTATATGAGCCAACAAATTAGGTTTAAACAAAATTGAAGGGCACAACCAGCACACGTACTACCATTAAACATGAAAGATGCCATGAATATGTAATCATAATCGAAATGTGACTAGTGACCATTTATCTTGCCAAGGCCTCATTTGATCCCCACTAATTTTTTTGCTTTACTATCTCATATTTGCAAATGTTGAATTTATGGTGATTGGAGCCTCTGCCCAACCAATTAAAATAGGCACATATAGATCACATTGGACCACATGTTACATACCTTTCACAAATATGGCCATCAATTAAGATAGAGAGGTAGCTAGCACCAATTTCAGTTAATATGATACAGTCTACATGTAATAAAATGCAGTGGTACTGTTAATTATAGTATATAATAAGGTCTAGTTTTTATTTATTTATTTACTATCTTATAATTCTCGACATTTTCTCAACACTAACTAGGTCAGGAAAGAACTTTGGATCATAACGGTAGCCATATTTCTCTCTACTCTGCCATGTATGATCTAGATTCTAATAGTATATTTCCTTTAGTCTTAATTATATATATATATATATATATATATATATATATATATATATATATATATATATATATATATATATATATATATTCTACATTGATTGAATATGTTATGTATCTAGTATATATTTATGAGCAATTTTAAGCTTTTGTTAACATGTTTTCATTTTATTGTGTCTTGTATATACTTGTGGAAGACACCCTTCTACATCTTGGAGATTTTCGGCCTATCTTGCTCCCGGAGAATTTGTATAAATTGATGTCGAAGGTTCTAGCAGATAGATTGACGTTGGTGATAGATAAAATCAACTCTTTCAACCAATCGGTTTTTATTAAAGGCATGCAATTCATTGATCATGTGTGGTAGTATAGTCAATGAGATTATTGGCCTTGCAATGAAGTTTAGAAAAGCCAGTTTTATCTTTTTTTTTTGTTTTTAACAAGTGTTATATTAAGTTATGACTTGCAGAGTGAGCATTATGCAAATTAAATTTGTAAATTAATTAAGAAATACATTAACCACTAAATTAGAATCTAAGTGTGGAGACATGCTAAAAGGATAACATTTGGCATGGAAAGCTTTAAAAATGTCAAAGTACAACTTTAAAAATATTTGCCAAAATGCCCTAATCAGGCAAGGTGGTCTTGATAAACACTATTTAGAATTCCCATCCGTATTTTCTAGCTTTTCTTCATAAAGATGCTTCTTATGGGAGAATTCAAAGGGGCCATCAAGATTTTTTGGGTTAGGTGAACGAATGTTGGTAAACTATATTGAAGGGTATAAAGGGGGTTTGGATTTGACGCAGTAACTGAGTCACGCAGTTACCGGTCTAAGCTATCCGATTTTAGATTAACGGTAGAGACCATTTTCAGTTAATTTTAAAAGTAATCTGAACCATTCGATCTCTGATAAATAAGATGTTAAACAACGTGTAACTGTGTGTCATTTCAACAGCAGTCAATCCGGGTTCGTATTGGACATCTTGATAACATTGTGATTATATGCTCTGTATCTGTATTAGAGACATCATTTGACTTGAATATGCTGTAGAGGAATCATATATATACTATGTTTCAATGTTGGTCCAAGGGATTAGATCGTATATCCTTGATGTATTATGAATTGAGATAATAACTTGAAGAATGTAAACCAATATAGCCTCATATTCTCATGGCTTGCTATATCACCTCAAGAGAATTTGGACTTTCATGTTTCAAAACTCTTATTGTCCAATCTTATGATTCCGACATCTACCTTCACATATCAGTTCTTCA
Organism: Trifolium pratense; assembly: GCF_020283565.1. NCBI lineage: Eukaryota > Viridiplantae > Streptophyta > Magnoliopsida > Fabales > Fabaceae > Trifolium > Trifolium pratense. Next base: position 30,081,409 of record NC_060063.1, read on the forward strand.
ATTGATGTTTAGGATTATCCATCATGTTCTTATATATAACTTTCTTTACCATACTACCCAAACCCCTCACCACTAGACCGAATCTAGTGGCTTAGAATTGGCTAATTGTATATAAAACTATGATAACAAAGAAAAAATAGTTAGGATGCTAAAATACAATAAAAAAGAAAAAATAGTTAGGATGCTAAAATCTATCATTAGATTTCTTCCACAATCTCAATGCAAATAAATCTACTCACTATTCATCATAGTAGATATAACATAAAATGTTGAAATATGAAAAACTAAGTTTTATTGAAATAGAAAATTATAAGAACAAACCACAAGATGAAAACTATTAGGAGATGATTTGTTACAAGTGAGTAGCGTTATATGAGCAAATTTCTTGCTCCCTAAGTAGCCTAAGTATCATCATTTGGCAAATAAGTACAAAAAAACATTAAAATTTCAAAAGGGATAACCAACGAAATTCAATAGAGTGGCTACAACCGTAGTGCTACACTACTAGTGGTCGTAGCCACTTTAAAGCATGAAAGAGACATTTTGTCAACCCACTACGGCCGTAGAATGGTGCTACGGGTGGCCGGTGTAGGCCCATTTTCTTGTATTACGATATTTAGACTTCTAGATACGGATTTTACCTCATCAAATACTCCACTTCCTCATCACTAAAAGGGCTTCCATTATCAAAAATTTATTCTTTGGCCTTAAAGGCTTCATAAAGTTCCTCAAATCCACCATTTTCTCATTATTTCTTCGATTTTAGGGCTTCCACTAGAATTATCTTTTATATAAGTCCATTATATTCTAAAGTAACTAAAAACAAAGGTAATTATACATTAATAATATACATATTACTCATCTTTCTGATCCTTTTATAAGAGATAAATAAATCTTCTTTTGAAGATTTATTGAAAAATTGATATTTGATTTATATATATTAGATATATTAATTATTCAATGAATATAGAAAGAGAATTCATATCTTATATAAAAGATGAAAGAGTATAATTGATAAGAATAATTTTATAAAGACTTAATTGAATATTTAGTGCCTTATATTTATTTTATGTTTCAAGTTTGTCCTCTATATTTTTAAAATTTAAATTTGTCCCCTTACGTTACTGATGTTGACTTAAAGTCGTCATTTTTATTAAATTTTAAGTTAATTTTGTATAAAAAGCTTCCATGTGACACCTTACTTTGTCCACGTAAGCAAATTTGTTAGCTACATTAACAATTTAAACCAAATTTGGTTAAAATGATTAACTTAAAACTTTTTAAATTTAAGAAACCAAACTAAAAGTCAAAATAAATAAGAGACCAGATATATTAAAAAAAAATTATCACATTTTTTATAAAAAAATAAAGGATCATGCTAAACTGTACCCGGAATACCGGTTAAATAATATGAAAATAATTTAGTATAAAGTAGTAGCAGTAGTAGGATAACATATAATGGGAAATGGATTTCATGTCGTTAAAGCAGGACGCTGTAATAGTTAGGGACTGTCTGATCATAATCGTGTGACTGAGATCGTTTTAAATAATTTTGTAAATGAATTGTTCTGATCCATCTGATCTGATGATGGAAGGCTGAGATGCAAAACATCGTGAAAACTGTGTGACTAACGGCAGGGAATCCAGATCCCATATAATGTATGTATGAGAAGGTATTCATTACAATAATGAGTGTTGTATTATATAGAGTAGCAGGAAGTGATCAGATAGGGGTGGCCTGCCTGCCTGCAGAGAGAGAGAGAAAGAGGTCTGCTTGCTTCTGTTCTCATTCTCTCAGCTGATCAGCTAATTGCCTTTCCTTACGGCTGGGATAGGAGGGACCAACAAGCACAACACACCACAGCACACAACAACACAATCAATGGTACCAAAAGTCAATAATAAAAATAAAAATAAAATAACAAAACTCAAAAACAACCTAAACACTGTGCACTTTCCTTTACTACATCGTTGGCATTGCATCCTCCTCTACTTCATTTTCTCTATAATACAACAAACTACTTGTCCTACATTTTGTTTCCTTTTATATATAAAGGCTAAATTGCACTTCACATCCTCTTATTTTTACCATTTTATAGAATTCATTATCTATTTTACAATTTAACAGTTTTAATTAATCCTTCCATTAAATATTTTGATTAAAAAATAATGATTCATGTATCAAATTAAGTTCATAAAGAATTTTTCTTACAATTTTATCAATGTTGACATTTTCTCATATCATTGAGAAAATAATTGCTTGTAAAAAATAGAGGATCAAATTTAAAATAAAGGATCAAATTTACAATAAGTATTGTAAATAAAATAAAATAAAATTACAAAACTATATGAGATAAGAACTAAAAGCATTGTAAAAAGACAAATATAACTAAAGTTAAGTTTTTTTTCTTTCAAGTAATTGTATATATGAAATGTGATGTCCTTAGCTCACTAGAAAAAAGTTATACTTTATGAGTGCGTTTGATCTGCTAAATAATAAGAAACTGAAAAGGAGAATTTCTGTTGTACCGTGTTTATTTTAAAAATGTTTATGGGACTTAACAAACTACTCCTCCGACCTTATTTATAAGCAAAATCAACACAAATTTTTGGTCTCAAATATAAGCAAAAATTACCAAAAGTAACTTTATTAAATGTTATCATTCCAAAAGTACCTGTAATTAATTGTTCAACTTTTTTACATGATTGTAGAGTCCAAATGCAAATTTAATATATTAGAAGGTCATTTTAGGAATCGTAATAGAAATTTCACATAAAATCAAGACAAAAAAGTAACTCCTTAATAAGTGTGCAAAAATGAATTTTGGCTTACAAAAGAGGTCGGAGGGAGTAGGGGCTAATGGACTGGATATTTTTGTCTTCCACTGAACCACAAGACAAGTTTTTGTTCTATACACACGTTGTTTAAAATACCAAAATAACATTTTGTCCATCAAACATCATATAAGACAAAACATGTTCAATACTTTAAACTTTATCATATATTGTTATGTTCAATACTTATATTTTGCAAATCAAACGTACTCTATATAAGTATAACTTCATATGATACTTCTGATCTTTAGGTATCTAATTGGTGTATTTATAATTATTCGTTACTCCATAATTGACACTATTAACTTAGATATGTGATATGAAGTCTTCAATTTTATCAATTATATGACGCTGGATGTATTGGATTCTCAACAAATCTAAAAAGTAAAGTTTCTTTTATATTAAAGACGTAAGGGAGTATCACGCTAATATTAGCTTAGAATGTGTAAATCATGCTTAGTAAAATCAATTGATTCTTATCTTTGTTATCATTCTATTGGTAAAAAGTTGAATAGAGTTCTATCATTTACTAAATATTTTTAACTCTAAGAACGAATCTTTATAGGTATATGTGTGGAATACTACATTAACAAGAAATTTGGATTGTTTTAAGTTCAGCAATTTTATACATTCATATAATTAACATATAAATAGTCATTGAATCGAGATTGAACGGTTTATATTTCATTCATGATATATCTTAGTTTTAAAAAAGTCAACATTTCCTTTAAAATTTAAATTTTATGATTTGATCGATCACAGACACAATTACATTGACGACGTGAATATGTGAAATTTTTCACAATTCAATCAATTTTAATTAATAATTGGTAAACTTTTTTTTTTTAAGTAGTTTACTGACTAAAATTTCATATTTTAAAGTAAATAAATGTGACTATTAATGTTTGAACCGATCCAATCTCTATATACATGTATAATGTACTTACCAACAAGTTATACTAACTCACGTACGATGACTAGTGAACTTTACTAAATGCTTAATGAACATCATTGACCCTTTGGACTTAAATCAAAAAGCATATACCAATATATTGTACATAAAATTATATTTAATATCTTAAATAAACATTATGAAAATGACTAGTTGCTCACATGACCCCCAAAATAAGCACATTATTTATGGGCCCCCCACGTAAATGTATAGTAACCCTTTCTATCTCTATCTACCTATCTCTCTCTCATCTAACCTTTGAGAATAAAACTGGGTTTCCTACAAACATTATTTCCCTTCTTTTTTTCATTCATACTTATAAAAAAGCTTCTTGTGTGTGTGAAGTAACTAGTTAGCAAAAAAAAAAACTCACATCTTCTTCAACACCCTTTTCTCTTTCCAACTCTAACTATATAACACACCTTGTGTTGTGTTTGTTTTTAGGTAAACTAACAATAACCACAAGTTGGAATAATCTATCATCATCCACCATGCTTTTTTTTTGTCTTTAGGGTTTGATTCCTCTCTTAGTCAAATTTGAAGGCACCGACTCTTACAAACAATTCTCTCTTCTACTAACTTAGAAGCCTCACAATTCTATCTCACAAAAAATATCTTCTTGGTAATTCTTTTCTTTTTTTTATATTTCATTTCATTATTATATATATTTATAATTATAACAAAAAATCTCATATATTTCTTTTCCTAAAAAATTATTCTTTTTTTTTTGGGTCAAATTTTATTTAATTTTAGTCTCTTGTTTTTATTGTTTATGTTTATTTTTCACTCTCCAACTTCCTACTAAAATCCATAATTCATCTACCATTTAATTTAATTATTTTTTATTCTAATTTATTGTGACATTTTTTTATATAGATTTTGTGAGATCTAGAGGTTATATAATTAGAAGAATTTGACAAGATAATTTTGATGGAGTTGATGCAAGAAGTGAAAGACTATTCACATGAAGAATTAGAGGAAGAAGAAGATGAAGAAATCAACACAAGAACAAAAGAAGAAGAAAGTAATAGTAAGCAACAATTACAACACTGCCTTTTTTCTCCTTCACCTTCTAATTTCTCTTTATCTTCATCTTCTCCTTCAACAACTCATCATCATCATCATCATAATCAAAATCAATGGCTAGGAATCAATCAATCTCCTGAGTCTCATAATTCATCATCTAGAGGATTAGGGTTCTTACACCAAGATGCAACAACCTCAAATTTCACAAATCAAACAAATTTAAAACAAATAGATTTCATGGAATTGTCACTTGGTACAAACAAAGATCCTAGTTCTTCAAATACCAACCAACAAGAACAAGAACATCAACAACAGCAACAACAACCTAGTACACATGAAAAAGAACACATGTTTGACAAAGTTGTAACACCAAGTGATGTTGGAAAACTAAACCGTTTAGTTATACCAAAACAACATGCTGAAAAATATTTTCCACTTGATTCAACCTCGAATGAAAAGGGTCTTCTTCTAAATTTTGAAGATAGAAATGGAAAATTGTGGAGATTTAGATACTCTTATTGGAACAGTAGTCAAAGCTATGTTATGACAAAAGGTTGGAGTCGTTTTGTTAAGGATAAAAAACTTGATGCCGGCGACATTGTTTCGTTTCAACGCGGTGTTGGCGAATTGTTTCGACATAGGTTGTTTATTGATTGGAAGAGAAGATCAAATCATCATAATCTTGATCCTTCTTCATCAACACTTTTTACTCCTTTCTTTCTTCCTAATCAACAACAATATTCTATTAGATGGGGGGGAGGTGCTAATAGTAGATTCTATTCTCTTCCTTATCCTTCACCCCCACAAAGTTTACAACAACATCATCATCATCAGCAACAAAATCATCATCATCATCATCATCATGACCCTATGAGTTACAATTACCAAATGTATCCATTTCATCAACATGGTGGTGGAAATGTTGGAAATGTGAATCATCAATACAATTTTCATCATCAACAACAACATGATCCAAGTTCTGTCTTTTACATGAGATCATTAGCATCATCATCATCATCATCACCATCATCAATGGTTGATCAAGGAAGCTTAACAAGACATCAACAAGGAGGAGGAGGAGGAGGAGGAGGAGTTGGAAGAGGAAATGCTTCAAACATGATTATTGATTCTGTTCCTGTTTCTCATCATCATCAACATTATCATCATCAACATCAACTTGGTGGTTTTTCTAGTAGTGGAAATATAACTACTAATACTACTACTAGTACTATTAATGGTGCTGCAAAAAGGTTAAGATTGTTTGGTGTGAACATGGAGTGTGGTTCTTCAACAAATCATGATTCAATCCCTTCTTCTTCTTCTACTTCAATAGTACCATCTCTTCAACATTTGAGACTACCTCATCATGAAGAAACACTTTCAACATCATCAACAAGATTTGAAGAAGATAAAAGAAGAGAAGCTTCAATGATTTTTGGTTTAGACCCTTCTTTGCAATATCATAATTACCAACAACAATGATGAAATGAAACCAAAATAATGAAGAATTTGCTACATTATCTTTTGCAAAATTTTTATTATATTTTATATATATTATTATTTATATTTATTCTTGTTTTTCTTTCTTAGCATTTGAAGTTTGTTTTTAGTGTACATTTGGTATCATGATGGATATGTCAGAATCACGGTCTTCCACCATGATTTTTTAAAAGTTATACTCTTGTAACTTCTGAAAAACTATGGTGAGTCACCGTGATTCTGGCATAACCCAACGTAATACCAAACTTTGGTTTAGTACTTTTTAGAACTGATGAATCATGAATGAGTTTAATTAGCTTGGGATTTGGGTCAAGAAGAGAAGAACAGAATGGAAAATCCATAATTTTCACTATTCCTAAAGAGGGAAATGAAATTCATGGAAATGAATTTACATATAGACCTTAGTCAAATATGTGTATAAAAAAAATATTAGAATATTACAAAAAATTATATATATATTTTTTCATCTCAGAGTACAATTAAATGAAGTTTTTGTCTCCTTTCCATTTACAGCATTTAATGTTACACAGAAAAGATTGTTACTTTTTTCTTCTTTCCTCTAATGTTTCTGTTAGCATTGTTGGGTTGATGTGGTTCACAACACTGCTTCAATTCTGCTACCTCTCTCTGCTCCTTAAGTTAGGCATTTTAGCTTTGCAGATAGACTTCAGAAAAAAGTTGTACAGCTGTTAAAGGGTAATTTCTTTTTCAACTATCTCTTCTTCATCTATTTATTTTTATCAATCACTTTTTCTATTTCATAATTAATTGCAACTATTGCTATATATTACCATACATAATTCAGTTTTATTTACTGTTTCTATTAACATTTATGTTAATTTCCTTTGTTGATGTATTTTCTTGACTTCTCTTGTGAATGAAGCTACCAGCCACCTTCTTTGTTTGGTTTTCCACACTGTACACAAACATGTTTTAGGTATGTGAGAATTTTGCTTTTTCTTTTCCATAATTTTCTTATTAATATTTAATGCTTGAATTAATTTGCTTGTTTTCATCTATATCTTATATTTTAGACTTTTCAATATTTTTTTTTACTTATTTAGGTTAGGTCTAAATATTATTTAGTCCTTATAAATTTTAAAACCGTCATTTTTCGTCTCTGAGTTATACGTGGTTCAATCTAATCACATCACATGATTCAAGTAAGCTGATATTATGGACTAAACACAACCATTTTTAAATTTGCAACGACTGAATCTAAACAAAATTACTTTTATAGTCATTTAAAGGAATTACATCGCTAGTAATGTCTTGAATTCATAATGAGCAACATCAATATTTGTTAGATGGATGATTTAGGTGTCTAAGCATATTTTGATTTTTATTTAAAAAAAATCTAAAATATGATTATTAGATTGACATCGAGTTCAATGAAGATTTTTGTTATTTTCAAATCTAAAATTTTTAACTTACAAATCAGACCGTTTAATCTTGATCATTCGATTGTCAGAAATGTGATGACTGTATATAAATGCATGAGATTGTCCCGTGCAATTAAACTAAATTCCATCTAAAGATTCCTCATGCATGTGATAATGTGATGTTTAATACTTAATTAATCTTCATAACAGTCTTTCTTACTGTTGAAAGTTGAAAATTAACTACTTGGTTAATAACTTACAATTATTTTTTTGATTTGTCACAGTCATTGCAATAATTACAGCTGATACTTTTAGGCATTGAATCAAGGAACTTTCCTTTGGCAATCAAGGTGAATATATCAATATATTTATTTATTTTTTTTCTCTGAAACATATTTCAATAAATAAAAAATAGAAAATGTTAGTTACTATAATAAGAAAGTGAACAGTTTGATTCCTCTCCAAGACAAAATTGACATTCAATTCATGAAATGGATTCTTTGCCTTTAGGTTTGTATATGACACAAACACTGTTCATTTTTTTCTCTTTTTCTTTTTTCTTCATAAAAAAAGTACTAGTAATGAAAAAATACAATCATGTATGTGAATATTATATACTCACATTAATTGCAAAAAAATAAAAAATACACTGTTTGATAGCATAAAAAGGAGATACCAAACAGAATGTTATGTTTTGATGGTTGTGACAATGGGAAAAACAAAAGCAACATAGGAATAGGACTGTAAGATAAACAGTATTATAAGGTTATAGACAAGACATAAACATAGGAGCAGGATTTTTTGTTTGTGAGACACAGAATTGAATGTGATGGTTTTATATATATTTTTTTTAATGTTTGAAAATAAATAATAGTATATCTTAGATCCTTTGGTAAAGTCAATTTTTCTATGACTTATACCAGCTTCAAAGTCTTGGATGAATACTTATGTCTGCTGGAAAATAAATACTGAAAGAGACTAGAAATGGAACTTTTGGTTTTTTGGGAGGTGGGTTGGATTGGATGATTAAGTTTCAACTTAAATGCTTAGAATTTGTTAAAATATTACAAGGAAAGAAAAATAACAATATTCAAAATAATCTTTTTTTCTTTTCAGATTTTCATGCGCATTTGCTTCAATTTTAATTAGATCATTTTTATTATATTTACACCATTTGTTTGTATGTTCGGATTGATTATGTGATTTGACTGAATTTGGTTTATGTCTCGTCAATATTTTGTATTTCCTTTTATTTTAGTTTTATAAACTATATAGGGTGTTACAATGGTTTACCTTCGCATAAAAAAAATACATATATTATATTAATAAAATAATTTATGGATAGAAAAATATTAGTATTTATTTTAATGTAAAAAAAAACAAATAAAAATTAAAATGTTAAAAAAAAGACAATCTATACAAATGAAAACACATCGTTAGATAAAATCTCACTAAACCAGTCAAAATAGATACAAATTGAAACAACAAATCGAAAAAGACAATACATCACAACACACAATCTAAATAAATAACGACATAACAAACAAACAACCAACACCACAATCAACTATCGGTCCAAACACAAGATAGATTTCACCCCATTTAATTATATAAGGTACAAGAGTAATTTAAAAGTCTTAATTATTTTCAAGAGAAAAACATATCCAACAATCAGTTGTTTTGAGTCTTTATTAGAGTTTGAACTCGAGACTTTTAACTTTTTCAATTATTTCGATCATTAATTCAAATCGATTGAATTATTCAATTTACATATATCAAAGACTAAAAAGAAATGAAATTCACTCAAAATTAATTGTTTCTTAACAATTGCCAATAAAATTAAAGATATACTACACAAGTGATGATGAGTTTTATATTCATATGCTTATGCTTATAGTAAGAATATTTTTTCTTAACAAAATGAGGGTTGCCACTGTTTTCCCAAAAAGTACATATGAATGTCAATTTATATCTGTTATATGTTGCTATTGGTAGTACTGATTAATGTTAATTGCTTCTATCCAGTTGTCATTTGTTGATTAATTGTTGTTTGCTATCTATGGGTATTTTATGCAGAAGGTGAAAAGTAGAAGAACCATCAAGGTGTGACACTATATATTGAAGATTTGAGGTTGACATTACAGTAAGATTATAGAAATATTTAAGCAAGGTACAATTTTTTTCTGAATATATGGGCCTTTTTCTTCTAGGGGTGAGGCCCTCATATTAATTGCTATTTTCTTCTATAATGTGTCACACTTTTGTTTCTAAATATATTTTTTTTTTTTTTAAAAGTTGATGGTTTATAATTACCACCAACTTATTTACAAAGAAAATACTACAATTGTTGTTGCCAAGGATCGAACCCCTGACCAACAGCCTACACCCGCTCAGTCAGCAAGTGCCAACTGAGCTACCCCACCCACCCCATAAAACATTTTTGTTAAATTCAGAAAATTAGCAATCCCAACTTATTCATTTTTCAATTTGAGCATGTCATTTTTTGCATAAGGGTAATCTTAATCTCCTTTATATCGTTCCAATTTTATCAGATGTTCCGAAGAGACAATTAGTACCAACTGATTCATTATAAGTTTTTAAAGTTCGAATTTCAGTTAAAATATATATATTTAATTCAATAGTGCAGGGACGGACATAAGGGGGCAAGTAGGGGCTGAGTCCCCCCCCCCCCCCCTCTTGTCATATTTTTTTTTTCATATACTTGTTCTTAATACATATATGTACACATAAATTGATATTTGAGAAATGTGTTAAAAGATTAATAACAGCCGTTTGGTGCAAAACATAAACCCACAACATAATAATTGTAACGATTTATTTTAAAATATTTTGATAATATATATTATACACTACTAAAGTTCAAATTCAATTAAGTTAGTTCTGATTGTTTGCTACAAGTGAGAAATAAGGTTGAGAAACAAGAAAGAAAATGAATTTCAAACTAATTATGTGATTACTTATACCGAGAGAAGAATTGCTGAAAAATTTAATACAGATTCAGTTGTTGATCAATTTTATGATATAGAACAATGACGTGTATAATTTAGATAAACAACGTGATGTATTTTTTATTTTTTTATTGAGTATATTTAAGTAATATTATAATTATGATTTATTTAATATTTATTATTTAATTATTCTGGCCTCCCATTTTATAAATTTCTGGATCCATCCCTTATGCAGCAAAATGTATTACCTCCACAAAAAACATGTGAAAAACCAAAAAACTATATAGTACTACGTATTAATCAAGACTGAATTATATATAAGGAAATGTATACATTTGTTGGACTTAAATATAAGTAAATATGGATTAATCCTATCACATTTAATGTTATTATTCAGAAATATCTTAAAATTAATTCTTTAATATTGTGACAAAATGAGATTATACCAGTACGTAATCATTATAATAAGGGATAAATTTATAAGGGTGTGTCTCTTTTTATATGAAACCAGTAAAATTAAATGCATTTAACTATTATTCTTAATAAGTGTATGTATTATTATGTATAATTGAGTATAGACTCGACACTTTTTAATAAAGTGTGTGAACTAAATGGTTAACTAAATGGTTTGAACTCGAGTGATTTATGAGTTCAACTTAAGGTTGAATTTTTCAGGAGAAATTGAATTCAAATTCTAGTTGAAGATATGAGGATGTCAATCATTTAGCATGTTGACATGACTTTGAAATTTTAATTTAGATAATTTGGAATTTCTTTTTTGGAGGTGCATCAAATTTGTGTCTAACTTTCGAACACATGATTTGACAGAAACTCTGCAAATTTTTATAGAAGGTGTGTAATTTTTTCTGTTATGATGTCGGGATTGGATCATTTCGTTGTAAGAGTTTGAGTACATTTTGTACTCTTTAATTAAATATCTTACTATAAAAATATTTCGTTTATACATGTTTTTTTAGTTTATGTGTATTGATCAATTATTTTAGTTATAAGTTTAACTACACGTTTAGTCTCTTACGTTTATTTTAAGTTTCAATTTGGTCCCTTAGGTTTTTATTGTTTGCATTAGTTAGTCCTTTTCATCAATTTTGTCACAAGTGGCATCCGGTTTGCATATGTAGACAGACATGTGGACACTTGAGAACACTGACACGTGTATAGTTCACACGGTGTTAGTGACAAAAATAAACGGAAAGGACTAAATTGAAATCTAATGGCAACGAAAGAGACCAAATTGATACTTTCTAAACGTAAGAGACCAAATTAAAACCTTAAATAAACGTAAGAACCAAATATTTAGTTAAGTCTTATATATATATATATATATATAATAAAAGGTAACCGTACAAAAGGTACTTAACCTACATCTGAAAAAAGTACAGGTTACACCCAATCATTACAAGAAAATCTATTGTGCTAATAATCACTATCCCCACCAAAATGACATTACCTATCTAGTATTTCAACTAGCTGATAAATGTAACATGACATAATTTATAAGCTCGTGAAATAAATTATAATAAGGGTAAAATTGTATTTTAGATGAAATAATAAGGATAAAATAAATTATAAGCTCGTGAAATAAGTTTTTAAGCTCTTAGTGAAATGAATGTTACTAATTTTTTTTTTTGTCATACGAATTTATAAGTATAAGTTATAAGTTAACTTATTGATTTTGCCAAACATAACCTTAGTAGTAAAAGATTTAGACTCTTATCTCATTTAAAGCTGATTTTGTGGGCAGTGTATACTATAATATATGTGACCTAGAATTCTAGATTTCAATTTTTTGATTTGTTAAGCAATCCTTTGGGTTGTCTTAAACTCTCGCTATGGTGATTACATTGGATTACCCCTTGTTTATCTAAAAATATATAAAATTATAGGATATAATTCTTTAGTCAAATTAGTCAATTCTAAAGAGATATTATATCAGTTGAACTACTTTTGTTGATAATTTCTGTGTTGATCTTGCCATCTAATTTAATGTTTATAAAGAGAAAAATAAACTAGAGCTCCATCCTGGAGATTCCTAAACAGAAATGGGAGAGGCTATACATTCTTTTAAATCTCATCTATCTATTTTAATCTAATAGTTAATAAAGGTTCATTTAACTATCATACATAAGAGTCCCCCTCATTAGCACAAATATATTTCTTTGAAACCAGACTCATTTAGTACAATATATTTCTTTTTAACTACTTTATTTACTAATGATATATATGTGTTAAATTAATAATATTTAATATGGACACAAATATAAATTACTTTTTAACTTTTTCAAATTTTGATTGCACACTACCTGTCTTAATATATTTCCAACTACTTACTATACTCAAATCAAAATAATTGAAAACTAAGAAGAAAAAACAAGAGATATAAGGTGTGAATAACCAATAAAATAGCCAACCTTGAGACCTAACTAGCATCTTGAGTTATGAATCTCCATTTAACAACCATCTATGCTAGGCATGAATATGTGTTCAAAATTTGACTTACAAACAGTATATTAGCTCCAAAATCTTATCAACTTTGAATATGGATTCAAAATTAATAAGATTTTGAAGCTAATATGAAGCCCGTCAAATTTAAAGACCTAAAGTCTTTGCTTTAGCGGCCTCATCTTAAACCGTTCTTGATTATAGAGATCCCACCCCATTATTTGCTCCAAAGTTGAACAAAAAGAAAATTACATAAAGGTTTTGATACAAAACACATATCATAAATGATCACTACCCTAGCTAGGTAAAGACAAAACATTAAAACAATGTCTTTCTAATAGAAGTAATTTTTATCCAATATCTTTAAACTTGAACTAGTATTCATATTTTGGTTCTGACTTTGAATCTTAAATTATTATTTTTAACGTAAATTGGATATCCTTTTCGCGCAACTACAAAAACCAACTCCTGAGTTTTTATAAGATAGAAATAAATGTCAAATTCTTTCTAAAATTTTACCACTGCTGCATACATAATAAATGGAGATACATAGATATGGATGGATAATGTTAGAAGTCTCACATTGGTTAGAGATATTGCATAGATAACCTTTATAAGTGTAGTGCAAACCTCAACTCTCAAGCTATCTTTTGTGGTTGAGTATAGGCCTCCCAAATTCTAATATGGTATCAGAGTCTATCCTAGATCTATTTGTTGTTTGTTGCGGAGACCTCCCATATTTGGGTCACCCGTTGTTGTTGATTCCACATTCCAGCTTGTTCAGTTCTGGACGTGAGAGGGTGTGTTAGAAGTCTCACATTGGCTAGAGATATAACATAAATAGCCTTTATAAGTGTAGTGTAAACCTGAACTCACAAATTCTAATAGATAATGGTTATATGTTGTGAAGAATGTTGAGATTACCTTAAAGGCATATATCTAGTTGTTTGGTCGGAAATGAATTTTGAATTAATGAAAGTTATCCCTACCCTATAAAAGTAGACAGTGTATAGGGTAATTAAGAGTATGCATGATGTGAGGTTGCATTATTTAATATATTTAAGACTATATCATAAAGTATATTGTACCGTGAAGTTAGCAGAAGAAGTTCTTGGTTCACCTTTCATTTTAGTTTTATTACTTTCTCATTGAGTTGGCGTAGCTTTCCATTAATTAACTGAAAATTTGGATCATTGGACGCATGCAGTGTTACCAGTGATCAATCCAAATCATTGTAATCGTACTAATTTATAAATGGACCACTACACATTCCACCACTTACTTATTTATTATAAAAAATTGATAGTTTATTAATTATTATTATAAGAAGGAAAATGCAAATATATATATTTTAAGACACATGTTAAAAAAATACAAACAAATTTCTAAAGTACAAATATTAATGAACTAAAGATAAAAAAAATAATGTGAAAGTTGTGTATTTATATATTCTCTAACTATAATTTTTAATAACTTATAAGTTTAAGACACTTATTAAAAAAAATTGGTTACAACTTACAACGAGGGAATAAAGTAAAAAAAAAAATTACAACTATTCGTAAAACAGAGATTACTAACATATCAGCAGTTCTTAAGTCATTTATTTGAGGAGGATACTCTTTAAAAAAGTGAGTTTCTTCACATAATAAACACCTCTCATTTGCGAGATTATTTGCACATTAGTTACCTTTCTCTATATGTATGTTCCACATCCACTTTCCAATCAAAATTGATAATTTGTCAAATCCAATTTATCAAAGCAAATTGATTACTCTTACTATAATTATAATTAGATACAAAGAAAATGAATGAAAGGAACATTTGGTGCACTTCCCATTTCAATAGGTGGTCCTAATTAATGAATATATAAAGATTATATATTATCGACAAACAACTCTTTAACATATATCTTTCAATACATTTTCTTTTATTTGTTAAAATTTACACGAGTCTATGTACCCAAAAAAAATTTACACGAGTCTCACTAAATTTATATGGAAGTAAATAATTTGGTGGTATTCATGTTAATTTTAACCAATAAAAAATAATATTATATTAAAATTATTTCTTTAGCATTATTTGTAATGAATTTATTTTGCACTATTAATTAGGTTTTTTTTTTGACACATTAATTAGGTTTTTTTTAAAGAGATCAAGGTTGGCGTATAGTGTGATATATGAGTCTCTCAAAAAATGTTTAAAGGTGTGATATATGAGAGATATACCAACTTAAATAAAAAGTGGATTGCAAAAATTTTCTCTCTTCTTTTTTTCAACAAAGCAATTATAATGTTGTTTAAAATACGTTATTTAAGTCGATAAACAACATTTAATTCTTGGACCACATAACTTATTCATTTAGACCACCCATAAAATATTCTCGCACCAAACTCAATATTATTGAGTAGGAATGTATTGAAACAAAACTCATATGTCTCACAATGGCAATAGAAAAGATATACCACATAAACAGATTACTTATAAAAAGTGTATCTCTCGCTTTATAAACCAATTTTGTAATCAATATAAAAACTGAAACTATTATATAGGTATTATTTTGAAGTATATTCCTTACATGATGAATTTATGGTTAATATATATTTAATAATAGCAAACTTTATGGTTATATTTTTAGGAGAGCTCCAAGTTTGTTTGTTTTTAAATATATTTTTGACAATTGAGGAGTACAAATTTAGAGGCTGGTTGATTCTAATGTGGGCTGCTAGAGCGAGCTAGTAGTACCTTTCAAAGCCCTAAAACTTGAGAACATACAAAGTACAAATTCAGAAAGTAAATGTTTAGCTACTACTTGCAGCTTTATATTATTATAAATTATGAAAAATCCTAACATGTACTCTAAAATGAATCAAACATAAACATATTCTTTTCAAATTTATGCAATCAACTATCTTAACATTAATTTTTTAGAATTATTTAACACAAAATATCTTTATTTAAATACATTAACATGTAACTTAAAAACACGTGTTAATTTGTTTTTTGAACGGCAAAATGATATTTATATATAAAAAACACGTGTTAATAAACCCATAAAATATTAACAATTGTTATTTATTTTATTTTTTTGACTAACTTTCAATGTACAATATATTCATTATTAAATATTTTATAAAGCATATAAAAAAATTTATTCTTTTTAATATATATACTTTATATAACCTTCAATATACATTAGATACATAGTTAAGAAGTCTAACATCGGTTACGAGTGACCTGAATATGTGTTTATATAAGTGATGAACAATCATCCCCTTACAAGTCGGTTTTGTAAGGATAACTTAGGTCAATACTCAATTCTAAGAGTATTGTTAGACCAGATTCATATTAAACGCTCCATGTAAGTAACACCGACAAAAAAAAAAAAAAAAAAACCACAATCTCATACCAAAAAATAAAAAACATATAACAGTCTACATTACACACACATAAATTGATGAATGCAGGACCAGAGAGAGAGAGGGAGGGAGGGTTATGATCATAGGAGTGTCCTGCAGGAGGGAAGTGAACCCCAAAAGTGACATATCGAAAATTTCTCTTCTTACATAAAAGTTTTTTGTTGCTGGGATTTTCTATGTTTCCCAATAAGATGATAAGTTAACATATGAAATGCATGCAATACACATTAATTTCAATTATGAACCATGCAGCCAGCCACGAGATACATAGGACCAGAGAGAGAGATATATCAGAGAAGGTGGGGATGGGGGGGGCCTGAAGTAGCTTGGTTTCTTGCAGCTGGTAGCCAACAAAAGGATAGAAGAAGGCTAGGGAATAACAATTCAAGTCATCTTAACTAGTATTGTTTCATGGTTTGGTTAGTATTGGTTCATGGTTCGGTTCAAAAAAACCGAATGATTATCACGGTTTAATAAAAAACCGAACAAAACTATTAATGGTTAGTAGTGGTGATTACTGATTAGAGCTGTGAAAATGGGTCGGACTACTGGACTGACCCATTACCCCTGTATTTTAACATGGATTGGGCCACAAAAAACACGGGAAAAAAATGACAGAACTTTTCTGTGTCGGCCCACTTGGCCAATATTTTTCATGGGCTGGCCCACTAAAAACTAAAAAATCTAGTTTTTTTTTAATAAAAAATAGTTTTATTTGAGCTGATCAATTTTTTAAAAGAAAGTCCAAAGTGAGGTAACTTAAACTCAAGTGACTCTCAAATTTGACAAAAGAAATGTGCAAAAACAAATAAGTCTCTCTAGTTGCTTTGGTTCTGATTACATGAGTGTGTTTTCAAGTGAAAACGAAAGGCTGAAGAGTTCGTTAGCATCCAGTTAGAGTTTGTCTGACTTTGTGTGAACGATGATTATTTTCGAACATTCATTTTTATCATGGAATTCTTTATTTTCTTGTTGCAACTTTTACGTTTATTATTGGACTTAGTGTGTATTAGACGTGATTCATTATTCTCGGGTTAATACATTTCATTGCGCATTTAATGATTGTTGTGCAGCAAATGTTGGTTTTTCTTTTATATATAAACAAAAATTGAATTATAAGGAGTTCAATGCGTACTCAACTTATACAATTCATGAATCACTTTAGATGTCATTGAAGCAAGCTAAATGGTTACTACACCAATCAAAAAAGTAATAAATAAAATTTATCTCTGCACGACCTATGAACTAAAACCAAGAAATAAATATATTGTGATCCACAATTTTTGACAAATTTGGCTATTCTCACCTAAGATAATGTTTCATTAAGCATCAAATACTCCATGCAGTTGTTAACCAAATTAAGTGTCAAACTTTAACATATTTTTTGCTTTTCATCAATGACTCAAAAGCATTGAAATGACTGAAACTCTCCTCAAAAGCGATAACATAACCATCTAAATATGTTTTGCCATTGCTTTCTAGTAAAAACACAATTATATGGTGGCTCTTGTTCATGGATGATATTTTGAGCTTCTCTGATGATCCAACGGTGGTAGCAGAGTCAATGGTTCGACAAATGAATTGACCGAGTCTTGTGTGAAGATTCTTCATGACAACGGTAGTCAAGAGACGTGTCCAGCCATTGAAGCAATGACAACAACAACGCTAGTGCATATGGATGAAAAAAAAGTTTCTGCTTAAGGGTGAGCATAACTAGATGAGTGTAATAAACTTACATTTAAAGGAAAGATTATTTGTGTGAAAAGATTGAGGTTGAGAGTCTCACATTTCTTGAAAAATGAAATATTAAACAACATATAAGTGAAATGACTCTTACTCTAAATACTTATATTGATTAAATATATGATGTTTAACTTAATTACGTGATTGTTTGTCCCATCATTATTATGGATGAACTTTAGACTCTCCTAATGGCCTAACAATATATATAGGGGTATGAATGTATGATAAGACAGAATCATAAACATTTTGTATAGCGACTGCACATGTGTAGTGTAGATACATATATCATCAATTGGCTGCAGCTGCTTTCTAGAAACCTAAAAGGTAGAAGGTTTCTATAGCTTCCACGCATCGCATGGCATGTTGTTTCGTTTTGTCCTTTCGTTTTATTGCAACAAATTTGAAAGGAACAAGAGAATGTAATGTGTACGAAGCTTCTTTAGTGGCATCCATGTTGATGTTGTTACTTTGGGATGTGGTCACATTCACATATACTATATATCTCGATTATAGTGCCACTTATATGTAGTAAATATGGGCTATGTGTCATTGTGATTTTGGCCTCGATGAATATTTTTGCTACTATAGAAAACAGATGCATGTGGAAATTGAATCTCTCGTAAATGGTGGTGCTTGAGTTAGGTAATGCATGGGTATATCTTGGACTTGGATTTATCGGACGGTTAAGATTGATGTAAATTTTTATTGATGCAATTTTCTTTAAACAATTTTTTATTGCAAATTTTATAATTATTGCATATAAGCATATAACTAAAGTTCTTAAATCTGGCTCGTTGGGTCAGACTAATTAATTGAGCCAATCTGGCCCGACCCATTAGTTAGTGGGTTACATATTATTGTGATGACTCGATCCATGTGGATTGGTGGGTTAGCCCGAAACATTTTTATTTTAATGTTTTTTTCTTTTTTCACACTTTTTTTATTTCGCTTTGATGTATTAATTAACTACTCACAATTATCAATTTTATTGAGATATAATTGAATGCAATTGCAAATAATTTTACTTCAACACTAAATATATATTTTTATTTAGATGATGACTTTTATGTTTTGTTGATTTTTCACATAATTTTTTAGATAATGGGCCGATCGAAAGTTCAATGTGCTAGTTCAGTCCAACCCAATTTTGGCATGAATTAAATGAATTAGCGCAAAAAATTCTCAATTACATTTGGGTTAATTTTTTTAAGGCCCATCTCATTCAACATTATAGACTAATGGGTCTGACAAGTTAACCAACTACTCTACCCCGCTTCTTCCCCTTCTCTTTCTTTTCTTTCATTATTCCCACCAAAGATAGGTCCCCGCCCCGACTTTGGTTGCTTGGCCGGGATAGAGCCAGCGCTTAGTAAGTAAGCGGCGGTCTAACGACCGCAAACCTGGGTTTGAGCTATGAAGATTACCTTATTTATTAGAAATGATTTTTTCATTTTCGGGATAGAATCAGCACTTAGTAAGTAAGCGGCAGTCTAACGATCCCCTGACCTAGGTTTGAGCTATGAAGCTTACCCTATTTATTAGAAATGACTTTTTCATTTAAGCTTGCTAATTAAGGTTGGTAGCTAAATTATTTGCAACCCCATAACATAAGAGAAAGTTGTTGAGTTCATAAGCCCCCTTAGAGAGAGGGGCGACTTTGTAGTAATAGCAAATGAGTAAGCAAGTAGGGGGCTGCTACAAAAGGCCGCTACAAAAAGGTTCCATTCAAAATTATAGACTAATAGGTTGATCTATTTATCCATTCCATTTTTAACAGCTCTACATAAGAACAAAAATTCTGCCCAATCTTTTCTTGTTGGTGTTCACAATATGCTTATTCATAAGACACAACAATAATAATACATTTTGGCATGATACTCTGCCAACCATTTATTTGATGTAACACTCTGCCCAACCTTGGAGTTCCCTTGTACTCTTGATGATAGTAATACATTATGAAGTAAAATGAGAGGGGGTTAAATAAGACACAGAGCAATAATAGAGTATAAATGCATAGATAGTAGTACGGCAGAGAGAAAAAATGTGGGCACTCTCCACTTGATTTCCAATCCAATTTCAGTTCAGAATTGCTTCACTTGAAATCAATTTCTTGGGATTGGAACTTGGAAAGTATGGATTCCTTTCCCATTGGCCAATTACTATTAGTACATGTCATTGGGAATTCTTTGCTTTTAAAGGAGGGGTTTGTTAATTTGGTTATATTTTGTTTTGATTCTAGGGTGGGAAATATTTTACGAGTTTAGGTTCTCTCCATTTATTATTTCTCCATTTATTTTTTATTTAGAGAGAGACAGACACATGTGAAGATTAGTAGTAGTAATTGAGGTGTGTGGTAGCTTCTCCTATAAACTAGTTATATTTGTTGTTATACCTCTTAAAATAATACCCCATGAGCCTACGGGCAGTGAGGAAGGTTTCTATTCCTCTTCCCACCATTCACTTATCCTCTTGAAATGATATTTGTCTCTCGAAATAAAATAATTCAGAACGTAGATTTTGAATTTTTTTTAGTTTTAAAAAAATTCCATAACGGCATGTCCCATTAAAACACACTAAAAAAGTTCTACGTTTCGAACTTTATTCCCATTGTCAAAAATAAGATTTGTGGGGATAAGAGAATGATGGGTGGGAGGAAGAGAAACCTTTGACAGTAAGTGGACTCTAATAAACACGTTGATTGGACTGGGCAACACTAACATCCAATATCATCAAAAATATTCATTAAAAATAACTAACATTCATTAACATCAACTATCAATTCAAAAAAATTAGCATTCAATAACACCAATGTCAGATATGACGGAATTTTGTTATATGTCCAATAACATTGTTTCTTATGATCGAAATTTGTCCAATACTGAAAAATTGTAGCCGAGGGATACAAGCCTTCCGGAGGATTTGGATCCTCTCCTTCACTCTCCTCTCCATCTCTCTCAATCCTCTCTATCTCTCTCTTAATCTCACTCTCTCTCATTATTATTTTAAAACTTTTTATTGAAGAGAGAGATTGAAATTAAGAGAGAGATAGAGAGGATTGAGAGAGATGGAGAGGAGAGTGAAGGAGAATATCCGATCACGATTTTGTAGGGGTGAAGGGTTAAATGTGGAGGTGGCAGGAAAATTTTTATTTTAATGTTTGTTTAAGACCCAATTTTTTAGCCCAAAAATCTCAATTTTAATTGTCATTAAGGTGTACTTCGTCACTATAACAAGTAATGGGTACTTTCAAGTTTTCAAAGAAACCATCAAAATCCATGCATCTTCTTTTTGGATTTTTTATGAACTTAGATTAGGAAAACATACCCTTAAGAATTATTCACTAAAGAAATTAGGGATAGTGTCCCACTAATATAAAACAGCAATAACATTACCATGAAAGACAAGTCTATCTTCACAAGTATTGTCCTTTAAGTAAATGAAAATAAAAGACATCCTTTGCATAAAACATAATCACTTTTGCCATCTAGTTCTAAGGTTTCGAAGAGACAATTTTATTTTATTTTTTTTACAAATCGAAGAGACAATGATGGTCAACTAATTATCCAATATATAGTACATCTAAATATTTTATTTCAGCTATATATATTATGAATTTATGATTGTTGTGACTAGGGTGTGCAAATAATAAGGTTAACCATACCCAAATTACTAACCAAACCATTTCCATTTTTTAAAAGTCCAGTCCATTTTATAAAAAAACCAACCCAGACCATAAAACATAAAAATGGTAAACCGGTTTACCATTTCACTTAGTTGGTTTAGAACCGGTTTATTCTTCTGAGAATTAATTTCACACACGAGAAACCAAATAACGTAATCAGAAACCAAATCACAGTTTCATCGCAAATCCCCCTCCGTCAAACCCACTCCCACCGGCGAATCCACCTCCTCCTCCATCGCACAACCACTCACCATCGACGACAATCCAATCAGCTTAAATCACATCAAAATCAGCTTAAATCGCAAAATCAGATTAAATCGCAAAATCAGCTTAATCGGTGAGTGATGGAATATTTCGCAAGTGCACGAAAACCACGTAGTAATAAAAATATCGATCCACAGGGATTGTGTGATCAAACTAGTCGAATTGTGTTCATAGACATTTTACAGAAAATACACATAAATTGGGGGTATGTTGAGTAATGAATTGCTAGAAAACGTGCTTTGATATAAAGGAAAAGCGAGGTAGAATCATCGGAATCATCTAGTCTATAGCTAAACCACATGCAATCTACTATGTCGTAGGAATTTACTCAAGTGTTCACAACTAGATCGACAAATTAGTGAATCGCAATCTCTTGTCAAAATCCACTCTATTCGTTGTCGATACTCCCCCGATCTCTCGGGCGGAAGCTACCTACAACGAATGATATTAACGCGCGTCAATCGTTCGCTACACTCTATGCCTCAATCTCTCGACCGGAGACACTCGAGTGCTCAATACAATTCAGTTCAGAAATTAAATCAATACTCTCGCACGTGACTTAACTCGAAATCATTATAACACTAATGAAGGATTATAAAGCATTAAAAACAGAATTGCATTGGATGAACACTATAGAAAGAGTAAATTCTTACAACATTTGCAGATTACATTAAGCTGAACTACATCCTAAACTATCCTAGATTCTACCTTCAAAGGAGTTTAGCTCCTCATCGTGCTTCGTTCGCTTCCTCGCTTCATCGCCATGGCTTGTGAATCCATGCTCTCGACGTGCTTGGAGCTATCCTCTGGAGTCTTGAATCGCGATCTGGAAGTTCCAAAACCAGAATGTAGATCAATTTTTGTAGAATTTTCCAACCCGAAAACAGAATTATGCAGAAATTATATATACAGCAGGCAACCACGCCGCGCGCCAGATCTACCACGCCGCGCGTGGTTGCAAATCCATCAACTACGCCGCGCGTAGTAACAGAATCACGCGGCGCGTGATCAAGTCAGAGAGCAATCTTCATCTTCATCAAGGCTTCACGCCGCGCGTGGTAAGGCATCACGCGGCGCGTGATCAGAGTCACAATCTTGGCTCTCTGTGAGCTCCATCACGCGGCGCGTGATGGGCTACGCCCCCAGCGTAGTGAAAATCATTCAAATCCTGCAGTTTTTCCTGTTTTCTTGCAAAACAAGTAATCAAGCTAATGGTTAGATTTCTCTTATATTTATTGCTAAAAACCTACTAAAATGTATCTAATGTTGCTAAAATAGGCATGGATTAGAGAGTGTGACGATTTGTCATCACAACCCCAAACTTAAACCTTTCCTTGTCCTCAAGGAAACAACTTTTACCTCAAGCTTTCGTGTCAAGACCTTGGCATTTTCCTTAAATTCACTCGAATCATACATACGTGAGACTCACCTGATGATCAATGATCCACCTGCAAACAATGCTCAATTGCACAACCGTTCCCGCAAGACATTTTCAAGTAGTTCACACTTTTCGACCAAGGCTCTATGATTTCATCACACTACTCACATGCACTCTTCAGTTTGGGTAATTCACTCAAATCAACACATCAATGCAAGTCAACAATAATTTTGCAAGTAGTCTAAGAATTCATTCGGTTCACTTTGTGCACACACATTAGAGGTCTTTTAGGGTTATAACGTGGCTTGGCTAGGGTGGATGGTGACGTTTTTGGATAAGTAGTAGAAAAACTTGGAGTTAGATCCCCCTATTAGTCAAAGAACATTTCATAAACCAAACCCCTTTTGCAATATAGTGGACTAGAGAACTTTTTCAAAATATCAAACAAAGTTTTGCAATTCTTAGAATTCAAGGCTATCACTTCTTTTCTCAAATTTTTTTTTTTTTTTTTTCACGTTCATTTATCTCTTTTTTTTTTTTTTTTTTTCTTTTCTTTTCTCTTTTGCCTTGCAACTTTTGAAATTTTTGAAAAAGTATGCGATCAAAACTTTTATAAGTTCTCTAGTACCCTCACCCCAAACTTTATTTGTTGCTAATTCCAAAGAGCAACCCCAAACTTAGTAGTGAGCAATGCGCATCAACCACTAATTAGGTGCCTAACCTCCAAGAAAGTCATTCCTTTTTTCATCAAAAATTTCTTAAGGTTTTGCAAAAATAACATTTTCTTTTTCAGCTCAAATTGGTTAAGCAAAGGATAATTATAAGTAAGGGTGGATAGAAAGGCTCAAAGGTACCAAGGAACATGCCTCGTGTGTGCTACAAAAGTACCAATCAAATAAAAAGACGACAAGCAAAATCGAGAGACAATACATGAGCGGATATCACACATAGAAAGAATGAGAGTGTTTGGCTCAATACCTCACGGTTGGGTCGAATCAAAGAACCGGTCAAAAAGTGTGCGTTCCCTTCCTTTGCCTCTTGATCACATGAGTGCAACAAGCTATTGCACTGCAAGTTTCACATATCACACACGGAGAAAATCAAGTAATTGATACTCAAGTGACTAGAAGGAACATGCCAAAATATTGAAACAAACTCTAGAAGTAAAAACCATTCCACAATTAAACAAAAGAAGATTCAATTTCAGAGTACACAATTAAAATATCCAGCCAATATCTAAGCAACATCAGAATATTATTACAAACCAAGCAAATAAAAGACAAAAAGTAAAGATAGAGATAGAGTAGTAGAATAGTAGCAGCAGCAGCAGCAGCAGAAGAACAGCATCACCAACAATGTCAAACCGCGTCATCCGGCTGGCCAGTGAAGTAGTTTGTGAACGGGCTATTCAAATTCAAATTTAGCCCATCCACATCCAGCATTTCCCTCTCCATAGCAGCAGCTTCATCCTGCTCAACCCGGCGTCGCCTTTCGATCTCCGCCAACTCAGAAGCTCTCAAACCAGAATTGTATGCTTGTCTGGCCTGAAA
Organism: Trifolium pratense; assembly: GCF_020283565.1. Classification (NCBI taxonomy): domain Eukaryota; kingdom Viridiplantae; phylum Streptophyta; class Magnoliopsida; order Fabales; family Fabaceae; genus Trifolium; species Trifolium pratense. The sequence continues at coordinate 30,106,566 of NC_060063.1, forward strand.
TGAGTTCAGCTCCCTCGCCTGATGCGCCTCCCAATCAGTATCAACGGGATACAAAGTCCCAAAAGTAGGAGGAGGGAAAGTAGACCGATAAGTCATCGCCTCGGTGTACATGGAGGAGGCGGTATCAAAGTAAAGATTCGGCAGTCCGGAATATTGAGAAATTTCCATTTGATGCAACATCGAAGCAAGCTGATTCATATCATGAGAGTAACGAGGAGGGTCTTGAGCTGGTATATCGTGAGACTCATACGCCGGATCCCCCTGTTGATCCGGATGGTTACCCTCTTCAAACCGATTAATTTCTTCCTCTTCTCTCAAAGCTTCCTCCCTTGCAGCATTCCCCTCACCTCGGGGCACAATCGGACCTCTCTCAAACCTCTTCTCAAAGTATGATAAAGATAGTGGCCGGACGGGATGTAAGTCACCTTCTTGCACACACATAGGGACATTACTTGCTCTACACAAAGCAGCAATTAAGTTGCAATGCCCCAAAGTAAAAGTTGGATTATTATTATTTGCCATTTCATGTAAATCCCTTTGTAACCAAAGACCAAGATCGATATAGCGACCCTCAGCTAATAATCGAACAGCAGCAACATTATCAATCTGAATTTCAGAGTTATTACCAACCACACGGACATTCTTAAGCCAGAATTCTCCCCAAGCACGGTGAATAGGGTTAAAACTCGTCAAACTCAACCTAGTAGGAAGGGACGAGGCTGAGTGTGGCAGCCATCTAGCTCCAGGCCTACAAACAATCGCCTTTAACTCTTCTCTTACCGCAAGGCCACCATTGGAAATTCGTTCCTTCTCGGATACCAACTCACAAGCACCCCTCACACGACAACCCAATAATGTATTAATGTGAGCTGCGGAATAGTACACTCTTATTCCCCTAACCGTCGAATAGAACTCCGGAACCGACGACTGGTCAGGCAAATAAGCGTTTGCGAGAAACTCCCTTACCCACATCTGATTACCCGGATTAGCTTCATCTTTAATCATCAACTTATTAAACTTCCCCCATTTTCTAGACCTGACCTCATTTCCTAACTCAGCAACACCCTTCAACAAGTCCTCTCCAAAACCTTTTTCTTGATTAATAGTAAAGGTTTGGATTTTTGTGTACCTTTTTTCATGAACGGCACTGATGAAGTGGGGCTGGACCTGTGGCCGAGTGACATTGCTCCGGCGAGGAGGAGATGCTTGAGCGGACCGCGAAGATTGGCCCTTGCTAGCACTCATCTTTGTTCTTGGTTTCTTTGGAGGCTCTTGTGGTGGATTAGCATCACTCTTCTTCTTTCCCTTTCCGGTTAGCCGTGTCAACATGGTGATAGTAGATAGATTGAAATGGGTTAATCTTGAGAAAGTGGTGAAATGTGATGAAATGAGGGATTTTGAGTGAAATTAGGAGTGGGTGATATGGGTTTTATGTGAATGTGAAGGGAATGGGTGATTGAAAGTGATTAGAAGTGAAATTGGAGAAGTTTGAAGAGTGAAAATGGGTTGCCAATGGAGTTTTCCGTGTGGGAGACCGTGTGAATTGATGATGGGACGGATGGAGTGGTTGAGAAGATGAAGAAATTCAAATTTTACACGCTTTCCTGTGTAACCACGCCGCGCGTGACCCCTGCTACGCCGCGCGTAGTACCAATTGTAACGGTCAAGAACTTATTTCCTCAAGGCCACGCCGCGCGTAATAACCATCACGCGGCGCGTAATCACTAGTCAGAGACTCCATATTTCTCCAGTATTCACGCAGCGCGTGATATACCCCTACGCCGCGCGTAACGCCTTCTGAAAACTTCTTCCTCTGTGATGAAGGATCACGCCGCGCGTGATTGTACTGCGCCCCCGGCGTAGTAGAATTCTGTTCTGCCCTGTTTTGCTTCCGTCCTTGCTTCTGCTGCACACCTACCTACATACTTCAAAACAACACAAACTAAAACATTAGAAACCGTTGGGTTGCCTCCCAACCAGCGCTTGTTTAACGTCCCGATGCTTGACGTTCCTTACCCCTAAGGGTTATGGAAAAGAAGTGCTACCATGTGGCAAGTAGTGTGCATTCCAAGGTAACTTAAGAGCATTTTTAACAATATGATCATAAACCTGGATTTTAAAACATTGTGGGTCTCCATCATCACACTCCATCTTGTCAAAGACATTGAATGTGACCTGCTGATCATCGGTCCTTAGCATGAGCTCGCCCATCTCTACATCGATTAGGGCACGGCTAGTTGCTAGGAAGGGTCTACCAAGTAGCAAAGGTTCCCACTCCCTAGTTTCTTCTATGTCTAAGACCACAAAATCTGCGGGAAACACAAACCCAGCAACCTTAACCAACACATCATGGAGAATACCTTCCGGATGCACAATCGATCTATCCGCCAAAGAGAGACTCATCTTTGTCGGCTTTGCTACCGCTCCCGGTATCTTCTTCATCATTGATAACGACATCAGATTAATGCTAGCACCCAAATCACACAAAGCTTTTTCAATAGTGAGATTTCCAATAGAACAAGGAATTGTAAAGCTCCCCGGATCTTTCTTTTTCTGAGGTAGCTTCCGTTGAATGAGGGCGCTGCACTCTTCAGTCATACTTACCATTTCATCATCTAATGGTTTTCTTTTCTTTGTGAGCAGCTCCTTCAAAAACTTTGCATAACTCGGCATTTGCTCCAATGTCTCAACCAATGGTATGGCCATCTCAAGCTTGTTCAACACCTTCATGAACTTCTTGAACTCCTTCTCCCGCTCAAGATTCTTAACTTTCTTTCTCCTAGGAAAAGGCATCCTAGCATATGGCGATTCGTCAACTCCTTTACCTTTCTCAACCTTCTTACTCTCTTTTTCTTTTATCTCCCTCTGTTTTTCAACTTCTTCTTTCTCATCCTCACTAATCTCCACTTCCTTAGACAGATTTTCATTTTCTACTTCTCCCTCATATCTCTCATTTTCAACTTCAACTTCTTGCTTATTTTCAACTTCTCCCTCATTGACCTTCTTTTTCAAGGGCTTCTCCACAGCTGGCCTTTCCGGTATCTCTCTACTCCTCAAAGTGATTCCATTGCAAGTTTCATTTTTAGGATTATCATGAGTGTTTCCACCGAAACCTCCTTGGTTTTGCAACATAGAAAACTGTCTTGATAGCTGACCCATTTGCACCTCAAGATTCTTGATAGAAGCTTCATGATTCTTGTTAGAGGTTGCTTGACTCGATTTCATCGCTTCAAAGTTGCTTTGGGTCATGAGCATGAACTGATTTAGAGTCTCTTCCATCCTTGATGGAGGCCTTTGCTGCTGCTGCGGTGCACCTTGACTTTGCATACCGTTCCCCCATCCGGACCCGTTGTTATTGTTGTTGTACGGCTTCCGAAAATTGGCTAGGTAGCGAGCCTCCTCTGAACCCTCCGGGAAGCATCCGCCATTTGGGTGGTCCTGCAAACAAAAATCACAGCGCACATTGTCAATTTTACCTATTGGAGAAGATTGAACTTGCGGATTGGACAGCAGCTTCATCATTGCTTCCATTTGGCTAGTCATGAGCTTTTGCTGCGCCAATAGTGCTGTTTGAGTATCCAATTCCAACACTCCGCCTTTCTTTTTGGCTCCTCTATCATTAGTAGCTCTATACTCGTTTTGAGCCATGCTTTCCACCAATTCTCTTGCTTCAGTTTCGTCACGGTTCTTCAACGAACCACCGGCTGATGCGTCAAGTATCATTCGCGTTTGAGCCCTCAAACCTTGGGTAAACATTTGCATCTGATTGTGGCCATCGAAACCGTGATTCGGACACCTTTTAAGACAAACTTTGAACCTCTCCCAAGCATCATACAACGTTTCACCATCCGCTTGTTCGAAGTTGCTAATTTCAGCCCTTCTTTCTAGGAACTTATGAATAGGAAAGTAACGATCTAAGAACTTCCGCTCCAGCTGTCTCCAAGTTTCAATAGTTCCGGCGGGTATCGTGTCTAACCAATCTTTAGCACGGCCGGTGAGAGAATGCTTGAATAACCTCAGTCTTTTGTCCGATTCGCTCACCCCCGGTGGATCGGTATAGTCGCACGCTTCATAGAAGTGAGACAAGTGTAAATTCGGGCATTGAGCTTCCGAACCTGAATAAGGATTCTCTTTTAAGGCGGAAAGGACCGTGTTCTTGATGTCGAATGAGACAGGATTCGCCGGCTGAAAGCCTTGATTTGCCAACGCGTCATTGTCTCTCCTCCCATAATCACCAAGGGTACACCTTGGCGGTTGAGGAACCGGTGGAACCTGTTCTTCCTCCATTGTTGCTGCAGTCCTTTCTTGACAGTCCGGTGTATCCCTTAGCACAGCTGTTCCCCTTGAAGCTTGGGCTTCCCTTGTTGCCTTTCGAATTGCGCGAGCTGTCTTTTCAATCTCTGGATCAAATTGCAGCTCTTGAGGACCTGTTCTCCGCATGCACAATGAAACACACAAGTAGAACGCTCCGGGAGAAAAAAAATATAAAACAGAAAAAATAAAGAAAACACAGAAAATATGAACACTATTGCCTAGTTGAATCAATCACAATCCCCGGCAACGGCGCCAAAAACTTGATGGAATATTTCGCAAGTGCACGAAAACCACGTAGTAATAAAAATATCGATCCACAGGGATTGTGTGATCAAACTAGTCGAATTGTGTTCATAGACATTTTACAGAAAATACACATAAATTGGGGGTATGTTGAGTAATGAATTGCTAGAAAACGTGCTTTGATATAAAGGAAAAGCGAGGTAGAATCATCGGAATCATCTAGTCTATAGCTAAACCACATGCAATCTACTATGTCGTAGGAATTTACTCAAGTGTTCACAACTAGATCGACAAATTAGTGAATCGCAATCTCTTGTCAAAATCCACTCTATTCGTTGTCGATACTCCCCCGATCTCTCGGGCGGAAGCTACCTACAACGAATGATATTAACGCGCGTCAATCGTTCGCTACACTCTATGCCTCAATCTCTCGACCGGAGACACTCGAGTGCTCAATACAATTCAGTTCAGAAATTAAATCAATACTCTCGCACGTGACTTAACTCGAAATCATTATAACACTAATGAAGGATTATAAAGCATTAAAAACAGAATTGCATTGGATGAACACTATAGAAAGAGTAAATTCTTACAACATTTGCAGATTACATTAAGCTGAACTACATCCTAAACTATCCTAGATTCTACCTTCAAAGGAGTTTAGCTCCTCATCGTGCTTCGTTCGCTTCCTCGCTTCATCGCCATGGCTTGTGAATCCATGCTCTCGACGTGCTTGGAGCTATCCTCTGGAGTCTTGAATCGCGATCTGGAAGTTCCAAAACCAGAATGTAGATCAATTTTTGCAGAATTTTCCAACCCGAAAACAGAATTATGCAGAAATTATATATACAGCAGGCAACCACGCCGCGCGCCAGATCTACCACGCCGCGCGTGGTTGCAAATCCATCAACTACGCCGCGCGTAGTAACAGAATCACGCGGCGCGTGATCAAGTCAGAGAGCAATCTTCATCTTCATCAAGGCTTCACGCCGCGCGTGGTAAGGCATCACGCGGCGCGTGATCAGAGTCACAATCTTGGCTCTCTGTGAGCTCCATCACGCGGCGCGTGATGGGCTACGCCCCCAGCGTAGTGAAAATCATTCAAATCCTGCAGTTTTTCCTGTTTTCTTGCAAAACAAGTAATCAAGCTAATGGTTAGATTTCTCTTATATTTATTGCTAAAAACCTACTAAAATGTATCTAATGTTGCTAAAATAGGCATGGATTAGAGAGTGTGACGATTTGTCATCAGTGAGTGAATCTAATAATCTAATGTTGATTTCTGTTGAATCTGTTGAATAATATATTCATTAGATTATTAGCTTATTGAATAATTTTTATGATGATGATGATGATGATCTATAACTATAAATTCTATAATTGATTGAAAAAAGGGAATAATATATGAAAGAAGAGAGTTACAAAAACTTGTATAAATAATCTTTAGACATAGATGTGACTAAACATTAAACAATATTCTGAAATAATTTCTGGTTTGGTTTGGATAATAATAACTAATATTAATTAGTGTACGATGAGGAGGCTATACAATAATATATTGTTGTATGTTACGTTGATGAAGTTATTTTGTTAAACTTTCCTGAAAATTTGATTGGAGAATCATATTCTGTGGTACTTTTTTGCTATGTGTTTTGGTGCCAATCATTGTCCACAATTGCCAATGGTGGATTTTTGGAATATGGTTTGTTTTGTTGTTTCCACAATTGTTAGTAAAAATCAAGTTTATTGTCGAGGTGATTATATTTGAAGTAAGGTGTTTTGGTTGGGATTATCTTTGATATACAGGGCAAGGAAAAAAAAGGAAGAGAGGAACTTGAGTCTTAATCTAAAGGTTCTCATTCCTATAATTAATCTAAAGGTGTCTTGAATCTGTTGAATAGCTTATTGAATAATCTGTTGTTAATCTGTTGAATAACTTGTTGAATCTGTTGAATAATATATTCATTAGATTATTAGCTTATTGAATAATATATATTGAATAACATATTCATTATATTCATTAGCTTATTATGATTGTCTATTTGACAGTGTTGAAATGAATACTCATGGCGCTTTTGAGACATCTGAACAAGAAGTTTGTTACACAGCTAACCCATTACCTCCTCGCCCTCGACCACGCAAGAACCGTTCTGAAGCCTGGGATCACTTTACAATAGAGCCGGGAGAGGAAAAGAAAGCGAAATGTTACTATTGTGGCACCTTCATCAGATGTGACAATGGAACTAGTGCAATAATAGCTCATTGTCGAAGATGCCAAGATATTCCACCGAAAGGTGCAAATAAGAGACATAAATCTGGTTCTTCCTCAACGGCAAATATGGAAGGGAGTTCTTCTATAATCTCGAAGTTTGATCAAGTGGAACCTCGGAAAGCATTGGTGAAAATGTTCATAGCTTTGGAGCTTCCTTTTAGAAAGGTGGACCATGAAGCTCTTCATCATTTTATAAACCTTGGAATACCACAATTTAAGATTCCCTCACGCACTACACTATCCCGTGACACCTTATCATTGTGGGACAGCGAGAAAACAAAGTTGAAGACTTTCCTTTCCCAACATTGTGGTAGAGTTTGCCTAACTACCGACTTTTGGACTTCTTGCCAAAACTACAGTTATATGTCTATGACGGCCCATTTTATCATTGGGTATGATTAAATTTCTTGGAGTATATATAAATTGGTTTTTTCTACATTCCATCTTGAAGAATAAAGGGTATTTATCAAATGAACGCCGAGAGCATAAGCATAAGTAGATATGCACGTAAATTGTGAAGTTTAAATTCATTTTTTCTAGATTACCTCTTGTTGGATAAATATCCTCAATTTTTCAAGAGATAATGTATGACTCGTCCTTTTCTCCATGAGTTTAGATTATTTGATACAGACATCACATTATATATGCATGGATCAGAGTTCGTACAACCACTCCACTTATTCTCCTTAAGATGAAATTCTAACCAATCATTATACTAGTTGACCCAAAAAAAATGTATATCTCGCCTTTTTTTTTTACTTAAATGTATGTCTCGCTTTATAAATTAAATAACTTGTACATATATCAATATCAATAATACATTGAAAAAATTAACAAACTGGTAGCAAACAAAAAATTAATTTGTTTGGTTGGTTGGGAATTTTTCTTTCCCACCACAACAATTATACCTCTACCCCTACAAATCAATTTTTTTCCAATTTTACCCTTTACTTTTTTTTGTTAGAATAATTTTACTCTTTATTATTTGAGTCTAAAAGAAATTTGACTTATATTGATATCCCACCAAATCTGTCTGTCACTAAAAGTAAAAATTTGTAAATAGATATTGTATATAGTCTCTTTGATGAGACGTAAGCTCCATAAACACCATTCACTCATGCAGATACGCATTTTGATGGGCAACCGCAAAAGGAGCACAATAGATCCAGACATGCTATACGCATTTTATATTATTTATAATATTATAGCCTTCTAGAGAAATATAACTATTTGTTTAAGGAATGTTTAACGTTTTAGAAGTTTTTTTTTTTTTTGTAAACTAAAGGTCAAGGTTTTAAATAAAGGTCCGTTACCGCGAAAACGGCCGCGACAAAAAGGTATTGGGGCCTAGCGTTACCATTTTTCACCGTTTTTATATGGTGAAAAAAAATCACGCCGAAACGCCGTTACGGCCGCGACGAAACACCGATACAACCGCAAAGAAACGCAATACGGCCGCGACAAAATGCTAATATATAGAGATTTCTATTTTTTCCAATAGAAATGCATAAAAATCACATTTTTAATACAAATATGAACATAAATTATAAAGTGTTATATCTTTTTAACTATTTCCAAGTTCAAAACTTTACATTTATCTCATATTTAAGTTGTTATACAAATATCATAGTACAAATAATTTTAATAAGATTTGTGCGATATTGTGATTTATTCACACCGCGACGACCGTATTTCACAACGCAACAGCCGTAACAGCCGAAATCGTGAAATTCTTGACGCGACCGCGACCGTGACCGCGACCGCTATTTAAAACCTTGCTAAATGTATCCTCCTCGCACAATTGTAGAGACTAATCCTCTCGAGGTAACGTTTTAGAAGATTTTAAATAGAGGGGAAAATATGAGATAAGATAATATAGGTGGTTTATATCGTGAGTACTCATTACTATTTTTCATTCAAACATTTAGAGGTTCACTATATCATAAATAATTTCTTCCTTTATTTAGTCTTCAATTCGTTTTCTTCGTATAATAGTTTCTTCCAATTATATATCTCAAATATAAAAATGGATCAAAACATATGCTACCGGACCAATTAATTAAGGTTCAGAGACCTGCAATTATTAGACACAGACAAAATAATTGAACCATAAGATGGAGATGATGCCAGACCATGGAAATGACATCTCTAGAATTTGTGTATGTGGCTGTTTTAACATAAAAAAAAAAATGATACAAATTACCAAACTGATCATGATACAATTAAATTGAAATGAAATTATGAGGTGATAACAGTGAGTGAAAGTTTTAAATGAACAATTTCGAATGAACACATGAATGATGCATCTTTTTGAGTTAGTAATCTTAATACCCTATAGACAAAATCGTCAATAAAAGTAAACAATCTTTAGATAGATCTCATTTACACCTATATCGGGATTCGTCTTCATATTAATTTGGTTCACTATCTCTTACCAGAACATCTTTAAAATTTCCGGTCTTATATTTATATACAAGAAATTTGAGTTATCTTGATAGACAAAACTGTCACTAAAAGGCAAATTTACTTCGAAATAATAAAACGGTTACTTTGAGAAATAAGGTGTTCCGATAAAAGATATTAAACCGAAATACTTTGATAAAGAGTTCCGGTATAAATGAAAACGAGAGCAATATACAGATTTTTTACGTTTAGTGACAGTTTTATTTGTTACTATAAGTCAAAAATCTTGTATATAAATAAGTATACCGAAAATTCTAAAGAATGTGTTTCGGTAAGAAATAATGAACTGAATTACTTTGAAAATGGGAAAAAAATGATTTATAGGAGTAGAGGTATAATTGTTGGGGCGGGAAAAAAAATTTCGTTGGTTGGTTTAAAAAATAAGAGCCATAATTGTTTTTATAAATTGTGGGCTCTGGTCGGGTAAGATAGAGCCATAACTATTTACACCTCCTTATTTTATTTTTGCAGAGGATTGAGCTTTGTTGAATGTGATTTTTCGCCTTCAATCTTTAATTATTTTGAAAAATGAATTTAAATATGAATTTAATTTTGTCTATACAGTATCAGTTCAACAAAACTCTAGTACATAAAAAAAATGCTATTCTATATTTTAACTAAAAAACTCTTGTTTTATGTTTTTGACGAAAATATTTCAGAACTTTATTTTCGGTGATTTTTTTATTGTTTTTTGTTCATAAATGAACATTTTAATAATTTTTCTTTTGAAAATCAAACGCTTTCAAAGTGAGGACTGAGAATTTATTAGAAAATTCTAATGTATTAATAATTGTTTCACTATTTACACCTATAAACTCGTGCATGTTTATAAAGATAAAGAATATATATGTGTAAAAAAACAAGATAAAAGATTAATCTATGCACGTTTATAAATATAAATGACCAGTTAAAAAAAACGTGGAGTGGAGGGGAAAGAGAATTTTTATTTTTGGCCCAGTCCAACGAAAGAAAGTATATACAATTTAGGGATTTAGATTAGTTATAGCACTTATTGTAAAAAAAAAAATTAGTTATAGCACTAAATTGTCTCTATTTTCATGCAGAAAACAATCTTGACTGTTTTGACCCAAAAAAAAAAAAAATATATCTTGGCTGTTAATCCCGAATTTAGACGGTTTAATTTAATAACAAAATCAATTTTAAACAATCTTAACAATTAATTTAAAATAGGACACTGAGATTGGAAACTGCGTCACATGGTTAGTGCATACTATTTTTGCTACGCCTTATCTTACCATAGGAACCATCTTGTTTTGATTGCTTAGATCAATGTAGAACTTCGATTCGAACTTGAGATTCCTCTTTTATTCACATCAAATGATGAATTTCTAGCCACTAAACTACTTGACACAAAGAAAAAGAACTTCAATTACCTTAAAAGAGTAATCATTCTCTAAAAAAAAAACTATAAATAGAAATTCTAGTAAGAAGAGAATCAAAATGCATGATTATATATTCATGAAGTTTTCTTCCATATGTACATTATAAACAAGCACACCACCACTCACTAACTTAAAGGAATATACTTCAAAATGGTGTGCTTCTATATCTAAGCACTTTTCCTATGCAGTGGAATCATTAACTTTGGCTTTCAAAATGCTGCACTGTCAAAAGATTATTATGCAGTGGAATCATCAACAAAAGCAGGTGCATTTTGACTTGTTTCATAACTAATATAAACTTCACCAACTGCTGAATCTGAATCCAAGAATGAATTATAATTAGCCTTAACCTCTTGATCAGTTTCAAATGCAAACCCTGCATTGCTGTTTTCAGTCTTAAAATGTGCATTTGAAGATGTTAAACCTTCAAAATATGTCTGATTAGTAGCTTCAGGGAAACTATAATCATCTTCATGAGGTGATGCTAGTAAGTTATATTGCATAGTCACTTCAGGGGAACCACATACCTTATAAGCCAAAACAAACATGAACCAAGAATCAATTCTCTATTTGTTGTACTTTGAAAACGGATTTCTCTAACATGAATGACTACACCAAGTTTTGCACGGTGCACAAGTCATAAATAACAAACAAAATTCACCGTTGGATTGAAAGTTTGTATCATATAGATCATTTATACATATTTTAAAAGAAATTAAAAATTATTTGATATGTTATTGAGACTAATCAAAATTAACAGTATTCGACAAAAAATTCATAAACCGTTAATTTTGATGAGACTCAATAACATATCAAATGATTTTCGATCTCTTTAAAAAAAATATATGGATGTGCACCGTAAAAGACTTGGTGAAGTATTTTACCATAGATTTCGCCTTGTTGCAAGGTCATGTCTAACATGAAAGAGTGGTTCAAGTAGTGGATGATGCAGAAATCATGAATAACATTATAACGAATACGAATTTTACAAAATTTACCGTTGGATTGAAACTTTATATCATATAAATTATTTGATATGTTATTGAGATCTATCAAGATTGACTGTATTCAATAAAAACTCATAAATCGTTAACCGTTAATATAGATCGATCATCCATAAATTATATAGCAATAATGTATTTGCTCACATTTGGAGTTAAATCCGCTATGCTTTCTAACTCAGCTCCCGCAGCAACGTGGTTACTTGCTCCTTCATCATACATCAATTCATCTCTTACTACTTCAGTTTTCTCCATCAATCGACACAAAACAAAATTTCTCTGCAAAAGAGTAAAGAAATTATCAACATTGGTTCGTCACATATTGTGCCACATAAGAAGACAAAAAGAAACTACACTCCAAAATTGTAGTCTAAAAAAGTCTTTAAGTTTCTCACTTATTGCATCGTTATCTTTTCAGTTAATTTCCTCTAACATGTGTTTTTTCATCAAAATATTCATCATGAAGGAAGTCAACGTTAACGGTCACAATGCAATAACGTAACTGGAAAGGTAACGTCGCAAGAAGTTTTTATAATGAAAGATAACCAAAAGGATAACAATGCAACAAGTTAGAAACTTAAAGATCTATTTATCATCTAAAAAACTTAAAAACTTATGTTGCCTAAAAAACTTAAAAACCTAATTGTTATAAATATGAAATTTAAAGGACCTCTACATACATTTGAACTATTTAATTTAATATATAGGATCTCTTCAGGATTACTCACATTCTTTGTAAAAGTCTTAGTTACACTTACACGAGAGTCTTCCTATCAAATATGAATCTACCAATATTAAAAATTTATAACGCTAATTAGTTAAGGGACTAATATGAAACAAGTAAATAAATTAAAAGACCAATTTATAACATTAATTAATTAAGAAGGAAACCTATAATTAAAGATAGAGAAGTATACTAACATTATTAAACAAACCGTATACCTTGTTATCAGGAACGTTAATCGCATGATATTGGTGGATGATCCAGTTAGTCTTTTCAATATGAGAACCATAATGTTTGTAAAAAACAAAAATCTTTTTTGTGCCAATAACATTGTTGGTTCCTTTGATCTTGATTTCACGGGTTATGCCGGTTTTTTTCCAATAACCAGCATTGGTAGTCCTTATACATCTTGTGCTTGTCTTGTACTTCAAATCATCGGTAGTAAAAAAATACCATTCTGAATCATCCGATGTTGTCTTTGACAATGCTAACATCACTAATTTTTTATAGAAATACAACGAAAATAAATAATATTGAGAAGAAATACTCTCTTCAATCACTATTATAAACAAATATTTATTTTTCAGATTCATTGAATAACTTATGGCCTAATTGCACTTTTGGTCCTTTATATTTTAAAAGTTTTAAGTTGGTCTCTTATCTTTTCTGCAGGTTTCAAGTTCATCCCTCCCGTCAAATTTTTCACTATTACCGTTAAATTTGGACACATTGCAAACGGAAACAACACTTGAAAAGATGACACGTGTCCAAATTTAACGGTAATAGTGAAAATTTTAACAGGAGAGACCAACTTGAAACCTGCAGAAAAAATAAGGGACCAATTTGAAACTTTTAAAAGATAAGAAACCAACTTGAAACCTAAAATAAATATAAATGACTAAAAGTGTAATTAAACCATAACTTATATATCTAATTTTTAGTACTTTTTTCCATGAGAAGAAATGGAGAGGTATATAATAATACTATAATACCTGGTAATTCCCAAGGTTCAATGCTGTTAAGGTTAACTTCAGTAATGTTGCTAACTATGGAATCGTTACCAGCCAACTTGTGTTCTAAGTAATGACCCACAAGCTCTTCTTCTGTGGGGTGGAACCTATATCCAATCGGCATTGTTCCTAGGATATGAAGTGTTTTATTCTACAGTGATAAATATTAATTTTGTCATTATACTTAAAAATGAGTTGAATATGAAATAAATATGTGTATTATACAACGCAAATAAGACCATTGCCTTAGGCTCCAAATTCTTTTAGTGCATGTATAAACTACTAGTATGCTACTGCATTGATATAGATAGTCCAAATACATCTATGTCCTTTTTTTGGGATTTGTAATAGTTATGTTTTGGACAGGACTAAAGTTCAAGCACATCAAAGGCCAAATAAAATGATGAGGCATGAAACTCTAGTATATGTTACCGAGCATTCGATAACTCTCCAATACAAGGACAGAAACATTCTAGGCAGCACATGACATCAACCAATAGAAATTCAGTATAGCACCAAATTAGTACTATTCTTGGCTACATTAGCATAGTGAAATAATCACTCTTCATGCATATTCATGTAAGGTTTGACCTATAAATATGCATATACCTCAAACGCCTAAGGTAAGCATTATTCACTCAATCCTTAGTATTTCTCTCATTCAAATACTGACTTGAGCGTTAGAGTGTTAACATTTTTGTAGTTATCTTTTCCCTCCATGCTTAAAGCTCTTTACCACACAAAACTACCTCAATCTTACCAAAGGAGTTTGTCTCCGTTCTGCCTGTTCAGAGCAAGGTAGATCTTTTAAAATTTTAGGTAACACTTAGGTATTTAATTAGTTTTTTAAATAACATAAGGTCTTTCATGTTTCTAACTTGTTGCATCGATACCCTCTTAGCTAACATTTGTTACCTTGTTGCACCGTGACCATTAACATTGACTTCACTATAATGAGTATTTGGGTGAAAAATGAACATATGTTAGAAATTGGAAGGGTAAAACAATAACTGTGCAACAAGTTTTCATAACGAAGAATAACTAGAAGGATAACAATACAATAAGTTAATAACTTAATAAACTTATTTCTAACATAAAAAACTTAAATGCACATATAAATAATAGATAATTTTGTGAATAATATAACAAGCTTACAATCAACACCATAATAAAAAGTTAACTAATTACGGGATGCACAATCTTTGTAGAATAATAATTAGCAATGATTTGGTAAAATAGAAGGTCCAATATTAGTTAGGCAAATGAAAACCAGTGAGGATAAAATGATTAAAAATATGACTTATAAAGGGTATTTTCACTCACATCTTGATCTAAATCCATCATCGGTTGTTTTTCAAACTCAGCCGCAGAAACGTGGCTACTTGAATGAGTTACCCATTCACCTTTCCTCATTAACCGACACAAGACCAAATTTGTCTGCAAAATGTAAGAATTAGGAACATTTATTTGTAACATGGAGTATTTGTCTATCGTGCCACTTAAAACAAAAAGAAACCATAAACCTCGCCTAAACATTTAACTATAAAAAACATAGCAACAACTTCAAACATTGAGTAGTAGTATGCATAAACAATTTTGACAATTGTTAGGTTGCTAGCTAAAATACTACTTTTAGTTCCAAAATCTCTATTTTGTAGCCAAAAATCACAATTTTTAGACAAATAATTATGGGTGAAGACTAAAAATTACAATAAATGTGAAAATTTTGGTACCAAAAATTCTGATTTTAAATTTGGAAAACTAGTTTTGTGACTCTCATCAAATACATGAACTAAGTAATTATCCGAATAAAAACAACTAATAGGAGTAATTTTTCTCTCAAAAAAAAACCTGATAATTTACATTTTTTTTCATTTCAACACAAAAAGAGAAAAACCATATACCTTGTTATGAGGACAAATTGCTTCATTTGCATGGTATTCATGAATAACCCAGTTGGTTTTTTCATGAAGAAAAGTATAGAAAAGAACAGTCTTTTTTCTACCAATAGCATTGTTAGTGCCTTTTTTCTTGATTATACGGCCTTTGCCACTAATCTTCCAATAACCACCCTTTGCTTTTCTATTACACCTTGTAATTTTGTTCATCAAATCAAATCAAGACAAGTAAAGAAAAACCCTTCTTTCTCATCTGGTTTCATCTTCAACTTTGCTATAACATATCACATTTATAGAAACACAAGAATGAGGAAAAAAAAAACACCATTTCATATATAACCCCATTAAACAAGAAAATTTTTTTTTGCTTTAAGGTGGTAGGAAATTAATGATATATACCTGGTAATTCGGATGGTGCAAAGTTGAGAAGATGAATATGTGTTATGTTGCTGACCATAAAATCTTCGCCAAAAATTTTGTGTTTCAGGTAGTAATTTACAAGTTCTTCATCAGTTGGGTCAAATTTATACCCTATTATAGATTTTGTTGCTGCCATTGAAGTTTTATAAAGTATAATTTGCAAATCTAAGAAAGATGAAGAAGGAGTGGAACCAAAAGAAGAACAAACAAGATTAAGAAGAAATGTGGAAAATTGATTTGAAATGAGGTGGTAAACTTCTATGTGGGAGATCAAAACATATATAGAGTATATTGAAAAGAAATAATTATTAGATACACTTTAGATACATCAATCTATCAATGTATCTTAAAAATTAATTTTTTCTTATATTACCTATGCTATGGGGAATATATTGAAAATAGATAGACATTGTTTCAAAGAATTTTTTTTATTATATTTAATTTTTTAACTATCGTCTAAGATGATGGATGGGTTATCTTTTGGAACCTTCTTGTTTAAGTAGTAGCATCCCTGCCTATCAAAAAAAAAATGTAGTAGCATCCCTTCCTTTTTGGTGACGATATATCCTTTTTCTTCTGATTTTTACTTTTTATTTTAACTTTGTAATTAAATTTAAGTCATATATGTTAAATAGTATCTTTAAAGTACTTTTTAAAAAACAAAAAATAAATTAAATTTTATACTAAAAGTGATATATTTTTAAAATGTTGAATAATACACAAGTTTTAACTTCCATGATAACATTTGATCACATTATATATATATATATATATACTTTTTCCGTCCCATAATATAAGCAAAAAAAAAATAAAATTCACACTTATTAACAAAAGTAAAATATGATAATTTGAATTATGATTTTTTGTGTTTTTCTTGAAATAAGCTTCATAATTTGAATTTGAATTAAATTAAATTTCATGAGAATTAAATAGAATTTGAATTAAATTAAATAGAATTTGAATTAAATTTCATGAGAATAAGTAAAAGTGAATTTTGAAAATGATAAAAGTAAGTTACTTTTACTTATAATTTGAGACTTTTACTTATAATTTGGGACAAGAAAAAATGATTTTTTTTTTCTTATAATATGATACGGAGGGAGTATATATGAAAAAATAACATTTGTTTACATTAAAATTGATCTAAATTAAAATCGTAATTTGATCTTAAAATTTTCAAAAATAACATAAATTGGAAATTAGTAGATGTATTCAAATGTGTTGTTCTAAAAATCTTTTGGATCATCAGATTTCCGATTCATTTTTTGTGATTCAACACTTTAACATGTCATAAAGAAAGTCATCTATGGTAGCAGTCATCATCATCAGAAGATATGGCTTTAACAAATTTGGAAGAAAATAGTCTCATCTATGCTAGCGGTCATCATCATCATCATAAGATAAGATAAAAATAAAATATTGGAGTGAAAAATATGTGTGCTAACCAATAATGAGAATTCGTCCAAATAGTAAGAATTTTGGTTCTCTTAAGTATGTGGTTAGGGATTCAATTCCTGACTTATATGTGTGGAGAAAATTCGGTTGGAAGGGGATAACCCACCTTATGTGCCCCAAAGGGTCTCCGACAAAGATTAATCATCAATAACAACCGTAAAAACTTCATATCAATATCATGGTAAAAAAATATGTGTCAGCGTCATCTTATATTTTACACGTGTGGGCTAGCAAAAGTAGAGAAGCAAATATTCTCCACAATTTGGTACAAAAATATTATAATATTTGTAAAAAAGAACAAGATTGATACAACGAATTAAAATTATTAACGATTGAAATTGAAAATATTTTGCCAACACTTTGTTTAATAAGCAGCTTATTAAATATATATGTTTGTATCTTAATCTTAAAAGCTACCTTAAAGAGTAGATTATCTTCGCATATTTATATTGTCAACGGCTCATGAACCTAAAATGCTTATAACTTTTTCATCTGAAGTTCAAATTTGATTCTGTTTTTTTGCTGACCTACATGAGACAAATTCTTTGAAATAGCCTTTTCCACATGAAACGTACTAAGAGCTTATACTTGATTTATATTTGGGAAAATGTTACGTAAACATACTTATTTGACAAAAATACAATAAATATATTTTTTTGATTTTTATAATATTTTTTGCATATCTCATTTTGTGTGTTTGTGAGTGGAAAAAGAGTTGTATTAATTTTGTGTCTCAAAATTTGTGTTTGAATAACACAGCTCTTATATTTGTGGTTTAGGTGAGTGGCACTTTTCCAAAAATAAAATATGGAAAATGAGCTGTATTTCTCTTTCTCAATGTTTCAGGCACCTTATGAAGCAGAAAAATATTTCTCTTTCTCAATTAATATTTGAAAATGAGCTGTATGGATCCCAAACTCACAACTTCACGCCCTATTTTGGAAATGTCAACATGGTTGATCAAAGTCTGTGGAAAGACACATCCAAATCCAAAACATCAAATTTAATTCTTGTCTAAGTTTTACTTCAAATAAAACAAAGTATATGGTACCAATAGTTAGTTGATCCGGTGAATATTAGCACCGTACTTGATAGAGAGGACCACTGTTTGATCCCAATAACTGCGATCGAAAGAGGGTTGGAACTACTTGATGGCAGAACTGACCCCAAATCAATTGTCCAGTGAACCGGATACATGTGGTGAAAAACAAAACACAATATATGATGGGTCAACAAGGAAATTTGATAAAATAATTGAGAATATTTTTTGAGAATATGTTTTATGTTAAATCAATTATCGAATATGTTTTTTGAGAATTTTTATTTTTCATTTTAACTAAATCACAATTTCGATTATTTTTTAAGTTAGCTATTTTCGTATATGGCTATGATTCTAGGACCATTTTTAGATGTTGTAGGTCATTTCACAAATGTGATGCATAGAATGAAAAAGTGTGACATCACAAAAGTAAGGCAAGTCATTGATGAATATTGAAGAGCTTCTTTGATATATGTGTGATGTGACTTGCATTGTAAGTTAAATGTGTACATTGATATTGAAAAACTTTTTTTTATTAATATGTATGTTAATCATTTTATTTTACTTATTAAAAAATGTGGACAGATTGACAGATGATGATAGTTGTAGTTGTAGGATTAGTAATACAAAAATTACCACATTATCCTTGCTGTAAGTTTTGGAGGATAGTTATTTTTGGCAAGTTTTGGAGGATAATTTTATATGTGAGATAAATAATTTTTATTTAATTTGTAATAATATGATGTAAATAGAGAAGTAAAGATGAGTTATATTCTTGGTTTCATCCACGTTAATTTCTCACAGTTTCTTGTGATTCCTAATTTTTTATTTTCTATTTCTAGTGGCTAGAAAAATAGCAGGGATGTTATGGTTGATTTTTTTATTTTTTTTTATTTCTTTTGATCTCTCATGGTTTCGGTTTCAATGTTTCATCATGATCATAATCTTGTGAATTTAATTTATTAATTTTTATTTTCATTTGAGGTATATATATATATATTAATGTTATGATCACATGATTCACATCATTACGTATATGACTCATTTCAAATCCTATAACAGAGATTTGATGTTTATGAATTTATTCAAAAGCTTACAAGATGATTTTCAGTATATAACAAGTAATAGACTATACCTACTAGCCATCAATCCTTTCTATGGTTTAACTAGACCACACTGAACAATATGGTTAACTAAACCATATTGGAGTGCAGAAATCCTTTCTATGTTCATTGAATCTTATATGAGTAGACTTATGGTTAACTAAACCACACTGAACAAAAAAAAATTAATTAAACGGTTCATGAACTAAATAACTCTTACCGGAGAAGAGGATTTTCAGCATATGAGTCTTACTCGGACATTAAACAAAATCCATTTGGTCCGTGAGTGGGAGCAAATCCGTGCCCGAATCTAAAACAGTCAATTAAACAAACTTATTTAAACAGTGCCCTTTAAATATTTGTTATGAATATATTAATAAGAAAAAAATTAATTTAATTTGAAATTTATGAATTTAATATTTTAAAAATGCTTAACAATTGTTTCGGGAGCATTATTTAGCACGATCCGTATTAAAAGTATATTTTTTTTATGAAAATGAATACAATAGAAATTAATGAATACAATATAATTTAATATCTTAAAAATATAATAATTTTTTTAAGAATAGAATAGAAATTAATTTTTTAAAAAAAACAAGTTTATATATTAAAACATTATAATCGTTAAAGTTTAGCTAGTGTAGTGACCAAGTGTTGTAGTTTCAAAGATTTGTTCTGGGGTCTACTAAAATGTTGGGTAACTTTTGAGTAAAGTCATTATAATTTTGTTATTTAAATTAATCATATGTATTCATTAAAAAGGAAAAAAAAAAGCCGTCGACAAGTCCTAAGGTTCAAAATTGAAAAGCAAATGTCATGACCAAGGTTTGAACCGCTGCTCGATCTCTAACTTGTGTTTGCATTTATGATGGTTTTGCCACCTCCACCTGCCAGAGCTACATAGCAAGGACCACCATCCGCTGTCGTCTTGCCACAACTCTGCCTCCCACTGCCGCAACCTCACCGGAGCACCGAAATCAACAAGTTTTTATATGAATTTTAAGAACTTAACTACACCATTAAAAATGAGAGATACATACAAAGTTTACCAGATAGGGGGCTAGAATTAGTAATTTTTAGTAAAGATAAAGAATAGTATAATAATAAGTATATTTTCTTTATTTTGTTATTGACTTAGCGATCAACACATGATTAAATAAATACGCAGAAAAGAGTACATGTGAAAACCTTTATCAAACTCAAACACTGACATAATATATCCTCACAATCAAACTACTAGACGATACTATCTTCGTTCTAAATTATACTCTTCTGTGATACGGTACATATTAAGAAACATAACCTCAAGGAAATGTTTATTTCAAAGGACAAATAAGGCTTTTTTGGTTGTGCCATAACAAATATAAAGCATTTTGCTATTGAAGAAACTTTTGAATAAAAAGATTAAATCAAAGGGCCTTAAGTTTAGTTAATTCTGAATAAAGAAACTGATTTTGTCCCATGAGTTTAGCTCAGTTAATAAAATATTGCATTATAGTATATAAGCAGGATGTCGGAGTTCGAATACCGGTAATCCCACTTATCTATCTTGTGAAATTTTTAACACTAGCCTATTTAACAAAAAAAAATTATTTTACCTTAAAAAAAGTTATTAATAAATAAATTTTATCATGAAATTTGTTTATTTAATACCTTGAAAATATAAAAAATTATTTTATCAACATTAATTTAATTTTTTATTTTATTTTTTGATATATTTAACAAATGTCCAAAGATACTACTCCTAATTTAGCATGACTCCTATTTTTTGTTAATATTTTTTTTTGTTGAACCCCGGTTACCGTATTTGTCTTTGACCCTTATGGTGTTCTACATACGTCGGCACTGCCTATGGCTTAAAGATTGTGGCTATGCCTATGATCAATTAAAGCAATTTCTTATTCTTAATTCTTTTTCATCGCAAATAAACTTACAATAAAACACACTTTTTTCAAAAAAAAAGTGAAATAATTATCTTACAGTATGATAAATGATATGACAAAAAAACACTTATCATATCAATGACTGATACTTTGATTGGCGACAAGTCTGACCTTCTATCTCTCAATCTTATCTTTTGATTTTCTATTAGTCTTATCAATTACGCTTTATGAGCTTTAGGCTCGGCTCATGACAAGTAATTTTTAATATGTGATAATAATTATCACACGTTTATTAAAAAAGTTCTTTAATCATATCAACAGATATGGAAAGACACATCTGCCAAAAAAGGTATTTTTTCTGCTGCAATTTTCCAAAGGAGTTAAATGATATAATAAGCACAATATTCTTGAAGGTAAATAAGCACAATATCTCTGATCATAAATTTAAAAAACAATTCAATTTGAGGAAAAAGAGTTACTAATATAGCATAGCAGAAAAAGACAAAAAAAAAATTGATAACGGGAAGCAATATATATTGGACACAAAATATAGTGCCTATACCTCTATATGTCAGTAATTGGACACATAATGTAGTGCCTAAATTTCACTAAATTTCTTGGTGTTGATTTGCTTTATTTTTTTTCTTACTTTTATCCTGTTATCTTGGTGTTGATTTGTTAATTGATCGGTCTAAAGTCTAAACTATGTCGGAAAAAAATGAAGAATATAAATCATCTTTACTTCTCTATTTACATCATTTTATTTTAAATTAAATTGAACAAAAATTATTTATCTCACATTATCCTCCAAAAGATAGACTTTTGGATTAGACATTGTAATTGTATTATGCAATTAATCGTCTTAGCCGTCCAATTTAAAATTGACAACCGATATTAATTTTAGTTAATTTTATTAATATGTAATCTAATCAGCCGGATTCAAAATCAAATGCTATGATTTTAAACTGCATTGTATTGCATGCTTCTTTTACAAAAAGCATATCCAAAACCCCAAACATGCCACACAAAAAAACTAGTATTTTCCGAAACTTGCAGCAAGGGCAAAATTATAATTTTTTGTGTTACTAAATCTACTACTGCAAACTATCATCCGTCAATCTATTAGAGATCATTTCAATCTTCAATGTAATTTTTTATTTTTCTTATCAGATAAGTTATTCAATTATGTACACATTTTTCAAAAGAGTGAAATACTAGTAGTTATCATACTAGGACCAAAGAAGCTCTAACATTTTTCAAAATAGTGAATAATTGTTGGTCGCACATGTACCAAAGAAGTTCTTTAAATAGTACATAATAAATGGATGATTGAGCATTTTTTTTAACATTTTTTTTCTTAAAAAAAATGCATGAAAAAAGAAATATTTTGAAGCGTTTGTGAGGTTAAAAATAGTAACAAAAAACTTTAAGTATGAAATGATGAAGTACTATATTTTTATTGTTTTTAGGCATGATAATAAAACTCATATTCGCAGATATCCACTCAAATCATACTCGCTTTGAAGGGGAAAATACGAGTTTACTGAGTTTGAGTTCGGATTTGAGTTTTTCCCGATTTCAAAAGATGAGTTTGGGTGGGTAATGGGTACATTGATACCCACCCCGAATTCGTCCCACTTATACTAAAAATTAGATTTCACCTATTTTAAATTAGAAACGCTTAAACAATCTCTTAAGTTAAGTTCATATATTTATTTTTTATTTTAATTTGAGTATTAAACAAACCATTTTTTCTAAAAAAATTTCTTTATTTAAAAAAATATTGTTAAGAGAAAATAATTTTGAACATTTAACTTTTTTTAATAAAAAAATAATAAAAATATAATCTAAATTCATATGAAAAGAGGTGTAATGGGATACCCGAAACCCGATGTGGATATCCGATCCCCGTTGGGTATGAGTTTGGGGTTATCATTTTTATCCGCACTCAAATTTGTGATAGGTTTGGAGAAATCCAAACTTTATGAATTTGAGTTTAGGTTTGAGGAGGACAAAACCTATCCTGCCCCACCCCACCCCACCTCACCTCATTGCCATGCTACTTTTTCGTGTCACACATTTTGTGAAATGACCGACTACAAACATTTAAAAAGTGTGGGTGAAAATAGATGAAATGGTGATTAAGTCAAAGTAAAAAAATACACATTTAGTTAGCGGCTCCGCTATGTTTAAGTTAGAGGCCCCGCTATGTTTTGTTACCGGATCCGCCAAGTAGACAACCACAAAAATCCAAAATTATACTATTATTAAACTTCGTCTTATGGATTTCATAAGTTTCATATTTTAGACTTAAATATTTTAGTCCTACATTTTGATGAATTTTTTAAAATAGTCTTTATATTATTTTTATTATATTTTTAGTCTATCATGTTTTTGCCATTTTCAACATTGGTCATATTGTGAAATTTTGGTTAATTGGACAGACGAAAAATGTCACATAGATACAACACAACGTGGCATTTATGTGACATTTTTTGTCTGTCTAATCAACCAAAATTTCAAAGTATGAATCAATGTTGAAAACGACAAAAACGTGGAGGACTAAAAATATACTCCCTACGTCCCTAAATATAAGACTTAGTTTGACCACTGCATGTACGTCAATGTACAATTTTGATCACTAATATCTTTAATTGTCTATTAAAAAATTATAAAAACTTAATATTTTGAAAATACTCATCAAAATAAATTAAACAAGATCTTATATGTTAATATTTACATCTATATATTATTAAAAAAATACGGTCAAAATAAGATAAATGAATAGTACATTTTAATGAAAGTAACTCTTATAAAAAATGGACAATGAGAGTAATTAAGAAAATGTACGGACTATTTTTAAAAGTCCGTCAAAATATAGGGATAAAAATATATTTAACTCTTCATGTATATGATTTAGTCAAAGTAAAAAAAGTTAGGATCCGTTGACACCAGGTGTCAAATTTTACTATAACACCAAATTTAATCCGTTGATTTTTTTAATTCGAAGATTTAGATTAGGCCACTTAAAAAAATCAATACTCGCGTGAGCACTCTATTTTCTTTTCTCACCAAATCCCTAATTCGCTGTTTACTATCCACCGCTTGAATCAATATGGAAAATCGTTCTGACCCGCCCTTCTTCCGAAATTCAACGCATAAAGGATATTTCTTCATTCTTGGTGACAAAGTTTCTTATGCCTTCATCTCTTTGGTTTGTCTATTGTCATCAAACTTTCGGCCACATGGACATTCAATAGTACGTGTCCAATCCAACCAAATTATTCTCCACCCTTGCAATCAGCATACAATACCATTAATTAGTTGTACATCAATTTAAGTGATGAATGTAAACCTTTAGAGCATCCACAATGGAGAAATCCAATTTTGGGTACTTAAGTGGGTCCCGCATGTACACATCACTCATTTATAATTTTTTAATAATAGTACCTAACAAGTACTCAATATCTCCAACCCAGCACCTCTTAAAAAATTCTAAACCGGTCCCACAAATAACTACACATTTCATCAATAACTCTACATATTTATAAATGGGTCCCACAAATTCTATTAAGTACTCTGAGAGAGAGGGTGCTTATTTGAGAAGTGGTACCTATTTAGTACTAAAATGTATTGTGCTCCAATGGTAGTACCTAATAAGTACCATGAGTACCTAATAGGTACTACACCATTGGAGATGGTCTTAATTGATTCTTCGATACGAACTTAATTTCACAAATTTCTTCCTTTTAATTAATATATATATATATATATGGGGAGGGATCAAATTACATCGGTGTAACATTTGAGTAATGTTACACTACTCAATAACGTTTTAACGAATACAAATTTTACAAAATTCACCGTTGGATTGAAAACTTATATCCTATAGATCATCCATGTTAAATTTTACAAAAATCTAAAATCGTTTGATATGTTATTGAGACCAATGAAGATTAATGGTTTATGCGTTTTTATTGAATACCGTTAATCTTGATCTATCTAAAAAATATATCAAATGATTTTAGATTTTTATACAATTCAACATGGATGATCTATGCGATATAAGCTTTCAATCCAACGGTGGATTTTGTAAAATTTGTATTCGTTAAAGCATTATTGAGTGGTGTAACATTACTCAAATGTTACACCGATGTAATTTGATCCGTCCCCTATATATATATTGCTGTGTTATGAAATATCAATTTTTTTTTACACTTTCTTAAAAATATCAAACTTTATAATTGGAATCCATATTCTTTTGAGAAAATCCATAATCTCGTAAATAAATAAAAAATGCACCACCACAAACCAAATATACATGATAATTCAAAAGAAGAAAAAAAATTATTAAATTCTTAGAATGAACTTCATAATATAAAACTTGTGTCCCAAGTTTCTTTGATGACCCCACGATCCTAAGTCGTTTGTCCATATATCCATTTCATTCTAACGTGAAATCAAATCTTATTTAATTTGTCTATTTTCTTTGTTGACCCCAATCACCCCACCAATTAATTTTCTTTGTTCTATATTACCATAGTTTGTTATGCTCCCCACCAGTTTATGTCCCCCTAAAAGATGGGTACTTCAAAAGTATAAGGTAGACTATAAATTTCTTTCCTATGACGGGAACAACTTTAACTCACTTTATATGTACTAAAGTAAGTTTTTTTTTTTTTGACAAAATGTACTAAAGTAAGTTATCAATCATTTGATCAATCAAATTATTTGTGTTGAAATATAAACCTTTGATTTCTTATTTTATTAATCTGATGATAAACGCGCATGTCATATTAAGATTTTTAGTCGGGATTCGTTGGCACAAACTAGTTTGACATCAAATGTTACATATTTCAATAACATTTTAACCGATATAAATTTTATAAAATTCATTGTTAGATTGAAATTTTACATCATATAGATAATTTGTATAAAATTTCAGAAAAATTCAAAATTATTTGATATTGAGACACATAAAGATTAACGATAAATATGGAGAAGTGTGGAGAAATGTGGAATCCGGAGTTCGAACCCCGGCCACTCCAATAATATGTCTCTGGTAGCTACCATTTGAGCTACACTTATGGGACATTTCGAGACTATATCTTAGTCAACGTGAAACTATAAACAGTTACCATACCACTAGAATCACAAAATATGCTCAATTAATTTTGGTTTTCACCATCAATGTCCGACCCACTGGACCGCCTAATTTGGTTCAGGAGTCAGTTCTTGCATCAAGTGATTTTAACCCCCTCCCGATTGTAGTTGCGAGAAATCAAACCATGGTCCTCCCTATCATGTCCAATGTCAAATTTGATATCACATAACAGAAATGGGATTAATATCACAAGGCCTTTAGTATAGGCTCTTGCCATTAACTATATAAATCTTCTGCTAATGTTGGAAGTTCTGTTCTTATAAGGAAAGAAAAATGTGGATGAATGATTTCTCTTCATTATCATGAGATACAAAAGATAAAATCCCTCAAACATTTGATATCACACCATACATTTGTCTTTATAAAAAATCTAAAGTGGTTGAGATAAAGAAGGACAAATTTAGCTACTAATTTATATCTTTTATATGCTAATAAACTTATAGAGTGAGAATTACTATAGAGTAATGTTGGAAAAATATTACATAGAATTATTTCAATAATAATAAATCAAAGAAATATTAGAACAAATAAAATAACAGGATCGAATTATTGAACAAGAAATAAAATAAGATAAATAATAAAATAAAATCATAGAACAAGAAGAACTTATCGCATTATTGACTGAGGCGTGCAATGCACTGGGCTTAAGAGTATTTCGCCACCACAGGTAAATTACCCGGTGCAGTTGGTCTCATAGCTAATACCCTCCAGGATACAACAGTCACATCTTGCTAGCACTGCACGTGAATTAGCAAGGTCTCATAGAACTACTTTTTGGATGCTCTAGGGAACTTAGTATTATGTTACTCATCATATTCTCCTCTAACTTTCCCAAACCCACGGTTATCTATATATACTCATGATCCCTTAAAACTTGATCAAACCAAACGGCCTTGTTATTAAGAAAATCATAAAATCTATTTATGTTGATTAACCATAGGCATAAAGCAACGGCCAAATGACTAAGCAACAATTTAATTAGGAAACATGTAAATAATGAATAATAAAGTTAATAATAAATATATAAATTAACTTTAAAATAAATTACAAGATAAATATCCAACAATCCCCCACAATTTATTTTAAAGTTTTAAGTGTTCCCAAGAGCGTGAAAAATCAACGCATAAGCACTAGTGTCTTTTGGACTATGAACTAGCACATAGAGCAAATGAAATTTGATCCACTAGAATGTCGGTGAGATTATAACCTCTATGAACCTCATTCCGTATGTGAAACAGTGACTTCATCACTCACATTGATCTTTCGTCCAAAGTTGTTCAACGCGGTGTGATGCATTTTGGCCTTGCACCTATTCCTGGATTTCATGAGTGGCTCTAGAAAGTCTGCCCAAGCTTTCATAGAAGCTGCCTCACCTCAACACTCATATAGGTGAATCTATCAAGTGTACACCACAGTCAAGCACACCACTCATTCATGAGCTATAGATTCATTAAGAGAAAAACTCAACCTTCATCGCTGTAGTATACACTATCCTACACCATAGGGATGAACTCAAATAGAAATTGGATAGTGTCTTCTCAAATTGACCAGTGACTTGTTCTTACCCATATGAACATAGCCTTGCGAATTTTCACAATCTATGTTGGGTTACCATCACTCTCAACTTTTGTATTGGACATAAATTCATCCCCCTCGATGTATATACCATCCACTAGTTTCTTGCTCAGTGGGATTATCACAGGATCCTTTATATATATCACTCAACAACGCGTTGTTTCACAAAATTACAATAAATTGACTAAGACGTCTCTTAATCAATATTTCATCATTTATTTTCAAATGTACATCTATGATATATTATCATAGGCTTACTTAGATAAATTCTAAGCAACAACACATCCACTTAAGAGAGAAATTAAATCTATATTTAGATTTATTGGTACAGGTCTGCTTGAAGATTTTCAAGTGACAACACCCCCACATTTGGTAGAATTAAGTTCCCAAACAAATTATTTATCCAAGTCTACTTGAAGAAAAAAAAAGAAAAAAAAAGAAAAAAAAAAAAATTCCAAGCGACAAACCCCCACATTGGAGAAATTAATCCACACAAATATTTATTTTCTTATCGAAAATTTATTTGATCATCATTGTATTATTCTAATACAATGGATACTCCACAATATATATATTTTTCTATATTTCAAAATATCTCTCAAATATTAAAATCTTGAGCTCGAATATGCCCAATGATTTTTCAATACATAACAGATGTAACTATCTTTTCTTTGAATAGGGAGAGACGTTGCCAAATTTCAATATTGCTATGCTTCAGTGGCAACTAAAACTCAAATTATGATTAGTGCACACAATAGATATTAGGCAAAATAATCTTTCATGATAAAATAAAACTTTATCAAACAATACTTTTGATATACACACACATTAACTTTAATTCTCCAATATAAATATGCCCCCACATCAAAATATATTTCACACAAATTCAAGTGAACATCAATTTAATTTCTACTCAATAAAATTTCAACCGTAAATCTATTATCAATTTTGCACAATTAAATCAATTAAACTATTGAGGGCAAATAACATTGAAATACACAAACAAGCACAATAAAAACCTAGACACGAGTGTAAAGAATTACACAAATTTTTATTTATATTTTTTCATCAATTTGCTTCTAAGAATATAAAAATAATATTTCACAATTGATCTTCTAAAAACCACAACATTGATATTGATATATTTTATATTTGAAGAGCACTCACGGATATAGATATATAAGTCATAATTCATCATTGACAAAATAACTATTTTATTTTTATCTTTATTTTTATTTTTATTTTTTTATTTTTTATTTTTTAATAAATAAAATACTTGAAATAGACTCAATCACATGATCACATACCAAATAAAGTTTAATTAATTTATAAGATCATATTCATTAGCACAAGAGAATGAATTACTCTACAATAATACAAATCTACACAAAAATAGGTTCAACATTTGAAAATAAATTAAGCCTATTGATTTTCTTCAAAAATTTCAAACTCCAACTACATTCAAAGATCACCATTCATCACATATTGAAAACAAGTGTATCAACAATTTTTCCAGCATAGTTAAAAATTATATCACATAAGCTTAAAATGTTCCAAGTCTAACGAATGAGTCAATAACTACCGGAATAAATTGCAGCAAGAGATAATTTAGTGGCAATTAAAATATATACTCAAGCAATTCCCATAAAAATTAAACTCATAGTCATAGTTTCAACATACACAAAAACAAAACTTCTAGGATTTAGAGATTAGAAACATGTACCTTATTCCTTGTGGATGATTTCAAGGAAAGAGGAGTATAGAACTGCTTTGCTCAACATAGATACCGACACCAAATTATAATTCATATCAGGCACATGAAGAACATTACTCAATGAGAGGATTTTTCCTGAAGTGAGTTTCAAAATTACTTTTCCTTTACCAAGAACAACAATCACTTGAAGTCACACATTCCTCTCCATTCCCTATAGTTTTATAGGAAGTAAACACATTTTTATTTACACATATATGTGTGGTAGCCCCTGAGTCTACCACCCATGAATTGTCCTTCATCGCATGTATAGTTTCATAAACAACTTTCGCAAATATATCATCCATCAAAGCTAAATCAAATTTAGGATTAACAGGCTGGTTGTTTCCGTTTTTGAATCTATATTGAGCAATGCGGTGTCCATGTTTTGGTTTGAAAAGCACGTATATGACAAAACCAAAATCTTTACTCCTATCACCAATCAAATTCAAAGGTAAGTTAGAATCTAATAAAATTTGTCCTTTAATCAATAATTTGGTTTGGATTAACAAATCAAAATAAAATTCACAATAATTCAATGCCAAAAGAATACTCTTAAGATTGTTGGAAAAATATTACATAGAATTATTTCAATAATAATAAATCAAAGAAATATTAGAACAAATAAAATAACAGGATCGAATTATTGAACAAGAAATAAAATAAGATAAATAATAAAATAAAATCATAGAACAAGAAGAACTTATCGCATTATTGACTGAGGCGTGCAATGCACTGGGCTTAAGAGTATTTCGCCACCACAGGTAAATTACCCGGTGCAGTTGGTCTCATAGCTAATACCCTCCAGGATACAACAGTCACATCTTGCTAGCACTGCACGTGAATTAGCAAGGTCTCATAGAACTACTTTTTGGATGCTCTAGGGAACTTAGTATTATGTTACTCATCATATTCTCCTCTAACTTTCCCAAACCCACGGTTATCTATATATACTCATGATCCCTTAAAACTTGATCAAACCAAACGGCCTTGTTATTAAGAAAATCATAAAATCTATTTATGTTGATTAACCATAGGCATAAAGCAACGGCCAAATGACTAAGCAACAATTTAATTAGGAAACATGTAAATAATGAATAATAAAGTTAATAATAAATATATAAATTAACTTTAAAATAAATTACAAGATAAATATCCAACAAGTAATAGTGCAGTTGCAAAATTATTGGCTATGGAAAAAGCTAGAAACAATGAGAATATTTCATTACGATAGCTTCTGGTTTCTAAATTTTCTCTTGAAGCAATTTTCTAAATTTTCTGATCATACAAAAAGCAATTTGTAATCATCCTACACAAGTACGGTTTATTGAGACCCATCAAGATTAACGGTTTATGGATTTTTATTGAATACCGTTCATATATGTTTAAGTTACAACTAAGCTAACACTTCATAGACAAGTATATATGGGCGTCATATATGTTTATAAGTGAGGGGCTGAGGGCAATCTTCACTTTACAAGCCCAAATTTATAGAGTTGAGTTAGGCTCAAACCAAAATATTAAGATTTATTTGCAGTTGAGTCACAAGACGATGCCGCCACTCCGCCGAAATCATCTTGGAATGTATTCTCCATTTTGTTGTCGTTTTCACCATTGTTAAAAGATGGAAAATATGTGCTTCCATAAACATTAAAATGCGTTGATTTCAACATTTTCGATGCATAGTATTCTCCTGGACTAAGATATTGAAGAGACGCCATTGAAGTATCCATAATACTGCCATACTGCAAAAATTTCAGAAGAAAATAAACTATATGAAAGTCCATTCTAGTAGCATTTCAAAAGTACCAAGAGTAAAACAGCCACATCACAATATGAAGAAAAAAGTGCTTCTGAATCTTTAAATAAAACCAAAACTAACTCAACCTAGACATTTCATATAAGTACTTTTCGAATTTGGGTTCAGTGCAGTCAGGAATTTAGTGACTGCAGTGCAGTCGGCCACGTCCAGTCCGTCTGATCAAGATCAGACAGTCCAAAGTTTAAGATCAGATTTTATAATTAAAATCTGAGCCGTCTAATCTTGATCGGCCGGTCCAGATTTACTGGCTGCGTGCAGTCAACTGCACAGAATCCAAATCCGTACTCTTCACAATCTATAAAAGAAAATCAATCACAGCACTTCATTAGTGTGGATATGGTTCACAAACAGTTAGAGATACACTCCCAATATCATTTGGTCTTTGAATAATATATATTTACCGGCGTAGAGACTACTTCGGCGTCTGTGTCACTGCTTTCATAGTAAGCCATTCTCAATGACTCGGACCGGACCGGACTGTTGATAAAAGTATGTTTTCTTTTTTCACTAGCAATATACTCCCCGTCAGTAAGCATCGAATTGACGAATGTATCTTCCTCTTCCGGAGTTTTAAACGGACTTTGATCAACCGTGTTTACATTTCTAAAATAGGCATTGTGAAGTTGCAAGTTTGGGATCAATACTTCCGGCTCATTTTCAGAGATAGAAGACTGTTGTGTTGAGAAAGGGTAGTAATTTTCTGCCTGATAAGGTGCCTGAAATATTGACTGCATATTTATTTCTTGCAAAGTACCACTTATTACCTGAAACAAATACAAAACAAATTCTCAGCATGTTACATATGGAAAGGTGTAAGCCAAGACTTTGTTCTCAAAACTTATGTGTTTGGTTCTATGGTGCAAAGGTGATTTTGAATGAATTGATTATGACTACAAGGGAGTTGATCAATAAACTTCAGGTAAACTGAGCCATCACACACATTGGGATCAGAGCAACGATACAAGTGAGTTGGACACTATACTTTTACCCAAAACCTTAAGGCATTTATGCGTCATCTCACTTATAGTGTTCAATTTCTATTTTTCTAAGCGATGTGAGACTTAACTCATATCACACTTTGCCGCAACAAAATCAATTGTACAAATAAAAACTTCAAATTTTAATTTTAGTTTCAACTTAGGCTCTGGTTGGTAAAATTAAGCTATAAGCTAGCTGATAACTAAAAAACTAGTAGAATGAAATTAAAGTGTTTGGTAAATTTATCTTTTGTAATTATAAAATAACATAAAATACATGGTTATTTTTGTGAGTGAGTAATTTTTT
Source organism: Trifolium pratense (assembly GCF_020283565.1). Taxonomy (NCBI): domain Eukaryota; kingdom Viridiplantae; phylum Streptophyta; class Magnoliopsida; order Fabales; family Fabaceae; genus Trifolium; species Trifolium pratense. The sequence goes on from NC_060063.1 coordinate 30,139,389, forward strand.
ATTTAAAAAAGTAATGAAAATTAAATAATAATGTTAAAATTGGAATAAAAGGTAAAAAACTATAAGTTATAAGCTAAAACGATAACATCTGGAAAAAAAAGCTATAAGCTAATAAAAAAAGCTTATTACCAAACACCTCTAATTTTATGAAACAAGCTTACTATAATAAGCTATAAGCTAGCTTATTTGTGTTACCAAACACACCCTTAGAATCAATTATGGAGCCAAAATCAATTTTTTTAGAGAACATTCAAACATGTCAAAATCAATTATGCACCTCTAAAATCAATTTTGGGAAAGAAAAACAAACATACACATCTATCAAGGATGCACGGCTTACATCTGGAATTCCTTCAACAGTTTCTTGATTTTCATGGTCAGAAGAACTCAAGTTTCTACTTGGCTTCCCTTCCCCTTCATCATATATCATTATATCAGCTTCCTCTTCAGCTTTTGTCTCGGCTTTCCTCATCAAGCGACATAAAACAAAATTCCTCTACAAAATTTTGGTGCATAATCAACATTTCAACATTTATGCTATACAAATAAAGACCAAGACGTCCCATAAGTCTGAGCTCAGCCGGCAAAAATGCCGAAATTATTAGGCTGAACGTCGTGACCCGGGTTCAAACCCGGGATCTCACAATTATATATGTGACTTTAATTTTAGTGGATTACCATTTCATCCAAGACAAACCAAAAATAAAAAATAAAGACCAAGACAAATCAAGACAATGCTCCAAAATCATAAACTTGTTTCCTGAACAGTTCCCTTCACAGCAAAAACTGAAAATGATTGGCTTTGTATGATGATACAGGGAAATAACAATTTCTTAGAAAACATAGCTTATCAGAAAAAGACAATTTTTTTTAAATGAAAACTAATGATGAATCTTGTCATGAATCAAAACCAATTTGAGAAACCAAAACACAAAGGGGTTAAAATTCAAAATTTCAAACAATGAATCAAATAATCTTCAAATTTCAGAACAACCAATCAGATAGAAAATACTCATTTCAGTTCTAGTGATTAAAGATCATTTTTTTACAAAAATAAAATAAAAACATTAAAAGTTAAAACCTTTTTATAACAAAAACAAACCTTGTTTTCTTCCAAGGTAACATCATGATACTCATGAATAACCCAATTGCTCTTAACACCAGGAATACGACCATGATAGTAAACAAGAGTTTTCTTAATCCCAATAATCTTATTAGTACCCCTAATCTTAATCTTACGATCATTTCCAGTAGCTTTCCAAAATCCAAACTTTGTTGCCCTGTTAAACCTTTTACTCTTAGCATACTTGTAATCACAAGGAGACAAGAAAAACCATTCTGGGTCAACTGATTTTATCACTGAAACAGCTGAAAATGAACAAAAACATTAAAAAGATTTCATTTTTATGAGAAAAAAATTATGGGATTTGTTTGATATGTAATAGTATGTACCTGGTAATTCACAAGGTTCAAACTTGCAAACATCAACTTCTGCTAAAACATTGTTTACAATGTAATCATTACCAAGTAATTTGTTTTTGAGGTAGTGGTTAACAAGCTCTTCATCTGTTGGTCTAAATCTGAATCCAACAGGAAGAAAATTAAGAATGGGCAATGAAGTTGTCATTGCTATTTTTGGAAAGTTTTGGTTTTGAGCAGAGAGAGAGAGAGAGAGAGAGGATGAAGGGAGAGTGGTGGTGGTGATTAAGAAGGTAATGGATTGAAGAGTGAATTTATGAGCTCAGAGTTTTTGATTTTGAAGGTGATCACAGTGTCTACTTTTAGCTTAGCTCAGAAGTTATAAATGAAACAAAAAAGCAAAAAACAAAAACATAGGAAACTTTCTTGTACTCTTCCTATGTTGTTAATCAGCAATTACCTGGGACAGGGATTGTCTACCTTTCACGCGGGAATGGTATAGTGCTTTCAGAGTTTTTTATCTGTTTGATCAATCTGACAGTGGAGTTGTTGCCATGTGGCTCTATCTTTGAAGGGTTATGATCATGTGCCACGGTGAAACTAGCTCTTCTTGGGCTCCTAACTTGTGCTGCTATGTTGCAAAGGAAGATGTTGGAACTTCAACCACTTGTTTCTTCAATCTTTGAGTTGTTAGAATTGATTTTGTAGTGTAGAATTAAGTTTATATGTTAGGTTTTTTTTTTTTAGTAAAATTGATTTTGACTTTATAGTTGATTCTATTTGAAGTTAAAGTTAGAAAGTGTAGCTTCTCTAACAAATTTTTCATAAGTGTAGCTCAAATAATAGCTACCAGATATATTATTGAAGTGGTTGGCGTTCGAATCTCGAATTTCATATTTTTTTTTCACATTTAAAATGTGCGAGTCTAGCCACTAAGTTACTAGACAAAAAAAAAAGTATAGTTTCTCATTCTAGAATTAATTTTTACACAAATTTATTATTGACTTCACTTTTATGAGAACATATTTAAACATAAACTATTTTACCGAAAGGTGTTCAAGGATACGAGTGACACGTTCAACCCGGTGACCCAACTCAACTTGCATTTTATCCAGACTCGTTCAAGTGTATGAGTCTAATCCGAACTAACCCAATCAAACACGAAATGATTTGATTCAGGTAGCGGTTTATGATAACCGACGAACCTAACTCGTTTTAAAAACTGTTACATTTATTATTTTTTATAATATGGTTTCATACTTTTATGATTTTTTTATAGTTTAATGCTTTTATGTTTTAAAATGAGTAATCAGTCAATTTAGTCCCTAAACTATCATTCTCTCACCAACTTAGTCCCTAAACTATTAAAAAAACTAAAAGGTCCCTAATCTACTTTTCATCCGTCAATTTAGTCCCTAAACTATCAATCTCTCACCAACTTAGTCCCTAAACTATTAAAAACAACTAAAAGGTCCCTAATCTATTTTTCATCCGTCAATTTAGTCCTCGGTTAACTTGTCTATAAAACCCTAAAATATTATCACCCTTTCTTTTTCCACGTGCTTCAACGAAAACAACCACCCTGCTCGCCGCCAACCACTCCACTCTCCGGCAACAACCGTTTTGCTCTCGCAACGCAAATATAACCTCTAGTTGCCGAACTCAATTCATTCTTTCAGAATAATCATTTAGAACGAAAGAGATCTTTAGTATGAAAAAAGTGGCAATTGTCTTTTCTTTTTTTTTTTTTAACACAGAATATTTTTTTTATTCAACTTTTTGACTGAAAGATTAAAAAAAAGATTATATGATTCAACCGTTTTTGGTTTTATAACTTGTTGTTTTGTCTGGTTTAATAATACTGCTTATCCTAGTGATTTTTATAGTCCCACTGGACCGGAAGCTTCTCAAGCTCAATCATTTGCTTTTCTTGTTAGAGACTACGCTAAAATCAGGTATGTTTTATAGTCCCTTTGAAGTTTATGTTGTGATCTTTTGTTTATTGCATGTCTGAGAGTTTTTTTATCCTTCTATTCCTTTTCTTCTGTTATTGTAAGGAATATTTTGGGGTGTGTTAGTGTGTATAATGATGACATAAAGGGTACAAAAGTGTCATTATATGTAGTATGCTAACAAAGTTTTATTAAATTCCAAGCATTTGTATGGTGAATTATCTTTGCAGACTGGTTGTGTTATTGGTAATACTAGTAAGGAGCTAGCTTTTTTCATCCATGCTAGTGTGTTAAGAAGCGCCTTGAGATATTATAACAGGTTTGTTAGGAATCATAAAATGATGTTTATGATGGACTAAATTGAAGGATGTGAATATAGTTTAGGGACTTTTTAGTTGTTTTTAATAGTTTAGGGACTAAGTTGGTGAGAGAGTGATAGTTTAGGGACTAAATTGACGGATGAAAAATAGATTAGGGACTTTTTAGTTGTTTTTAATAGTTTAGGGACTAAGTTGGTGAGAGAGTAATAGTTTAGGGACTAAATTGACTGATTACTCGTTTTAAAATCTTAAATATTGATACTATATTTAAAGTATTTCATGTAATTTCAGATGTCCAAATTTTAAATAGTAAAATAAATTTTACAATTTTCATGAAATAAAATGTCGTATAACTTTATATATTTTTTTAGTTTTGTTTAAAACAATTATTTGTAATGATTCGTTGACCCAACTTAACCCAGCGCGCTCACCATCGGGTTGGGTCGGTTCAGGTTTAACATACAAAATACGACTTTTACATCCAACTCACTTAACTTTGATAGGGTCGGATAATGAATTTGGCTAAAATCGACCCAACTCAACCCGGGTACACCCCTAATTTTATCTTCAACTCAATTTTGGTCGGAATCAATTTTACAAAATTAATTCATCAAAAAAAAAAATTATGTCGCATAACCAAACATACACCAAGTTGTTTTGGACACTTATTACGTCACATATTGTTTAACATAATCACGCCGCCCAATAATTTTTTTTTGTAAATATCGTCCGTTACTTAAGTAGGTTAGGGTATTTTTTGGGGTGTCCGATACCTAAGTAGCGGACGAGGTATTTTGGTAAAATTCGTAGGACACTTGAGAAAAAGGTAGGGTGGCAAAAAGAAAATCCCTTATAAAATTAATATGTTTTTTGTACAAATAGAAACGGGTCTGGCCCATGCCCATCAAGCTTGTATTTTAGTATGGATAAAAAGTTTACAATTAAGCAAAAAATAAAATAAAAAAACAAATATTTTAATGAAGGTTCAGTTGAAAACATTACATACAATTTCGTTCAATGTCTTATGGTTCCAAATTTCCAATCCTATATTTATATATCTCACATACAAAGTTATACTCCAAAAATATTATCATTGCTACTAAACCTACTATTATAAGTTATATCAACACACATTTGTCAATTGTCCCAAACCATTTCAATGTCCAATGTAGTATATGACTTTTCTCGTCAAAGAAATCCATAATCACATTTTTTTAACCTACATATTACTCCCTCCGCACACAAATATAAACAAAAGAAACTGTTTACGCGGTGTTTAAGGAATTTAGTTAAGTGTAGTTAATTTTCTTGATTTAATGCAAAACATGAGTTAAATTTACTATATTACCCAAAGTGTAAAAGTAAAATAAGGTGAATTCTTCGGTACACATATTATGTGGATGTGTACCGGTACATCGCTGATGTGGTTAACAAGTAATATAGTAATTAATGCAGATTTGTCAAAAAAAAAATTTAATGCAGATTATGTTTCTTTATTAAGTTTTTTATATTAAACACTACTTTTTAATATTGACAAATGTATCCTTCCACAATAAATCAAATCATGCATCATATCTGTCAACTTATATATGATTTTCAACAAATTCAAGTATTTTAATATTATTCGAATATCTTATAAATAATATTATTTTAGTATTTTGTATTTTCTTAAAAATTAAAATATGATTTTAATAACTTTTTTAATTATTCAAACAAAAAAACTTTTAAAATTATTAATATGATTGATCCAACTACGATTTTAATATTTCAATATTATTACCTTTCAATTTTTTTAATTATTATTAGTTTATAAAGATTAATATTCATTTACCACCTAATCATTAGTGCTTATAATTATTAAAAAAATATTTATTTTTTAGTAAAAAAAACTTAAATTTTTTAATATGTTTATATATTTTATTGTAATATTGTTAATTTTTAGTGATTCGTTATATTTTACAGGGTTAAATAAGTTTGTTATCGATACAAAATTACTAAATTTAATTTTTCATCTGCATAAGAAAATGTCATGTTTTGATCCCCACAAAATGTTTATGCATGCAATTTTGGTCATGTTGTAAAGTTGATGTATATTTCTGATGATTTTGCAAATATGTATAGCGCATTATAAAAAGTTTGTCCAAAAGTAAGGAGCACAAAATTTGATTTCTAGGTCAAAATATTCGTTACTTTTATCTTGATATTTTGATTTAGAAATTTCATATTTAATTCATCTCATATTAAAAAATACTAAAGTTTTGTAAATGAACTTTTGATATTGTTCTAGACATTCTTGATTGTCGAAATTTAAATTCATAAGTTATTGTTAGTCCAATTAAGTGATATTGAACGACTTGATTGAGAAAAATTGAATTCCTTAATAAAGTAAGTATAATTAGTTAAGTTTGCATATGAACTATGTTTCAAGTTGAAGGGTTTGATCTAAATTCTTTGATTTTTGTTGACACAATTGACATTATTAGTCGAGACTTAATAATCATTTCATTTGAACTAAGTTTTTTTAAGTCACAGTTAATCTAACTAGTTGAGGTTGAATTGTTTGATTTTAGAATTTGAATTCTTAAGTGTTTCTCATTCCCACTTGGTCAAGTTGAATAGTGAGATTGAGAATGTTTGATCTCCTTAGTTCCTTTCGGTCTAATTGGTTGTGACTTAACAATCCTTTCATAATAACTAGGTTTTTGGTGTAATAATTCGTCCAACAATATGAGATTGAACTGTTAGCTAGAATGTTGAAATTCAACTTTTTAATTGTTTATCATTTCAATTAGGTCAAGTTGAATAGATTAACTGAGATGAATTGATTCCCTATGTCACAGTTGAGAAAATTAGTTGAGACTTAACACTCATTTCATATGAATTACGTTTCTTGAGTCATAGTTAATCTAACTAGTTGATGTTGAACTGTTACATTGTCGATATTTAAATTCTTAAGTGTTTTACATTTCAATTTGGTCAATTTACTTCTTTAGTTCTTATCGGTAGAATTGGTAGCAACTTAATAATCCTTTTTTGATAACTAGGTTTTTGATTCACAGGTAATTCAATTTTTTTGTTGTGTTATGAAATATCAATTTTTTTTTTACACTTTCTTAAAAATATCAAACTTTATAATTGGAATCCATATTCTTTTGGGTGGTGAATGTCCATAGTTGTTTACATAGTTGTTTACTGGAGAGAGGGAAACGAGACAAGGATGCCAGATTAGAAGAGGTGGAGACCAAACATAAAATATTGCGATCACTAGTGGAAAAAACACTTTATAGAAAACTTCTTAGGTCGGTTAGCGTTGCCACCTGACTTAAGAACATGCGCGGTGGCAATTTCGTAAATAAGTTAAACTTTGTTAGGTCTGTTCCGTTTTTAACTGATGTAATAGAGATTAAAAAAATAATATTAAATTCAAATAAAATTTGTTAATTTGCAAAACCTTCTTATTAAGTCAGGCGTCTCTCAACCGACTTAAGAAACTCCTTTTGTTAAGTCTGATGTGCCTCAACAGACTTAAGAAACCTTTATGTTAAGTCAAACTTGAACCACCAAACCTATGAAGTGTCATTTATTTTTAACAAATTAAATTATATTATGTTGCATACGGGAATCGAACCCAGTCCTTAGTATAAATTTTTTTTTTTTTTTTTGACTTGAAAAATCCTAATCCTAATCTTTTAAAAAAGAAAAATTATTATTATTTATTAACAAATCAACAAAAACGTAAAGCATTCTTCCTCTTCTTCTTCGAACCCAGTAAACCCTTCCTTAGAACCATTATTCTTCTTCATCGCAACAATCTTCTTCTTCTTCAATGCAAACAATCTTCTTTTTTTCACTGCAATCAATCAAATTCTTTATTGCACCTTCATCACCTTCTAAACTATCTCACGCGAAATTCAACTTCTCTCTCACTCGATTCAATCGTTCAACACGATCTCGAATTCCCTCTCAATCTCTCACAATTGAACTCGTCCTCTCTCTCTCACTCGAAATTTAACCATCTCTCACGCTGAAACCCTAAGATGCTCAAGCGAAATTGAACAATCTCTCACTCGAACTCGTCCTCTCTCTCTCACACTCGTTCTCTCGAACTCCTCATCTCAGATTCGCTCAAACTTCATCGTCTTCTTCAGGTTCTCCAGATTCGTTCAAGCTTCAGGTTCAACATTCACTAAACTTGTGTTTTTTAACATGATTAATGTTTGAGTTAATTTGATTTTGGATTAAAATTTGAATGAGAAGTTATTTTGTAGTTTGAGCCAATTAGGATTAGGATTTTGATTTTGTAGTTTGACCTAATTAGGATTTTGTTGTTTTAGGTTATTTAATGAACTTGTTGATATTTTGCTAGTAAGACACAATCCTTGCCAATCCTTGTTGATATTTTGTGATTTGATTTAAAATGGTTCAAATTTGGTTTTGGTGTTGGTTTTGTTCATTTGGGTATGTATGTTTTTTCTCAGTATTTGTAAATGTTTGTGATTTGGTAAAATTGGATTGTTTTATGATTTGTGACAAAGATGTTTTGGTTGGTATAAGTGCTTTTGCTTGATTTCTACTTCTTTGTCTGCTCTCAAAAGGTGAGAAAGTGTTATTTTAGATTCTTTTTATTTACTAGATTCTTAATAAAACAGTGTTCCTCTATTTCTGTTTGGATCCTTGAAACTAGTGGCATATACTTTCCCTTTTTTCCACAATCTTATTGACTTACCTTGTTTTTCAAAACCTCATTTTCTATTAAACCATATAGAATATTTGACATAATGTTGACTTACCTTGTTTCATGCTTTCTAATGCTGTGATTTGTTATGGTTTAGGCTCTATAAACTTGATTTGTTTTGTGGTTTTGGCCTTGGTTCAAAGTTTATGTTGTTTGATTAATTTTTCAGGCAAGGAAAGCTCTTAGTGCATTGAAAGGATTGATTAATTTTGTGGATATTTTGCTATTAGGATTTTGTAGTTTGACCTGATAGTACTTTACATACTTTGTTTGTTTCTTCAATGCATAAGTTGTTTTGATCAATTTAAATTTGAATTATTGTTTTGTTTTATAGTATTATAGTAAGTGAAGATGATGTTCGTTCCATCTATGTCAAGGCATAATATTATCCATGTCTGCATGGAATGAACCTACAATCAATGTAAGTTGGGATAATCTTTGTCATAGAGGAGGTCTAGTCCGGGTGATTGTATGTTACGTTGAGGCTATGTTCATTCAGCGGTGTTGTTCTTCTTTTTATGTTTGTTTGTGCTGCTCTAGTGCTTGTTGCGTGTGTCTGATATTTTTCCTTGTGATGTTAGTTATCTCTTAGTTGCAATTTCCTCTGTTTTGGGTGTTTATGGTTGCCTCCTGTTATATTTAGGGAGTGGGGATATGTACTGACTTTGGTTTCTATCCTTGTATCTTTACTTGGCCGTTATGTACTTCTTGTACATTTTTGTGCCTATCATTAATATATTATTTGCAGTTCAAAAAAAAAAGTAGAGTACATGAACTAACTATATTCTGAATAAGAACACATATTACTTTTATGCTATTTTATATTATTACTTAATATTTGTAGGACTAGTTGCAACAAACAGAAGTGAATTGTGCGTATTTGAATAGATGTTGTGAGATACTGACTAGTAAATTAATTCAAAACAGTGCCTATTTGGTCTCTTACTAGTAAATTAGTTCAAGACTAGTAATATCACGTTGTATGTTACCAATGTGTATAGTTACTTACTTTCATGTTCTAGGGATTCTATTTTGCTCATATTGGGTTTTTACTATTGTGGCTATCATACATAACCTATTATGCTTATTAGTTTTAAAGTTTTGTTTTGAAGTTGCATGTGTAGGATATCCCTTTTTATCTTTTCTTTAATTATTGGTTCTGTTTTTCTTTTTCTTATTGTAAATGGTGTTCCTCTTTTGACAGATTATTTCAAGGATTTATGCAAAGTGAGTGTGTGGAAGAGTGAAGCAACCAAGCAGGTATTGGACATAGTAGACACTAGATGAAAAGCAACTTAGAGTAACTTGATCATACTCTCATGCTGCTATGTCTAAACTTGAGAATTGAACTTTTATTAATTTATTATTATCTCATGTTTATCTTTTTCTTTTGCCTATTTCTTTTAGGAAGTGTATTGTGATTTTGTTAGTTTTATGTGTGTAATTACTTATTGATTAATCAAAAGCATGATATCTCTCTTCTATTCATCACGTTTGTGATTTTGTAAATCTAAAAATATTTGCAGTCTTATGTTCTTGATTTTTAATTTAGGATTGGATGTATCAGTTCTTGATTATTGTATGTTGTGAAGTTATGTTTTGGATGCTGGCATGTGGGTTGTATTTTAAATGTGAGAATTTTATTCCTTTAATACCTAATTAGTGTTGTTTTTTACTTGTGAATGTTATATTTTACTTTTGTTTCTGAGTATATATATGTACTATGTAGTGTAATTTGTATTGAGAGTTTTGATTTGTTCTTGTGATGCATATATATATATATATATATATATATATATATATATATATATATAGTTAATGTCTTTAACTAATGTCCTTGATTGTTTTACATTCTATTCGTCGCTAAGCACTTCATTCGGTTGTTATAATTATAAAATAAAGCATGATTTTTTTTTTTATGATTTTCTTCTTAATTAGCATTTATTGAATTGAATAATGCTGGGAAAGGTTCTTTAGAACAGTGTTTTTTTTTTTTACATCTTTAGAACAGTATTTAATTTAATAAATTTAGAACGTAATTTTTTTTTAAAATTTTCTATACTTTTTAAGTCGGGTGAATGATAACCGATCTAATAAGTTATTTCTTAGGTCGGTTCAAAATCCGTGTTAACAACTCAATACTTCTTATGTCGGCTTTTCTTAGGTTGGACACGGGACCGACTTAAAATGTCATTTTAAACCGACCTAAGAAGTGCTTTCTTAAGTCGGGTTAAAACCGACTTAACAAATCAAAACTTCTTATGTCTTTAACTGTTAAGACGGGTACGAAACCGACTTAAAAAGTCATTTTTAACCGACTTAAAAAGTGTTTTTTGTACTAGTGGATTTAGTAATAAAAGAAATTAGAGTGCACACATAGTCACATGATTTTTAAGTGGTTTAATTTAAACCTTCGAATTAAAAAGAATAAACGAATTAGATTTGGTATCAAAGTAAAGTTTGACACCTGGTGTAAAAAATACATTTCCACTATGTTTTGTTACCGGATCCGGTAATTAGACAACAACAAAAATCCAAAATTATACTAGTGCTATCAATTAGTGATATATGCGTATGGGTCAAGAGAGAGGTAGTATGGGATCATTCTTATTAGACTCAAAACAACTATATAAGTGAGTTGGGCACTATACTTTAACCTAAAATCTTAACCTACACTTTAATCAAAAATCTTAAGATGTTACGGTCGAACCCTTCGTCGAATCATCGCCTTTGGTACCACTGTTGGATCATGAGGTGACAGTCAGGGATCATCAATATTGAATTCAGAACAACTATACAAGTAAGTTGGACATTACACTTTATTCCATGTTTTATAAATTGCTTTAAGTGTTTTTTAGCTGCATGTACCGAAACATCTTCTTGATATGTATCAATAAATCATGTTTCGGTACATGATAACAAATGAGATCGATATTTCTTCATATGGCCTAGAGCATAGGCTTTGCATAACTAACTATTATGAGATACACAAAAGATAAAAATCACAATGCCTTACAATGCTGCAACTTACAATGAAAGAATGTTCATCTTGATAGAAAGACAAACGTGGCTACTTTGTATCTTTTATATGTTAATTTGGTGACAATAATCTTGACCAAAAACTTAGTAAGAAGCAAAATTTCATTGACTATGGAAAAAGCTATAAATAATGAGAATATTTCATTGCCATAAAAAAGATGCAAAATCCATGTGAATTAGAGAAATGAGGATAGCTTCTAGTTTCTAAATTTTCTCTTGTGCTAGTATTTTGAACTTTTTCTTATTTTTTTTCTGATCTTACAAGAAGCAATTCCTTCTCATCCAACACAATACATCACATGAAGCTTGGTATTATCATTATCATTTGTATATATTAACTTTGAATAAAATTGGGGATTGGTGATACGAGAGAGGATTGTCGTTAAATTTAGGTAAATTTTGTTTTTAACTATTGATTTAGGTGGAGAGAGAAGAGGAAGAGAAGAAAAAGGTGAAATGAAATGCGAGGATTGAAAAAATTGAGGAACATGAGAAAAAAAAAATTGAGAGAATTCATTCTCTAGTGATACTATTATGAATTAAAGTGGCACTAATGACTATTTTTACATTTAAGTTATAATATCAAAATCTTACAACTAAGCTGGCCAAAGTGACGGTGTAAAAGGGCTGTTATGAAAGTTATGGGTCCGAAATCGCAAGTTTCTGAAACTTAAGAGGTCAAAAATATAATTTAACACATTATAAGGTTTCAAATCTCTCATGGGTTAATTTTCTTGTTCAAAAAAAGTTTCTCGTGCGCCCTATGTCTTTAATATTTTACCTTTCCGCTACTTAAGTAACAGAGTAACAGACGTTATAAAAATAATTTTTTTTTGTAAATATCGTTCGTTACTTAAGTAGGTTAGGGTGTTTTTTGGGGTGTCCGCTACCTAAGTAGTGGACGAGGTATTTTGGTAAAATTCGTAGGACGCTCGAGAAAATGATAAGGTGGCAAAAGAAAATCCCTTATAAAATTAATATGTTGTTTGTACAAATAGAAACAGGTCTGGCCCATTAAGCTTGTATTTTAGTATGGATAAAAAGTTTACAATTAAGCAAAAAATAAAATAAAAAAAAACAAATATTTTAATGAAGGTTCAGTTAAAAACATTACATACAATTTCGTTCAATGTCTTATGGTTCCAAATTTCCAATCCTATATTTATATATCTCACATACAATTTGTATGATACAAAGTTATCATTGCTGCTACTAAACCTACTATTATAAGTTATATCAACCAACATTTGTCAATTGTCCCAAACCATTTCACTGTCCAATGTAGTATATGACTTTTCTCGTCAAAGAAATCCATAATCACATTTTTTAACATGCACATTACTCCCTCCGGAAACAAATATAACTAAAAGAAACTGTTTACGCTGTGTTTAAAGAATTTAGTTAAGTGTAGTTAATTATCTTGATTTAATGCAAAATATAAGTTAAGTTTACTATATTACCCATTTTAAAAAGTGTAAAAGTGTAAAAGTAAAATAAATGCTTTTTTTTTTTTTTTTTTTTTTTTTTTATTTTTTATAAGTTGATGGTTTATAAGTACCATCAACTTATTTACAAAGAAAATACTACAATTGCTGCTGCCAAGGATCGAACCCCTGACCAACAGCTTACACCTGCTCAGTCAGCAAGTGCCTACACATTAGTTAAGTTTATTATATTACCCATTTTGAAAAGTGTAAAAGTAAAATCTATATATATAATTCCTAGATAGTTCTCCTACTATCCATCTTAACCCTAATCCACATCACTCATTTACATCCAATTAAATCACACAATAATGCCACATCACTTCCTTATATTATATCATTTTCATCTCTATTTTTTTTGTTTCCACATTACTTCCTTATATTTTTTTTCAATATAATCAATATTATATCATTCTCATCTCTATTTTTTTTTTATTATATCAATCTCATAATAAATAATAAAGAATTATGATTCTCCAATTATCCAAAAATTGATGTCACAAGATGTTACAATTTTCTACATTATTATTGAATTATACCTCTCCAATTATCCAAAAATTGATGTTGTGATGTTACATTTTTCTACATTATTATAACATTTCTTAGTGACAATGAAGATGAACATGGATGGATTCTTTTTCAACATTTATCACATTTAAATGTCAACCGTTTTCATAGAAACAACAAAGAGTTTATAATTTAGTCACACAAAAAAAATACGAAGATATACATTATTGACTTAATTACATTATAATTTTAGAGAAGAGTGAAGGTTATGCAAAAAGTTAGGTTATGAGATTGAAATATATAATAACCATTATCATTATCATATCTCATTCAATTTTAGTGTGTCGCCTATGCGTTGCACTATTGCATTGGCTGGCACACCCCACCAAAAAAATAAATATATTTCATTCAATTTTGATGGTCCGTACTCATTCTCTATACATATAGGTATATATATTGGTTGGAGGAAGTGATAAGTACATCACTTTTATATTATTATTATTATTATTATTATTATTATTATTATTTTCATTTTATAATACTTATTATTACAATTTATACAAATAATTTTTCAACATTATAATATAAAATACCACATAGCACCTGTGCATCGCACGGGTGTGGGACTAGTAAATGCTTAAAATAAAATAGAATTAAATTAAGTTATATTAAGAATTGTAGCATTAATTAGTTTAAAAATAGTTAACTTTTGGTATTATCACATGAAGCTTGGTATTATCATTATCATTGGTATATATTAACTTTGAATAAAATTGGGGATTGGTGATACGAGAGAGGATTATCTAAGGTTAAATTTAGGTAAATTTTGTTTTTAACCATTGATTTAAGTGGAGAGAGAAGAGGAAGAGAAGAAAAATGTGAATTGAAATGCGAGGATTGAAAAAATTGAGGAACATGAGGGAAAAATATTGAGAGAATTCATTCTCTAGTGATACTATTATGAATTAAAGTGGCACTAATGACTATTTTTACATTTAAGTTATAATATCAAAATCCTACAACTAAGCTGGCCAAAGTGACTGTGTATAAAAGGGCTATTATGAAAGTTATGGGTCCGAAATCGCAAATTTGTGAAAGTTAAGAGGTCAAAAATATAATTTAACCCATTATAAGGGTTCAAATCTCTCATGGGTTAATTTTCTAGTTCAAAAAAAGTTTCTCATGTGCCCTATGTCTTTAATATTTTACCTTTCCGCTACTTAAGTAACAGACGTTCACTACAAGAAATTAAGCACTTTGCGACTGTGAATATTGTAATTTGCGACAGTTGAAACCGTTGCAATTGTACATCTGCGACGGTTCTAAAACCGTTGCTGATTTGTGTGTCGCAATAGAACTTTGCGACAGTTTTGAAAACCGTCGTTACAACCGTGCAAAACCGTCACTATATTTTTTCCCAGGTGATACTAGATTTAATAGTAGAGGTTGCAACGGTTTCAAAACCGTCGCAAACTACTTTTTTTTAATATTAATTTAAAACATATTTTATTCATTTTGATAGCTTATTAAAACAAGAATAAGAAAATTAAAATGCACAAATATATAAATATAAATAACTTAATCTTATTTATATAATACATTCAATTCAATACTGACAACATTCATACATAAAAATTTTAATTAAAATACATGAAACTCCAAAAGAAAAAGAAAAATCTAATGTAGTTCAATCATTCAAAAAACTAAAACTTAACCATTAGCAGAGTGGCAAAATATACAAAACATTAAGTCAAAATAAGTTCACAAAATATCTCAATACTCCTAGTACGTGATGTTGCTTCATGATCTTTAATTAGTGCTAACTAGGCTCTGAACACCTGCCATCTTTTGACTCTTCTAACTCAGTTACCTGAAAAAACATAAGTACGTATATATTAGGATACTTAAAAAAAACGGAATTGTATAGATTAACTTAGTCCATGGCATAATTCCACAAGATGATGGTTCCTTCAAACATAACATAATGAAATCTATTTTCTAAGTACATCAAATAAATGAACTTATAAACAGAACAAGTTTTTATTTTTTGAAAAACAAAGGAATAATTTATTAATGAAAGATGAAATAGAGACATAAGGTATGCAAAAGAGTCACAATACAAACACTCCAAAACTGACAAACACAAATTATTACAATACCAAAGTGCCTCAATTATTAACAACCCCAAGCCTTACTGAAATGAATCAAACAGCACCACATAACATGTGTCACAACCGCAATCTCTAAGCTAGAATTTGATATCACATTCTTCAAACAATCCCCTATAGAATATTGAGCACCACTAGTGAATCCACTAGAGTTAATACCTATAAGCAAGACATAACCAGTCCACAAAATCTATGCCACAACGCAACATAATGACAAATTGACAATATCATGTCAAGCTATTGCATTGGATACTAACATCTTCTATTTGAAATGAATTTACACACATCATTTTTAAATTGTTAAGTTTAGAATAAAACACATGTATGAACAATCAAATGTACACAAGGCAACCACAAATGTACTAATTCTGGAACAATCTCTCTCTCTCACACACACACACATAAAAACAAAGCACATCACGCTAATAGAAGAAAAACAAAGCATATCACGCAATCAAAAGTACTTAAGGGTTACTTTCATTAACTCACCTTGTATATAAATATATGAACAATCCATCCATTGCAGAAATAATAAAAAAAGAGGAACCAATTGATTGCAAACCAATTTCATTTTAATAAGAGTCCATCCTCTGGCTCTTGGAATTGCAGTAGCTTGTTGTATATCAGCCTCGAGTATTTGGAGGGGATCCTGATATGGTAACTGAGAAAGGTAGTATGACATCAGAAGCTGCTGCAACTCTCTGATTCACTGATGTACTTGGACTGTAGCTTCCGCTATGCTCTGAAATGTTCAAACAGACACGAAATCATGAAATCGGGAAAAGATTCA
Organism: Trifolium pratense; assembly: GCF_020283565.1. Classification (NCBI taxonomy): domain Eukaryota; kingdom Viridiplantae; phylum Streptophyta; class Magnoliopsida; order Fabales; family Fabaceae; genus Trifolium; species Trifolium pratense. The sequence continues at coordinate 30,155,803 of NC_060063.1, forward strand.
AGCAAACCGAAGCCATTCAATAGCTTTCGGTGACCTAATGAATAGGATCACCAACCTTGAAACATGAAGTCCATGTTCTGTTAGCTAATAGCAACCAATGCTTAAACTAGAAAATCAGTCCAAATTATCCAATCAACACTCACATAGAAAGAGACAAAAGAAGTTCACATGTGAAACAAAGAAGAGTGTTTTAATAATCAACTCATTCTTAAAAGGCACTAAAAGTTAATTTAGTTAATGATAGTGGACACACGAACATAAACTAAATTTTAAAAGAAGCATAGTACGTAGTTCATCAAAGAAAAGAAAAAAGAAATTTAGTTATTCCTGCACTTACCTTGTCTCAAACACCAAATTTACAAATTAAGAACAATAGTTCCCTCATTTTTACCAGGACTATGTGTCACATTCATTTCAATACTTTCAATCTCTCTAGAATTATAGAGTATGTTACTGCTAACAGGATTACTGCATCATAATGACACTAACATATATTGGTGTCATCTCCTTGTACTCGTAAGATTCCAAACTGAAAAGAAAACACACGATTGAATCCATTAGCTTCCAATAGCATACACTTAAAACTATCTATATATTTTCTATCAAATTGAATCTACATAATTTTCGTATTTTGAGGATAAATGTATTTTATATCTGGATCAGATTAGGAGTTTAGTTTGATACAAAGTTATATAACATACTGCAGAGACAAATCATTACAAAATCACCGCACTCCCTTATTAGATTCTAAGTTTAACCCTTGGTTATAGCATATATAAACCTAAGTGGCATGGATATGTGCCCCCAATACAAAGAGCCATCATAATCATTCACACAAAATAAGAGTGTACGTCATTCACACAAGAACAATCCATCCATTGCAAACCAATTTCATTTTAATAAGAGTCCCTCCTCTGGCTCTTGGAATTGCAGCAGCTTGTTGTATATCAATCTCAAGTATTTGGAGGGGATCCTAATATGGTAACTCAGAAAGGTAGTATGACATCAGTGCCATAAATTTGTGGAAAATTGAAGCAAAGAATCAATAAACTGGTATCACGCAGCGAATTCGGAGGAACTATCACTTATGAATATCAATTAGGCACTCTTATAATAAGGGAACTAGGAGTCCTATTGTATCACCCGTACTAGTATAGACTAATTAAGGGAACTAGGAGCTGCACTAGTAGAGTTCTACTTTATCATCTTTAAAACATGAAAGTAATTATTATTTTGTAGTCAATTCACTATTTGAAAGGTTTCAAGAGTTAACAAACTCTATTTGGCAAAACTAGTTACAATTAGAGGGGTAATATATAGGAGCTAGATTGATTTTATTTGAAGTAAATTTATCATACTCAAATTGTGCAGTGTGGGAGGAAGTAAAACAAAGTTGTATGCACCAAGTGTTGTACTTCTTATCAGGCATTAGTTAGTTTACAAAACCACGAGATTTTTTAAAATGTTACTAGAAATTAGCTAGTCTCAACCATAAGATAATAAGGGACATGTTACAAAGCTACAAGTATACATAATAATCAATCGAAAGGAACAATCAAATAAAGTGACTTACACTAATAGAACCGAGAAATGCTATTTTCTTTCACTGTGTACCTAATCAAAGAAACACAAACAGAACATAGTCAAATACGACACAAGCAAAATTAAGGTTCAAGGATGAAAAGCATTAATGAGAAGAGAAACAATGGAAACATCTATACAATGGAACAATCAAAACTTCAATATCAAACAAATGAGAAAGAGAAACATTTATTTGAAACCCACTTAAGAGAATTAGAACAGATTGTACCAACAAAAAAAAAAAGAATTAGAACAGATTACATGTTTTTTCTTTTGTTGACCAGACTAACCTAAACAATTGCTCAACTTTTCAGGATTTATAATATAAAAATAAAAATAAATATAGATAGATAAGATAACCCTTAGGTTGTGCAACCTAATGGAAAACTAACCCGAACAAAGAAAGGGAAGGAGAAATAAGGGAAAACAAACCTGAACGTGTAAACTACGGATGGTGTGTTGTGCTGACGGTTGTTGCCTGAAGGATGGCGGAAGCTGCCGTAGTTGTCGGAGACATAACGAGAGAGAGAGAGAGAGAGAGAGAGAGAGAGAGAGAGAGAGAGAACAGAAACAGAATGATGAAGCTTCGTTGATTGAAACATGAAGGAGATTTAGGGATTGGGGGGATTGGAACGATGATGGGCAACATGATTTGGGGAGTGGATTTGTCGCAGGAGAGATTTGGAGAATGATTTAGGGATTTTAGGGTTTTTTTAGAACAAAAAGTGAAGAAGGGTTTGAACAAAAAAAAAAAGTGAAGAAGGATTTGAGTATGACCTGTGAGTAGAAGTGTATGGGGCTAAATTAAAACATGGTTCACGGTTTTAAATCCAAAAGCTGCGACGGTTAATCAAACCGTCGTATACAGTGTCACAAAATTCCAAAAAATAAGACATTGCAACGGTTTTGACTTAGTTGTCGCAATTCAAATGTCGCAAAGTGCATATTTTCTTGTAGTGGTTATAAGTAGGTTAGGGTGTTTTTTGGGGTGTCCGCTACCTAAGTAGCGGACGAGGTATTTTGATAAAATTCGTAGGACGCTTGAGAAAAGGGTAGGGTGGCAAAAGAAAATCCATTATAAAATTAATATGTTTTTTGTACAAATAGAAACGGGTCTGGCCCATCAAACTTGTATTTTAGTATGGATAAAAAGTTTACAATTAAGCAAAAAATAAAATAAAATAAACAAATATTTAATGAAGGTTCAGTTAAAAACATTACATACAATTTCGTTCAATGTCTTATGGTTCCAAATTTCCAATCCTATATTTATATATATCTCACATACAAAGTTATACTCCAAAAATATTATCATTACAAAGTTATATCAACACACATTTGTCCCGGCCTTGTTAAAAATACCTGGCCTTGTTATATAATTACAAAGTTATACTCCAAAAATATTATCATTACAAAAATATTTCCAATCCTATATTTATATATATCTCACATACAAAGTTATACTCCAAAAATATTATCATTACAAAGTTATATCAACACACATAGTGACTATCCCGGCCTTGTTAAAAATACCTGGGCTCGGGATCGTGGTAGTATTGTTCGGTGTCTGCAGAATGTGGCGCATGAATCCGCTATTTTTAACAAAGACATGTTTGGGAACATTTTTGCTCGTAAGAAAGAAGTGGAGGCAAGATTGCGAGGTATTCAGAGAGCCTTGGAAGATATAGATTCAGCTAATCTCATGAGGCTACAAAAAGAACTCCTCATTAATTATGACAATATTCTCTTCCAGGAAGAGACCTTGTGGTACCAGAAGTCGCGTGAAAATTGGATCAAGCTTGGAAGTAGGAATACCTCGTTCTTCCATGCTCAATCTATCATCCGTCGGAAGCGGAATAAAATTCATGGGATCCGTTTAAGTTCTGGCGAGTGGTGTACCAACCCCGACATCATGAGAACTGAAGCACTTAATTTTTTCAAAGAATTGTTTTGTACCAGACAGTCAGTGGTGAGTAATAATTATAATGATGTAGCATCTCTTGATGATGTTTCAGTGGCTGAGCTTAATAAACCGGTGACCAAGAAGGAAGTGTTTGACGCGTTGATGAGTATGAAGTCGTATAAAGCTCCGGGTCCGGACGGATTTCAACCAATTTTCTTTAAGCTGTTCTGGGAAGAGGTTGGTGATGATCTGTGGATGTTTGTCAAGCTTGCGTTCGAAAATGGTTTTTATGACCAAAAAATTTGTGAAACTCTCATTGTATTACTGCCTAAGGGTGACAACCAATCCACCTTTAAGGACTTTCGACCGATTAGCCTGTGTAATGTGACATATAAACTAATCTCAAAAATTATTGTGAGTAGATTACGGCCTTTTCTTGATAGTATTGTTAGCCCCCTTCAAAATAGCTTCATACCCGGTAGGAGCACTAAGGACAATGCTATTGTGCTTCAAGAAATTTTACATTTTATGCGAAAGCCTAAGAAGAAAAATGGGGATATGGTTTTCAAGTTGGACTTGGAGAAAGCTTATGACAGAGTCAACTGGAGTTTCCTTAAAGATACACTAGAGAAATTCAATTTCCCATCAAAGATAATTTCTCTCATTATGTTTGGTATCTCTTCTTCTTCAAATACTATTCTCTGGAATGGTTACAAGACTGAGGCGTTTACTCCGGTGCGAGGTTTAAGACAAGGAGATCCATTGTCCTCGTACCTGTTTGTGCTTTGTATGGAACGACTTGGCTCGATGATTACTAAATATGTCAGCGATGGTGCCTGGAAGCCTATGCAGATATCTAAAGACGGAACCAAACTCTCCCATCTTTTCTTTGCCGATGATGTGCTTCTATTTGCCAAAGCAACTGTGTCCCAAGCCCGGGTTGTTAAAGAGGTCCTGGAGCGTTTTTGTGCTTTGTCTGGTTTAAAAGTTAGTTTGGCCAAGTCAAAATTTTGTACATCTACAGGGGTGAATCTACAACTTCGGGATAGGATTGCTGCAACTTCCTAAATTCATGCCACCGATCGTTTTGAGAGATATTTGGGATTCAAGATGTTCTATGGTAAAGTTACAAAGCAGGACTTTAGTGATATTTATGATAGAGTTTCCGCTAAGTTGGCCTCCTGGAAAAGCAGATTGTTGAACAAACCAGGTAGAGTTGTTTTAGCTAATTCTGTCATCTCCTCCTTACCATCGTATCATATGCAAATTAATTGGCTCCCGCAAAGTATGTGTGATGAATTGGACAGAACAGTTAGACGCTTTATCTGGAAAGGCACTAGTGATTCGGGTATGTTCTTAGTTGGATGGAATAAGATTACTCAACCACGTCGTTTTGGAGGATTAGGGGTTCGAATTGCTCGTCTCCAGAATGTTTCCCTTCTTGGTAAGCTCGTGTGGGAGATTCTTCACTCCCCGGATAAACTATGGGTGAAATTATTTGAGGAGAAGTACCTAAAAGGTCGGCTTGTTTTTAATACATCGATAGTTGGTGGTTCTTTCATTTGGAATTCTTTAGTGAAAGCTTTACAAATGCTGAAAGATGGTTTCACACTCAAAATTGGTAATGGGAACTCTAATTTTTGGTATGACTCTTGGGTGTTTAAAGAAAAGCTATGCTCGTTTGTTCCGTTTGTTGCGATTCATGATACAACAGTAAAAATTAACGATGTGTGGTCTAACGGTAAATGGAATTTAAATATTCTCCATACTATTCTACCGACAGTCGTGACAGATGCTATCCTTCAAATACAACCATACATGGTGGACGATCTTCCTGATGTTTGGACTTGGCATAACTCAAGTACAGGTATGTTTACTGCTAAGGATGCATATGAATGGCTGCTACATCCTCTCCCTATCAGCAACCAAGTCAATTGGAAGTGGATATGGCAACTTCAACTCCCAGCAAACATTCAATTTTTTGTTTGGCAAGTGTTACATAAGTCTATTCCTACAAGAGATGTGCTTCACCATCGCCGGGTATGTGCTTCTAATATATGTCCTAGATGTTCAACAGCAGCTGAAACCATTGAGCACTGTTTATTCTGGTGCATTGATGTTGTTTGTATTTGGAGAGCTTGTGGTTTGGAAAATATTCTTTCATCTATACAGGTTGGTGAGTTGTTCACTTGGTGTAGAAGATTTTGTTCGTCTCATGGGAACATCATTTTTATTTTTATGTGGGTTGTTTGGTGTGCTCGTAATGATTTTCTATTTAATAATCATAAAACACGTGTGCATGATAATGTTGCGAAGATTCAATCAATGTTAGAATGTTGTACAACTGTGTTTAATTCACAGTTATTGGAATCAGCCCGGGCTTCGAATCCTCGTAGTGTGGCCTGGTCACGTCCAATAGAGGGGACGTTTTGTCTGAATGTTGATGGGAGTTTTCTAGGCTCGACCCAAACTGCAGGTTTTGGCGGCCTAATACGCAATAATGCGGGAGCTTTCCTTGGAGGTTTTTATGGTGTTGCATCAATGCCGAGCATTCTTTATGCTAAGATCATGGCGGTACTGCACGGTCTGGAATTATGCTGGAATAATGGTTACACAAATTTAGTTTGTTTCTCTGACTCCTTGCAAGCTGTCAGTTTGATCAAGAATGGTGTTTCGCCGTATCATACTTATGCAAATGAGATTCACAAAATTCGGCAACTCATAGGTAGGGATTGGAATGTGTCGATTGATCACACTCTTCGGGAGGGAAATGCATGTGCTGATTTCTTGGCCAAGTTAGGAGCTTCGTCGAAGTCTTCTCTTGTGATATTAGAAGCTCCACCTTCTGACATGTCTAGATTACTCCTTGCTGATGCTGGGGGCATGATGTTTGTTAGGGGCTAGTCCCTTTGTTTGTTTTGTTTTCCTTCTCTCTTGTAACCAAAAAAAAAAACACACATTTGTCAATTGTCCCAAACCATTTCAATGTCCAATGTAGTATATGACTTTTCTCGTCAAAGAAATCCATAATCACATTTTTTAACCTACACATTACTCCCTCCGGAAACAAATATAAGTAAAAGAAACTGTTTACGCGGTGTTTAAGGAATTTAGTTAAGTGTAGTTAATTTTCTTGATTTAATGCAAAACATAAGTTAAGTTTGCTATATTACCCATTTTGAAAAGTGTAAAAGTGTAAAAGTAAAATAAATGCTTAAAATAAAATAGAATTAAATTAAGTTATATTAAGAATTGTAGCATTAATTAGTTTAAAAATAGTTAACTTTTGTTTATAATAGAGACCAAAATTTGAAGTGTTTTTTTGCTTATATTTGTGTCCAGAGGGAGTATTAAATAAACTCTTCAATATATCCATGTGACTTGTATAGTTCAATTTGTAGCGATATTATATATAATATGTAGAGACAGATGTTCACACTCTGTACATTTATTTATTTATCTTAAAAAGAAATTATAGTCACTAGACAGCTTAATCAAAAATAAACTCTTCAATATAATTACACATTTTTTGAGTGAAATAATTATCATATGTATGATAGTATGATCAGAGAAACATTTTCATATCAATAACAAGTGATTTTTTAATGAGTGAATTACAATAATTATTGCTGGGAATTGCCATGAAAACGTGGAAAAACAGCAAAAGCTGCCGTTTTGGTGCCCCGGGCGAAATTTCAGTAGAAATGGAGCTGACATTCTGTTTTCGTGCCTCAGGCGAAAAAACTGGTGCCTCAGGCGAAAATTTCGCCCCAGGCGTGAAAATTGGTGCCTCGGGCGAAAATTGCTGCAGGGTATTTATAGGGTCACGTTTTCTGTTTTTTTACAACAAGTTTTGAGGGTTTCTTTCACCAAAACGGCGGCTAGGGTTAAGAGGGTTACTCTTGGTTCATCTCTAGGTTTTGGGTGTTGATTCTTTCATCTTGTAATCACTTATCATTGAAATCTCTTGGTCACGGGAAGAGATTTGGGAAAAGGGTAGAATTAGGGTTGAAGTCTAATTCTTGCAACTCTTTTGTAGTGAATCTCGTTGTAATCATGCTTTTCATTAATAGTGGAACGGAGAGTGGCTCTCTCCCCAAGAGTAGGTCGGTTTTGACTGAAGTGGGTAAACAATTGCTTCGTGTTCTTTACAATTTTATTGTTTATCTTTTGTTTGTGATTATTATTACTATTTCCACGTTTTGATTGCTTATTCGATTTGCTCCACACATCAAGATTATTGGTGTGATTCAATCCGAATTCACAAGAATTATTATCACACATATGACTAAGAAGCTCTTCAATATCAATGACATGACCAAACAAACACTTTCATATCAATGACAAATTCTCATTGAATTTCAAATTTCATGCTCAGTTCATCAATATATTTTGAGAAAATCCCTAATCTCGTAAATAAATAAAAAATACACCACCACAAGCCAAATATACATGATAATTCAAAAGAAGAAAAAAAATTATTAAATTCTTAGAATGAACTTCATAATATAAAACTTGTGTCCCAAGTTTCTTTGATGACCCCACGATCCTAAGTCGTTTGTCCATCCATTTCATTCTAACGTGAAATCAAATCTTATTTAATTTGTCTATTTTCTTTGTTGACCCCACCCCACCAATTAATTTTCTTTGTTCTATATTACCATAGTTTGTTATGCTCCCCACCAGTTTATGTCCCCCTAAAAGATGGGTACGTACTTCAAAAGTATAAGGTAGACTATAAATTTCTTTCCTATGACGTGAACAACTTTAACTCACTTTATATGTACTAAAGTAAGTTATCAATCATTTGATCAATCAAATTATTTGTGTTGAAATATAAACCTTTGATTTCTTATTTTATTAATCTAAGGATAAACGCGCATGTCATATTAAGTTTTTGAGTCAGATCCATTGGTACAAACTAGTTTGACATCAAATGTTACACATTTTAATAATATTTTAACCGATATAAATTTTATAAAATTCATTGTTGGATTGAAATTTTACATCATATAGATAATTTGTTACAACTAAGCTGACACTTCATAGATAAGTATATATGGGCGTCATATATGTTTATAAGTAAGGGTAATCTTCACTTTACAAGCCCAAATTTATAGAGTTGAGTTAGGCTCAAACCAAAATATTAAGATTTATTTGCAGTTGAGTCACAAGACGATGCCGCCACTCCTCCGAAATCATCTTGGAATGTATTCTCCATTTTGTTGTCGTTTTCACCATTGTTAAAAGATGGAAAATATGTGCTTCCATAAACATTAAAATGCGTTGATTTCAACATTTTCGATGCATAGTATTCTCCTGGACTAAGATATTGAAGAGACGCCATTGAAGTATCCATAATACTGCCATACTGCAAAAATTTCAGAAGAAAATAAACTATATGAAAGTCCATTCTAGTAGCATTTCAAAAGTACTAAGAGAAAAACAGCCACATCACAATATGAAGAAAAAAGTGCTTCTGAATCTTTAAACAAAACCAAAACTAACTCAACCTAGACATTTCATATAAGTACTTTTCGGATTTCGGTTCAGTGCAGTCAGGAATTTAGTAACTGCAGTGTAGTCGGCCACGTTCAGTCCGTCCAAAGTTTAAGATCAGATTTTATAATTAAAATCTGAGCCGTCTGATCTTGATCGGACGGTCCAGATTTACTGACTGCGTGCAGTCAACTGCACAAAATCCAAATCCGTACTTTTCCCAATCTATAAAAGAAAATCAATCACAACACTTCATTAGTGTGGATATGGTTCACAAACAGTTAGAGATACACTCCCAATATCATTTGGTCTTTGAATAATATATATTTACCGGCGTAGAGACTACTTCGGCGTCCGTGTCACTGCTTTCATAGTAAGCCATTCTCAATGACTCGGACCGGACCGGACTGTTGATAAAAGTATGTTTTCTTTTTTCACTAGCAATATACTCCCCGTCAGTAAGCATCGAATTGACGAATGTATCTTCCTCTTCCGGAGTTTTAAACGGACTTGGATCAACCTTGTTTACATTTCTAAAATAGGCATTGTGAAGTTGCAAGTTTGGGATCAATACTTCCGGCTCATTTTCAGAGATAGAAGACTGTTGTGTTGAGAAAGGGTAGTAATTTTCTGCCTGATAAGGTGCCTGAAATATTGACTGCATATTTATTTCTTGCAAAGTACCACTTATTACCTGAAACAAATACAAAACAAATTCTCAGCATGTTTCATGTAGAAAGGTGTAAGCCAAGACTTTGTTCTCAAAACTTATGTGTTTGGTTCTATGGTGCAAAGGTGATTTTGAATGAATTGATCATGACTACTAAGAGAGTTGAACATTAATGAACTTCAGGGAAACTGAGGAATTATACACATTGGGATCAGAGCAATATACAAGTGAGTTGGACACTACACTTTTACCTAAAATCTTAAGGCATTTATGCGTCATCTCACTTATAGTGTTCAATCTCCATTTTTCTAAGCGATGTGAGACTTAACTCATATCACACTTTGCCGCAACAAAATTAATTGTACAAATAAAAACTTCAAAATTTAATTTTAGTTTCAACTTAGGCTCTGTTTGGTAAAATTAAGCTATAAGCTAGCTGATAGCTGAAAAGTTAGCTTTTAGCTGATAGCTAAAAACTAGTTGAATGAAATTAAAGTGTTTGGTAAATTTAGCTTTTATAATTATAAAATAACATAAAAATACATGATTATTTTATGTGAGTGAGTAGTTATTTTTGTGAGTGGGTAATTTTTTTATTAAGAAAAATAATGAAAATTAAATAATAAGGTTAAAATTGGAATAAAAGGTAAAAAACTATAAGCTAAAACGCTACTTAAAATAGCATCTGAAAAAAAGCTATAAGCTAATAAAAAAAACTTGTTACCAAACACCTCTAATTTTATGAAACAAGCTTATAAGCTACTATAATAAGCTATATAAGTTAGCTTATTTATGTTACCAAACACACCCTTAGAATCAATTATGGAACCAAAATCAATTCTTTAGAGAACATCCAAACATGTCAAAATCAATTATAAACCTCTAAAATCAATTTTGGGAAAGAAAAACAAACATACACATCTATCAAGAATGCACGGCTTACATCTGGAATTCCTTCAACAGTTTCTTGATTTTCATGGTCAGAAGAACTCAAGTTTCTACTTGGCTCCCCTTCATCATATATCATTATATCAGCTTCCTCTTCAGCTTTTGTCTCGGCTTTCCTCATCAAGCGACATAAAACAAAATTCCTCTACAAAATTTTGGTGGATAATCAACATTTCAACATTTATGCTATACAAATAAAGATCAAGACGTCCCATAAGTCCTAGCTTAACTGGCAAAAATGCCGAAATTATTAGGCTGAACGTCGTGAACCGGGTTCGAATCCGGGATCTCACAATTATATGTGTGACTTTAATTTTAGTGGATTACCAGACAAACCAAAAAATAAAAAATAAAGACCAAGACAAATCAAGACAATGCTCCAAAATCATAAACTTGTTTCCTGAACAGTTCCCTTCACAGCAAAAACTGAAAATGATTGGCTTTGTATGATGATACAGAAAAATAACAATTTCTTAGAAAACATAGCTTATCAGAAAAAGACAATTTTTTTTTAATTAAAACTAATGATGAATCTTGTCATGAATCAAAACCAATTTGAGAAACCAAAACACAAAGGGGTTAAAATTCAAAATTTCAAACAATGAATCCAATAATCTTCAAATTTCAGAACAACCAATCAGATAGAAAATACTCATTTCAGTTCCAGTGATTAAAGATCATTTTTTTAAAACAATAAAATAAAAACATTAAAAGTTAAAACCTTTTTATAACAAAAACAAACCTTGTTTTCTTCCAAGGTAACATCATGATACTCATGAATAACCCAATTGCTCTTAACACCAGGAATACGACCATGATAGTAAACAAGAGTTTTCTTAATCCCAATAATCTTATTAGTACCCCTAATCTTAATCTTACGATCAATTCCAGTAGCTTTCCAAAATCCAAACTTTGTTGCCCTGTTAAACCTTTTACTCTTAGCATACTTGTAATCACAAGGAGACAAGAAAAACCATTCTGGGTCAACTGATTTTATCACTGAAACAGCTGAAAATGAACAAAAACATTAAAAAGTTTTCATTTTTATGAGAAAAAAATTATGGGATTTGTTTGATATGTAATAGTATGTACCTGGTAATTCACAAGGTTCAAACTTGCAAACATCAACTTCTGCTAAAACATTGTTTACAATGTAATCATTACCAAGTAATTTGTTTTTGAGGTAGTGGTTAACAAGCTCTTCATCTGTTGGTCTAAATCTGAATCCAACAGGAAGAAAATTAAGAATGGGCAATGAAGTTGTCATTGCTATTTTTGGAAAGTTTTGGTTTTGAGCAGAGAGAGAGAGAGAGAGAGAGGATGAAGGGAGAGTGGTGGTGGTGATTAAGAAGGTAATGGATTGAAGAGTGAATTTATAATGTAAGAGCTCAGAGTTTTTTATTTTGAAGGTGATCACAGTGTCTACTTTTAGCTTAGCTCATAAGTTATAAATGAAACAAAAAAGCAAAAAACAAAAACATAGGAAACTTTCTTGTACTCTTCCTATGTTGTTAATCAGCAATTACCTGGGACAGGGATTGTCTACCTTTCACGCGGGAATGGTAGAGTGCTTTCAGAGTTTTTTATCTGTTTGATCAATCTGACAGTGTAGTTGTTGCCACGTGGCTGTATCTTTGAAGGGTTGTGACTTATGATCATGTGCCACGGTGAAACTAGCTCTTCTTGTGCTCCTAACTTGTGCTGCTATGTTGCAAAGGAAGATGTTGGAACTTCAACCACTTGTTTCTTCAATCTTTGAGTTGCTAGAATTGATTTTGGAGTGTAGAATTAAGTTTATATGTTAGGTTTTTTTTTTAGTAAAATTGATTTTGACTTTTATAGTTGATTCTACTTGAAGTTAAAGTTAGAAAGTGGCAGCTTCTCTAACAAATATTTCATAAGTGTAATATAAATGATAGCTACCAGAGATATTATTGAAGTGGCTCGGGTTCGAATCTCGGATATCATATTTTTTTCACATTTAAAATGTGCGAGTATAGCCACTACGTTATTAGACAAAAAAAAGTATAGTTTCTCATTCTAGAATTGATTTTTACACAAATTTATTATTGACTTCATTTTTATAAGAACATATTTAAACATAAACTATTTTATCGAAAGGTGTTCAAGGATATACGAGTGACATGTTCAACCCGGTGACCCAACTCAACTTGCATTTTATCCAGACTCGTTCAAGTGTATGAGTCTAATCCGAACTAACCCAATCAAACACGAAATGATTTGATTCGGGTAGCGAGTTTATGATAACCCACGAAGCTAACTCGTTTTAAAAAATTGTTACATTTATTATTTTTTATAATATGTTTTAATACTTTTATGATTTTTTATAGTTTAATGTTTTTATGTTTTAAAATCTTAAATATTGATACTATATTTAAAGTATTTCATGTAATTTCAGATGTCCAAATTTTAAATAGTAAAATTTAGCTTAAATTTTACAATTTTCATGAAATAAAATGTCATATAACTTTATATATTTTTTTAGTTTTGTTTAAAAAAATTATTTGTAATGATTCGTTGACCCAACTCAACCCAGCGCGCTCACCATCGGGTTGGGTCGGTTCGGGTTTAACATACAAAATACGACTTTAAATCCAACCCACTTAACTTTGATAGGGTCGGATAACGAATTTGGCTAAAATCGACTCAACTCAACCCGTGTACACCCCTAATTTTATCATCAACTCAATTTTAGTCGGAATCAATTTTACAAAATTAATTCATCAAAAAAAAATTATCGTCGCATAACCAAACATACACCAAGTTGTTTTGGACACTTATTACGTCACATGTTGTTTAACATAATCACGCCCCCCAATAAGCTGGTATTAGAGACTAAAAACAATTTTTTTTAGATAAGCCGAGAAAATAGCAAACGTCAAAGGATCTTTAGCCATATCAAATGGCATCCCTAGAGACTCTCTTCATTTACCATATTCTCATAATAATATAATATATAAAAAAGAAAAAAATTACAAAAGAAATAAAAATTGAGGGTCATAAAACTTAACCCAGTAAGACCGCACAAAGTGTAGGTCAACTCAAACGGGTAATAAAACATTTAAAACAACCTCTAGTGAAGCCTTAATCAGAGGCATAACAACTAGTGAATGGACGACTGTCAACACGAAATAGTCCAAGAACCAACAACCTCCTGCAACAACAACAAGCAAATAACTCATTCGAATCAATTAGTCCAGCGTCAAATCAGAGCATGACGAGGATAACAAAACAGTCCGAAAATCTATAGTATCAATGGCGATGCAAAATTAAGGAGTCCACCGCAAATTTGTCATTGCGGCTGCTTTTTGTGAATTCGAGTGGGCTTTTGGCTACCGCAAAATGTTATTTTTCTGGTATTTTTTTAATATTAATTGATTAGTGCTGAAAAATAGTAAATTTACATACATATTTTGAGCATTTATTGACTTGGTTAACAAGTAATTTAAAGTAAAAGCCCAACTTTTTGAAAATATTAAGTTTTCTCAGTAATTTTGTCAATTTATTTTCCTTCAATTTGTAGGTTTTGTGAGCTTAATAATAAAAGAGCCGAGTCTGAGTGGTTTGTTTAGCAAGAACAAGGAATTTGAGCATTGAAGAATTCGCTCAGCAGGTTAAACCTTCGCTTAGCGAAATTGTGAAAATCTGAAGGGCGGTTATCTGAGCTTAAAGATGCTTATTGCTGAAGGAAGGTTGATTCGCTTAGCGACCTAAAATTCGCTCAGCAATTTTACAAAATCCTGAAACCTATTTAAACATATTCATAATAGAAATTGGGGACACCAATACTTTTCTAGAGAGTCGAAAACAGAAAGAAAATGGAGCAAGACCAAGAACAGAAGAAATTGAAGGTGGATACGCAACAATCATTCAAGAAATCAACCGTTTAAACTATTTTATGTCTTCTCTTCTCATTTGTGCAAAACTACCATGACAATGAGCAGTTAAATTCTCTTTTGCTGGAATTAGATGTAATTAACTGTACTCAAATGTATTTCTTTTGATCATAGCGTTATATATATATATATATATATATATATATATATATATTACATTGAAGATTAATAAGAAATTTGCTCATACTCTACAAAAGACATGAGTTCAATTCTCGCCCCCATCATGACAGTCACATGTACCAATACTAGTGAATCTCATAATTCAACTAACTAACTTAAACTTTTTTTTTCAAAAAAAATAAATATTAGCTCACCTAAACTTTTTTTCAATCAAGAGGATAATTTAATCAATGTGTTTATTTTTATATAACTTTTTATGTAAATTGAATTTTATTAACTCACCAAATATATGGTGAAAACTCTAAAGACTCAAAGAACACTGTCGGCCTATTTGGATTGATTTTTTTTGAATTTATAAAAATAGTTTATGTAAATAAATAATATTTTATGTTAATTCATAGATCGCTCTCTAACAAAAGTTATATCTTTATAACCAAGTTATTGAGCTCAAGTGTTTAATGAGTTTTATCAAAGGACGGATCGTTCTGAAGAGCCCGATTTCGGTTTCTGGGTGTAATAATTTTTTGGTCAGACTTTACTTACCTCGCGGTCGAACTCAACTAAGGGTCTTTCCTCTAAGAATCGGACGGTTAACACAAAAAAAAATCTTTATAAATTACTTTTTTATAAACTACTTTAATAATACATAAAAATTTACTTATTTACAAAAGTTATTTTACGTAAGTTTAAAAATAAGTAAATTCAAACGGGATATCACAACCATAAAATTGATTCAAACTCACATTCCCTTGGATCTAAACGGGGTACATTTACGAAATCGATGACTTACATGAGTTTATTTTCTTCTTCTTATTGTGTCTTTAATGATTAATATGGTATTGAGCTCCCTTTAGAATGAACAGCTCAGAAGAATCTGAGTTCGATTCCTATTGTAATTAATTTTTGGCCAGATTTTACTTATCCTGCAGCAGAACTCTGAATTATCGGGACTCTAAGATTGATATATAAAAAACAATTAACATGGCATGTTAAAAAATTGCATCATTAGTAGTAGAATTAAATACTTTTCTTTTAACATGAAAAAGTGATATTATTTTTTTTGGCATTAATCTTATGGGTTCCCAGAAAAAGGGTCCTGGTAAAAAAATATGGCCAAAATTGTTCCTACTAGAAATCAAACTTGAATTCTCTTAAACGATTTATTTAAAAAGAACTTATTAACAACTAAAGTTAAATGTCTTAATTGAAAATAGAATATTAGTGCAAGATCAAAAGAGAATATTTTTTTTTTTTGTTTTTTTAATCAAAAGAGAATATTAGTACAAGTGAAACGGTTATAATGTGCAAGATCAAAAGAGAATATTAGTGCAAGATCTAAGAGTAAAATTCCAAGATCAAAAGAGAATATTAGTGCAAGATCAAAAGAGAATATTAGTGCAAGATCTAAGAGTAAAATTCCAAGTCAATGAATTACTTGTTATAATGTGTGAAACGGTTAAAGTGATAAATATATGCTTTTTAGAAATATAGCCATACTTGGATAAATCTTATCCTAATGAAGTGGATTTGGTTATTCAATGCATTTACCGCGTAAGAATTATGAGAAGAATAAGAATCTTCCACACTCACTTTTCCTTTCAAAAAAAAAAAAAAACCACCACTCACTTTCCACGAAAATACACATAGGTTTTGTTCATGTAATATCAAAATTTAATAAGTTTTGTCTTATAAAAAATTTTATAAGTTTTGACAGTTTTATGAGTCTATATGATTTATTCAAAATAAATAAATAAATTTATCCCTATAACTATTATGACCATGGGAGTTTGGACAGTTGTCTAGGTTGGCCAGTATTTTTATGGGTTAGTTTATAGTAAAATTGAGATTTTGTTGGGTTAATTTAGAGTAAAATTGATATTTTTTTGGGCTGGTTTAAAATAAAACTGAGATTTTTTTTGTTGAATTATTTACATATTATGTCACATTTAAAATTTTGTCCAGACTTTCTAATTTTTTTAGATGTGACATTGATTATGGCTTAATTATGAGTATGGTCGAAATAATTCAAACTTGACTATAGGAACCTAGAGTCTAGTCTACTCATGTCTATAAAGTTAGGCAACAAAACAATGGGAAAGGATCACAGGAGGGAGTTCAGTGGGCTAATCCACCCTTCATTCTTTGTCTTTTTAAATTTTAATAACTAACTTTTTAATTTGAATGGACAGAATTTCACTGGACCTCTCCTTTCACCGGAGAGGATCCCGTCCCCAAAACAATAGGTAACGATTCAAAAAATCATTAGCAAAAGGATGATATGCCACGGTTCATGTGTGTTGCCTAATTTGGATCCAGATTTACTGTTGTGCAATGATAATGCAGTTACACGTGGTAATCAATCGTGACCATTGATTTGAGATTGAACGGTTGAGATTTAAAATACAATTTTATACCGTAAAATGATCTCAACCGTCGATCAGAGATTGAACGACTGTAACTGCAGAAAATCCTGCTCCGCCTGATTTCGTCACTTTTTACACTACTCTTGAATACTTTTTCCTTTTCTCTCTAAATGATTTATGAGTTTAATTTACGAGAAAAATGAATATGCACTGTCAATGTAAATTTTACACTGTCAATTAATGACAACCATGTATTCCGTTATATCACCCCACTTCACTCCACTTTTTTCATATGACATGAAAGATTGGTGGTTTCTTATTGGATAACTGTGTAAAATTATTTTCCACCGTCGGTGCACATCCATTAAACTCTTAATTAAATAAGAAAATATACATGCACCTTCGTCAGTGTAAAAAAAATTACTTGCATCTAATCATTTATATACAATGAGTGTGACTTTATGATATTAGATTATTTTTTCGTAAAAAAAAAAAATTATTTTATAATTGTAATTTGGATCAACCGAAAATCGGTCAACATTAAAACTGCATATATATATATATATATATATATATATATATATATATATATATATATATATATATAATTGGATAAATAAATAAATAAGAAACGCATTCAAACGGAGTTATATGTGATCTTATCTTTGGATTGCTTCAAAATCAATTCAAACACACCGCAAACACCTCAATCCAACGCAAACCTAAAACAAATTTTAAGATAAGCATTTTTAAAGCCCATAATAATATTTTAGTAAAATTATTTAGAATACGTACAAAATACCAAACTCATCTCTGTAATACATAACTTTTTTTTATACATAACTCATTGTTTTTCTAGCTAATCTATTGAATAATGCAAAGCTATATGCAATGGTATAGAAACTAACTACTCTCCGGCCCGTGCGTTGCACCGGTTTGTAGAACAAAATCAAAATTTAAAAGCAAAAATAAAAAAAAAAAAAAAAAATCATGTAGTTAATTTGGGAAAGAGTTTTTTGAAGCACTAATCATACAAGGAGCAAAGAGAGAGCGAGGGGTATCAAGTATCCCAATCATAATTCATTGTTGTAAACATAGGTGTAAATAACAATAAGATCCATACCAACCATTGATAACACCAAATTATAGACAAACAAACATAATTCATTACAAAACCTCCAAACACGGGGATGTCTACAACATAAATACTCTTGAGTTTGATAGAAAGTCTTTCGTTTCTGCAATTGTTGTGGGTGCAATCATAGTTGCACCCACACTTATAAAAGAATAAATCTTAAAATGCACCACTTTATTATTAGATGCCTCATTGACACCAAATTTCACAATTACACCCTCCATTAAATGATGCAGCTTGCAGATGTACGTCGCACCACTGGCCAGAAATTTGGCAAGTCCTATCAAGATGGTTTCCAAATGGAGATGGCACTTGGTGGCAAGTGCATATTGGCAAAAGCCCTCCAAAAGAGTGTATGATTCACATTGGACCAAAATATTAAAGGACATACTAAAATTATTAATTTACATATAACATATAAAAAGGTACATACCGAAGTCCCAGGACATCAGGTGTTGTCAAAGTCTTTTTGAGCCTGTAATGAAATATTGTTGGAGCTACAAAATATGGAACAGGTCCATTTGAAGATCCTTCACCAGATGCTTCCATCAACATCATTCTAAATGGGGGAGTCTTCTCAGGATAAACCACTTCAATTCTAGTAATATTTCTAACTCTTCAACCAAGATCACGTAATTGCGGATGAATGGGCCAAGATCTCTCGCAAAGCATACAGGCAATTTTGATGAGGCTACACAATAATTCAAATACTTAGGGCATAGAAAAAAATAAAGGCAATATAAAATATCGTCACTTACATTGGCTGGATCAAATTCCACATAACATGTCCTCATCATCATTGCATGAGGTCGTACATTCAAATGCAACTGTTCACGAAGTATACGATGATTCATATAAAATTATCAAAAGTAAGAGAATTTATCAAAAGTAGAATTTGTTCTTAAATGCACTATAAAAATAAGTGCTAGATATAGAAGAAAATAATTTTTTGTCATAATTCAAGCATGCTATATTTATCTATTTTCATAAGGTTTTAGTAGTTAAAATGCAAGCACTAAACAAAATGTTCAACATGTATTTTATACTTTAGCAAAATAATTATAACCCCTACTTTGAAAATCCGATTTGAATTTTCAAAATTCTAGTGAGAAGTTGATAATATTTTCGATAAAATCTTGATTCTTTAAGCACTAAGTATTATTTAGCCGTGCGTCATCGCTAAGACTAAAAAAAGTCAATATCTCTTATAAATAGATTTTAGCAATGACTATTATGGACTTAGCAACTTCGAAAAAATCAGAGTTTGTTATAAAAATAGCATTTTTAAACGCTAAGTAGAAGTTAATTATTTTTTTTATTACATGTTATATATAGAGGTTTATAATTTTGTCCACTACTTCAAGCACCGAGTATTATTTAGCTGTGCGTCCTCGCTAACCCTAAAAGAACCCGGATCTCTTATAAAAATAACGTGTTTTTCATTTCTAAGCATTTTATAACAGATTTATTAATATTAACTTTGTTCTATACTTCAAGCATATCTATTAAACCCGCAGCATTATCGATGACCTTAAAATTCAGAACCTCTTATTAAAGCATAATTTTTAAGTGCTAGGTCGAAGTTGATAATTTTTTCGAGATTCCAAGCACCTATCACAGAACTCGCAAACACTCTTTACTTCAATTGCTTTTTAAGTTTAGTGTATATATTAAGCATGATTATAAACTACACATTAAATTAACATTGACTATTATTGAGTTGCACGTGCTCGCTAACTTCGAAAAAAATTGAATATAATAAAAGTAGTATTTTTAAACACTAAGCATAAGTTAATTATTTTTTTAAGATTTCAAGCATCTCTCACAAAATATTTTTACAAAAGATTTATTACATGTTATATAGAGGTTTATAATTTTGTTCGCTACTTCAAGCATCGAGTATTATTTAGGGGCCTGTCCTGGCAACCCGTGACTAAAGCATGATTATAAACTTTTACCAAAAAAAAAAAAACATAATTAGGTGGTTAGTAATAGGATAGGTGCGGATTGGATTTGGATCGACTCCAATTTTTTTTTTCATGTTTTCTCTTTTTTTTTTAATTCAATAGTTGATTTTCTCTTCTTTTTATTCTTTGTAATATTTACTAACCCTTGAATTAAGAAAAATGAGGGAAAACATGAAGAAAAATTGGAAAGGATTCAAATCCGATAGGTGGTTATTAATGTGGAAGACAATTGGTTAGGAGAATTTCATTCAAGTGAAACGTGACATAACATCAAGTTGTAGATGTATCGATACAAACATGAAAATAACAGACATATTCTTGGACGAGGAGTGCTACCAACACACTCTTTAACAAACACACTCTAACACACACTCTCTTTATTGGTTAAAATTTATATGGGTCCCATAAAAGTTATATGGGTCCACATCTTTTTATGGGACCCAAGTGAATTTCAACCAATAAAAGAGAGTGTGTTGGAATGTGTTTGTTAAAGAGTGTGTTGCTAGTATTATTCATTCTTGGACACTATATGTGTCAAATGCTCTTTGCTACTATGTGATAGCATTAAATGCATGAATGTCTTTAGAGTCAATTGCTTAAAACATGCAACAAACTAAAATTAATAAGCCAATCAAATTTATCCTAAATTTCCATTGCATGATTGTCATGATTACATGTATCTTTTATTGAGATTTTGTTTGTTCTAAAGCCCATTGCAATAATTAGTTGGTTGATTGCATGCATGTTGATTGGCAAAATGAACTTATATGCATGGTTTGATAATGTATGTTTGCTTGTGGAAAGAATGAACAAAATTCTTGTAGCACTATTATTCCAAGATCATACATAATGTTGTTGATTGGATGCATGTTGAAGTTCTCCTTCTTCCAAGACCTAAATTAGTTGAATAGGTGGATGCATTATGGTAGAGATGATATATTGTTGATGATACTTTTTGAAGCATGATTATAAACTTTTTAATGTTATGTATAGAAGTAGATGATTTTTTTGGAGATTTCGAACACCTAAATTAGCACTAATTGATATATACATGCTATCATTAATTTGTCATAAATATGGTACTCTTAAACTCCATTGATGGAAGGTGAAGCATTAAATGAGAAAATCCATTCCCTTGATTCACATAGCTAGTTGTTCATTTCATGGAGCATTCCAATTGGTGAATGGAGATAGCTTGCTTGTGAATCCATTTTGCTTGATAGTGTGAATAATGGAGGACCAATGAGTGTAAGTAGAAACTTCTAAAGCCATGTATGGAAACACCACATGGAAGCATGTATTTGCTTCAAGAATCATAACAAATTCCAAGACCACCACATGGAAGATGTTTGGAAGGAGATCATGCATCCAATGAAATCAATGGAGAAGAAATCATTGCATATAGGTTATATATACACGTGTCATTTGCTAATTGGATATTGGAGATTAGGATTCAATGAGTCTTTTAACTGGCCACATGGCACTCCGTTAATTTCAAACTTTTTTTTAACGTTTGAGTAATAGAGAGACCAACAACAAATTATATATACTATTAAACTGCATGGATCAAAAGCCAACAAAAAAATATTACTGGAAATAATACCAAAAATTGGTTTAATTGGCCAATTGCAAGGACTAATTGCATATTTAAACCTTCTAAATATAAGCAAAAATTAATAAATAAAAGTTCATAAATAAAAGTTGATTATTTAGTGTAAAACTTAAATCAAATATACTTCAGTCGACTATTTTTTCTTATATTTTGAAACAACGTACTCCCTCCAGCCTCTTTTGTAAGCAAAAATTTTCCTTTTGCATACTTATTAAAAAGTTACTTTTTTGTCTTGATTTTATGTGAAATTTTTACAATTCCTAAAATGACCTTCTAATATATTGAATTTGCATTGGAACTCTACAATCATGTAAAAAAGTTGAACAATTAATTAGGGGTATTTTTGGAATGATAGCATTTAATAAAGTTACTTTTAATAACTTTTGCTTATATTTAAGGCCAAAATTTTTTGTTGACTTTTACTTATAAATAAGGTCGGAGGGAGTAATTAGTTATTCTTAATCCCCAAGTTTCATCCTTGGCCCGCCATGTTAATTATTGCTCCATCTTTCTTTGTCAATTTTTAAAGTAGTTAGTTATGCTTCTCACTACTCTTTTTAAAGTATTTTTTAAAGATTCCCAACTTCTACGAGCAGTGGCACTGATTAAAAAAATTGTGACAACGTGGATTCTGTCATTATTTTCACTTTATAGGAGTATATAATAATTTCTGAAGGGAAATTAGTATAAGAATTCATGTCCTCCCATTTAATGGATATATATATCATATCCAAAACGATTTTTGTTAACAAAGAAAATATAGTAATTACTTTTACACTTTGTTTTTATTTATACCATATTATATATTAAAAAAATTGGATATAATTTTGTTTCATTTTTTTTATTTTTCCTATTTAACATTTTAAGTGCATTAACAATGTGTTTACCATAAAAGGTTGGTTTATTTAGGAAGGAGTTTGTTGGAATTGGATTTCATGCCGTAAAAATTCACACAGTTTTGATGGTGTAATTGATCACAGTCGTCCGACCAAAACTGAGTGGTTGAGATCTTAAACTGTGGGAAATTAGAGAAATTTGTGCTGCATGATTGAAACCGTCTGATTACATATCAACGGTCCAGATTTAAAACAGCTGCTAACTGCGTAATTTTATTACTGTAGAAAATCCAGATCCGAGTTTGTTCATCCCATTGCTAAAGTGCAAGTTCAACTCTCGTTGTCAACGTGAAGATCTTATGTCGCGAGTTTTAAGAATCTAACTCGTTTAAAAAATTCTATGAATTTAGTTCACCTAAACTTTTTTCTATTAAAAAATAGTATATTTTTATCAATGTGTTTATTGTGTATATAATTTTTGTTTTAGGTGAGTTGAATTTAGCTCACGAAAATCTCAAGAAAAGACTTGAGATTTTAAAAGAACACTAAGTTTGCAACAAAACAATAAAATCTTCACTTCAGCATCAAGACGTAATGTACAAAGACTAAGACCCGTTTGGATTAGCTTATTTTTGAGTTTATACAAACAGTTTATGCAATATAAATTAAGTTTTATGCTATTTTATAAGTTCACACTAGTGAAAATTGTATTTTATAAGTTATTTTATCATAAACTACCTTGACAAACATATAATAATACATAAAAATTGCATAAGCTGTTTGTATAAGCTCAAAAATAAGTTAGTCCAAACGGGGCCTAACCTAATTAATATGTTATCATTTTTGTTTTCTTGTTGTGTTTTAACAATAGACATGACGTATTAAAAAATTGTATCATTAGTGGTAAAATTAATCCATTTATTTTAACTAGAAAAAGGGAATATCAGTACAAGACTTGAGTCAAGTTTCAAGTCAATTACTTGCTATAATGTGTGAAATTGTTAACGAAGGAAATATATATGCTTTTTAAGTACTTTAGTCATATATTTGGATAAAACATAATGTAGTGGATTTTCTTTTTCAATACCGTGTAAAGAATCTTCCACAAATCCACACACTACTCATCGTTCACTTTCCACGAAATACACACATAGCTTTATGAACCAATAAAATTTTATGGGTAATTTTCACTCATAGATAAAACGCAAAAAGATAACCGATAAATAATAAGTAAAAATTCTTTCAAAACTTATGAGAAAAAATGTTGAGAAAAAATGTGAAGAAAAACTAAAATTGGTAAAAGTAAAAATGATAATTTTATTAATTATGTATGTTGAAATGGGTTTTACAATGAATATTTATAGACGCGGCTGATAAATTACAGATGTTTTCTCTTTCCCCCTCCATGAATCTTTTATACTCCCAATATTCCAATTTTGCCCTTGCAAAAAAATTCGCTTCGCAGTAACCGAATTTTTTCTAGTGCAAATTCAGAGTAAATTTCGGTTTTTAGAAACCGGAATTTGTTTTCAAGGCAAAAAAAACTTCAGTTTCTACGAACCGAAGTTTTTTCAAGGGCAAAAATGGAAATTCAAGGGGATAAAGATTCATGGGGGTGGGAAGAGAAAACTTCTAAATTACATGTTCAATTGATCAAACATCACGGCCAACAAAAATATAGCCCAACTATCAATATTGAGTTAAATAACTAGCAGATAGTGTGTTAATTTGTTATTGTTATTGGTTCAAAAAAGTTAGAGATTAAATTTGAATATTTTTAATTGATAATTTAATTTAAAAATGAGAATTTTACTTTTAATTAAGGAATGACGAAAACACAAATAATATATAATGACATTTAATATTTTATTTTTTAAAATATTAGATAACAAATACATAATTTATTTTCTCTCGTTCTCATATATTAAATATGGCTCAAAGAATCATACATATCAATTAACAAAAAACTAACAACCATTGATCCATATGCAAGGCACGATCAATATACTCCCTCCGGTCCTGATCAATATACTCCCTCCGGTCCTAAGAGAACATCTACTTTTTAGATACACTGAGAATTCAATGTATCTAGCCTATAATATAGACTAAATACATTAGATTCTCGATAAATCTAAAAAGTGGATCTTCTCTTATATTTAGGACCGGATGAAGTATTATGAATTTAATTTTTTTTTTTACAACATGTTATGAATTTAATTTAAAAAATTAAAATTAGAAATTAATAAATCATATATAATTTATTTTTCCCGATTCTCATCTAATAGATGTGACACTTGAATTTATGCATATCAATCACAACTAACTAACTACTACATGCATATAACATCATCAATATATAGTTTTAAAAAGAATTACTATTTTAGGCATGCATATCATGTGATAATAAATATTATATATGTTAAAAATAAAATATAATTGTAAATTTTATCTTTTTGAGCTTAGCTAACTTTAAGGGTAGAATTCCAGCCACTAAACTATTTAAACAAAAATAATAATTGTAAATTTTGACACTATTATATTTATGTACTTCCTTCATCCCTATTTATAACTCCTTTTTACTTTTTCATGTGATAATGCTAGTAACGGATAGAGTGTATTTCTTATACATTTTATAGCTTCCTATAATAAGGGGCAGAGGGGGTATTATAGACAAAATTCTCTTATCTCTTTCCTTTTCATAAGACTCTATCTAAATATTTTATAGTTTAATTTATATAAAAAAATTAAAAATTAACATACTAATATAAATTGTACTATTCAAATGTTTCAAAAAAAAAATTGTACTTCAAAAAATTTATACACAGACTTTCTGTGTATAAAAGTTTTACATGCATCTAATGATACATTGTCACACACATCAATTATATGGAATGATTTCAAAATATGTTATTTGTCATACATTTTAATGACATGGCAACATATTAAATGCATGTGTAAAATAGTTTTACACTAACAACATATATAAATTAAATTAATATCTGTTTTCAAAAAAAAAATATATTGCATTAACTACTTTTTTACTAAAATGTTATTCGTTATTTCATCTTTATTAAAATGCTATTCAATAGTTCTACACTAACATGCAATATCGGAAACCTTCTTCTCTATGTGTTGCAAAGTAAATATTTTATTGATCCTGTGTTGGAACCACAAATAAGAATCAACATAAATGGTTGTGTTTGAGATTTCAGGGTTACAAGGTTTTGTGTATTTGTTATCGGTTTTGGGTTTTGTGGTGATTCATCATGTTTGAAAGAATGCGGAAGCAAAATAGGGAAAGTTTATGAGGTCGGTTCAAGATATTGTTGGCTTGGCATGGCTGAAATGGAAATTCATGTTGATTTTGCTTCAATTTCAGCTTTTATATATGTTTCAAATTCAAATATAGTTCTTGCGCCAGTTCATTCTCCAACCACCATATGTTGTTATCGCACTACGTGGCCGTTGGATAATGTTCGGGTAACAGTCAAATTAGTCATTGGAGGCAAGGCCTCAAAGAAGGATGTTGTCTAGCACCAGAAGATTAGAGAGCGAAATATTGTAGGTATCAAAATTGTAATCATAATTATATGGTCTTAATTAAATCAAAGTATAACACGTAGGTGTTAGATCTTTAGAATAAGCTTCAATAGAAAAAAAAAAAGTATATAATTTTATAACAATAAATGAAATTCATTAATGTAAAAAAAAAAAAGTGTATAACATTATTTCTTTTGCATACATATGAGGGCAAAAAAACAGGAAAATGACTAATCGTTGGTCAAGTGGTAATTAGTGTTGGACTAGGTCGGGAGGATCACGGTTCGATCCCCCGCAACTGCCATCAAGAGGGGACTGTAACCACTTGATGCCAGAACTGACCCCCGAACCAGATTAGACGGTCCAGTATGTCAAGAGTTTCCCAATTCATCGGCTAACAAAATCTCCCTAATCTCCATCAGACACTCTTCGTAAAACACCATCTCTTTATCTAATTCACATCCCATATTAGCTAAAGCATCAGCACATTTATTGGCTTCTCTATACTCATACATAACTTTCACATTCCAATCCATGTTCAGTAACCTTCAAGTCTTCTTGACTATAGCATGGCCACTCCTACCATGAACTCTAGCTACGAAATGGCAAGGACAATAGCGTTTGAATCTGTGCATAATTCCACGAGAAAACCTTAACCACCTCAGCTAGCTTCAAACCTTCCACAACCCCCCAAATTTCGCAACAAAAGCGCTATAATAACCGCGACCCTTCTAGCAAAACCTCCAATCCAAGCCATTCACCTTGACTTCCTCTAATAATTCCATCACACCAGCCACTCTTCCCTCTTTACAAGCTCCATCAGTGTTGAGTTTCACATAGCAACTTGACAGTTTCCATAGCACACGAGTTTTGTAAGCATAGCATGCCTATAACCTTCTAATTTGAGAACATGCTGCACTTGATTGATAAGCCGTGGGAAGCTATTCTCACACTCTAGCGCTTATCAGCTCCTGTGGTATAGTTACATGTTGACTGATGGACAATCCTTCTTCAATCCATGCATGATTCCATGCTTCAATATCACATCCGTCGACTTCAATCCACCGACAGTTACTCCACACTTCAGTTTTCATCCCAGCCAGCACCTTCCAAAGCGACGAGTCGCAAGGTCTTGCTTCATAATGAGCATATTTTCCTCTCATAACAGTGCACCAATAGTCATTTGCACCAGAGAAAAATTTCCAGCCAAGTTTAAACAAACAATCTTCATTCATAGTCGTTAACTTACACAATAAAATTCAACATTATTAATCAATCATAATTATACAATATTCATTAAAATATTGGACTTTAATCATAATACCTCCTTTAAGTCACACATAGGATAATTTATAATTGATTGATAATAAAATTCAATTCTCAATATATTTTTTATAAATATAATACTTACAAAATATTATGAATGTGAAATATAAATAAACTAAACAATACTTCTAGTATATTTTGTACTTCCATCATATTCTAAGTATTTGCACACAAATAATTACTAGGTTTTGCTCAAAAAATAATAATTAACTAAGCTAACAAAATATCTTGGACAAAGGGAAAAGAGATGAGACATACATATAGACATAATAATCATTTGTCACATTGCAAAAATATCTTTACACTGTTTTGCCACTGCCATAACAAAAAACATGGCCTGGCCTCACCAAAAATGCTTACTTGGCGACAGTTATGGTACATCTGTCAAGTATTATTCGTATAATACCACGTCGTAGTTCAAACCGTTAGATTGGTATAATCGTTATATTCATATACCAATCTAATGGATCAAATATACGAGGCATCGATACACATATAAAAACAAGTGAACCATAAGTGTTGCCTAAATTACAGGTATACACTACTTTGGACTCCACACAAACATTTACAATATAAAGTCCTTATTATAGCGAAGAACATGACATCTTTGCTGGTGAAAATACACAAGTTAACCTAGCATGATCAGAAAGAGAGTAATCTTCTGGCCAAAGTCCTTTCTCCATTTCACGAGGAAACAACATTGCGTTCTTCACCTTGAAACCAACGGCTTCATGCTCCTGCTCGGTGTTAGAATCGTCCATACACACATGCTCTGAACATGTAGAATTCCAAATCTTTTGCTGCAATAAGTGAATTATCACACCGTTATTATATGATAGCAGAAAATGAGTGTGATAGATATTGGTATTATATGATCATTGATAAAAGTTTTAACATTCAAGCACAATGCATATTCGAGTGGTGACAACTCCATAAATTTTAAGCTGTGGAGAAACACTCGCATAATATATATAACATTCAATTTCTCAAAATTTTAGTAGGTGAAAATGTTCTCAATGTGTAAATTGAAGATCCGCCGCACATGAAGTGTATGTGTGTTCAGAGATGCCAGCGAGAAAAAAACTTAAATAATGAGGTGAAATAGTACAAAAGTTACATACAATATATACCTTGAATTTTTC
Organism: Trifolium pratense; assembly: GCF_020283565.1. Classification (NCBI taxonomy): domain Eukaryota; kingdom Viridiplantae; phylum Streptophyta; class Magnoliopsida; order Fabales; family Fabaceae; genus Trifolium; species Trifolium pratense. The sequence continues at coordinate 30,184,362 of NC_060063.1, forward strand.
GAAGTCGATGACACCATTTCCATCTACATCAACTTGATTCCATAGATCTTGCAACTGTTGGAAGCATAGTCCATAAGGCACACCAATTAACTTTACCTGCAGAAGTTATTATGAGATAATGAGCCTATTGTGTCAATTGAGCTACAAGCTCGTTAACTAATGCCATTGGAATGTTATATCAACGTATATTAGCGGATGTGAAGTACCTTACGAAGTGCTTCAGAAAAACTAAAATATGTCACAGAATCAGCACAGTTGTCACCCTTCAGAAAGGTGAATGCATCATCTTCAGACAATGACGCCTTCCGAAGCTGGAACTGAAATCCAAAAGAAAAAAATGAACCAATGAAAAATTAAATAAAAATAAAGAAACAGCATCATATACAATAAAATGAGTGAAATACAAAGACGACTCAATTACCTTTAGTATACTAAAAACAGCTTCAGCCCAACTTGTTTTCATGGGTTTACGCGCTTGGTTAGGATTGCAAAGCCAAATGAAATCAACACCACATATATTTCCTCTATGATTTCTGTGACTAACCCACTGCAAAATTCAAGAAAAACAAAAATCTGTTAAACAATGCTCTAAACAATAGGAATGCATGTGTACCATAATCTAATAGCGAGATACTTACCTTGTGCGCATCGGCATAACTATCAGTATATTGATTGGCAATATCATAAGATGATACAAACCCTTGTGACCTAAGGAACTTGTAAACATGTCCGCGCTTGCTTCCGTTCCAGTCACTGCAATAGATAGAACATGAAGTTCAGACTATAAGGATATGTGATTCAGTAGCAAAAGTAACTTCGCGGGAAAATCAACAAAGAACTAACCCGCAGAGTATAATAGGCATCGGTTTGAGCCGGTTTTCTCTCTGATACCGTTCCACATATTCTAATATTTGATAAACCTACAAAAAAGTAAATTCCAACTTTAGGATTGGAAGCTACAAAAAAGTAATAAAAGAATAAGAAGAAAGGTTTTGTATTTATGAGAAACCGCATACCTGATCCAATCTCACTATAGACAGACTTGAATCGTGAGGAAATAATAAATGAGTATTCACAATCAGAAACTCTTGATTGAGACTGTCTTTTTGGTTTTGTAAAATGGGATTAACCGATTGAACATGTAACAACTGAGCAACACGGTCACCACAGTCATTGAAAAGCAATTCTCGATAATTCACAATACTTAAATGGTCTTTACGTATAGCAGTCAGCAGACCTGCATAATAAATGTGAGCTTTTGAGCGATAGACATAGACCAACAACATTAACATAGACTTTAGATTATGTGAGGAGAAAAAAACTCAAAAGCAAAGTTTTAAATTGCAGTCTACGGCCACGCCAACTATAATTTGTCTCAATTTGCTATCAAGGATATTGGCGTAACTGTCTGTGACTGCAATCGCAATTTAAAACCTTGCTCCAAAGTCAAAACAATCCCACAAAAACACATAAAGCATTGGCAATTTGGCACTAATCACTAATAAGAAAGCAAGTAGTGTTTCAATAGACAATCCCTAATGTTTAAATGAGAAAGAGGATGAAAGTTGTTTTCACAAACTTACCATCTCCACGGTTGTTGGTTCGAGCAAGCTTGAAAAGTTGATAGCCAGCATCCCCGAGTCTTTCCTCATACATGTGAACAAGTTCTTCATTTCCAACCCAAAATTCCTACAAGTGAAACAAACATCATGAATGATAACATATAGCTAGAAGGGAAAAAGCAAAAACAGTGAATCATGTAGGTTGAACCACCACCATCAAAGATGTTATAATATGCAGTATTGTCAATCGCAGATCACAGAAAATAGCAGTTTGTTCAAATTCTGCTAGGCCACTATTTGACAACACTTTGTACTAAATTGTGTATCGCAGAACAATAGTGGTTTTTTAAAATTCCGCTATGCTATAGCACTTTAACACCACCATAACCGCTATTTGACAACACTGATCATAAGCTCACAAATCATTTCACAACCCACAAGATACACTGCCTTCTCTCCACCACTAGATAGAAAGGATAGAAATTGGTACCTGTAGGCACATAATGGAAGATGATTCAGAAAGCAATGAATCAAGAATCCTTTGATTCCTAGCTAACCAAAATGATCTGCAATCACTTTCTCTAACTCCTTGGTTCTGTTCAAAAACAAACAAAAACAAAATTAAGCACTCCAAAAACACACCTTTAAAGACATACTCCCTCTGTTCCCAATTATAAGCAAAAATTCACTTTTTAAGTTAATTGAATAACTTATGTATTTGGTAGACCATACATCAGATATTCAATGAACCTAAAAACTAAATCATCAGTTATTCAATGAACTTAAAAAGTGAATTTCCGCGAGTAATTATGAACTGCAAATCAAAACTAATCATATGAGAAAAGAACAAAACAAAACCTGTGGATCAATCCGTTTGTAAATAGGAGCAAGAATATTGAAAGTAGTGAATGAAACACAAGAAAGGTCTTTATCAACTTCTACCATTGATGAATAACAACCACTTTTATTAATTCTAGAAAACTCTCCTCCATCACAGTCATTGATAACAACATTATTATGAGAAGAACAAGAACCACTGTTTCCTCTTCTCAAATTGAACTTAGAACCAGCAGCTACTACCTAAAATTTTCAATTAAGTTATTAGAAACCCTAATTAACAACCAAAATCAAAATTCACAAAAACTATTGATACCCAGATGAAAAAAACAAAACTTTATTGAGATATAAGGTAGAGAATGAAGTACCATTCTGAAGATTCTCGCCACAGTCAAAAGGGGTAAGGGAATTGAAGAAAATGTAGTTATTTTATCTGTTTTTGGAACCGCCCTATAATACCTGTGGCGTGTGTGATGATGATAGATATATATAGGAGTGGTATAGTGCAGAGAGAGAGGAGAGAGAGAGATTTGTATTGGTGAAGGAGAGAAGAGAGAGAGAGAAGGGACAAGACAAGACAAGTTGTGGTATGAGCGTAGCAGAAGTGTGTGCTCACTCATGTGTCATAGGTTGTAATCTTAAATAATTGTGGATCACACTACTTCATAAATTTAAATTTGATATATATATTTCAATAATATGCGGATTTTTAGTAAACAAATTCTTTTTGTTTAGTTAAAAAACAAACTTATCTTATTTTTTTTAGATAATTGAGTAACTAATGTATATAAATTAATCTATATCTATATTTATATATAAAGAGGATATAATAAATTTTGGCGTGGACTTTTCATAATATCAATAATATTTTTGATTTTTTTTAATCAGTAAAAATCTTTTAATAATAAACTCATCGTAAAATAAATTTTTTTTTAGCGGCGAAATTTTTTTATTAACAAACTCACCATAATATAAGACATATTTTTTTTTATTTTTTTTACATAAATTTCCATAATATAAACTAGATTTTTTTTATATTTTTTTTTTTACTAACAAACTTACTATGAACAATTATTTTTTTTGAAAAACACCATGAACAATTAGGTTACTTTGCCTTTTGAAAAACAAACTCAACCAACAAGTTTTGACTAAAATCATTAAACTTAAAAATATAATCTTTAATAAATAATCAAAATACGATAAATCATGAAAATGTTTATTAAAATTTTCTACTACCACTTTTACATCCAATTCAAAATCAACATTCAATTCTAATTTCTCAATCTACTTGATGACTTGTAGCACTCATAGATTTAACTTTCTTTTACACTAATGCTTTGTTTGGTTTGAAGGAAAGAAAATTACGGAAATCGATGGATAAATTTGGATAAACTCTAGTCCAAATTCATTTATCAATTTTCGTAATTTTATTTCTTTCCACTTTCTTTCCATTTAACCAAACGAACCATAAGTAAAAGGGATAGTATAAAGTTTTAGCTTTAACAAAGCTCCATCATGGTCTTGAATACATATTTTGATACTCACTTCTTTTTTAAATCATTTCGATACTCACTTTATTCTTATAGAAAATTGTATCCACATTACACTTTACTTTACCAATAAGTGATTTTACCCGGTTAGCACAAGATGGTCGAGTAACATGCTTATCAGCTTGGGTGTCACACAACTTAACTCATTGTCATTGATTTAAACAAGGCCTAGCAAGCCTAGACAGTTGTCCGGGCTTTAGTCAAAATTATTGATATTTTTAGAGGTTAGTTTATGATAAAATTGAAATTTTTAGGGATTAATTTATGATAAAATTGAGATTTTTATGAGTTAATTTAGGAGAAAACTGATATTTTTTATTAAACTATTTATATATGATGTCTAAATATTAAATTTTATCCAAACTCTAATTTTTTTGGATCCACCACCACTGTTGACACCTTTTTATTACTTGCCCTTTATTATAATCTTAAATAGAAAAAAAAATAGATTAATAAAAATTAATGTATTTAGTTTAACATTTAGATAAGATATATTTAATGGGAGGAGAAGAAAAAAGTATCTTAAATATAAATCCTAAAAATTTTAATGTCTTAGTAATGTAGTATTTTTTATAAACATTAATCTCTCATTTCAATTGCGGGTTCCAAATCTACCACTTTTGTTTTGTGACATGAAGAGGAGTGCTAGCAACACACTCTTTAACAAACACACTCTACCACACTCTTTTCTATTGGTTAAAATTTATATGGGTCCCATAAAAATTATATGGGTCCATATTTTTTTATGGGACCCATGTGAATTTCAATCAATAAAAAAGAATGTGTTGGAGTGTGTTTGTTAAAGAGTGTGTTGCTAGCATTATTCGTGACATAAATTCTCTCTCTTCAATTACTAATTTATTTTAATATTAAAAATACAGAGTTTTTTAAATAGTTTTATTGACGTTGAAATTTTTTAATCGACACTCTTCTGTTTTGTTTTTAATCGACGTGGCAATTTTCATTTCATATGGTTCATAGTCGTTGTATATACTGTTTTTCTACTCATGAATTATATAAATTTTTTTTTCTTTTCAAGTAATCTAATGGCAAGACTCACGTATTTAAATTTGGAGAAATGTGGGATTCGGAGTCCAAATCCCGGTCACTGTAATAATGTTTCTGGTAGCTGTCATTTGAGCTATACTTATAGGACATCATATATTTATTTTTATTGTAAAAAAGAATCATACAATTATTTTCTTAATTTTAATAGTTTTTCACTTTTTTGTATTCCTGTAAAAAAAATATATAGTTTTTTATATTCCTATAAAAAAAAGATAGTTTTTTTGTATTATTATGAAAATAATGTGAGAAATACATATTGTGGCAGAAAAATATGCAAAAACTAAAATAATTAAAAAATATATAGATTAATTATAAAAAAGACAGTACCACTTAAGTTTGATTTCCGTCTTGTTCTTTTGGGGTATGATCTACCCCCCTCCCGTGTAATTATTTTATTTTCTTATTTTAATAATATGAGCTTCGGGTAGATGATGAGGATGTCGTGGAGTGCCAACATAGTTGGGATGTCGTTTCCTATCTTGATATATGGATGCTCTTAATTTATAAAAACATTATATAAAACACATCATTTTTTGTTGCTCCTTTTCACAAAGGAAAACTCTAATGGAAGGCTAAGATTTACATTGACGGATGTCCATTTTGTAAGGAGAAATATCATAAGAAGTATAATGTTGTTGGTGTAGTTGCTCCCTCTATTTTATAATAAAAGGTACAAACTATCAATATTTTATGTAAATGCATTGTGAATTTGAGCATAAATTTTAAATAATATGTACCTTTTATTATAATTGGACTAAATATAATTTAGTCCATTTATATTTCACCGTATATTCTTAAAATAATATTTTTTATGGTTAATAGGTATTTTGCCTCCTGTCAATTTGGATAATTTTATTTTATTCCCATGTAATATTTATTTTTTGCTTTACCCCTTGTAATTCAAAGGTTCCCTATCTTTAACCCCTAACCATACATGTTAGCAAAGAATGTACATGTTTTATGATGTGGCATGCCTAAATGTCATTTTTTAGCGAACTAGAATGCGAGCGAGAGAAGAGAATAATTTTGTGTTGCCGCTGGTTGTGGTGGTGTCGTACAATTTTATTTTTTTATTAAAAATTATTAGTGATGAAATATCCAAGTGAAAATAAAAGCAAATAAAAAAATGACAGGTCATGGCATGTCATATCATCAAAAAATGAGATCTATCTTCTGCATATATAATGTAATGTTTCTGTCAACTGAATTACGATCACCACCGCTAACAAACATTAACTTACCTACCAACTAAAATAGTATTAAATGTTATATCAAAGTCAAATAATTTTTTCTTTTTGTAAAGAAGTCAAATATTTTTATAAAAAAGAGTCAAATAGCTATTTAATCATCCCTTTCATAAAATAATCCTTCTATCTCAATTATTATTTCAAAAGAAAATTTTAAGAATTATAAGCCTCGTACGTCCATATATAATAAACTATAATAATAATAATAATAAACTTAATGTTTGCAAAAATTAATTAGTATGCATGACAATACTTTTTTTTTTTATTTGTAGACTGGAGTATATAATAATTAATTCTACTAAAATTCATACTTACTATGAAGTTCCAATTTCAAACAGGACAAAAGCATATAGCAAAACAATATCAGTATTAATAGTTTAACTAAGACTTATAATTATTATGAACCAAGATTATTTTATATAAAACAATAAAACATGTTAGTTCATGATTGATTTTTTTTTCTTTTTCAAGCATTCATGATTGATTTATATGCAGGTGATGCAGCTAGCTTTTATGAAATGCATATTATTTTTTCAATGATAATAGAAAAAAGAATGCGTGTTATTTTTTTTATATATATAATCAAAGAATGCGTGTTATTAATTATACATGTCGGCGTCCTCTCTTATTATTTTCATTCTTTAAATCACCTCCATTCCATATATACGAGAGAATGAAAGACAAGTGCATACCACTTGCGTGAAGAAGAAATGAATCAATTAAATATTTAGTATATAAACAAATTAATATAACAAAAACACTTCATCAAAACCTCAATTTTTATTTATTTTTTATTAATTCTTTTCGCATCCTCTAGGGAAGGTGGTTTCGATGATTCAATGTTCAACCGTAAGATTAATAAAGTTTAACCAAAGATTATTCCTACTAAAAATTAAATTCGAATTTTTCTGAACGATTCATTTTAGAGGCAATTGATATTAATTATTTTTAAAGGAAAATGCTAAACAGTGCCCCCGGGGCACTGCTTAAGCATGTTAAAATAGAAATTTTATCTTAAAATGCGTGCATTCAATGCCTCAAAAGTACAAAAAGTTGTCTTTTCAATATAAATTTTATTTTTTATTTCCTTTTTAGGTATGCTTAACAAGTGCCCCGGGGGCACTGTTTAGCGAGACCCATTTTTAAAAAATGCCTTAGTTCAAATTTTAAATTTTTGTCAACGGAGAAATGAAATTGAAAATTAATATAGAGCCACAAAAGTTCAAAAGGGCATTACTAAAGTAATATTTGGTTTGTCCAAAGGATCATATCAACTTCAAGACTTATTATTTTTCTATAGAGTTCTTGCCGGTCATAAACCCCACCATGTGAAAAATCAAGTGTGAAAGGAAGTTAAGTGTGACTTTGGAGTACTCTATTAAGCATAAATTAGATAAAGATACTAGAGAAAAAAAAATCATACTCATAGACTTAATATTTAATTGTCTTAGTGTTAGTGAAGATGTGGTGTTATATTCGTTCTTTACAATTAGTTATTTGATATGACCTATTGATAAGTTATAGATCAATTATACCAATTAACTCTTTTTTCTTTGATTTTCTTTGACATTTTGTATGAACATATTTTAATGCCCTTTCTTTTAGGCTCTCCCCATATGTCCTGAAATTGAAAATAGAAGGTTCGTGTATCTTTCAGTCATTAATCAGCTCAAGCAAATCCAAAACCATATCTTGTGATGCAAAAAAAATCTCTAAGATATGAAGTGAATTTTGTGAAGTCTTTATTATTGTATCATGATTTTTGAAAGCATGTACTTTCATGTAATTTATCCGTGTGGACCTAGCTGTTGGAGCTTACGAAAGTTGTGTTTGATAATGTCCAGTCGTGTCATTCCTTGTTTATTGTTTTTAAAACGGTGGATAATAATATAATAATAAAAAAAACTTAATTGCATTTTGGGTCCTTATCTTTATTTTAGGTTTTAAGTTGGTCATTTTTTTAAAAAAAGTTTTAAGTTGGTCCTTTATCTTTTCTACGCGTTTCATGGTGGTCCCTCCCGTCAAATTTTTCACTATTACTGTTAAATTTGTACACGTGACAAACGGAAACCACACTTGGAAAGATGACACGTGTCCAAATTTAACGGTAATAGTAAAAAATTTGACGAGAGTGACCAACTTGAAACCTGCAGAAAAGATAAGAGACCAACTTAAAACTTTTAAAAGATAAGGAATCTTAAAATTTAAGAAAAAGAAACTGTGGGTCATAACTGTATTGGAAACATCAAAACCATGTTTCTTCTTCTAGGTAGCACATACATATAGGGATGGCAACGGGCGCCCATGGGTGCGGGTTTGACACTTACCAAACCCACACCCGAAATCATCACCCAAACCCAAACTCAAACCCAAAGGTTGTTCGGGTGGAAAAACAACACCCACGCCCACACCCATTGGGTTCGGGTTTTTTCCACCCAAACCCAAACCCACAGCACATTTGAAAATAATTTGCAAATTTAAGAAATTAAATTCCAACATAGACTTTGAATTAAAGTACAACTAAAATTAAGGTCTTCCAAGGAAATTCAAACATAGACTTTCAAGAAATTACAACATAGACTTTCAAGAAATTAAATTACAACTAAAATTTAAGGTCTTCCAAGGAAATTGAGGGCGACTATAGGGGTAATTAGGTAATTATAAAATATTTCGGGTGGGTGTATGGGTTTCGGGTGTGGGTTTGACTGATACCAAACCCACACCCATATTATCGGGTGTCACCCGAACCCAAACCCAAACCCAGTCAAATCGGGTTTCGCCCGTTGACTTGGGTTTGGGTTCGGGTGGGTCTCTCGGGTTTGAGTTTTTTTGCCATCCCTACATACATACATTAAAAAATATATAAATTTACTCCGGCATACTTCTTACCAAGGTTATCAAAACCGGACCGGACCGGCCGGTCGGACCGGTCGGGCCGTGAACTGGTCATGAAAACGGTTTGGTTTTGACCAAAAAACGGATAGGAAACCGACCGGCAAAAAACCGTGTGAACCGCGGTCGAACCGGGACGAACCGGTGAACCGGCCGGGCGGTTCAAGCGGTTTTGCATATTTTTTATTTTTTTTAAAAAAAATAGGGCAAAACGACGTTGTTTTAACTTTTTTTTTTTTTAAAAAAATGAAACAAAACAACGACATCGTAGGAATAGGAAAGATTTTTGTTTTTCATCTATTTTTCATTTGGTTTGAATTATAAATTTTATTTTATTTTGACTTGTGATATTTTATCTTTTTAATGTGTGAAATTATGAAATATTGAGCAATTATTCATATATTTTTATTTATATATTAATTAAAATATATATTTAATTAAAAACGGTTCGACCCCGATTGAACCCGATCCGACCAATTGAACCTTGAACCGGTGAGCTCGCCGGTTCGATGACCGGTCCGGTTCTGACAACCTTGCTTCTTACTATACTTAATACTTCCTCCGTCCTATTTTATAAGAGTTAATTTGACTTAAATGATACTATTCATTTATTTTGCTTTGACCGTATTTTTTAATAATATATAAATATAAATATTAGCATATAAAATTTCATTTAATTTGTTTTGATTTTGTTTAATTTGTATATTGGCATATGTGCATTAGTCAAACTAGCTCTTACTCCCTCCGAACACAAATATAAGCAAAAACACACTTCAAATTTTGGTCACTATTATAAGCAAAAGTTAACTGCTTTTAAACTAATTAATACTACTATTCCTAATATACTCTTATTTAATTATATTTTGTTTTAGGCATTTATTTCACTTTTACACTTTTCAAAATGGGTAATATAGTAAACTTAACTCATATTTTGCATTAAATCAAGAAAATTAACTATATTTAACTAAATTTCTTAAACACCGCGTAAACAGTTTTTTTTGCTTATATTTATGTCCGGAGGGAGTATATTTTGAGACAGAGGGAGTACAATATAATCCTCCTTTTACTAAATTATAGGAGTTTCGATTTGCTCTATTTATATATGTTTTATTTGTTATCTATTTATTTATGAGAGATACAAGTTGAGAATTAGTTGAATGTATTTTAATAAAGGTTCGTCTAATATGTGCAATATTATACATTTTAAAGCAAGACTCATAAATACGTCACAGAAAGTGCAATATTGCATATTAAAATGTTTAACTTTTTAAATTGAAATTATTAGCAAAAAAAAAAAAACTTGTTGGCAAGACCTATAAATAGAAGGTCGCAGAAAGTGGAGAGAAGCAATAACAAACTTTTGAGAACTAGGGTTAACTTATAATGGGTTTGGATTTATTTTATCCAAATTGAGGAATTTGCCTGATGCTGTGTATCACTTAAAACATAAAAGTATGAACTATTCGAAATTTTGCTATCTTTGTTTTATAATCCTTGTTTTGCTATCCTAAGATTCTAGTTTTAGGGTTGGCCGCTCCGCTATTCAGGTCGACTAACATTGTTGTGGACTCTTGTGACGCATCAACTCAATCACAAATGAATAGCAGCATCAACACAGAAATGAAATATTAAATATAGAGATCTATTTGAGAGATACAAGTTGAGAATTAGTTGAATGTATTTTAATAAAGGTTCGTCTAATATGTGCAATATTATACATTTTAAAGCAAGACTCATAAATACGTCACAGAAAGTGCAATATTGCATATTAAAATGTTTAACTTTTTAAATTGAAATTATTAGCAAAAAAAAAAAACTTGTTGGCAAGACCTATAAATAGAAGGTCGCAGAAAGTGGAGAGAAGCAATAACAAACTTTTGAGAACTAGGGTTAACTTATAATGGGTTTGGATTTATTTTATCCAAATTGAGGAATTTGCCTGATGCTGTGTATCACTTAAAACATAAAAGTATGAACTATTCGAAATTTTGCTATCTTTGTTTTATAATCCTTGTTTTGCTATCCTAAGATTCTAGTTTTAGGGTTGGCCGCTCCGCTATTCAGGTCGACTAACATTGTTGTGGACTCTTGTGACGCATCAACTCAATCACAAATGAATAGCAGCATCAACACAGAAATGAAATATTAAATATAGAGATCTATTTGTAGACCCATACATACCATCTCAAGTTACAGCTATATTGGTATTCAATATGTGAATTTGTTCTCTTTCCCCGTCTAGCAAATATAGATTTGAGGTCAAAATTGATCAAGGTAGTACAAAGGTGATAGGACTTCAGTCTTCAGCCCCAAATGAAAAAAGAAAAAATTACCTAAAATTATTCAGAAATAACTTAAAAGATTCCAACAACTTTAAGATTACGAACCCTCTTCGCCAGATTAACCCTATTCCAACAGAAAGGCCGTCCAAAATGCAAAGTTCGAAGACAAGGTCGCAGGAAAAACATCCTTCGGCTTGTGTCCATTCTGGCTGAAAGGAAAAGAAAACCATCCAAAATACAAAGCTCCAAGATAAGATCACAGGAAAAACCTTCTTCGACTTGTGTCCATTTCCGGCTGAAAGGAAAAGAAGAGAGAAAATAAAGTGAGTCAGCGAGTAAGCAATACAGGACAAATGTTTCACAAGGCAGCTAACATTTGAAACAACATTACTGGTTAACAAGTAAATTACCTTGTGAACCCACTCATATTCTCCACCTTTAGAGTCAAATGTTCCATGCTGCAGGCTAACTAATTTCAATGTGAAACGAGGGCCACATTCCTGCATTTTTAAAGGGAAGTTATTGCTTAGGCAATTTTGGAGATGATAATAATAAACATAAAATGTGAAGAAATACTACACTTGAAGGAATCAGGTAGAATTATACTTAAATCCTTAGTAACATTAGAAATAGTTGATCGTAAAGGTAAATATAAAAGAAATGCAAATTATAGTAGTAGACCAATTCTTAATGAAAATTATTTTCATGTAAATAACATTATTGTCGGAGTAGACCAATTCTTCCAGCTTGAGGAGCCGGAGTATTGTAAGAAACACTCCTATTAATGAAGCGTATACCAATTCTTCCAGCTTGAGGAGCCGGAGTATTGTAAGAAACACTCCTATTAATGAAGCGTATACGAGGAAGGGCAGAGGGGCAATGCAGGAAATACATTATTATATCTGAATAACTAACCAAAGGGGAGGCTGGAAGATGGATTTTTAAATAACTATGATAATAGAAAGTATTCAGTTCAGAGAGTTGTGGAATTTGGGAGTTTGCAGGTACTCAACCTGAGGATGCTGTATCCACCAAGGCTACCTACCACTAAGCTATACTGACCAGAGGTGTGCAATGCAATGCTATCAATTCAAGAATCACTCTCTTGAATCTTTCCTATCTTCCCTATTCTACTTTCAATGCAAGTTATAACCCAATATTACCATCTGAACCACCAGACCTATTAATTAATACTATTATACTATTATATAGCTTTCGTTTAGCCACTCAAGAAAAGCAATGAAAAGAAGCTGAAAGTATAATGAAATAAAATCATACAAGAATTTACATTGACTAGTCAATGGCCAGCGAGTTTTGAAATGTTGGGTAAACAAAATGCAAAAATAAAATTGACACCAACCTGAAGACGGGCAATTATTTTGTGGTCAGGAACCTTCTCGCTCTTGCCATCCTCGTCTTTTTTACCTTTAGACTCGATCTTTTTAATTTCTTTGGTTTCGAAAATATACCTAAGCATATCATAGGACACAAGATATAAAAAATCACCAGTAATTTGAAACAAATGGTAAGGTAACAACAGCTTGTAAGAATTGTACCGATGATGCCGGAAGAATATGAAGTCTCTCTGGTTGTGAAAGGTGACTACACGTCGACCTTTAAACTCTGGGTTTTGTGGGAAAAGTGACTGTATCATTCTATTAGAAACAAAATAAAAAATGACAGTTAAATGACAGGTCAAAGCTTATATACAAACCCATCAATACATAGAACATAGGAAATATTTGTTAACTAAAAAATTGATATTAGCAATATAGGAAAAACAGTGTTAGACTCATACTTTTTTTTTCTTCCATAATATTACTTATTACTTAAAAAATAACTGACAGGTAGTACCACTTTGGTCAGACCTAGCATGGGCATATCAGTATATCACAAATTGTTTGAAAAAAAAAGCAAAAGTAACAGCTAAATGTTTAACAACAAATGCGATATAAAATAAGAGAAAAAGGCGACCTTCCAACTCGATGCCCTAGGCGTGTTGTGAAGTTGTTCAACACAAGCTCAGGCTGGTGACTGGTTGGAACTCCATGATTCTGCAAGTGGTCACAAAATGAGTACAGCAAAAATATTTAAATCTATCATTTATTCATTTTCATGAACATAAAATGGAATTCATCTAATAAGTAACACATGGTGCAGGACTGATAGGAATTCATTTCTTGTAGTAAAAAAAATAAGCAAAATGAAGGGAACAAAAAACAAGTTCCAATGATATGCAACAAGGCTTAAAATGTTTTCTTTCTCCTATCTAAGAATTTAAGTGAAAGTTTTATGTTCATCTACATCAAATTATGTAGATCAATGTACACCAACATCAATGAGGAGATCAAATGTACTTCTATACTATTGTTACATTTATAAACAACAAACATCAAACCTTAATATCCTTGCGTAAAACAAGATTTGTGAGTTTGAAATGAGCAGTAGGTCCATTAGGTAAGCCAATAACTAAGAGAGCATCTGCAAAATAGGAGCAAAGAATTAAAAGTTAGTAAATTTTATTAGCAATCTTCAAAATATAAGATCTACATGAGTAGGATCTTTACTCAAAAGCACCACCTACTTGGTTCTCTGCGATTGGTGTGTACAACTACAACAGAAGTGAAGTCCTGTTTATTTGCATATTCTACAATCTGCAATTGAAAATGAAATCATAAGGAAAAGTTCAAATAAAGTAAATTGTATGCTTTTTACCCACACGGTGAAGAGATAGTGAAGACACAAATCACCTTTTTTAAATCATAGGTTCCTCTCTTGAAGTAATGTGCATTTGGTATAACCGTAAGCAATTCAGATATAAAAGCAGGTCCCCTCTGCAGATCATGTCATATTTCAACAGAAATATGGGAAAGTTAGTATATAAAAGAAGACACGATTTACTCCAACTCAACTCTACTCCTAAAAGTGTAAAACAGGATGCCAAAACAAATCAAGGAGGAAAGAGCATGCCTTTAATATCTTGCGTTAAAACATATAAGCTTGAGACTATAAACAACAGAATAGGTGAAACATACCGTAGAATTGAAGCGGCAAGTGGTGATTAGTATCTTAGGATTATGCTGCCTATTTAAAATTGAACTGAATTCATCAGCATCATTTCCAGCAAATAGCTGCAAACAAATATGATTCATTAGTAAACATAATTTATTTTGGAAAAAAAAAAATCTCAACTAGATTGCAATATGCAAGTGAATTAAAATTACTAAATAAAAGTCACGTGTCAAAAACTAGTCGTTCACCCAAGAATTGTTTTTATTTCATTTACATAGTTTATTACATAGTTTACACAATCTAGAGTTAATTCCTTTAAGCTTAAAGTAATGGGTGCACTTTAGAGTATAAAGGGCACGCATAACTATTGAACAAAAAAATCAATTGAAATTGTGATACTGTGATAAATAAAATATATATGCATATGTATGATAAATAAATTAAATAAATTATTTGTTAAAGTCCTAACAGTTAATCTAACAGTTGTAAATTGTAATGCCAATTTTCACACTTAAAAATACTCTAAAGTTCAACTCCCATTTCAGAAGAGGCAAATCCATATAATTTCTTGGAATATGGAGATGGCTCCTTCCACAGTTCCACCTGGTCCTTGCACTTTTGGTCATATCGTTATCATCCGAAAAAAGAATACCCAAAGAGTGGAAGAAACTTGCCTTGTGTATAAAGCTTATAAGGATAGAACTATGGGAGGAAAAGAAAAAACAAGAGAAACCCCATCCCTCTCTTTCCATAGGATTAGCGGCATGTCAAGCCGGTTCTTCACTTTGGCTAAGACTATTCTGTCACGCAAGTTTCAGAATGTACATTGACCCCACTCGGTAGATTTGCAGGCAAAATCCGCCTCTCTCTATAGATATAGAGTAGGTGGCTAGTAACTTCTTACTACCTGTGTAGTACCCTCTCCATCTTTTTCCACAAAAAATCTTCATCGGCATCATTATCTTATTAGCTAAATTTGATTTATCAGCTTCAAGTTAAGTAGTAGAATTGTTCAAAAAAAAAAGTTAAGTAGTAGAAATGTGGAATCGGCAGGAAAAATCCATCTCTCTATAGTCTATATAGATATAGAGTAGGAAGCTAGTTGTAACCAAAAAAAGAGTAGGCAGCTAATAACTTCTTACTCATGCAGTGCCCGCTATCTTTTTGCACACAAATCTCCATTGCCATCATTATCTTATTATCTAAATTTGATTCATCAGCTTCAAGTTAAGTAGTAAAAATATGTAATTAGCATCATAGATAGTCCTTATTTTCACTAATCCTAATTCTTTCTCTCTCTTTTTTTTTGGTATGTAGACGAACCACCGAAACTCACACACAGGTCTCGGGTGAAGGCATCCAACCTAACAATATCATCATCGCCAGTTAAGCTAGGACTTATGGACTCACTAATCCTAATTCTAATTCTAATCTAACAATATCAAATTATCACACCAGTATCCCAAACATGTATATTCTACTATCACAACTTCAAAATCTAATTATATCCAGAATCCATGATTAAAAAATTAGGTCAAAATAATCAAATTTTAAAAAAATGAAAACCTCTTCATCATCAGGCTTGCAAACAGTCTCATCTACTTCCCTTGTATTCTCAATCGTACGCGGCACCTTCTTCTCTGGAAGCTACAATAACACAAAAAAAAATACGAAAATCAAAATCAAATCAAAGAAGCAAAACAACAAGAGCAATTCAATTTGTTGATAGAATGAGAATGAGATAAACCTCTTCACCGAGTTCGATAGCTCTTTGAACAGCAGCTTCACGAGCCTTCGATTTAGCGCGTTTTTCGAGCTTCTTCTGATGCTTAACTTTAGCATGAACTTCCGATCGTTTTTCCTTGTTCTTAATCATGGAAGGACGGAATGGCTCTTTGATCTCCTTTTCCGGCTCCGTTCTGGTTCTTCTCCTGGAAGAATCATCTTCGCCGTCAGAATCGTTGTTCCTCTTCCTCTTTCCACCTATCGCCATTGAAGGAGTAAACGTTCGAGCCTCAGGGTTTTTGCGAAGAAGGAGAAAGAGTGAGAGGATTGTTGCAATTAGGGTTTTGAGTGAACCGGTTCGGTTGTGTAATTTGAATGGGTCGGATGTATAGTTGACTCGTTGATGACGTCGTTAACTCGGAGAAAAACCGGTCGACCCGGAGTTTTTCGTCACTACTCACTAGTTTTTTTTTTTTTTTTTTTTTACGAAATCACTACTATATATACGTGGTATCGACTCACATACAAAATGAGAAACAAATTTTTTGTGCATAGTGATTAGTGAGTGACTAGGGTTCAAAATAGGCCGAGTTAGGCTTTCTCAAATCTAAGTTTGACCTCTTAAAAATTAAAGGTCCGAGTTTGTCCCGTGATCTATCATAGACTTATTTTTAAGCTTTGGTCTTTTGAAAACTTGATATGGTATGTTAGTTTGTTTAAAAGTTTATTTAACATAAATATGTTTAAATAAATAATTATATTTATTTTTAAAATACTAACAAACCGACTAGATTAAACTTCTTTTTGATATATATTCGAGAGAATTTAATTATATATAACATCATATTCCAATTCTAATTTATAAAAATATATTTAGATATGTGAAAAATTAATGTTAGATTAATAAACTTAAACTAATGAAATTTTTTTATCAATCACTCTTATAGTTGGCAGATGATGTGCACAAACCAAAGAGGTAAAAGCTGTCAATTACACATTCAACAAAAAAAACTATCAATTACACAAATAGATAGTGAAAAGAAAAAATTATCATGTATAAACTTAATTTTACCTTTGAATTATTATTATATCTATTTTTAAATATAAAATTCTTTTCAAAGTTTTCATTTGTTCTTTTTTATAGTATCTCTTTCAAATTTCGAAGGACATCAACTATTTATATATCATAGTGTATTTTTTTTTTTACAATACTAAATACTATAAAGAAAATATTAACTTATTCTTTTTTTTAAAGGATGAAATTATAAAAACAATACAATATTAATTATCAATAAATTCAATACAACAATCACCTTTTTCAATATCCGTTCTCAAAGGGGTCTTAAATTTATGGACGAAGGTAGTAAATCTCATCATTGGATTCATATATCACATTTCATTTTATTGAATTGAGACATATTTTCCAATGGTTAAAACAAGTTTATGAATAATGATGAAAGACTTATCTCACTTGTATACCATAGACTTAACATAATAGTCTAGAAGAGAGAAAATAAAATTTTATCTACACAAGGTGATTAAGTTAAGATCTTTGAGATCATATCAATTAAAATATGTTGTATGATTCACTAGCGTGGATTAATTGTTAGCTTACGAAAGCTGCTCTGAACGAGCAGAATTAGACTTCCTCTGATGAATCTGGTGTAGCTGGTGCTGAGATCAGGTATGGAGGGGAAGGGTACATGCAAAAATGTTAGCATTACAAAACGCTCAAGTCAGTAACAGCTCAAGATGAATGTGTATGAAATGAATGATATGTATGTACCTTGATAATTCGTGCATATGCATACTTATAGGGAATGATATGAATAATCGTTTGGTGGGTCCCACCATGTGAATGGAATGAGGAATATATATCTCATGACAGAGGTCATTTATCCGCTATGGACAATGTAGCATAATAATACGGTGCGCTTTGACATGAGTCATTTATCCATGGTGGATAGTGTATCATGAGGGCGATGCGTCTTAGCCTTGGACAATGGAGAGTTGTATTGTGTTTAAGACGTAAATGGGATGCCAACTTTTGTAGGCCTTGATTTAGTCTAGAACAGAAGCATCTCGATTAAAATAAGTTTTATGGTTCACTTGTGAAGACCTTCATTATAAGCTTCTAGGTATTTATGAAAAAATTAAATGAGCACGACTTCAAAAGTAGAGACGCCGAAGCAACGAAAACCTTAGAATTCAAAGAGTAATTACAAAGATATTTACATTTAATTTCCGCTAAAGGCATTAACTGAAAATTCTGCAAGTGTTTATTTTTGCACAAGTGTTTATTACAAAGTTTATCTTGGTGTTGATGTTAATTCCTCTTAACACTTATTTGGATTTATTTTACTTTTTTCTACTAAACTTATTTTTATAGCTAAAGACTATGATTAAAAAAATTAAACATAGAGTAGACTTTAATTGGCGATATTTATATTTGTCAGAGAGAATTCACATCCAGCTACCACAGAATGGTTCATTCTATTTTGACATATTTTAAGAATCTCCTATTTTGTGGTGCCAATGTTAGTGCAAATGTAAGCCACAATACCTGGTCTGACAAATATGAACCACAAGATTCTGATTTTTCATTGCAAACCTAATCCAATGAGATTCTATATGCCACATGGCAACACATAATCTAATATCAAATTCACACCTATCCTTTAAGATAAGAAACATTGCATACATTAATAAAAATTTGCATATTTTCTTTCTCATTCACCATCCAATCATCACATCAACACAAACTCACTAAACTTAATCACTTTTATCCCTTGAGGACAAGGCTTGTGTCATGGCTTCTGCTTGTGCTTCTTCTGCCATTGCAGCTGTTGCCATCTCTACTCCAAGGCAAGTTCTACATACACCAATCACTTCCACATTTATTTAGCGACTAATTTAGTGACCGAAATATTTCAGTGTTTAGTAGTTTAGTGACTTATTCTTCAAATCGATCTCTAAATTTACTAATAAATGAATGCGACCGATTTGAAAAAAGTCACTAAACTACTAGTTGCTAAATATTATTTAGCGATCGATTTGAAATTTTGGTCTGTAATTTGGTCACTATGTCACAATATTTTTTGTAGTGACATGTAGCAATACTGTGAATATTATATTTAACCATATGGGTATGTTGAATTACATGCAGTTCCCAGAAGAATGGATCATCTTTGGGAACCTCAAAAGCTTTTTTTGGGAGGAAACTGAGGGTGAACAACAACACATCAGCACCACTTAGAGTAAGGTCTACCACAACAGTGTGTGCAGCAGCTGAGCCTGATAGACCTTTGTGGTTCCCAGGAAGCGTCCCTCCTCCATGGCTTGATGGCAGTCTCCCAGGAGATTTTGGATTTGATCCTCTTGGACTTTGTAAGCATAACTTAATCTAAGTACACAAATTTTATGTTCTAAGCCCGACTCGAGTGACTGCAGATCCTGCAGTTGTGCATTCTAGACCGTCTAATCTTAATTCAATGACTTACATTCCAAGATGAGAAAACGATATTCAAAATTTAATCTCAGAATGTGAGTTGTCTGATCTTGATTAGACGGTTGACATTGAGCAACTGCGTCAGGTCAACTATTGAATATAGGACTTTTACTGCTGCAGAAAATTCTAATTTGAATATCACATCAAGTAGTAGACATTACAACCTTTGTCTTTAGATATAGGATTCTCTTGAGATTAATTATATAGTATTTACAACACTTACTAACACACCTTAATTATGTTACATCTTTTTCTGCAACCTGTAATAAATAGATGATGAAAACATAAACTAATTTTCTTTTCGAAAGATAAACTTGTAAAACAATAGTCCCTTTATCTCATATTATGTGTCTTGAGATAATGCACACCTCTAAAGAAAATAATTACTTATGTTGAATTCAATACTCCCTTGGGTCCCTTTTTATAAGAGATAATTCACTTTTTAGATTCATTGAATAACTGATGTATATCTTCTATATTATAGACCAGATACATCAATTATTGAACGAATCTAAAATGAGATAGAGGTAGTAACAACTAACAATCGTTAATAAATTTAATACTACTACTAACCTTCTTAATTCACGTGATTTAATCAACATAGTCTTATATTTAGCGATAAGTATTATTATTTTCCTTGTTAGAAATTGAAGTGACCATGTGTTGTGATTAAACAGCATCTGATCCAGAGAGTCTGAGATGGAATGTTCAAGCAGAGCTTGTACACTGCAGATGGGCAATGTTAGGTGCAGCTGGAATTTTCATTCCAGAATTCCTAACAAAGATTGGTATCTTGAACACACCTTCATGGTACACTGCTGGAGAGCAAGAGTATTTCACAGACACAACTACACTCTTCATAGTTGAGCTCATTTTCATCGGTTGGGCCGAGGGTAGGAGATGGGCTGATATCCTCAAACCAGGTTCTGTCAACACTGACCCTATCTTTCCAAACAACAAGCTCACAGGAACTGATGTAGGGTACCCTGGTGGACTTTGGTTTGATCCACTTGGTTGGGGAAGTGGTTCTCCTCAGAAGCTTAAGGAGTTGAGAACTAAGGAAATTAAGAATGGAAGATTGGCTATGTTGGCTGTTATGGGAGCTTGGTTCCAGCACATTTACACTGGCACTGGTCCTATTGATAACCTCTTTGCTCATCTTGCTGATCCTGGTCACGCTACTATTTTCGCTGTAAGTTCCATCAATACCACTTAGCCCTATATTGCATATTTTTCATGGTTAGATTTAGGAAGGAAACTATTGAACCAACAATTTGGTATGTTCGTCCTGAATTGAACCAAACTAGTAAAAAGGTTCAATGCACAGGTTTTGTGGTTTTGAAGCAAACCTGAACTACTTTTACAAAAAACCAAAGTAGTTCTTTGTGAATCTAAATGTGCCAAATTGCAATTATTAACTGATTAGGAATATTGAAAAAAAAATCCTGATGTTAGGACTATTGGTAAAACCATTCAACCAAATCGAACCGCACTGAAAAGAACTGAACTGTGATGGATAGTTCACGATCTGAAATGAACTGAACTGATTTGGTTCAGTTGAGTTTGTGAACTCAATCACAGTTCAGTTTTTTCTGGTGTGGTTCGGTTCCATTTTTGGTTTGTTTTAAGAGCCCTAACTGGAATCAAGTGGCTGGACGCAAGTAGTTAATGTGTTTCAGTTAAGATTGAATGAGTAGTACTTGAGTTGCATTCCTAATTGGAACAATCATTGACCAGACTGTACTTATCTCTTGGCCGAACTCCGTACCTTACTAAAAAGATAAAAAAAAATCCTATAGTTTGTTCTAACTTTTTCTTTGAATTTATTAAATATTACTCCATATTATTTTGTTGGAATTGTTTGAGCTGATTTCATCTATTACTGCTACTGCCACAGGCATTCACTCCCAAGTGAGAAGGGCAAGGACAACTTAGAGATTGTAAGCCTTGGAGGAACAAATGATGAACATGTTTTACTAAGTTGTAAGGCTTACATTACATGTTGTTTAGGGAAAAGTGTTTATGTTGGTGAAAGGTTGTAAAATGGCTACCTACTTCAATGTTATGCACAGGTTGATGGTTCAATGTATAAATACCTATTTTATAAGTTTAGATGCCTTGAATGTAAATCCAGGAAGTAAGTAACTAATTACATTTTTGCATGGAAAATATGTGGAAAATTAAGCACATGGTTTCATTAATAAGGTGTAAAATTTTCAGTAGTAACATAATATAGATGCTCTTGCCTCCTATGCTTAATAATAAATATTAAGGGTAAATGTTTAGGATAACTACAATAACAAGAATTCGTTAAACATGGTGTGACAGAAGCGATACATATTTAAGTTTTTTTCTTATATATGCGGTCACTTTGAAAGATACTCTCAATTACTTCATAGAATTCGTCTTCACAACTATATGCGAAAAATAATTTGATTTACCAACAAAAAATAACAAAGAACCATGCAAGTTGAAATTCTTTTTGATTATAAGGCCATACATAAAAACTTCAAACTAATGAAGTCATTCTACATGTTGGTTGTG
This sequence comes from Trifolium pratense, assembly GCF_020283565.1. Classification (NCBI taxonomy): domain Eukaryota; kingdom Viridiplantae; phylum Streptophyta; class Magnoliopsida; order Fabales; family Fabaceae; genus Trifolium; species Trifolium pratense. The sequence goes on from NC_060063.1 coordinate 30,206,589, forward strand.
CATAGATAATGCAATTTCATAAGCATATAATAATATAATCACACTTCATTAATGAAATTCATTTATTCTTTTGTAATATGCAGCAAGCTACCTTATATTGCGGTATCGAATTACATGCTACCTATATCAGAATTTCCAATTTTGACAAATAAAACTTTGTATACAAACTCACTAAAAATTCCAAAATAAGTAATCATGTGGATACCCCAACATTTTCCTGCATCACTCAAATTCTCAATTTCCACTGGTTCCTGTAATGAAAACCAAAGTAGACCATTAATCAAAGGATAACATTAAAATAAATAAAAACTAACCATGCAACATAGATGCCATACATATATACATAAATTCAACAAACATTGAGGCATCCACATCGAATGACATATGATCTAAAAATATGTTTATAAGACAATGCATTCATTGTTTCACTACAAGTGTACTGTCATTACTAAAATGTTCCTTACTAAGTATCTCTTCAACTTGGCCGCAATAAATAATACGAACCAAAATGGAGATCGGTTCCATTATTTTCGTATTATCTGCAAGTTTCCTTAGAAGATAGAACTTCCATGAAAGATTTCCTCAAAAGAAATTCCAATCATATAGTAATAGTTCTTTCTTATCCTACCTTAGCAGAACCTTTCCTTGCAGTTCACATTACTGATTATGAACTTAAGTGCAAATTAGTGATTCTGTTCTTCTCTTCCCGTTTTAGCACCATCCGAGCCTTCGAATCAAGCATTTTAGAATCTAAAGATGAAGAGAATATGCAACCTCAGTATCTCTTCTTACATTCATCTTGTTCTAATTATAGTTTACTAAACCGTACTACTACTAACACACTTTTAAACTCGGACAAATTTGGTTTATCTCCAACAAGCATTGCCTTATAGGTAATTTTAAAGATAGATTACATCCATTTCAACGTGTAGAATAATTTAAGAACATGCAAAAAGAGTATACACCATGCATTACAGGATATCTTACCGTGAAAGCCCTTGCTCCATAGGACCTCGCCATCAATTCCAGTGAGATGCTGATCATCGAGGCGTTTCCATGATTTAATCGACTTGACATCTCCCCAACTTCCCTTGTCCGTCTTCTCCAAGCTAGCAACCACGACTCTTGCTCTCCTAGACCATCCAGCCTTTCCATAAGCATGGTAGCCAAACCCTCCAGCATAACAAAGTTGTATATCCAGTAGATTGCCACAGAAATCATTGAGGTGATCATGGCCAACGAAAACGGCCTTCACATCTCCTGCTTCAACCAAAGTCGTGAAGAAACCAGAATTCACCGAAGCTGAACTAATGCCATTGCCACCCGGTTCCAATTTCACACCTGTGAAGTTTGACGAATCAAAACTTGCATATTCCGGTAGTGGGATGTGAAAATATGCAAGACCAGGAGCGGATTCTTTCTGAGGCACTGGTCCTTTTATGTATGCTTTCTGCAGAATAAATGAAGAGTTAAGTGCTAAACATTCATTTTAATTTTTAACAATGGAAACAGAAAAATAAAGCCACATGTTGAATTAGGGTCTGTTTGGTTATTTGAGCTTAACTACTGGCATACGCACTTATTTGCGAGACTGCTTATGAGAGCTTATTGGAACAGTTTATGACATCATTGACATGTCAATTAGTTGTTTTCAGCTTATTTCCATGAGTTCTCCAAGATAGCTTATGAACACAACTTATACGAAAACAGTTTGACTTATTTTATCTTTTATTATAGAAATAGAATTTACATAAGCACTTATATGATAAACACTTAACTAGGCTGTTTATCCAACCAGGGCTAATGATATAAAGAAACTTTCAATCATAAGCAGCTACTAGACAGTGAAGAGAAACTAGATATTTTGGTTAAGCTAATCTTTGGAGTCAAATGTATAAGTAAAATATAGCTAGATAAGATAATGAATAGATGCGAAAGTACCCGAAGCTTCGCAGACGTTCGCTCGAACCAAAGTTGTTGTGAAGGCTTAATCCAATCATAGCCACTAATCGCAGGAACTTTGGAATAATCTCCACTATCAAGAAAGTATAAATTGAGAACTGATTTGTTTTCAAAAGCAGTACCTTGAACACCACCAACCTCCAAGTTATAGTTCCCAAAACCGTCAATGATGTGAACTTCCTGAGGATTGAGTTTAGCTAAAGTGTTTTTCATTCCAACAATATATTTCATCACACCTTCCCTAGAGAGTGATCCTTCTTGATCATGGTTCCCTAAAACAGCTACCCAAGGAATGTTTGATGCAATTGCAGGAGCAAATGCAGCATCCATTGATTTGGCCGAATCCGAGGAATCAGCACCAAAGATATTATCTCCTGTCATATCAGAAAATAATTTTCATTATAGGTTATTATCATCTCATATGAACATTATGATAAACTTTTAATTGTAACTTGCTTAGATAGATGTGCCAACCCCAATTCACTTCATTTCATTTCAATCCATCCACAACTATTTTTTTTTTACTCTTAGTCCTCTGGTTCCTAGGGGAAGAGGTCGCTGGTAATCTGAAGTTAGTCTAGGAGGTAAGTAAAGTTCGATCAAGAATATAGTTCCAGACAGGATTCAAACTCGGGATCCATTTACAACTAACCAGTACCACATCATCCTACACCTTCTGTTTCTAATGATTGTCATATAAATTTTTTTGACATGAAAATAACAATAAATGAAAGAATGAGCTTAACAATTTTACAAAATTATTCTTATTAACTATTGAGATTTAATCATTTTCATAAATGTATAATAAAGTATAATGAGATGAAAATAGTGCACACAGTATACAATTACAAAAAAAAATAGTGTTTCTTGAAAACACAAAACTACAGTCAATTTAATACAAGTACTTTTCTGACTAGTCTCATTTTTTAAAAATTTAGGGTGAGGGATGGTGCTCCGGTCCAAGGCAGGAAAACCCTGGAGCTCTTAGAGCACTTATAAAGATAATTACATCTACCTTCCTCTAAGAAAAACAGTGGGACCTGTGACCTCCCGGATCCAAGACCTGTCTTTTTACCACTAAAGATTTAACTATAGTCTCATTTTAGAAACAAAAGGAATATTTGTCTTTGATTCATTAGAAAACTTGTTTATTGCCCCAATACTACTAAAAAAAAAATCATAAGACTTGATTCATTAAAAAACCAAATCATTTGTTCTTTTCACTGACTAAAAAACCAAAATAGGGTACTAAATATTGTGACCAAAATCATAAGACATTCTCACATGGAAAGAAGCACTTTATTCTAAAACAAGAAAAAGCAAAAGGTAAAAGCAAAAACTGATAACTAGAAACCAAAAACTGAACAACAATTTAACAATACCAGTGAAGACAATTAGATTAGGCTTCTCAGCAAGGATCATCCTATGAATGAAAGCAGTAGTGTTAAGATCAGTACAAGAAGCATTTTGTGAAGGAAGAACATCCAAACAAAGTGTGTTTTTTCCATTTGCATAGTGCATATCTGCCACTTGCAATATCTTAAATTCTCCATTTTCATCAAACCTCAGCTTCTGATTCTGATTTTGAGTCTGCTTCTGTTTTGCTGCCAAAACACATGTAGTAGGAATTGAACTAAACCATGACACCACTACAAAAATCATGAAATTTTTCAGACCCATTTTTCTCTTGGTATCAAAAACAAATCTTTTACTCAAATTCATCACTGTTATGGAAATTCTAGTGGATAACACTAATCAAAATCTAAACTTGTTGAGATGGGGTTTGTAATGGATGGTGAAAGAAGCAAAGTTAAATGGTTACTGACTTTATTGAAGAAGTTTGATTTGATTGAGGAGAAAAGAAAAAAAAGACAAAAAATTGCTTAGGAGAAAAAGGAACAAGAACAAATCTATGTCTAGGACACACGTATCTTTGTCTTGTTGATGATAAAGTTGAGTTCAGATTAAATGGTTCAAATTTCAATGTACAATAACACATGTGACAACTGGCAACTTTCAGGAATTACTTGACACTACAAAATTGCAATGAATTGTTCAATTTAGTGATGAAGATTGAAGAATACCTTCACAAGTGGAATTTATAGATTATAGTTAGAAATTTTAGCTAGTGTCCAAAATATTCTTTAAAATATTCCCTCAAATTCTAAATTCTAAATATAAGATTAGTGTCCAAAATATTCTTTAAAATATTCTCTCAAATTCTAAATTCTAAATATAAAAGAAATTTTACTTTTTAAATTTATCGAGACCTTTATGCTATAAGTTAGCTTATAGTTGATAGCTGAAAATATTAGAAATGAAAAAAATTATAAAAAGTTATAAGCTATAAGCTCAAACGCTACTTGAAATAGCATCTCAAAAAAATCTATAAGCTAATAAGAAAAACTTTTTACCGAGCACATTTATTTTTTCAAACAAGTTTATAAGTTAATCCAATAAATTATAAGCTAGCTTATTGGACTTACCAAACACACCTAAAATTCATTGAAGTTCTTTTTTTAAAAAAAAAAAAAAATGGAAATCTGTGAAGGAAACAAATGGATATTCTGGGTGTTTAATTTTAAAACTAGGATAATTTGGAATATTTGTTTAAAAAAAGAATATTCCAAAAAAATGATTTGGTTTAAAATCAATATATCCAAGTTTTTTTTTGGTACAAATATATTCAGGTGTTTAATTAATTGTTTTTTAATTGATTTTTCGGATTTGCAAGATTTCAATTATATGAGGTGAAAATCCCATTACAATAAAGACAATTTTCATTAATCCATTTCAATTATTTAATCACTGGCATAAAATTAGAGTTGTTAGATGGAAGACTCGAGAGTTCAGCTACATAAATGAGATAAATCGGTCTAACTTATGTATTATTGAACTACACATTAGTGAGTTCAATTCACGTGGACTAATGAGTCATCCCAGCTAATTTTATATGTCTGTTGAGATTAATCACCCATTTTTATTATGCGGTGTTAATGTATTATTAGTTCTTCACAAAAAATAAATTGGCACAATAGTGAGCCAGAGACCAAAAAAAAAAATCTAAGGAGCTAAACGCACATACTTAGACCTTTAAGCGTAAAAAAACATCATAAAAAAAAATGAAATTTTGAAGTTCACAAGCAAATTTTAAGAATTTGAAGATAAATTATTATTCGCTAGCCGGTCAACACATTTATTGCCTTAACATCGAGTGTAAAAAACTCTTATATGCCAATTCTGATGAAGAGGCTCTTGAATACGATGAACCAAATAAGGGATGGTTCCATTCATCTTACAATTATTAGTAACCATATAATTAATAAGCACATTTGAGTTACTCTCAACAATAAAATGAGATAGATCTTACCCGCAAGTCACGTCAAGCCTTAGACATAGACCCGCATGCCGCATTGATTTGCAACTGAATTTGAGAACTTTCTTCAATTGCTCTAATGAAGTTTTGGATAATATATAGGTAAGATCAACTTGTCTTTGGAATCCTTTTCAAAAATTGTATGTTTTGTTTCTCCAAATTCAAAAGTCCTTTTTGATGTAGTTGGAATGTCTTTGTTTATCTTATTTGAGTCATTACTTTTGCTTTTAAAAAAAATTGCAGCAAGTAGTTATGATAGTTATGAAAGTTTTGGATGTGATAAGATTATGTCCAGTTCCGATAAATATAGAAAACTAAAAAGTAAAAACATAGTCAACTATACTAAACGGATCATACTATATATAATAAGTTCAATTCATTTAGTTAATAAACATTATTTTCATATTCAACTCATTTCATTTACGAACAAAATTCAATAAGATAATTATCGAATTTTGAATTTTGTTTAAGTTGGTTTGGTTTTTTATCGGCACAACGTGTTAATTACTAGCCTAATTTGCTTCAAAAATGTTACTACCCTAATTCATTATCAAACATGAGAATAATAATCTTTGGGAAGGAGTTCAAACAAGAAAATAACACCATAACACTCTTGTTTTGTAATTGTTCAAACCTAGTTTAGAAGTTAGTTTCATTTCAAGTTAGTTGGTTGTAACTAACTTGTTAGTTAGTAGTTGGTTAGTTGGTTACTTGTCTATCAAGTTAACCACCTATCTTTGTTTGCTATAAGTAGGAGTTAGAATAAAGTGTAGAATCACTCCTTGTAAACCATTTCACAATATTCACTAAGCAATAAGAATCTCTTTTGTTTCTCCAAAATCTTTTTCCTCTTCTTCAATAACACAAAGTGTGTGCTTGTTCTCCAACAAATTGGTATCAGAGCCTGGTTGGTTCATTGTGTAGCATCATAAGATTCAGGTTCTTGGGTAAGATTGTCAACATTCAGAGGCAATGGCAAGTGGCAATGGTGGTTTACCCAATAATCTTCCAATTCTTGATGGAAAGAATTGGGAACGATGGAACAAGCAAATGAAATCTTTGTTTGGATTTCAAGATACACTAGATGTGGTGATTAATGGTGTTGCAGCATTACCTGCAAATGCAAATGCAGAGGCAAGAAACAATCACAAAGATTTGAAGAAGAAAGATTGCAAGGCAATGTATGCAATTCAGGCTGCACTGAATTCAGCAAATTTTGATAAGATCTCTCATGCTGAAACATCCAAAGAAGCATGGGATATCTTGGTGAAGTATTATGATGGTGGAGAAAAGGTGAAAGCTGTGAAACTACAATCACTGAGGAGGCAGTATGAATTACTGCAAATGGACAACAATGAATCGATAGGATCTTATGCATCAAAGGTTCAAGCACTGATTCACACCATGAAGAGTTGTGGTGAAGAAATCTCTGAGAAGATGATTGTTGAAAAGGTAATGAGAACCTTAACCCCTAATTTTGATCATGTTATTGTTGCTATCCAAGAAGCTGGTAAAGTAGCAGACATGAAATTGGAAGATTTGGTTGGTTCTTTAGAAGCACATGAATTGATGATTAATGAGAGAAAGGGTGTACAAGAATCTGTGGAAGCGTTGAAAGCTCAAACATTCAAGAAGAATGATGGCTACAAAGGAAAGAATAAGTCCAAGAATGCTTCACAAAACCAGCAGAAGTTTGATGAAAAATCTGAATCCTTCAAGAAAGGAGGAGGAACATCAAATTCGAATCCAAAGAAAAAGGATAAAAGTCACATTCAATGTTACAATTGCCAGAAGTGGGGTCATTATGCATCTGAATGTAGATCAAAGAAGGCAAAAGACAATGATGATGAAGCAAACTTGGTGGAAGAAAACTCAGTTGAAGGTAAAGGTGCTGTAACCTTCATGGCTGCTATGTTAGAAGATAAAATTGCTAGTGGAGCATGGTACTTGGACACAGGGTGTTCCAATCACATGACTGGTCATAAAAACTGGCTGATCAAATTTGATGACACAAAGAAAAGCAAAGTGAAACTAGCAGATGGTAGGTCCATACAAGCAGAAGGCACTGGGAACATGGTAATCAAAAGAAAGAATGGTAGTTCTGCCATAGTTGAAAATATCTTGTTTGTACCAGGTATGGATTGTAACTTGCTTAGTGTTGGTCAATTAATAGAGAAAGGCTTCTCAGTTAGTATAAAGAATGAATACTTTGAACTCTATGATCCTGAAAACATGTTAGTATTGAGGTCACCTTTGGCTAAGAATAGAACTTTCAAAACTGTGATCAACAATGCTACAGTAGAATGCATGAAAGCTGTGTCAGAAGATAAACAAAATTGGTTGTGGCACTTGAGATTTGGCCATTTGAATTTTAAATATCTGAACCAGTTAGCAAGCAAGGAAATGGTAGCAGGACTACCCAAAATTCAAATGCAAGATAAGATATGTGAGGGTTGCTTAGCAGGCAAGCAAACTAGGAACATTTTCAAAAAATCTTTACCATTAAGATCTGCAAATGTTTTGGAAGTTGTACACTCAGATGTGTGTGGACCATTTGATGTGAAATCACTTGGTGGAAACAGGTACTTCATAACATTTGTGGATGAATTTAGCAGAAAATTGTGGGTTTACTTGATACAGTCAAAAGATGAAGCATTTGATGTGTTCAAAAGATTCAAGGCGTTGGTAGAGAATCAATGCAGTAAGAGAATTAAAATTCTCAGAACTGATGGAGGAGGTGAGTATACTTCAAGGAGGTTTGAGACATTTTGTGAAGAAAATGGCATTGAACATGAAGTCACAGCTCCATACACACCTCAACACAATGGTTTGGCTGAGAGAAGGAACAGAACAATACTTGACATGGCTAGATGCATGGTGAAGCATAGAAATCTGCCTAAGTCATTCTGGGGTGAAGCTGTAAGTACTGCAGTGTATGTGTTAAACAGATGCCCTACAAAGAAACTCAAAGACAAAGTACCAGAAGAAGTATGGAGTGGCAAGAAGCCAAGTGTAAGTCACTTTAGAGTTTTTGGTGCATTGTGCTACAAGCATGTACCAGAAGCCAAGAGAAAGAAGCTGGATGATAGAAGTGAATCAATGATTCTAGTAGGCTATCATGTAACTGGAGCTTATAAACTGTACAATCCAACAACAAAGAAAATGATATACAGTAGAGATGTCATTGTTGATGAAGCAAAGAGTTGGGATTGGATATCTAGCAGCAGCACAAGCAAGCCATTGATGAGTTTAACTGAAGACAGTGATAGTGATCAGAATGCTGAGACAGATGTTGCAGCATCAGAAGCAGCAGATGCTAAAGCATCAGAAGCAGCAGATGTTGAAGCTTCAGAAACAGCAGATGCTGAAGCATCAGAAGTTGGAACCAGAGCCAGATCATCAAGGGCAAGAAAAACTCCAGCCAGATTACAAGACTGTGATGTGGTAAATGATAATGAGGTAAATGAAGATGGTGATCTAGTACACTTTGCACTGCTAGCAGGAGCAGAACCTGTTAATCATATTGAAGCTCTGAATAACATAAAATGGAAGCAAGCTATGGAGGAGGAACTATGTGCCATTGAGAAGAATCATACATGGGAGATAGTCAAGTTACCATCAGACAAGAAAGCAATAGCAGTAAAATGGGTGTTCAAATTGAAGCTCTACCCAGATGGTTCCATAGCAAAGCACAAAGCAAGATTGGTTGCAAGAGGTTTTCTGCAAACAGAAGGGCTGGATTACTCAGAGGTTTACTCACCTGTTGCTAGAATTGAGACTGTAAGGCTGGTAGTAGCTATAGCAAATGCAAGAGATTGGCCTATGTACCATCTAGATGTCAAATCTGCTTTTCTAAATGGACTATTAGAAGAAGTAGTTTTTGTAACTCAACCTCCTGGTTTTGTGATAAAAGGTAAAGAAAACATGGTATACAGGTTGAAGAAAGCCCTATATGGCTTGAAGCAAGCTCCAAGAGCCTGGAACAAAAGGATTGATGGATTCCTTGTGAAACAAGGTTTCAGCAAATGCAAGTCAGAATATGGAGTTTATGTACAAAAGTCAACTTCAAGCATCATTCTTATATGTTTGTATGTTGATGATCTCTTGGTAACTGGGAGTGACATAGCTAAGATTGAGAAGTTCAAAACTGTCATGATGACTGAATTTGAAATGACAGATTTGGGAGAAATTTCTTACTTCTTAGGTATTGAATTTTTGAAAACTTCAAAAGGATTAATGCTACATCAAAGAAAGTATGCTGGTGAGATTTTGAAGAGATTCAATATGTCTGATTGTCCCTATGCTATAACTCCAATGGAGACAAATCTTAAGCTGGAAAAGAATGAAAGTGAAGATGCAGTGGATCCAATGTTCAAACAGATTGTTGGGTCATTGAGATATCTGTGCAATAGCAGGCCAGACATATGCTTTGCAGTTGGCTTGATTAGCAGATTTATGGAGGATCCTAGACAATCTCATATGAAAGCTGCTATGAGAATATTGAGGTACATAGCTGGCACACTAGATTTTGGAATTCTCTTTCCAAAGTCAGCAGTGAATGCAAAATCAGAAATAATTTGCTATTCAGATGCTGATTGGTGTGGTGATAAAGTGGATAGAAGGAGTACCACTGGCTACTTCTTCAAGTATTTGAATGCTTCAGTTGCTTGGTGAGGAAGCAACCAGTAGTTGCACTTTCCTCGTGTGAAGCAGAATATATTGCTGGTTCTTATGCAGCATGTCAAGCCCTATGGATTAACTCAGTGCTTAAGGAATTGAAGATCGATGTGAAGAAGCCAATTACACTGCAAATTGACAATCAATCTGCAATAAACTTAGCTAAAAATCCAGTGCTGCATGGAAGAAGCAAACATATAGAAGCCAGATTTCATTTCTTGAGGAAGCAGGTGAATCAAGGTAGCTTAGAAGTAATTCATTGTGCTACTGGTTCACAGGTTGCAGACATTATGACTAAGAGTTTGAAGGTGGACAGATTTTTGAACTTAAGGAATTCACTTGGTGTGTTCCAACTTAGATCATGAGGTTGAACTTGTTGTATAGGTTTGAAAATTAAGGGAGCATGTTGTTTTGTAATTGTTCAAACCTAGTTTAGAAGTTAGTTTCATTTCAAGTTAGTTGGTTGTAACTAACTTGTTAGTTAGTAGTTGGTTAGTTGGTTACTTGTCTATCAAGTTAACCACCTATCTTTGTTTGCTATAAGTAGGAGTTAGAATAAAGTGTAGAATCACTCCTTGTAAACCATTTCACAATATTCACTAAGCAATAAGAATCTCTTTTCTTTCTCCAAAATCTTTTTCCTCTTCTTCAATAACACAAAGTGTGTGCTTGTTCTCAACAAACACTATGTGGATATGGATCCAAGATGACAAGGCCAATATAATTAATAAACCAATTTGCAAATACTAAGACCATTGATCAAATATTAAAATTTCTGCCAACCAAAAATCAATGTAGAAATTTCTGTGAAAATGCAATGGCAAAAATCAATGACGAATACTAAGACCATTCGTCAATTTCTGTGATCAAGTCTAAGTATTGTAAAAGTGAAAATATATTGATGAATGGTCTTCAACTTATTTGCCAAGAACCTGCTTTTGCAAACCGTCAATGATGGCTTTCAAGTTGTTTTCAATACTTTAGATAAACAAACGTGAGGCGGCAAGAAATGTGTAGTGTGAACCAAAATTAAAGTTTTTTTTAATATTCAACTCAAAATTTTAATAGGGGTGTACTAGTATTACACAAGAAACTTTATAGGGTTTCTTTTTTTTTCTTTTCTTTTTTTTTAACAAAGGGCTTTTTTTTTTCTTTTGAATTGGAGTATATAGATATAGATAGATTAGGGTTAAATATATTTTTTCTCCTTATAAGATAAAGATTTTCTAAATTTAATTCTTATTTACTTTTTATTATATTTTTACCCCTATCAAAAAAATATTTGGAGATGTTTTAGAAATAATATCATTTACCTTTAGGGTTGAAAAAGCAATCTCACCTTTAAAAATAGTACGTAATCTCACCCATTATTTATTTGCTTTGCTTTTCCACAAAGTCTTATTAAGGAATGCAACCACGCTAAATATTAGAGTTTTGAGGGTGGTGAGGATGATGTGATATACATCGTTAAAAGATTAGTTAAAAGTATAAAATTAGGGAATTAAATATGTTTTATAAAATGGACAATGAATTTTTTATATACAACTTAGTTGTTTATGTATGAATCCAAGAACTTGAAGTTGAAGCACCATCAAATTCAACTTTTTTTTTTTTTTACTAAATAGCTATTTTCAATGTTTTTCTTGTGTTGTTTTAATTTACATTTTATATAAGTAAATGCATTGTGATTTTTTGGCTTATAGATTAAATTTGATGTATTAGCTTTAAAAATATATTTTATATACAATTTAGTTGTTTACATTGAAAAAGATATACTGAAGTTGAAGCGCCATCAAATTCAACTTTTTTTTTATTAAATAGTTATTTTCAGTGTTTTTCGTGTGTCGCTTTAATTTACATTTCATATAAGTAAATGCATTGTGATTTTTTTCTTATAAATTAAATTTGATATATTAGTTTTAAAAATATATTTTATTTTCTTTCTTTATATTTGACCATCTCATAAAACAAAAGGCTAACTTCACCAACTGTGTCAACTTTTGAAAGTGGTGAAGTGAAGACTTAGCTTATTTTAAAGAGCTTTGCTACTATATATGTTACGGACATAACTGCGTAGGAAATGCAAGGACGGATACATGACAGCATCTTAAACAAACAGAAAGCAAATTAATCAAAGTTTTACCGAAATCATGAAATAATGGCTTAACAACAATGGTTGGATTTAAAGAGCTTTGCTTTCTAGTTGTTTAAGATGCTGCCTTGCGTCCGTTGTTGCCTTTCTTGCACAGTTTTGTTCGTAAAATACAGCAAACTTTTGTTGATATGGCCAAATATGTTAGAGATGTAATATAGTTATATTAAGGGGACAGTTAGCAAAGAGGGAGGCAATGAATATTATTTTGTTAGAAATTTCATGGTTTGGACAGAGATTATCATGTTTCTTCTCTAAGGAGCTTTTGCTATAGCATACATGGATTTTTCTTCTGTAATACTTATATTTCTAATCAGCCATTCACTGGATATCAATATATGTAACCATGTAAAATCATCCAAATTGATGAGATCCATTTTACAATATGAGATCTTGATTTTCAAATAGTAGCTTCAAACACTAATTAAAGCTCTGTTGAAAAAAGCTTATTTTAGTTTCATGCTTTTCAATGAACAGAAGCCTAACTAAAAGTATTGCTGAAAACATATCCAGACCCAGATATACTACTTCATCCACACTACAGATCAAGTAACTCATGAATTTCAGTAAATCATGGCTACCAACATGTGTAGAGATAGACAAGAACACAGAAGACGACACAAATACATAGACAACTGTTATAGTTTGAAAAAATAAAAGTGATCGTATGAAATCATGTGTATCATTACCGTGTCAGTGTCAGTATCGTACAATCAGACACACTTAGAATTTGAATTATCAGTACTACATACTAAAACAAATACAAATCATGGTTCTATTAAATAAACAAGAGAAAAGAAATTGCAACACTGAATAAGATACCAACATGACAATTTTACAAAAAAAAAAACAATCATTGCATAAAGAAAAACATCAAGCATTCTTATTTTTAACTTCTGAAGGAAATGACTTAAACCAAGGTATCCACACAGAAGTTGTTTTCTGATAAAGCCTAAACGCCTTTGCTCTACTCTCTTGTTTCAACATTCTCTCCTCCACAAGCCTAGTCACATAAGCCAAACACAATGTATTAACAAAAGCTCCGATAAATGTCCATCCATGTCCAAGGCTCCATGCAAATACAACTAGTCCCCACCACCACAGCGTCTCACCGAAGTAATTCGGATGCCGACAGTAATACCATAAGCCACTGTCAAGTACAGAGACTACAGGTTTACCAAGCTCTTTTAGCTTGTTGTTTTTACACATAAAGTCATGGAGTTGTGTATCCGCAAAGTATGCTATAACAATGCCACTCAAACAAACAGCAATAGCCATGAAATCCAATATACTCAAAGGCTTATTAACAAAGTGCACAACATACAATGGAAGGGACAATCCAATCAAAAACATCTGCAAGAAACAAAAAAACCATTTTCAACGCATAAAAATTTAGAGTAAATACTCAATTTCGTCCGTGAAATTATAGGACCGTATCAACCGCTACATTATCAATATTTCAAAATGATCTATAGAATTGTAAAATATTAATCAAGTTCGTTTATCTTTCTGAATCTGCTATCAAATGAATCCCTGACATAATTCACTTAGCTTCAATTGCATCCTGACATTACCAACTTAGGCTCTGTTTGGTAAGGCCATATTTTGAGCTTATAGCTTATAAGCTCATATGACCAAAAAAGACCTATTTGGTAAACATTTTTCAAAAAGAGCTTATGGCTTATTTTACTAGTTTATAGCTTATTTTTCAAACACTATTTCAAGTAGCTTATAAGCTTATAGCTTATCATTTTTTCTTCCAATTTTACCCCTGATATCTTACTTGAAAAAAATTAAATATTAATTAAACATATCTTTTTATGTCATTTCATACTTATAAGGTAGTTCAACCGCTAATTTTACCAAACATTACTGCTCCCTCCGGTCCTTAATATAAGAAGAAATTCACTTTTTAGATACATTGAAATATTAATGTATCTAGACTATATCACAGATTAGATTAGATACATTAATATTTCAATGTATCTAAAAAGTGAACTTCTTATATTAAGGAGTAGAGGGAGTAATTCAATCAGCTAGCTTATTCGCTATAAGCTCATCTACTATAAGCTAACTTTTCAGTTATCCGCTATATTTTACCAAACAGAGCCTTAATGTCATTATTCTCCATATGAATACCAACAGAGGGACGAATTTTATTAACATTTTGCAATTTCAGAGATCATTTTGGAATATTATCAATATATGAGTTAGATTGATACACTTCTACAATTTTAGACACCAAATTGATTATTCACTTAAAAAATTGAACCAAACAGGCAATTCATCAAACAGGTTCAAGGTGTTCAATTAAACCGGAAAAAAACCAACCTGTTGAGAAACATAAACAGCAAAGAATGAAATCCACCACCAATGTTTTCCATATTGTTCACTCATCTCAGTAAAACGCCAATCTTCTCTCGCACCCCATTGCCATTTTTCGCGCCTAAAGTAATTATGAGTGAGTCTAATACTCCAAATCCAAGTCAAGAAAATCACAATCTTTGATCTCCAAGAATCATAGTTAGCCAAAGGGTGAGGTGCATAGTAATGAACAAGCATCACAGGTATCACTGTCCAATATGGATCAATCATCTGCATCATCACTAACAACAAAAGATGTCAACTTTATACATACCCACATACCAAAATTTGAATATTGAATCATTAAATCAATTGGGTCAATTAAATTTTCAAAATTTCAAAATTTTCAATCACATTAGTATTTATTTACAAAACAATTTTAGAAACTAGGTATCCGTCCAAGGACCGACTAATCCGAGGATACCAATTGAAGTCAGAGCTTTTGCTCGGACTGATCCAACACAGAAAGTGACACCTGAAGGATTCGAAAATGAGGATGCAATATGATTAATATGATGAAAGATTGGATTTTTATGTACCCAGTGACTAGATTGGATTTGACCAATGAGCCAGAAGAGGAGATTAACATTGAAGAAGAAGAGAGCATTGGCAAAGAGAAGAGGGTGGTGATAGCACCATGTCCATAGAGTTGAGAGAAAAGAAGGATTGTTTGGGTTTGAAATTGATGAGTGATAGTTGTTGAGGAATGTGAGATAGAAGATGATTGAGGGAAGAGGAACCAATAATGCTATGATAGCATTCTTCAAATTTTGATTACAAGCCATTTTGTTGATTCAATGGTGGTGTGTGTGAGTGTTTGTGACTGATTGAGTTCTGATTTTATAGGTGAGAAAATTCAAAAGTAATATTTTGAATTTTTTTTGTCGATCGAGGTTCGAGCATTGACTCTGACGCGATGCTCATATCGACTGAGTTAAGTTTACGGGAACATATTTTGAATATTCTTTTGACAAAGGAAGACGTAAGTGTGGAGACTAATCCTCTCAAAGTAATTGAGATTTATTTAAAAGATTGACTTGTCCCAACAAATATTTTTTCATATTCATTGATCGAGAATTAAATTTTTGACCAAATAATTAAAAGACTTGAGTATCTTCTTATGTTACACTAAAAAGTGGGTTGTCTCCTATGTAAGACTCTTCATATTGTCCCTCCAGTGCAATCTGAGTCACATATTACGAGAGAATATATGTAAAAATCCACGCTGAAGAGAATCATTTCTTATTACACTGTATTGATATAACAAGACTCACATACCATATGCAAGAAATCATAGTCAAGTCATGAAAATAATATGGTTAGAAGGATAAATCATATTAAAGGCTAGTCGCTTATCAAAAAAAAAAAAAAAAAAAAAAAAAAGGCTAGTCAAATTTTCCAAGAGTTTCAATAAATTATATTTTGCCCTAACAATCTCAGCCACATTTTATAATTACAAGATTGAGTTATTCACATTCATATTTGGCTGTTCATACTAGTTCATAGTTTAGCAAAACCGTTCATATTTTCTTATCTTTGCTCTACAACAATTATGTTATATGATCATTTATATATTGATTAATTTATCCTACTCAACTTAATAAAAGCTTTCCTCTCCTGATAAAAATATAAAAAAAAACACAACCAAATCACAAGTAATTAATTAGAACAATGCACTTTCTGCTTGTGGCTTCCCACATAAAGCCATGCTCGCCTAGTGATATGATCAGCTAAATAATCTATTATGTCACACAATATGATTAGGTGATCTTCTATGTGCCCACAACTAAGTTATTCATATCCATTTAATTCTTTAAAAACAATGAAGTTGTGGCCTCTTAATTCTGGTCCAAAGTACACAAAAAATGAAACAATGTTGAGAATTATAGGATCACAAAGTATAAAATACTTTTAGTAAGAACATGCATATTTTTATCTTAGTTGTACTTATAAATATTTCAGCATGACTATACAATAATGCTTAGCATTGTTGTAATGATGTTTGCAACTTATACAGTTGTGACCCTAATCATATATATTAGAATTCTCTCACATGAAAACTTTATCATATAAGCTTGATCCTAAACTTGGTCCCCCCTCCCACCCAGCTTCTATAGTCTTTGAAGGGTTACCTGTCCTAAAAATCCACTCAATATTTGCAGAAAGAAGGAAAAGAAAAGAATGTCTCCACACACAAGAAGGCCATGCCATGTAAGTATTTTTATTCATCTACATGTGCCTAGGCCAGCATGTTGAATGAGTGGCCTTTCAGCAGTTACTTTGTCTAAAGCTTGCCAATGATAAATAATTAGAAGCGTGACATAGTTTAGAATAGTGTACATTATTGTGCAAGTTCTTAAACCAACAAATATAAAGTATTTATCTATTACTAGACCTATCTTTCATGAAACCATGTGATCATGCCATTATTTGCTTACAATTAGTAGTGTAGTTGCATTTGAGGCATGATCAAATTTATATAAAGAAAAATCTTCCCAAATTTGAACAAGGATTATAAGGTATTTGTTTGGATTTCATAAACCACGGGGTGATCGTGCAATTGCTCGAAGGCTACACATTGAATCTTCAAACAAACTCACGACAAACATTTTGCATTGCATTTCCGTACATGCATATATCATTAGGTTATACATGCTTTTGGAAACTCAGCATTCGGCTTCTTGGATTTGTTTGGAGTATAATTGCATTGTATCACATAAATAAAAAATGGATTTCCTAAAGCCAGCAATCATTGCAATTACAATCTCAACCATTGTACATGGTTTTCGCTAATGGGGACATACGCAGACTCACAAAGATATACCATAATGCTGCCAATGGCTCAACAATTTAGAGAAATAGTCATGCCATAGGCACACAAAGAATGAGGTGTGCCCTACACAACTCCAACCACAATGGGGTGCTGAAAGTGTTTGTTTACCTTTGATCTAATGCTTTCATTTGAACACAATCATCCAATTGCAATATTGTATCATATATAAGAGCATTTGACCTCTCATGAAGTTGCTACCATAATTAAACTCTTATTGTGACAGTACATAATTATAATAACAGTGCTAAAAAAGTTCAAAAGTATATCAATGTAGAAATTCATATTGGAAAGAGAAAAAAAAAAAGGTATAACATTTGACATCAATATCCCCAAAATTAGACACCACAAAATTATGTCATTTATAAAAGCATCTAGATGGTTGACAAGGATCAACATAATTGCAGAAGGCATCAAGCTCCCTAAACGTCGCTCTGTACAAGACATCTCATCATGGAGTTCACGCCACTCCCGAAAAAAGGTTTATAGAGCAGGAAGACCAAGTTGTAACCAGAATCACTGATTGTCTTGCTCGCCGTCACCAGGTTGGTTAACGTCAGGTCCACCTTCCTCATAAGTAACCCACGGTAGCATCGACTCAAACAAGACGGCTAATGCGTTTCTATTTGCAACGCCACGAGGAGCATGGCCATTGCCATGCTGATTAGCAAATTGGTTTTCGTCCAGCATAGCCTCCCCAGCCCTTGGAATGCCCATAAATTGTTGCAGATTTTCATGTGGAATTGCATTTACTGAATCAGAGAAATTAGACACCAACAAATGTCCATACCTAACAAGAAAAAGATTGTCAATTGAATAGCGAAATGTAACTTATTCATAATTTCAATCGATTAACACTAAATATTCATTCCAAATTGAAATAATTTGCATCAAGTTTTGAAGATGATAAACTCAGATGCATCTATAAACCTTATTGGGCTTAGATAAAGATTCATTTCTACAACAGGATGCTACAAAGTTAAACATGAATTTCTTTAGCTAAACGCAAAAGAAATCACTTACTCATTTTTCTCAGATGAGAATGCTTCTTTTCTGACACAAGCCCAGTCGTTAACTTCACTTTTATTACTTTCTAGTGTTTCAATGACTTGTTTTGCAGCAGCGATTAGCAGTTTTTGCAGATCAGGAAGCCTCCATATAAGATAGTTTCTCTCAACATATATATTAATCAAGTGATCTTGAGATGGAATTCCGGTTTGATCTGAACGGAAAAAAGCATGCTTGAGAATATCTGTCCATGCACGATCTTTCAATGGTACTTTTGCCACTAGCTTCTTTATAACCGAAGGATGAAGCATCAATGCTTGTGTCATAAGATCAGAGGAAGAAGACTTTTTAGAATCTATAGAAGCATCTTTAGAGGCCTCACCCTCAAGGTAAAACCGACAAATGGCAAGAGAAAAAGAGAAATTCGGAAACAACCATATGGAGTTATCGCTTTTATATGCTTCAGAAAACTTTTCCAGCCATGCATACTCCTCAGACCTTAAAGCAAAGTAGTCGATGCAGAAAATAGCTCCCATGGGATCATCAGAATCTAGTGAAAGCAACAATTTGCAGACCTCTAGAGCAGATCTATGACAACCACGCCTGTCCAAATTTTTCATGTGAGTAAAAAGGGCTGTGAATATAGGTTTGTTTGCATCGTGTTTGTACTTCAACTGGCAATTACCCAACAGTGGTGTAAACATGGGATGCCACGCACATTCAAGGGCATATAGACACCTGGCAATAGTATCTGCAGATATTTGTTGTTCACCCACTACCTTGAAATATTCTGCCATTGTTAGAAGGGAATCTATGTGATAAGGACGGTGCTGTAATATGCTTGCTATACCATTTATGTCATTAATCGCTTTGGCAGCTTCAAAGGAATTCTGATATTGGGAGTAGGATGGTGAGTGCACATATCTACATGGTAAAAGAGGTAGGTTGAGCAGTAGTTAAAAGAGATTCAAAAAGATGCAACTCTCGTTATAATTTATGATTCTCACTTCTAAAAAGTCTTCAACCGAAAAAATAAAATAGGGAATCAGAATTCAGAACACAAAATACAAAAGATATTTTCAATTTCCAGCATCATCATAAATAAAGCACATAATCATCAACCAGATAGATTGAGAACCCAATATCTCCCCAATCTCACTCTTGTTAACCCTAAACCCAAGAGTCGAAACAAATGGACTCAATCATGCATGGTCTTCATACCATACTGACCATAAACTAATTGATAATTCCTCGCACTACTTTATTTTCATATAAAATATGTTATTCAAAATGTAAATAGATGTCCACTAGTATATATCATATCTATGAGTACATCATTTATCACATGATTCAACATTTGAATTATCTAACTATTTAACAAAATGTCATTGAGTCAAAGAACTGCAATATGTATTTGGAGCAAAATTTGGACCAAGAATGACTTTTGTGATAGTTAATATATTTAATAGCTCTTTGTGAGCACCAAGTTTCATCAATCCAACCGTCAGATTGTTTCTTTAGTAGATAAAGTTCATAATTTTTCATAAATATTTTGGTGCGTTCGATCATTGAGATGATATCACAATATTTTACAGCTGAATTGGTGAAATATAATGTCTACAGATAGTTATTCAACAGCATACTTACTAATTATTACAAGAGTTACTCCCTGAGTATGTAAATTCCATTGACACACATATATGGGATAATGGAAGGGGATATATATATATATAACCAATGTTTGGGCCAAAGTAGGTAATTTTCCCATGTCTCCAGCTTAAATTTCCCCCTTTTTCATCTATTGGCTCCTCATGATTCAAGCTCAGCCATTTGGTTATTTTTTCTATTCCAAGGTATTAAATTGGAACCTTTTGTTTGTTCAAAGGTCTTCCTAAGGTTTTAACTTTATGCATGTTCTATCTTAATGCAAGTTCTACGGCATATGCATGTTTATGATTTGATAGTATACTACAACAAAGTCCATAGCCGTTTAACATATACATGTTTATGATTCAATAGGGCACATCACACTTTGAAGATAGGATACTACAACCAAGTCCATAGCCTTTAACTTAAACAACTAGACACGCATACAGAGAGAGGGATTATCACAAAAAACAAAGTACAAAATATTATCAATCAACGCAGTAAGAATAATAACAAGCTCCTTACCTAAAGTAGTTATATCCATTCTTTGTTTCAAGAAATTGCATGGACAAAGAATCATCCAATGGGAGCCAAGTGTTTGCTGGAGTAACAAGAAAAGTCTTCTTAAGATTATGGCGTACTCTCCTCACCCCTCGCATCTGCCTAGAACTGCTTGGTTGGTTGTTGCTATTCTCAAATGATTTCACAACCTTAGATCCAAATATTCTTATCAGCTCATTTTCGGCACTCAAATGTTTGGGATCCACTAGTAATATGGACACAGCATCCTGCTTAACAGATTTGCTTTTGTTCTTAGCATTCACTGTTTTATCTTCTGTAGTAACATGTTGCTCACTTGAAGAGTTCGCATTCAGAGCCAAATCTTCTAAAATCAAGTCCAATTCCTTTTCACCTCCCCTTTTACTGGTAACAGCATTATCCTTGCTTTTCTTCTTCTTGTTCTTCTTTTTCTTTGATTTCGGATTTGATGTTGAAACCTGAGCAGAACTTTTCCCTGAGGATGTCCCCTTCTTATCATCATGTCTCACTGATGTTTCATCCGCAGACTCATCTCCCTGCAAACGAGACAACCAAATTAAAATAAGTATAAGCATAATATTAGAGGTGCCACCTTCTTTTGAAGGAGGAAGAATCCAACAATCTATAAAGCACCAAACTAAGCGTGTCTAGAATCTAAAACGTGTCAGAATCAGCCACCAACACATGTGATTACATTCAATTTCTCGCATTATTATCGATGTCTGTGTCAGTGTTGCCTCGGTGCTTCATAGATTTTAACTCTAAGCTAAAAACACCAAAGAAAAATATTCTAGTAAAATCAATACAACAGCCTAACACCATATCATTCTCTATGATACTTTAGTTTAATGTAATGACATTTATTTTTGTATTAACTCTCTGGTTCTCATGGTAAGGGCCCGGTAATCTAGAGTTTGGCAGCAAGATAAGTAAAGTCTGACCAAGAATTGTTTCCACCTGGAATCGAACTTGGGTTCAGGACGATTCATCATAGGGGAGCTGATTATTCACTTGAGCCTAGTTATTTGGCTAATGTAATGACACTTTTAAACACCATAAATTACACTTAAACACAAATTCCTCACTAAATACTAATGAATAATTTGTTTCTAACCTATTTCCAAATACAAATACCAAGTTAAAATTTTGAGCTAACCCAATTCAATTTTAGCTTAAGAAAAACAAAACCCAGTTGCAAAATTGAAAAGGGTTACGTAATGTTGCAAGAATTAAAGAGCTTCAATCCAAAAAAAAAAAAAGTGGAATTTTTAGAACCTGGTGTTCTGGTTCAGAATCATCATCGTTGAGAAGATCGAAGGGGTTGATTGTGGAAGGTGCAGTGGAACCTTCTTCATAATTTTCATCATCTTCTTCCTCTTCTTCTTTGATGAGTTGATGAGGAAAGTGATTTTGTTCGTTCAGAATCTTCTTCACCAATCGACCCGACATCGTTTTGTGAGTTTCAGCTGAATAATTTTCAGAGTGGTTCAGAAGAATTCAGGTGTAAAAGAAGGAAGAAAAAAAAAAGGGTTATTTGAAATTCAATCGCTTGAGAGAAAAGAACGAAGAAGAAAATCGAATGAAGAAGAAGAACAAGAAGAAGAAGACAGTACGAGGTGGGCTCATGAATCAATGTTGGCCCAATTGTTAACCTAATGGATCATTTCTCTCCCGACCCCCTCATTTCTTTTCCACCCCCTGAATTTCCGTTTTTGCCCTTCGGGGTACTACGGTTTATACGAACCGAAGGAATTTGACATGCTAATAAACTTCGGTAACCACTTACCGAAATCTGACACATTTCGGTTTGCAGGTACCGAAACAATTATTTTAGTAAACTTCTGCCGAAAATGGCCTAATTCCAGCGATCCAATGAAATTTTCGATAACAACGTACCGAAATCTACGATATTTCAGTTCGCAGGTACCGAACAAGCTGACGTTCGGTTTCTGTGTACCGAAAATGCTAATGTTCGGTTCGCAGTTACCGAAAAGGTCTAATATTTGGCTTCGGTGAATATAAACCAAAGTTTTTTGGCAAATTTTTTTCAAACCACAAGGGGCAAAATGAGATTTTTGGGGGTATAAAAGAAATGTGGGGAGCCGGGAGAGAAATGATCAACCTAATGTTTCGTTTTGGGCCTTATGGGCTTTCTCTCTCATCTCATAGTCAAAACAAACAAATCATTAATATTTGTTTTTTTTTTTTTTACGGTAAATCATTAATATTTGTTATCTTGATGTAGCTGACATAAATATAAATTGATGTTGGCGTGTAAGATTATTATTAATAGGAAAATGTTTTATTAATATTACATGTTCAAAGAGGTGTTACATCTCGAATCCATAATCATTTTGTGGTTTTCACTCTCTCTCAACATTTACACTTCCCGGTTGTGATTTGTGACAATATGAAAAAATATGAATGATATTTGACATTCATGTAATATTATTCCTTAACAATAATTGTATGTATTTCTACATAAACGATTTATATGAGTTTGATACAAATATAGTAAACGGTGACACCAGAAGCGGAGCTAGGGGAGTCCCGACTGGGCCGCAGCCCACCCCAAAATTTTGGAAATTACTTTATATACCCATATGCATATTAAATTTGTATATGATACATATTATTTGAGGCGTTATATAACACATGATCTTGGTTAGCCTAGCGGCATTTCAACATTTATGCAGGCAGAGTTTGGGTGTTCTATTGATATTTCAAGCGATCAACTTTGTACTTATTACAACTTCAATTGTTATATGAAATACAGTTTTCAAATTTAATTTATGTTAGAATTTTTTTTAGCGGCCCATCCAATTTTTTGTTTCTGGCTCCGCCTCTGGGTGACACAATATACAACTATTTTCTCACGTGTGACAAAACTGGCACGTTTTTCGTCATTTTTTCTTTTATCTTTTTCTCCCCCTCTCTCGTTTACCTATTTAGACAACGACTTTTTATTTTTCTCCCCTACATCTAGCAAGAGAATCACTTATGTACTCTTCCGACCTTTCAACTTTGTGATCTAAATCTCTCACTCCACTCTTCAATGACATAAGCTCTTCCATTCTTTTTTATGTGTGGTGACACAAATAGAGAAGATCTCATAGGATTTAGCTTCTTCAAAACAACCCCAACATTATGATATGAGCTAAAATATCATTGTAGGGTGACTTTTTGTTGTTTTTCTTCTCTTTTTTCTCCACAAATTTGATTTGAGCTAAAATTTTCTTTTAAGGTGACTTATTCTTTATTATTTCCTTCTTTTTCTTCAAATTTGAGTTACAACTCTTGTCTATCTCATTTTCCAAACTTAACATATTATGAATTTTAATATGTGACTTCAATTTTTAGAGCAAAGTCGGTCTTTCGATTTTTGGTGTCCTGGGCAAACAAAATGAAAGGTGCTATAATGTTGAGTTCGAAAGTTAGTCAATAATTCATCTAATAGCTTTTTTCTTTCAACGATGTAAAAAAACTATGTCTTCCCGCATATCTAATTGGCAAAGGTCTATAAAATATAGTGTTCACTATCATTATTGGGATAAACTAATGTAGTGTGTTTGTGATTGTTGTTTTGAATAATCAAGTATTCTATAATATACAATTTAATTTCAAATTTAGAAATTTAATAGTTGCAAATTTTAATTAAAGAGATGGTGTAAACACAAACAATATATCATGACGTTTATATTATAAAAAGTTGAACATTAGATAAATAATACACAATTGATTTTATCTTTCTCACATGTTAGATATGACAATTAGAGCCACACATATCAATCACCAAATACACCACCACCAACTAACTCATGACACCACTGATATATTATGAAATTTAAAATTAAAAAAATAAATAAATTATATACATAATTGAGTTACCTTCATTCTCATGCATCGAATATGACTATTGAAGTCATGCATATGAATTACAAATTAAAAATATCATCAATCAACTACTACACGCATAACACCACCAATATATATTTTTTAAAAAAATCCATTCTCCTTAATTGTTCATAGTAACAAATGATTTTGAGTCATGCATTTCATGTAATAACAAATATTATATATATTAGAAATAGACAATAATTATAAATTTTAACCTTATTACATTCATGTACTCCTTCCATCCTTATTTATATGACTCTTTTTCGCTTTTTGAATTCTTATTATAAGTTACTTTATAAAATTACATATGCATTAATATTTTCTTTACAAAAATGTCCCTATTTAATTTACCATTGAAAACTTGACCAAAAAATAAATATAATTGAAAAACATAAATACACACTCTCTTTTTTATGTTATAAAATTAATAATTATAAAGGTGAATATGTAAAACTAACACACATTCGAGATAAATTTATTATTTCGACAGTTTTACTGAATACAATAATATTTGCTAGATGTTCCTATATTAACTGATTTTTTTATTTTTAAATAATCAAATGCAATTTTGTAATGTTCAATTATTTTCTGGATAAATTATAAGTTTCATCATTTGAACTTAGATGAGAAACATCATAATCATAAATATTAATTTATTTTCTTGATCTCATATTTCTCTTATTCTTTTGTATTTCGCATATATATATATATATATATATATATATATATATATATATATATATATATATATATATATATATATATATATATAAAGTATTACAAAATTAATTTGGTTCCCCTTTAAATATGGTGAATTGGGTAGTCACCCATCTCGACCATGCTCGGGGCCACTCTTTTAGAGTTGTTTTTTAAAAAATAAAATCTTTGATATTTTTTTCTATTACATTATTGTTACAAGTTTCTTTGTTGATATGTATGGTTTTATTGATCATATAGTGGCAATAAATCAAAATTCACAATCGTGAAAATACAAGAAGGAGTTTCTTTAATCCAAACAAAATTAGAACAAGAAGAAATAACAAATTTAACTAGGTAATTGGTAGCTTAGTATTCTACTCTACGAACATGAAAAAAATTCTAAATTATTGAAACTTGGAAGAAAATAAAAACTTTTGTAGTCTTCAACTATTGTTCCCAATTAAGATGGATGACATTCGAGGAATATGATTCAATAGTTAACTTGTGAAACAACATATTTTTTTGCAAATTTGATTCCTAAGTAAAACTAGACATTCAACTACATAGATTGTGGTAACACCGGCAAAAACCAGCAAGCTACTACGAAACACATCGTTCTCGCTCCGCATCACGAATAACTGCATGCAGTCCCCAATATTTAAAGAGCCATATATGTATCCTTTTAGTTCGGGAAAAAAAATTATATATTAATAAAAAAATCCAAAATTAGAAATAATATATTTTCGTATAAAAAGTTAATAAAATGAATTAAATTTAAAAATGATATGCTTACCAAAAAAACCATACACATTATTCGTCATCTGTAATATTTTTAATTTATTTAAATTTAAAGATACTATGTAATTCATAGAAGTGCTTATAGAATGTGTGTGATGGACCTCCTTGATACCTCTCACTTGAGAGTTAATGATAATTGGAATTTATTGTGGTCTATTAAAGCCCCGCCAAAGGTTAAAAATCCTATCTGGTGTATTTGTCGAAATTGTGTTCCGACTCGGGTCTGGTTGCGAGCAAAATGAGTGGAGTGTCCGACAGATTGTGCACTTTCTCATGTGGAGGAAGAGGATAGTAAGCATGTATTCTTCAATTGTCATATTAGCCAAAATGTATGGAGTATGTCTTTTTTTTTTTTTTTTTTTCAGGTTGTTCATAATGATGCACCTGTTTGCATGTATTTTGTGGAGCATTTGAAAGCAACACAACAACCAAATTTGGAATAATGTCATGATGCTTAAAGCTTTATTTTTTCTCGTGCTGCCACTATGTTACATGATTGGGATATAAGTGCGTGCTACTGCAACTACATCAAGTCCAATGCCGCAGGCTGAAGTGCAACAAACTTGGTGAAAATCGATGGCTGGACGGGTTAAATGCAACGTAGATGATTCCTTTCCGATAAATTCGAACAGAGTTGGTATTGATATCTGTATTAGAGATGAACATGGAGCTTTTATTTTAGTAAAAACTAAATGGTTTACTCCTAAAAGTGAAGTTCATGTTGGTGAAGCACTTGGGCTGTTATCCGCTCTCAAGTGGGTGCACGAGCTTAACTTAGGACAGGTAGATTTTGAGCTGGATTCGGTGCTAAGTTACTATAGAAATTTTACTGAATCCAGATCTCTTCAAGTAGAGATTTTACTTAATTCGGTGCTATTATGGATCATTGTAAATTAGTTTTCTCTAGTTATTATAGAAATTCTAGTGTAGAGTTTGTACGGAGACAAGCAAATGAGACTGCTCATACTCTAGCTAAGGTGGCCACATATAGTTCCCAAGTGTTGGTCAATGTACCAAATTGTATTGATCACATTTTAAATAATGATAGGTTATAAGCAATATTTCGTAAAAAAAAAATGTAATCCATAGATAACTAATTATATTATAGACAATGGAAAGATTTTTTTTTTTTACTAAGATAATTATATGATTGTTAACATTTGGTAGATACACCAATGACCTATATATAGCAAGGGAATGAACTGATCTTGAATATATATTAGTATGGAATTATTTTAGAAAACACTTAAGAATTTAAGAATAATGTTACTGTTTATAAAAAATAAAAAACTCATAAGTATAATAAGGAGGTATAAACTAATTAACAGAAAAACTTTTTTTTTTCTAGTAGCCTAAGTGTCTAGAAATTCCACCTTAAAGGTGAATAAGTGGAGTGTCTGTGGTTCGAACTCCAACTTTTATATAAATATATGTGATATTCCTACCAACTTGTTAAGCTCACGGTACACAAAAAACACTCATTCTAATTTAATTTGTTGAATATGGGATCGATCTCACCAATTTATAGTGGCATGCATGTTCGTTTAAAATATACTTAATGTTAAAGAAATCGAACCGCCAATTAATTAGTCTCATATTTAAGGATATATCGGAGCTTGTATATCTAAAAATATTAATATACTAGTTTCGTAGTTGTCTCAATTAATTAGTCTCATATTATTACTCTCTTTTGTTCAAAAACAAAAAGAAAAAATTTTCAACCAACTATTTGTTCGAAAATTTTAGAAATCAGCAGTACAAAACAGAAAAGGATAACGTTAATTGAAAGTTTGTTGTGCCGTGAAAAATCACTGCCTTGAAAGTAAAATTCGGCTAGATCTTGTAAGTGTACAATGTAAATACCCTTGTAACTATACAGTAAATGGATTAGTTTAGACTTAAGATGTTTAGATTAGACTAAGCATTATATACAAGTGTGTTAGCTTACTGATTAGGAACTAACACACTCCTAGTTCAAGTCTATATAAAGACTATATCTGTATTGTAATCTTCAGATAACAAGATCAATAACAAACAGAAGAATCAGTTACAAAACGGTTATGCTCCACTCTCTCTTTCTCTCTTTCAATATGGTATCAGATTAACACCCTGGTTCTACCATGGATGCACCGTCATCTCCAACGCCCTCTATGAACGACACCGGCGTCCTCCATCCTCCGCCGTTACAATCGTTTCGTGAAAACAATACTTCTCACAGATCCGATCTCAATTTCACACTGCGAATCACAGAGAAACTCGGAGAAAAGAATTTCCATCTATGGCGACAACAAGTCGAACCCTACATCAACGCACACGATCTTGATGATTTCCTTGTTGCACCTCAAATTCCACCTAGGTTTCTCACTGAAATTGATCGTATCACAGCTACGCTTAATCCAGAATATCGTCAATGGCGTCAAAAGGATCAGATGCTTCTTTCTTGGCTTCAATCCACCCTCTCCAGTGAAATTCTCACTCGCTTTCTTGGATCTCATCACACGTATGAACTTTGGGGTAAGATTCTTTCCTATTTCCAAAAACAATTGCGTGCAAAAGCGCGTCAATTGCGTGTTGAATTGCGATCTACAACTTTGGAAAATCGCACTGTTCAAGAATATCTTCTTAGGATTCGTCTCTTAATTGATAATCTAGTTTCAATTGGTGATCCTCTCCCCTTGAATCAACACCTTGATGTTATTTTAGAAGGATTACCCACAGATTTCAACACTGTAATTTCTGTTATTGAAAGCCAATTTGACAGTATTGATATGAATGAGGTTGAAGCCCTTCTTCTTGCTCATGAAGCACGTTTAGACAAAAGCAAAAAGAAAACCCTAGAAGATGCTGCTTCTATTAATATAGCTCAAAACACCAACTCTGAAGCACCCACCCAAGATCCACCTATGGCACAACCCTCTGTCAACAACTCTGTTGGTACAGATCAGAACTACAACCCCAACTATGGTAATTCTCGTGGCAGAGGAGGAAGAAACAATAGGGGACGTGGTGGCAGGTATAATGGTGGCAGATCCAACAATAACAACCCTAATTCAAATACTCAGTGTCAAATATGCTTCAAGCCAAACCACTCTGCCTTGGATTGTTGGCATAGAAATAATCAAAACTACCAATCTCAGAATCCATCTTCATCTCAAAGTGCTCCTCAAGCTCCACCACATGGTTATTTTCAAGAGGCTTATGGGCCCTATTCAGGCCAAAATTTTCCACCTGCCTTTGGCAAAAACTTTGGTTATAATCTTCCAAATTACAACATGTGGCCCTCTGCTAATTCCCTGTTCAGACCTGCAATATATGGAACACCATCTGCTATGATAGCTAACACTACTGCTCTCAATCCCAACAACATGTGGTATCCAGACTCTGGAGCTTCCTTTCATGTGACTGCTGATCCGAGAAACATTCAAGAGCACTCATCTTTCTCTCCTGCAGACCAGATTTACATGGGTAATGGTACAGCTTTACCAATTTTATCTACTGGTTCAAGTATGTTTAAATCCCCAAATCACACACATATTCCCCTAACCTTACACAATTTACTACATGTTCCATCCATCACTAAAAATCTTATAAGTGTAAGTCAGTTTGCTAGGGATAATAAGGTCTTTTTTGAGTTTCATCCTAACCACTGTGTTGTAAAATCACAGGACACTAATGAAGTTCTTCTTCAAGGAGATGTTGGTGCTGATGGCTTGTACTCCTTCTCCAACATCTCTATTGGTCATGATAAGTCTTCTCAACTACATACTGCTCACAAGCCCTCAGTTTGTAGTGTTTTTTCAAATTCTACTGTTTCTAATAATAGTCTTTCTTTAAATTCCCAGTACATGTGGCACTTGAGACTTGGTCACCCCAATGGCCAAACTCTCAAGTTAGCCTTAAAATTGTGTAATATTTCCATTCAAAATAATGAAAATGATGTCTCTTTGTTTTGTACTGCTTGTTGTATGGGCAAAGCCCATAGATTGCACTCTTCATCCTCTCAAACTACTTATTCTCATCCTTTAGAACTTGTATTCAGTGATTTATGGGGTCCTGCACCCTCAACATCTTCCTTAGGCTATCACTATTATATTAGCTTTATTGATGCCTATTCTAGATACACTTGGATTTATTTGATAAAATCTAAATCTGAGGCCCTTACTATTTTCAAACAATTTAAAACAATGGCTGAACTACAATTTGGCCACTCCCTAAAATCCTTTCAATATGATTGGGGAGGTGAATTCAGGTCATTCACCAAATACTTAACTGACCTTGGCATCACTCACAGATTAATATGTCCTCACACACATCATCAAAATGGGGTTGTAGAACGAAAACATAGGCATATTGTTGATCTTGGGCTCACTTTATTGAGTCAAGCTAGTTTACCCATCACTTATTGGGACCATGCCTTTCTAACTGCTATGCATCTCATAAATAGATTACCATCTGCCTCACTAAATTTCAAAATTCCATACACTGTCTTGTTTCACAAAAATCCTGACTATCAACTCTTAAAACCTTTTGGTTGCGCCTGTTTCCCCTTGTTAAGACCCTATAATGACCACAAATTTGATTTTCGTTCCCATGAGTGTCTCTTTGTAGGTTATTCTAACACTCACAAAGGATATAAATGCTTGTCTCCAAATGGACGTGTTTTTATATCAAAAGATGTCCTGTTCAATGAAACAAGATTCCCATACAATTTGTTATTCCCTGTGTCTGCTACTAGTTCTCTTATTCCTGACCCTATACCTGATATTCCCATATCAAAACTACCCATAGACAGTCACAATCAAACCATTCTACCTACACTAACTAATCATAGTCATCAATCTCAAAATGATGACACTACTCACCCATCAGTTTCTGATGCTTTATCATCAGCCCAGCCCAGCCCTACAAACAACATTGTACCACCAGATATAACCATACATCATTTAACTGAAATTCCTGTCAACAACTCTGTATCACCCACCAAACTCACTAATACTCATGCAATGCAAACAAGAGCCAAATCTGGCATTGTCCGGCCAAAACAAAATCCTAAACTTCTTCTAACCAGTTCTGAACCAAAAACTGTGAAACAAGCCTTAAAAGATCCACAATGGTACACTGCTATGAAGGAAGAATTTGATGCCTTGCAAAGAAACCAAACCTGGACTCTTGTCAAACTACCTCCCAATAGAAAAGCTATTGGATGTAAGTGGGTATTTAGAACTAAGGAAAATCCAGATGGATCCATAAACAAACTCAAAGCCAGACTTGTGGCAAAGGGATTTCATCAGTTGCATGGTTTCGATTTTAATGAAACATTTTCTCCGGTAATCAAGCCCATCACTATAAGACTTATTCTAGCCTTAGCTATTTCCTACAAATGGCCACTGAAGCAATTAGACATCAACAATGCTTTTCTAAATGGGTCATTAGATGAAGAGGTCTATATGGTTCAACCTCAAGGCTTTGAAACCACTGATTCCAGTCTTGTATGCAAGCTACAAAAAGCTCTTTATGGCCTAAAACAGGCACCCAGACAATGGTTTGACAAACTGGCCACTACTTTGATTCAATTTGGGTTTAAAGCCAGCAAATGTGACCCTTCCCTGTTTATATACTCTCATAATAGGCAGGTTGTGTATCTCCTTGTATATGTTGATGATATTATCATCACAGGCAGCTCTCTAACACTGGTTCAACATCTGGTTACTAAACTTGATTCTGTTTTTAGTCTAAAACAACTTGGGAATCTGGACTATTTTCTAGGAATAGAAGTTAAACATCTCACAGATGGCTCTCTCCTTCTTACTTAGTCCAAGTACATCAAGGATCTTCTGGTTAAAACAAATATGATTGACTCTAATCCCATTGCCACTCCTATGATGTCTAGCTGCAAGCTATCTAAAGTGGGGTCTGACAATGTAGCTGATCCCACCCTATACAGATCTGTTGTAGGCTCTTTACAATATGCCACTATAACCAGGCCAGAAATTTCCTTTGCTGTCAACAAAGTGTGTCAGTTCATGTCTGCACCTTTGGAATCACATTGGACTGCAGTCAAGAGAATTCTCAGATATCTCAAAGGTACTTCTCATATAGGACTCAAGCTATTTCCCACCAATGTCCATCACCCTCTGTCCCTAAAAGCATACTGTGATGCAGACTGGGCATCAGACCCAGATGATAGAAGATCTACCTCAGGGGCTGCCATATTTTTTGGCCCCAATCTTGTGTCTTGGTGGTCAATAAAACAACAGGTTGTAGCAAGGTCAAGCACAGAAGCTGAATATAGAAGTCTTGCACAAGCTACTGCTGATGTCCTTTGGGTTCAGACTCTCTTAAACGAACTCACAGTACCCTTCACTACTCCTACTATTTACTGTGACAATCAATCAGCAGTATTACTAGCTCACAATCCTGTCCTTCACTCACGAACAAAGCATATGGAAATTGATGTCTTCTTTGTCAGGGAAAAGGTTCTGGCAAAACAACTCACAGTGGTTCACATTCCAGGCTCTACTCAACTAGCTGATGTTCTCACAAAACCTGTTTCTACTGACAAATTTCTCAGCATGAGGTCCAAGCTCAATGTGAGGGACTCCCAATGACCTTGAGGGGGGTGTGTAAGTGTACAATGTAAATACCCTTGTAACTATACAGTAAATGGATTAGTTTAGACTTAAGATGTTTAGATTAGACTAAGCATTATATACAAGTGTGTTAGCTTACTGATTAGGAACTAACACACTCCTAGTTCAAGTCTATATAAAGACTATATCTGTATTGTAATCTTCAGATAACAAGATCAATAACAAACAGAAGAATCAGTTACAAAACGGTTATGCTCCACTCTCTCTTTCTCTCTTTCAATAGATCTTGATGCAATCTAGATTGTCGATTGCTCCCCCAAGGTTAACACAACAAGCATATGAACACGTGCACTCGTTAGACTATGAAAATCACATAACAATATAATTGCTCATAATTTTAGTAGTAGAAAATAAGAAAGGTGAAGAGGAGAATTTTTTTCTGTCTGTCACAAGACTATGACAGTCCTTTAAATAGAAAAAAACCAATAAAAACGGTTCCCTGCTCTTTCTGTAAACAGCTCCTTCTATTCTTTAATATTAGTCACACAATTGAAATCATTCCTTCTATTCCTTAATATTAGCCACACAATTGAAATCATTTGACGGTCAAAAATGTGCTAATAAAATGAAGGTTATGCAATCTGATTTATAATTAATCAAGAGCATTAAAAGAGTATATTTGTTAAAGAATAAAAATAAGAACTGATTTAAATCAATTAAGGAAAAGGGGTAATAAAGTGATTTTTTTTTTTTTTACCGATGTGGACATCACAAGGAAAGCTTGAGGTTGGTTCGGTGCACTTTCTTGCCTTTGGTGAACCTCTTAAATCTAGTAAGTATAAGAAGGTGAGACATTTGGTTTGATGCGCTACTACTTGGAATATTTGGACAACTTAGAAACGATGCTATTTTTAAAGGAGTTCCAAATCACTCTTTATAATTTAGTGGAAAGGATCAATTGCTTCTCTTGGATCTCATTTGTTAGCGGGAGTGGTAGACATTTGTGTTATTCTTTCACCAATTGATGTACAAATCCTTTAGATTGTCTTTAAAGCATCTAATCTCTTTATTGTAATGGCTTTAGTTATAATATTTCTCTTATTATAATATATCTTTGCTTATAAAAAAAAGGAAATAAATGACTTTAGTTTTCCACAATATCTTTCTTTTGTTCATATGAAAAGAAAAAAAAAATCATAATATGTTGTTCACATGCAAAAAAAATTTCATAATATCTTTGAATTCTACATTGAGTTTGAGTTGGTCTAATCAAATCATGCAACCGAACTTGGTTTTGGACCGTTCATCGAATTATAATCTACTCAATTTTGTAGAAGATTTTACAAATAAAAAAATGTTTTGATGCAATTTTTTTTTTTTATTTCTAAACAAAATATATACATGTTGCTTGCAATTGGCTAAATATGTTATTATTCCTCAATTTTTTTATTTGCAAATTGCTCTCTCTCAAGTGTAAAACATAGCAAAGTCAACAGTTGTTGTTATGTATATTATACTCCATTTCAAACCTTATATATTTTATCCCTATGAATAAATAATATGTCAATTTGCATAATATGCGTTGGATATGCCAATGCTTCATGATTATTTTTTTATCTAAAAAGTCGTAATTTTTTTATTAAGAAATTAAATAAAAAAAAGAATGTCAGCGATAGGTTTTTGTGTTCTTCCTCAACAAAGGAAAAATTATCCAAAAATAATTGTTTTATCTATTGGAAAATGACTCAACATTTTTTTCTTAAATGGTGTATAAAATATATATTGTTTAGAACTAAAGGTTAGAGACTGAATCCATATATCACTTAAATTATGTTTGATATATTTTTATGGTATTATTTTGACATTTATATACACGCAATCAAATTTTAATCTAGAATCTAGAAGATAAGATAGAAAATAAAGGTCTATTTGTACTTTTTTTTTTTTTTTTTTTTTTTTGGTCAGGCCTAGATTTGTACTTTACTGTCTATGTTATGATGGATGATGATTTGCACTCCCTAATTAATCCCTTTCAACTTCTAATTAGGACAAGCACTAATGCAATGCTTACAATCGTGTCGGTTCTTAAATAATTCATATCTTAAATTAAGTTATACTCCCTCCTCCGTTTCTTTAAAGATTTCATTTAGAACCGTCACACTAAATTAATTTATTTTTTCACGTTATCTTTTTATTATATCCTAATTTTAATCTATTAATAATTTTTTTTATATACTTTTTTTTTCCAATAAATTTAATATATTATATAAAAAAAAACTAAATTTAATATGTTATGTACCAAAAAAAATTTTAAAAAATTTTAGTTTCCCAAATATATTACATTAATTAGTTTTATTGAAAAAGATAAGAGTAATTGACAAAGGATACAATTGTAAATTACTCTTATCTTTTTAAAAAAAAAACGGAGGGAGTATTATTTTAGATCTAGAATGTCATCAACAAAAAATAATTAGGTCTTTTGTATAAAAAAATAAAAAGTTAACTAAGTGATTGAATTCAGGTATTAACGAGTTGCAAGTGAATTATTCATTCTTGAGTAAAATAATTTTGATCGGACTTTATTTACTTTTAGGCTAACTTCAAACTACCAAAAAAATTTCTCTTCAGAAGTGAAAGGTTAAAAAAACATCCTAATAACTATGCATAGTTTTGCCTTTAATAAAGCTTTTTTTGTTTAATTGTTGCTGACATTATTAAAATTATATTATCGTGCATAAACTTTGAAGTGAAGTTTGTTATGAGATAAGCGAATATGGTTGCTCATACTCTTGCTCGGACGGCCATTTCTTGGTTTAGTTTCTGTAGATTTGAGATTATTCCCTTATGTATTGAACGTTTACTAGTTAATGAAATACATTAAGTTTGCTTGATTTTTTAGGTCAACAACGAGCATAAATGTCATAATTGTTGGGTTGAATTTCATGTTCGAGAGTCTAACTTCAATTCCTTCACTTAATTTGTATGAATTGTCAATTATTTGTCATTTTGTCCATATAAAAAAACTTCTCAAAAAAAAAATTGTAAAACTTCAAAAATTACATACTATCTTTTAAGCAAATTAAGAAACTATATATATATATATATATATATATATATATATATATATATATATATATATATATGAGGTTTGCTAACTTAGACCCACCTAAAAACATGAAGGTCTAAGTTAGCAAGGTGCACCTTTTCACTTTGGACAAAAAAACCTTGACATTTAGTTATTTTACACTAGAAAATTGTGGGTTAGTTAGGTAAATTTTATTAAATGTTGGTGCACTCATTTGCTAATTTACACCCACTTAATTATAAATATATGCAATCTAAATAAACAACATAGGAAACCAAAAACCACATAAACCATTAATCTTGATTGGTCTCAATAACATACCAAACGATTTTAGATTTTTGTAAAAATTAATATGGATGATCTATACGATATAAGCTTTCAATCCAACGGTGGATTTTGTAAAATTTGTATTCGTTAAAGCGTTATTGAGCGGTGTAACATTACTAAAATGTTACACCGGTGTAATTTGATCCTCCCCTATATATATATTAATTAAGATAAGAATGACTGCATGTTTGGACATGATTATTTAAGTTTTTTTTTTTTACTAACATAAGCACTAGTTTTGTATAGCTCATAATACTGTAGTTTGTAGCTTATATAAAAATATCCTTATTTTATACATAAATATTTATATAATTATCACTTATGCCATAAGTTCTACTATACTAAGCTAAACTGTTTATATAAATAGAGTCTAAAATTACTTACTATACTCTAATCCAATACAAGCACAAAATAAGAAGAGAGGGTTTGCAAGTCACTCATAATCAGAATGAATGGCTACTTTTGACCTTTATCAAAAACCATTTCAATACATAATACTTCAATTCAATCCACCAATAAATTAAGCATTCTGTTGACAAAAAATGCATCCATTGATTTTTCAATTAGTTCCACGAAAAATATTTACATAGTCATTTATCCTCAAATAAAATTCATTTAGTTAAAGCCGTCAAAACTTAAAATTGACTATTATACAAATCTTTCTTTCTTTTTTTTATAAAAAATATTTAAAGTAGATAGATGGTGCAAGACTCTAGGGTTTATTTGATAAAAAAAGATGGTGCAAGACTCGAACCTTGAATCAGTGAATCTTATGTCTATCTTTCTACAGCTAGACTAATTAATCTTAAATTTTTTCTATAATGTGAGTTAGGGTTGCGTAAGAAACAATCATCAACTTACAAGCTAAGTAAGTTTTGTAGAGTTGAGTAGGTCTAATTTCCATTTCTACACGGTATCATAGTTTCTTCAAGATTTGTTTGATCATCTGCTATCAGGTTTGTGCTATTAAACCACCCACAATTTATATTCATGCACCAAGTTCAATAGTCTTGGGGCGTATGTGAGAAAGTGTGTTAAGAAGTCTCGCACTGAATGCGAGTTGACCTGAACATCAATTTATAAGTAAGAGACAATCATCATCTTACAAATCAATTTTGTAGAGTACTTGACTTAGACCAAACTTTGAATTATAAGATATAAATCTTTCTTTTATAATAAAAACTTTCGCACATGAATGATTTTACTTTAAATTTAAAGTTTACAATAATATCACAAAGTTAACCCACTATATGACATTTGTGAATCACTCATCCAAACATATAGTAACGTATCATCACACGGCTTATACATATTATCAATTTGGTCTCAAAAAGTTAAAATATATATATAGAGTGTCCATTAATCTCGTGTTTCACACAACAAGCGTGTGAGTCTCCTACTATAAAACACAAAAGACAGTGTGTGACTGCGACAGATATTTTACATGCTACAAAAAATAACAAAACTGAATATATGCAAGTACAAATATTAGGAGGAACAATATTGATTTTTTTGTTAGATGAGAGCAAAAAAAGACCACGTCCTAAAAAATGCTACTAAGAAGTTAGCCTAATGATTAGGATTGGTCCCAACAATTTGGAGCCTTATTAGAATATTAAAAACGGACCTATAATAAAAGAATCAGTAAAATTTTTAAAAAGAATCGTTCTCTATTTAAATTATAAATATTATAAAAGACACATAAACAATTGATCAACGATTAAATTGGCTGCAATGATTGAATTTAAATTTAAAGGTTTTAATTTAATTTAAAAGGATTAGAACTAAAATTATGCATATCACCAAAAAAAAGAAAAAAGAACTAACATTATGCAAGAAAAATGACAATGTTGAAATTTGAATCAAAGACTTTGCTCTTGCACACACAAATAACATAGTCTGCCATTGATTTTTTTTTTTTTTTATGGTAGTCTACCATTGATATATTAATGGACATTTGATATTTTATGAAAGTTAACAATATATAAATATTATTGTAAGACCTCAAAATTTTGCACAAAGTGACATCCAAAGAGAGATTAAATGTTATTTTTTTGTGTGTAATTGCACTAATTAAATTCCAAACAAGTTTGACCGGATGAATCCCTAAACCACCTAACTTTCTAGGCCAACCATATGCATGAATCGTACCATGCTAAATAAAATTTCTCCCAACTTTATCCAAGATCTCACAAACATATTGAGGAAACTAACAATTTGCATACTATATGTAGGTTATAAATATATTTCTAGAGATAAATCTTATTTGACGCATGTACGTCAAACACTTAATACAAATTCAAATTTTGTTAAATCGACCTAATTGGTAAGTTAATGTTCTTTTTGAATGCCTACTAAAAACAACCAATCAAAAACTAAGAATATCAACCTTTTAATTGAATTGTATCATAGTTTACGTGAGATCTCTCATTAGATCACTTATATTTGTCCATGTCTTTTGAATAAAAAAAAATATATTTCTTCATGGCCTACCATATTTGTTAATATTCTAAATGTTTGGTTGTAAAATCGTTTGAAAGAACTGAAATTTAATTTCTAAAACAAAAATAATTTTTATTAAATTTTACTTATTTTATTCGCAGCCAAATTCAAAATTATCATAATTCTTTTTTATTTAAAAACCGGAGCATTAACATTCCATATTAATTAATTAATTGTTTGGCTATAAACCTTATAATTTTTTTTTGGCTATAATTATAAAAATAATTAAGTGTGTTCTGTAAAGTTTAGACAAATCTCATCTTTTAAGTTATCTTTTGATATCATAACATTGTGGAACAATATAAATATTTATATCAAACTTTATTTACAGTATACATATATATATACAATATAATAAACTCATAGTGGTTCTCAAAGAAAAATGATTAAATTAATAAACCAGTGGAGTAGCAAACGGTAGTTGCTTAAGTTTGGTGGCACCATAGAAGACATGAAGAAGAGCTATGCACCATTATCTTTTATTTGTCTGTGTTGTCCAGCTCCATACAATTATTTTATACATGTCATGTCACAGGCAAAAGCTTAGTTAGATTTATTTTCTATATTGCTACTCCTTTTTAAATATTTCATCCGTTCTAAAATTAGTGAGTCATTTTGACTATATTTATTATTCATATATCTTGTTTTGACTATATTTTTCTACTAATAAATAAAAATAAATATTATCATATATATAAGATACTGTTAGATCCGTCTCGATGAGTATTTTATCATATTTTTATAATTTTTACTATTATACAATTAAAAAGATTAATTGTCAAAGTTATGCATTGACATGCGTGACACAGTCAACCGAGTCACTCATTATGGGACAGAGGGAGTAATAAAATTAATTCTATTAAATACTACATCGAGAAATCTAATAGACACAATATTGACTTTTTTTAACTCTCTAGGAAGATCTATAATTTTCGGTGTTAGAAAGTCAAAAGTGTTGAACACAAATAGTATAAAAACATGTTAATTTTTTTTTTTTTGACGCAAAAGCATGTTAATTATTAGAACACGCTTTCTTATGTTTAAATATTTTGCCTAAAGAAATATTGAGGATCGTCTGTCCCACAATAAATCTTCATTCCCTAATTCCATAATTGGAGAAACTCTAGTTAAATTTACACATACATGTTTTTCTCATATAAAAATATGTATAAAAAAAAAATTGTATAATTACCTCTTTAAAATTATCGGTAAAACATGAATCCAAAGCCTCTCAAATTTAAGATTATATGTTTGTGACTAGATCAATCTCTTAGAATTAGTAATTCCATAAAAAAAATTAGGATTTTGTTAACATATGTCTTAAATCTACAATTTTTTTAGTTTTATTGGATAATTAATGTATTTAATTTACAATTAAGATCAAATACATTTTTTTTTGACTAAAAATAAAGGATATTCATTCATTCAAACTGATATAGTACATCGATGTAATACAAATTTGCTAAAAACAAAAAAGATGAATCTGCAAACAAACTCACAGCATCCATGTTAATAGCATAAAACGGCAAATTACATAAGCCTACATATATGACTATATTGATATTGAAGTGTCTGGAATGTCCATGCCCCCAGATCTGCAGCGTTGATGACACAAAAGTTGACATTGGATAGATTTGTACTTGATCGGATCTAATCCTTCAACCTGAAACAAATGAACACCGCACAATGACGGGAAAACAAAATACACCGCACAGAGACGGCACAACAGAATACACCACACAAGGACGGGATAACAAATAACACAACATCAAACAAATATGTGAAAAATCACACTTATTTAATAACGAGAAAGAAAAAACAATTTGGAGGGGTGATTTTAGGTCAAGATTTGACCTGAAATCACCCCTCTTTGATAAACTAAGAAGAAGAAAAAATGTGACGGCTAGGGTTAGAACTTAGAAGATCAAATACATTAATTATCCGATAAATCTAAAAATTGAAAATTTGTTTATAAATAAGATGGGAGGAAAAATAATGTTAATGTAAAATACTTGTGTCAATGAATGATGACATGTATTGTTGATCATCATCGTTGAGAAATTCCACTACTGGCCGCCCAAAAGTAAACGCTCATATATTTATTTCATTAAATAATTTAAAGGCAAAGGAAGGAACCATCCATTGCTATTTTTAATAATGATTTGTTTTTGTCTCCATTTGTCAACTTCACCCATTTAAATTTAAATAATGGAATTGCATACATAGTCTTACCAATGTTTTAAAAATTGAATTCTAATAGTGAAACCTACCCATCATTATTTAACTCAATTGATTCAATTGACTATGGTTAAATTGAAAGATAAGCAAATGTAAAATGTCATAAAAGAGGTGTGTTAAACTCCTTTGAGCTTAACTCACTTGGGATATTATCTATGATGTACGAGTACTATATTTGAGGGAGAGTATCAGTATCGGGTACGTATCCATAACAGTACCGGGTATATATTAGTATCTTAATTTATGCTCATACACGTATATTAGTCATTTCCGTTAGTTTTGTCACTAAAACCGTTTGAACAGTACACGTGTCAGTGTGTCCAAGTGCCACGTG
This sequence comes from Trifolium pratense, assembly GCF_020283565.1. Classification (NCBI taxonomy): domain Eukaryota; kingdom Viridiplantae; phylum Streptophyta; class Magnoliopsida; order Fabales; family Fabaceae; genus Trifolium; species Trifolium pratense. Next base: position 30,247,615 of record NC_060063.1, read on the forward strand.
TATGTCCACATATGCAAATTGGCTGTCACATGTGACAAAATTAATGAAAAATGACTAACTTGAAACCTAAAATAAACATAAGGAACCAAATGTATAGTTAAGCATAAAATATAATATTCCTACAATTAAACTATATTAGTATAATTATGTAAAAACCAATACTTCAATGCAAGACACAAACATCTAAAACTCAACACATTTCTTACATTAAATATTGGACAAGGTAAAACTTCTTTCTTAGTTGAAGACGACAAATATAAATCTAATTTCCAACTACCATAGTTAGTAGTCAAGTCATTTGTTCTGTGTAGGCATCAACTAATTTTGTTTTTCATAACTATTTTATATTTTAACACTCTTATAAAATCGTAGTCCTTCTTGACACACCTTATACCGAGAAGAATATTCGGTTAACCTCCTAAAACTCAAAGAAGGTAAATATTTACATTTACTTTCTCCTAAACATCAATGAGAAACAAACTATCATCATGTGGAGGACTCTAATCATCTTTTCTTTTGTTGTTACAAAGTTATGGAAGTTTGGAGGCAAATTTATTTGTGGTTGGGTTTTGAATTAACACTTCCAGAAGAGGGTTGGAAACATTTTTTGCACTTTGGTTGTCTTGTTAAAAATAGGAAAGACATGAAGGTTAGACATCTAATTTGGTTAGCCACAACTTGGTGCTTATGGCGAATGAGAAACAACATATTGTTTAGAAGCGAGATTGTTGATTTCTCCGCTATGTTTGATCAAATCAAACTCATATCTTGACTTTGGTTTAAGTGTAGAGCAGGTTACTCGTTTTTCAATTGGTATAGTAACTCTTTATGTTGTTTACAAAGTATCTGATTTGCAACTTTAGAGCTCTTTTATTGTATCGTAAGATTGAGTACTCCTTGTACTTCTTATTAATACAATTTTTGCTTATAAAGAAAAAAACTATCATCATGTTGAACGTTGAACATTGATTTATATATTTTAATTTAAAAAATATATATATATACTCAACAAATAATAAAATAAAACAAAAACGTCACCCCCACTTCTCTCTTTTCTCTCTCTTCCTCTTTCATGGTCAATGGATGGTCATGCTCTCACCCCATGCCTCCCCCAAAAATCTTTTCCCTCATTGGTTCATCTCTTCCTTATTCTTCCCTTCTTCTTCTTCTTCTTCTTCTTCTTCTTCTTCCTTCTTCACTCCAACCCTCAAATTCATTCATTCAAACTTCAACTTAACTTCTTCTAGCATGAGATCAAATCCTCTATCAACTTCATCACAATTACCCTTTTACCCTTCTTTCAACAATTACATGTTTTTCTCCAAACTTATGTTCCTTTTCATAACAAAAACCTTATTTTTATCCTTATTTTTTGTTCATGTCTTTTCTACTTGTAACCAACTAGACAAAGATTCTCTGTTGTCTTTCTCTTCAAAAATCTTAACTTTTTCACCTCACCCATCTCTTAATTGGTCTTCTTCATCTGATTGTTGTAATTGGGAAGGTATAATCTGTGATCAAAATAATCACCATGTTAAACAAATTTTGTTACATAATAGAGGTCTTAATGGTTTCATTGAGTTTTCTTTTATTACTTCACTTCAATCACTTTCTCATGTTAATCTTTCACATAATAAACTTCATGGTAATCTTCAAAATCAGTTTTTTTCACTTGTTAATCATGTATTAGTACTTGATTTGAGTTATAATCATTTCTATGGTGAATTACCTAGTAGTAATGGTAGTGGAAATGGAAATAACAGTGTTATTCAGGAATTAGATTTGTCTAGTAATTCATTCAATGGAACATTACCAGTTCCTTTGATTCAGATTCTTGCTGCAAAAGGGAATTTGATTTCTTTCAATGTTAGTAACAACACTTTCACAGGTCATATTCCAATTTCAAGCTTTTGTATTAATAATTCTGCTATAAGATTCTTGGATTTTTCATCCAATGATTTTGCTGGTGTTATTGATACTGGTTTAGGAGCATGTTCTAAGCTTGAGAGATTTAGAGCAGGTTTCAATTTTCTAACAGGGAATATACCGGTTGATATTTATGATGCTGTTTCACTAACAGAAATATCATTGCCACTTAATAGAATTAATGGAACAATTGATGATGGAATTGTTAACCTTGCAAATCTCACAGTTTTGGAGCTTTATTCGAATAATTTAACAGGTTCTATTCCTAAGGAAATTGGTAAACTTTCCAAATTGGAAAGGTTACTTCTTCATGTCAACAATTTGACAGGTTCAATTCCATCATCTTTGATGAATTGTCACAATCTTGTTGTGTTGAATTTAAGGGTCAATGATTTGGAAGGAAATCTTTCGGCGTTCAATTTCTCAGGACTTGGTAGACTTGTTACGCTTGATCTTGGTAACAATAGGTTTAGCGGTGTTTTACCGTCGAGCCTTTATGATTGTAAGTCACTTGCTGCATTAAGGCTTGCATCTAATAATCTTGTGGGACAGGTTTCATCTGAGATACTTGGACTTGAGTCTCTTTCGTTCTTATCGATTTCTACAAACATGTTGAAGAATATCACTGGTGCTCTAAGAATACTCACTGGCCTCAAGAAGCTTAGTACCCTTATGCTCTCCAAGAATTTTTACAATGAAACGTTACCGAATGATGAGAACTTGATAGGCCCTGATGGATTCCAAAAGATCCAAGTTTTAGGGTTAGGGGGTTGTAATTTCACAGGTCAAATACCAAGTTGGCTTAGAAAGCTGAAGAAGCTTGAGGCCGTGGACCTGTCCTATAATCTTTTAAGTGGTTCGATTCCTCCTTGGTTAGGTACACTTTCTGAACTTTTCTACATAGACCTGTCTGTTAACCTACTTACAGGCCCGTTTCCGATAGAACTTACGAAACTCCCAGCACTAGCATCACAACAAGCAAATGATAAAGTAGAAAGGACTTACTTGGAGTTACCTGTCTTTGCTAATGCTAACAATGTTTCTTTGTTGCAATACAATCAACTTTCAAGCCTTCCACCGGCAATTTATCTCGGAACCAATCACCTTAATGGCAGCATCCCGGTTGAGGTTGGCCAATTGAAAGTTCTTCATACGCTGGACCTGAAGTTAAACAACTTCTCTGGCAATATACCGGATCAATTTTCAAACTTGAAGAACTTAGAGACGCTAGACCTCTCGGGAAATCAACTATCAGGCGGAATTCCTGCTTCGCTCAATAATTTACATTTCCTGTCATTTTTCAGTGTAGCAAACAATAATCTTCAAGGTCAGATACCAACAGGTGGTCAGTTTAATACTTTTTCCAACTCCAGCTTTGAAGGAAATCCGCAATTGTGCGGTTCGGTTATTCAGCGCCCTTGTTCTTCTCAAAGAAATGCTACTAGTACTTCAGCTAGTGGCAAATCCAGCAAAAAAATAATAGTCACACTTATTATTGTTGTCAGTTTCGGCATAGCTACTATGGTAACATTGTTGACACTGTGGATACTCTCCAAGAGGAGGGTCAATCCAAGAGGAGATTCTGATAAGATTGAACTCGAATCAATTTCTCCGTACTCAAACAGCGGCGTTCATCCCGAGGTTGACAGAGAGGCTAGCCTAGTGGTATTGTTCCCCAACAAAAACAATGATACCAAGGATCTTTGCATATTAGAGATCATAAAAGCAACTGAAAATTTCAGCCAGGCAAATATAGTAGGATGTGGCGGTTTCGGTTTGGTTTATAAAGCAACCTTTCAAAATGGAACTAAGCTAGCCATCAAGAAACTTTCAGGAGATTTAGGCCTTATGGAAAGGGAATTTAAAGCTGAAGTTGAGGCTTTGTCAACAGCACAACATGAGAATCTGGTAGCATTGCAAGGCTACTGCGTGCATGATGGTTATCGACTACTCATATATAATTACATGGAGAATGGAAGTCTCGACTACTGGTTGCATGAAAAGCCCGACGGTTCGTCTCAACTCGATTGGCCGACTCGTTTGAAGATTGCACAAGGAGCAAGTTGTGGTTTGGCCTATTTGCATATGACATGTGAACCGCACATTGTACACCGTGACATAAAATCAAGTAATATACTCCTTAACGAGAAGTTTGAGGCACATGTTGCTGATTTTGGGTTGTCGCGATTGATTCTTCCGTATGAAACCCATGTTACAACTGAACTTGTAGGTACATTAGGTTACATTCCTCCAGAGTATGGACAAGCATGGGTGGCTACTCTAAGAGGTGACGTGTACAGCTTTGGAGTTGTTTTGCTTGAGCTTCTCACTGGAAGAAGACCTATGGATGTATGCAAACCGAAAATTTCAAGGGAATTGGTTGGCTGGGTTCAACAGATGAAAATTGAAGGAAAACAAGAACAAGTATTTGACTCGAATCTACGAGGGAAAGGATTTGAAGGAGAGATGCTATACGTACTTGATGTGGCATGCATGTGTGTAAACATGAATCCTTTCAAGAGACCACGCATCAGAGAAGTTGTTGAATGGTTAAAAAATGTTGGATCAGAAAACCAGCTCAGAAATAACGATTAAGAGAGGAACATTTGTCCTTGAACAAATCGTGACAGTAGATAATGTATACTTGTGCAAATTTTACTCTTTTTTTGCTTTTCTATAAATACAGATTGTCATTTTTTTACCAATTATGTATGTTGACTCAACCTGTGAGAATATTATTGCCATAAAGATTTTGTGAATTATATTATGTGATCAATATCATCCATTTTCAATTGCAGAACTTTCTGTTATAGGAACTAGTGTCATTGCTTGTGCAGAAAACTTTCCTTAAAATTTAACAGATTATAATAACTATATATCTAATTAAGAATACAACAACTGCGTAGGTAATGCGATTCTTTGTTAGATCAGTTCTTGTTTTACTTCTCAATCTTAATGCAGCAGTGCTACAACTTGCTGACTTTTATTGTTAGTAGCTCAATGAAACTGGTGTGAGAGTACATACTGGAACTGGTCATTGAAAATCCTCACCTTACGTTGGACTCTGAATAATCCGAGTCGAGCTAAATGGACCCATATTAGAGGGAAAAGCTCTCTTCTATTTACAGGACACTGAATCCACAACTCTGGTTAAGGAGAACCGACACACGTTGGTCCAAATGGATTATTTTTGTTACTTAAAGAAACTTGTTATCACAATCTACATGGAACAGATTCAATGACATACACAGTTAATCATCTTTAACAAAATAACAGTTTGTTTATGACCCTTTGGCTTCATGTACCTGCTGTTTTATCAGGATGTATAGTGTATTTTAATGTTCTTGGTTTTGTGCTCACACCTGTGTAATCATGTGACATTTGACAGAAAACATTCATGTCCATTCTCTTCTATGCAACTTTGACATAGACACGATACTGACACGTCGACACTAGTAATAATTTGATAAATCAAATCAATTGAATGCAATCACATGTGTTAATTTCGACACTGACACGTCAACACGAGTAATAATTTGATAAATCAAATCAATTGAATGCAATCACATGTGTTAATTTCGGACATCAACACGATACTGACATTACATGCATATGTGATTCAACAAAAATTGACATTTTAGAATTTGCAGAGTGAAGTAAAGCTAACATGCTTTCCATATCAGAATATTGACAGTTGTTTATTAGCATATACATTTTGTTAATTTGCAGAATTATTATGCATCAAGACTAAATGTCAGGCCAAAAAAAAAAATCAGAAGTGCACGTAATAACTGATGAGATTTATGGCCTAATGACTAGCAAAATCAGCATTTTCATTTTTTTTTTCCCTTCAAATTATGACCTAACTTACTCATACAGCTTAGAGATATGTTGGAAGCTTATTGGAGATGTGACATAGCATAAATGTAACCTGCTAATGATTACTTATTGACTCTCTCTCTATATCAATCTTCAATCTTTTTGGTTGCAAGAAAGTCATTCCTGACCATTTAAATGTGAGGCTCAATTTTGAGTGGTGGGGTAGCAAAAACATAATGGCTATGCATGATTAACCATTTTTTCACCAGACATAGAATCAAATGGAAAAATATACTACAGTATGTCCCTCAAAGTGCATGAAATCATTTCATGTTAGAATTTTCTGTTTTCAAATTTCAATAGAAATTGCTAGTAAGCTTCCCCAGATAAGTACGGATAGCTGACATTCAGATTTGGTATCATGTCATGCTATAACTTCAGTATAACGCTATGATTTCTAACACAAATAGTCCGTTAGCACTATGAAGTATCAAACACAGACATGTCGACATTGATAATAGTTTGAAAAATTAAATCAATTGAATGTATTCATATTGATCAGTGTCGGACACTAAATAGTGGACATGTCTTAGATCAGAAGTGTCAGTGCTATATACAGAAGATTAGGAAGTATTTTGAATTTACAAGTAGAGTCTGAAAATTGCATAAACATATCACAATATTTTCAACTTATTTTGTACAAAGTACAAACCATATATACTACTACCTCAAGTCCTATAAATCAGATACAGTCCTACTCCATATGATCACCATTACCAATTTCATTGCTGTGTTGAGGTGATGAATGTGGATGAGAAGAAGCACCAGCAAATCCTAAGTGTTGCATTAAAGCCACCACTTGTTTTCTAGTCTCACTCAACTCTTGTTTCATTTCTAATTTCTCTTGTTCCTGGTTTTGCAGCGACTCATTAAGTGCATGAATCCGACTTCTTAAAGAACAAGTAGCAGCTTTAATGCAATACTTGGGATTTGCCGCCTCTTCTTCTCGTCCGCATTCATCACCTCAAGACAGCAATGAAATTGAAAATGGCAATGATGATGATAGTGATGGTGATCATATGGAATTTATATCTTTTCATCTTACTCAAACAAATTCAGGTCATTTCAATTATAATCACTAATATACAATCACGAATGTGATTAAAAGTATTGTGAGAAGCATAAAAGATGTGCAAAAGTATTGCAAGACGCGTAAAATATGTTCGATCGTTAACTGAGGTTGCTCGACTAAGTTAGTTATGTGTGCAGAATTCTTTTTTGAGTCTCCGATGGTTTTCAAATCTGCTGAGATTTGCAGGTTTCTTTGTATCTGGTTGGACCTCTTTCGCGTTGGAGTTGACATCTTGGAGGCGGACTGCGAGCTGGGACTTATCTGCCTAGGCTTTCTTTCTACCGCTGTCCCATCATGATTAAAAGTATTGTGAGAAGCATAAAAGATGTGCAAAAGACAAAAGTATTGCAAGACACGGAAAATATGTTCGATCGATAACTGAGGTTGCTCGACTAAGTTAGTTATGTTGTCTATTAGCAACACTTCTATATGTGAAGCTTAGCTCTCACATGAAACATGTTATCATTGTTTCTTCTGTTGATGTTCTCATGAAACATGTTCCATAAAATTTTAAACAAAGAAAACTTAAAAGTTTGTAGAACACCATTATTTTTTTTTATTATATCAGACATTTGATTATTTTGTTTATTTATTTATTATATTAAAGGGAAAAATAGGCACATATACAAATGAATGGTGTTAGGCACATTCGCAACAAGTAAAAAAAAAAAAATCAAAAAGAAAATGTCAAAATTGTTAGTGTCGGATGTTAGGACCGGGGTTCGAATCCCGGTCACTCCACTTTGTATGTATGAATTTTCAATGATTTTGTCATTTCATCTCTCAACCAAAAAAATTATATCAGTGACAAATTTTTTGATTTTTTAAATTTGTTGATATAAAAACAAAAACTCAAAGTAATATACAAAAAACTAACTAGATTTATAGCTAGCAAGTATATTATTGAAAGTGTTGAAATTTGAACTTCAAAATTTTCATTTCTTTACACTTAATGTGTGAGCATCGACCGAATTGATACAAGTGATAATGGTCTTGATCTCCTAAACATATAGTCGGAGATACGTTTCCTGACTATATGTATGGAGAAAATTCGGCTGGGATGAAATAATTCATCTTATTCATCCTATCATAGGATTCCTATGTGCCACATAAGTTCCCGACGGAGATTAGTCAACGCTTAGTGAAGTTTTCTACAATTTTTGCTATAAATTTAGGGAAATATGTGATTAGTAAACTTTTTATTTGCAATATTGCAAATTTTAACTACAATCTTTGTTTTTGAATTTCTGATCTTCTACAGAAATAATTGAGATATAATTTGGATTTTGTCTTTGCATTTCTGATCAATATCTTCGATTCTTGGCTGTGTTTCTGATCTTCTATAAGAGTGTGTTTTGATTCTAGGTTTCAGTTTGTAGGTTGCTATAGTGTGAACTGAGGTTTTAAGCAGTTATGATAATTTTCCTGTAATTAAGTGCTTATGTATAAGCTATTTCTATAAAAATGAAGATAAAATTAAGTCAAATTGTTTTCTTATAAGCTATAATCTGTTTTTATAAGTTATCTTGGAGTGCTTGTAGAAGTAAGCTGTAAATAGCTTCTTGACATGTCATAAGTTGTTTCATTAGCTCTTCCATCAGTCTCGCAAGTGCTTATGCTAGTAGGGGACCATTTGGATTGACTAATTTTTGAGTTTGTGCAAAACAATTTATGCAAATAAATAAGTTTTTCAAGGTAGTTTATGAAAAAACAGTTTATAAAGATACAATTTTTGTTAGTGAAAACTTATAAATTAACATAAAAGTTTATTTATTTGAATAAGCTAAAAAATAAGTCAATTCAAATGGTCCCCTAGTGATCAGGAGTTCGACTAGGAGGGTAGTAAAGCATGACAAAAAATTATTCATTCTAGGACTTGAGGTAGTAGTATATTTGGTTTGTACTAAATATTGTGATATGTGTATGCTTTTCTGACTCTACTGTGTAATTTCAAAATACTTCCTAATTTACTTGTGAAAATTTCTTATGAATTCTTTTGCAAAATTATTTGTTGTGAATTTAAATGTTTGTTTTTACAAATTTATTTGTTGTGAATTTAAATGTTTCTTTCAATTCAAAGAGTTTTATTTATTTATTTATCTATTATTCTCATTGTTTAGTAAAAAATAGGATGTCTAATCAGTGATCGTTTGTAGCGCCGACACTTCTGATCATAGGTGTATTCCGTGTCCGACACCGACACAATACCAATATTACATTTAATTAAATAATTATGTTAGAAATCATAGCATGACATGATACCAAATCTGAATGTCTGCTATCTGGACTTATCTGGGGAAGCTTACTAGCAATTTCTGTTGAAATTCGAAAACAGAAAATTCTAACATGAAATGATTTCATGCACTTTGAGGGACATACTGTAGTATATTTTTCCATTTGATTCTATGTCTGGTGAAAAAATGGTTAATCATGCATAGCCATTATGTTCTTGCTACCCCACCACTCAAAATTGAGCCTCACATTTAAATGGTCAGGAATGATTTTCTTGCAACCAAAAAGATTGATATAGAGAGTCAATAAGTAATCATTAGCAAGTTACATTTGTGCTATGTCATATCTCCAATAAGCTTCCAACATATCTCTAACCTGTTTTATACTACTGACACTTATGAGTAAGTTAGGTCATAATTTGAAGGAAAAAATAAATAAATAAAGTGATTCAATATAATCGCGTAAATCGGCATCACACACGAGACATATTTTCAATTTGAAGTGCTAGTGATACATAGTTTCTATATGCTATAATTAGAAGAAAAAAGTTGAATTTGTTTGAAAGAGTTAATTTAGCTTATTTGAACTTAATAGTATAAACACATAAGTTTTTAGAAGAGTTTATGAAAATAACTTACTATATATCTCAATATTTGTCTCTCAATAAATGTGTTTATCCAAACACACCCTTCTCATTCAACATGCTGAAATAAATAGATAAGTTTTTTAAGAAGTCTTCTTAAAAAAATAAATACATTTTCTGTAAGTTTGAGAAGTAAAACAAGAACTGATCTAACAAAGAATCGCATTGCCTACACAGTTGTATTCTTAATCAGATATATAGTTATCATAATCTGTTCAATTTTAAGGGAAGTTTTCTGCACAAGCAATGACACTATATCCTATAACAGAAAGTTCTGCAATTGAAAATGGATGATATTGATCACATAATATAATTCACAAAATCTTTATGGCAATAATATTCTCACAGGTTGAGTCAACATACATAATTTGTAAAAAAAATGACAATCTGTATTTATAGAAAAGCAAAAAAAAAGTGTCCTAGCATTAGACATAAGGCAATCAGGAATGAAACCAAACCATCTTGACAATTTTGGCTATTTAACCTAGCAATATAAATAGATAAAACATGGAACACGACTAATTTAATGAAAAGACAAAACAAAACTTACATAATAACGCCAAGGCATCACATTCATGTAAACAAAAACCATCACGCAATAAATAATTGAAGCTCTGGATGAACCTTATTCAGTTTCATCAAAAGTTCATTACATTTAATGTTTTCTGCTACAGATGTATGTTGTGAAAATTTTGGAAGTATCTTCTTTATATCAAGATCTTTTGACATGTTACATAGGCAAGCTAAGATTGTTGAAGTTAATTTTGAGTCCAGAACAACGTTCTTATCAGCCATTTGTTGAAGCATGGAAACAACTTTTTCTGTCTTTCCCTTTGAACTATATCCCTTTAGCAAAGAATCAAATAGCACAGCATCTGGTATGTGACCACAAGAGACCATTCTCTCATAATGCGTCGTGGCCTCATCCAACTGCCCAAGTTTTAAGAGCCTGTTTATTAATATAGAAAATGTAATATTGTCGAGGACCAAATTCATGTTAACCATCTCCAATAACAATTCGTTGGCTGATTTAATATCTCTAGCTTTGAGGGTTCCGTCGATGATTATATTAAACGAGACAACATCAGGATTGTGATTCGCGTTTCTCATTTCTTGAAATAAACTCCTAGCCTGCTCCAAACTATCTTCTTTGCACAAGGATAACATTAGTGTATTGTATTCACTTACTGTCGGTCTAGTTCCAGAAGCTCTTTTTTTATTGAAAAGTCCTTTTGCAATACTTAGCATTTGCATTTTGCAAAAACCATTAATCAAGACAGTATAGGTCATTGAATTTGGGGAAAATCCCGAGTCTAATGCATCCTTCCATAATTCCAATGCCTTGGTAAGCTTTCCAGCGCTTAGATAACCGTCAATCAAAATATTATAAGTTACTATGTTACGCGAGAACCCCCTTTCAACCATTGTATGGTAGACCCTTTTGGCACAACGAAGACGCCGTTCTTTGCAAAGTCCTTGAATTACCAAATTAAACGCAAAGACATCGGGTTTCATATGGAACTCATTGCTCATCAACAGATTCAAAAGGTCCATTGCCTCATCAATTTTTCCAACTCCACATAGTCCTTTCACTAATGTATTGTAGGTAACCACATCAGGTTTCTTCCCCTTCTTCGCCATAGTTTCAAGAATCCTAAGTGCATCATCTACCCGACCTTCCTTACAAAGTCCATTTACGATAGCATTATATGTTACATTATTCGGCTCTTCCCCTTCTTGAACCATCAAATCCAATACTTTAATCGCATCCGACGCACGCCCATTTTTGCAAAGCCCATCAACTAAAACCGTATACACAACAACATCAGGACGAACCTTACAAGCCGTCATATCATCCAACATTTTCGAGGCTTCTTGCCACTTTTGTTTCTTACAAAGAGCATTCATCAAACAACTATAAGTAACAACATTAGGAGTAACATTCTTCCTCAACATCTCACTAAAAAGTTCCTTCCCCCTCTCAATATCACCTTTATTACAAAATCCACTAATCAAAGAACTATACACAAACACATCAGCCTCCAAACCCATCTTCTCCATATCCTCCAACAAACCAAAACCCTCCTCAACCATCCCATCCTTACAAAAACCATCAATCAAAGCACTAAACGTAACCGAATTCGGCTTGCAATCTCCAACCTTCATCTCCTCAAACAAATCCTTAGCTTCAACAAATCTCTTACCTTTACAAAGTCCATTAATAACCGTATTATAACTAACCCTATCAAGAACCACATAATTCCTCTTCATCATATAAAACAAATCCATAGCTTTGTCACAATAACTACTTTGACAAAAACCCTTTAACAAAAGGTTAAAATTATACACATTTATATGAAAACCACGCTTTATAATCAACCCCAGAACGCCAAAAGCAAAACTTGGGTTCTGGGTATTGACAAAACTTTCAATCAAAGTAGATAAAGAAGTAAAACAGGGGAAAACAGAGACACTGACCATTTTTGAATGAACAGAGATTACATGGTCGTAGTGTTTTGCTTTTCGTAGGTTGTCTATGAGAGTGTTGCAAGATGAATAAGAGGGTACTGAATTGGGGTAGTTTTCGAGGGAACGATGGAACTGAGAAAGGGATTCGAGAAGGGGAGTTGAAGAAGAAGAAGCAGATGAAGAAAGATGAAAGGAGTGAATAGAAAAGGTGGGATGAGAAGAGTGAAGGAGGCGTTTTGATATCATTGTTAGAAGGTGGTGGCGAGGTTTTGGGTGTAGGGTGGTTCTCACGGCGGAAGGGCTTAACGAAGTTCAGCCGGTGGCGGGCTAGGACCCTGCATTACAGGTGCAAACTAAGAGACTGAAGTACTGAACATGAACAAATCATTTTTTTGGTTATGGACTTATGGTATGAAATTTTTACTGTCGTTAACAATACTAGTCTCTGTCGAGAAATTTATGGAGCACATAAGGTGAATTCTCTTCGACCACATACTTAAGGGTAAGAGATCAGACACAAACTAAAATATTTATCCTCTTAACCAAGAAATCTATGGAGCATATAAGGTGAATTCTCCTCGAAATCGCATCAGGGAGTTATGCATCAATAAGGGAATGTGTTTGTTTTTTGTGTTGTTTTTCCTTATGACAAGAGAATGTTTGAGAATTTAATCACTTAAATTATAGAATCAAATTCTTGTCTTATTGTATTTCAATATCAATATGTACAACAAATCTCAAATGTAGCCGGCTTCATAGAATTCTTTACAATGCAATGCCATTTGTAGTTTTGTCCATTGTGTTATTTCTTCTCCATAAAATTAAAAGATGTGCATAACATAAATTCATTTACATGATACAAATTATTAGAATTCTTAGACACAAACATGTCACATGAAATTATTGAGGAGACAAAGGAAGTGTCTCATTGGTTTATCAACACAAAAGATCAAAAGGAAAAGATTATGAAGATTATTCAATTCCAAAAATCTCAATATTTGTCTACAACATCATCATCACCATCTTTGTTATCTTCAGCTGCATCTTCTTCATCTTACTCTAAATCTAGAAGTTTGTTGGAATTGATGAAAGGTGGAAGCACTTCTCTGAGGAGATTATTTGACATGGAGCTTACAAGTTTATCAAATCATTTTGATTATTATAGTGGTTCACCTATTATTAAGCCTATTTCTTTGTGGGATAGTGATTCAGAAAGAGAATTTCAAGACCCTTGGGCCTTGATCAAGAAGATTGGATCCACAAGTTCTTATGGTATTGATAGAGAAAGTGAGTTAGCTTCAAAGGGTAGTCACATGGATGGAGATTTTGGTTGTCAAAATATAAATGACAAAAAGGGTAAGCACAAATTGACTAGGAAGAAAAAATTTAGGAGATTGCCTGGATTAGGATTTTGGATATGCGGAAGATTCGTATTCACTTTGAGATTAAGACGAATTAAATTTCGAATTTGGAGTAAAAAATTCAGCTAGAGACTTCCGATTTACATTGGATTTTGATTTCAAACATGATTGAAATCAAGGTTTAACGAAAAGGTCATCGACGACAACCTGAATTACAACATCAAAGTTTTGTATGTCTCTGCAACAAAAACACGGCTGCAAGACTGCAATATCAAGGATCGTGATGCAACCTTGATGATTAAGGCTACATACATTATTATCCACAATATCAAAGATTGTGATGCGACCTAGATTTAAAACCTTAATTGAAATCATCAAGTGGAGAGTCTATGAGTTAAAAGAGAATTCCTTCACAAGTTACAAAGTGTTCCTATACATTAGAGAAAAAACTATTACACCTTACAAGTGACACAATGATTTGATACAAGTTTTGCTAAGACACTTCCTTCTTCAATAACCAATCCACTACTTTGTTTATTCCAAAGATGAATCCCATAAGTCTCACCACTAAGTTGTCTCAATTTGGCTTCAACCCATTTTGCTTCACTTCTATCTTTAGGCTTCTTAAAAAATCCACTTATCTTATTCCAATCAGCTGGATAAAAAGCAAAAGGTGGCAAAATTGAAAATTTCAAACCATGTTTTTCCCCAAGTCTTTCAACAACTCTAGAAACAAGGTAAGGACCATTATGCCCCCATTTATTTCCATCAAAAGTCAAAGCAAATTCATTAATGAACTTTAGAAGAAGTGGATGATTCTTATCAAAAATAAGAACAGCATTGTTTAATCTAGTCCAATGTTTAGTACCATAATCCATGCTTTGTGATCCAATACAATTCCTTAAACCAATCAAAGGTTTCAATAGTATAAAATCAATGTCTAAATACACACCACCATATTTATACAAAACAACTAGTCTTATCAAATTTGATAGATTTTGAAACAAAGGAATCTCACCAGGATCTTGTTTTCCTTTCCTTAACTCATGAAACCAAGATTCAGCTAGAGTGTCTTTGAACAAAAATGGCAAGTTTGGTGCTATAGCTTGAACTTTGAACCCTTTATCAATGAATGGTTTGAGAATTTTGTAGCCATGAATTGAGTCCAAACTTCTTGATAGAATTGTCAAACATGCTTTAGGTTGAACTTTGAAAACACTTTCTATAGACAAAAACTCTCTTTCTCCAAATGAACTTGATGGTGAAATCCATGTCATGAAGAATTGTGACTCACATGAGTCATTTTTGAGAAACTTATGGATTCTAGTATGGAATTGTTTTGCCAATTTATTTGGCTTTAGAATCTTGAACTCTTGTAGATTCTCTTTAAACCATGTAATTCTTTGTTCTTTGTTGAGATTGAATGGAGCAACTAGTACTTTTGGATTTGCATAATCAACCTCATCTAATTTCTCCTCTTGCATGGAAATTAAAGGTTTGACATTGTGATCAATTCTACTAAGAGTTGACCTTTGAGCTTGTAACATAACAAGACCTTCTTTTTTTGTAGCATGGAGTATAAGAGAATCATGGTGGATAACATGATCACCTTGTATGATAAAGAATATGGTAGATAATGTGATTAGAGAAAAGATAGAAAAAATCTTGGTATGTTGTTTAATCTTGGGATTAAACATTCTATTAGAGTTAGAAGATGTTCTATTAGTTTTTATGAGAGTTTTATTGGGAAAAGGACTTTTAGGATAGATATAACTTTAGGTTTGACTTTGATGTTATGATGAACATATTTTAATTTTGGCGATTTTTGAAGAAATTGATGTATGTTGTCTTTGTTTGAAGTATTCGAAGTTAAGTGAAGATTGGCTGAATTTCAACCATAAGGATAGCCGCCAAAGTCATAAACACACACGTCTTAGTAATACACATTATTAATCATTTAATTTTTGGTTTCCCTATTATAACGATGACTAATCTCCGTCGGAGAACTTGTTGGGCACATAAGGTGTGTGTTATATGCTTTCAACCGAATTTTCTTTATACGCATGAGTCAGGAATTGAACTTCTGACTACATATTTAAAGGGATCAAGACCATTATCACTTGGACTAATTCATCGTTGGTATAAACATTATTAATTTAATGGTGGAATATAGGAGTAAGTCCCCATGAATTCCAAGAAATGTTAAATTACATACATATCCTTCACTAAATTTAGATAATCTATTAATATATCTATTTGAGAGCCGGTTTTCAAAGACTTTTTGTACACGTGATAGCCTCTAAGTCATTCTTCTTCCATATTATTTTGGCCATAAATGAATTAAATACTTTATATGATTTTTCGTTTTCTTTTTCATTATTCCTCAGTGGTTTTTCAACTTTTACCCATGTCATAATAATAATAATAATAATAATAATAATATTTGAGTGGGCTAATTTAGCTTCTTCAAAAAAAAAAGTAATAATAATAATAATAATAATTGCCATTAAATCTTACAAAAGGAATTGTTTCTGAAGTTTTGTATATAGTTACAATTATATAGTCATTATTTTTATTGAAAGGAAGATTGTCAGCTGCCTGGATTAATTAGGAATAATAAGCAATAAGTTACAAATTAGTGTACCAAAAAAAAAGCTACAAATTTTTGTTTTTTTTTTTACTCAAGCTACAAATTTTTTTGAATTCCCACAATCTTCTCTCACACGTATTGTTTTAGCATTTAATGTGACGCGTAGACATTAAAGAAATTAAAGGAATGGTCAAAATATGATTCTCCTATCACTGTAAAAAGAAACAAATTAAAAACATTAAAGGAATTGACGCCAACTTTTTTTTTTTTTTTGAACCAAATTGACGCCAACTATTTGTATACAATTCAAAACAGGCAATAAAAAGTTGACATTCAAAACACTGTTAATGTACAAAAAAAATAATAGTAATCAATTCATCCTTCCCATACTTTTTTTAAAAAATAATTTATTAAAAACCTTTTCTTTACAATATAAAAATTTAAAACATTTTCCTTACAATATAAAAAAAAAAAATCATTGACAAAAATACATATTTTAATTCGTTTTTTTTATTTTATGCCAAAATTAATAACAAAATTATTTACTATATAATATATACAGCCAAATTCAAAGGCTTCCTCATGCATCCCATCTCTGGATCTTTTACCGATCAAGTTCAAAACAAATTATCAAGTGACTGTGCGCCATAGGATATAGAACAAATAGTATAATATTGAGATTGTTCTTTAATTCAAAAATACTGCAAATAGTTTGTGAATTTTGAATGTGATTGTGAATAATAAATAATACTGGATCCATTTTATTTTTGTAAATTATACCGGAGTTTATATGGGGTTCGAAGTTCGAACCCCGGTCCTTTGCATATATAATGCAATATCCAACCAATTGAGTTAAGCTTACGGGACACTGTAGTTTATATTCTACTCTATATTAAGGCGGAAGCCTATTTTTTATTATAATTTCGGCGTACCTATATTTCAACTCAATCATCAATGCAACAACCTATTTTTATATTTCTACTTATGCATTAATAATACAGATGTTTTTTTGTTTTTTATAATTTCTACTTCTTTTTTTTTTGACGCATTTATAATTTCTACTTAAATCTATATTTTTACTCATATATTAATATGAAAACCTATTTATTTTATAATTTTTACGGAATCAATATTTTTAGTCATATATATTAACAGCGAGACTCTTTTTTTTTATTTTTTAATTTCAACTGGAACCTATATTTATGCTTATACATATTAGTACGGGAATCGATTTGTTTTATTTATATTGTAGGCTATATTTCTACTCATATATTGGATACACATACTTTTTATTTTGTAATTCATATCCACCTAAAAGCGTTTTTAGGAAACCTCAAAGTCTCTTCCATATATCCCATAAAGAAATTATTTTTCATCAACTTTATAATTCTTTTAGCGGAGAATAATATAAACAACAACTATGATATATTTTCAATTGGATAAAAAAAAAACGAACTATAGGAATTTTCCCTAAAAAATATATGACACTATACATAAATTTTACGATTAGTTTTTTTATCACAAAGTGTTATTTTAATTATGAAATTATATAAGATTTTAAATGGTAATGTAGTTGTCATTATCTTCCATTAGCATTAAATTTTTAATTTTTCAGTTTAAAGTAGAATATATTAAAATATATTTTTCACAAGTCAATAAATCTAAACACATTTTTACCCGTGCTTGGTACGGATCTGGATACTAGTTATACTAGTTACAATAATGCCATGCCCTATTGAAACAAATTCCATGTATACGTTTTTCTTTTGTTGAATTGTCGCATCATATACTAATGAAACTAATTCCACATGTACATAGTTTAATACATAATGGTATGTAAGTGATTATACTTGGGCAGATTTTGTTATTAAAAAACATCTTAAAAGCCTATTAGGCAGATCATTAGGAAGCATAGTATCATGACAGGTATCCATGTTTCTTTTTCCTCTTAAATTTTACTTTTTTGCCCTTCAATAAAAACTTCGGTTTCTATGAATCAGATTTTTTTTGCCTTTAAGAAAAAATTTGATTTCTATTAACTGAATTTGAACTAGAAAAAACTTTGGTTTCTGCAAACCGAAATTTTTATCAAGGGTAAAATTGAATTTTTTTGGAATATAAAAGAAATATGGAGGGAATATAGAGAAGCCATCTCATATCATACTATATATTTGGGGTTTGTGCCTTATTTCAATCATGTGAATAAGTCAAACTGTATTCGAAAAAGCATATTCAAAGCATGTGGCATTACCCTAAGAGATCTAATTACGATTTAAGTATAATAAAAAAAAGAGTCAGGATCCGTTGACACCAACTAGTTTGACACCAAATGTTACACCTCTCAATAACGTTTTAACCGATATAAATTTTATAAAATCCACCGTTGGATTGAAAGTTTACATCATATAGATCATTTGTGTAAAATTTCAAATAAATCCAAAGTCATTTGATATGTTATTGAGATACATCAAAATTAACGGTTTTTGTATTTTTTTTAAATGCCGTTAATCTTTATGTGTCTCAATAGCATATCAAATGATTTTGGATTTGTCTGAAATTTTACACAAATGATCTATATGATGTAAACTTTCAATCCAACGGTGGATTTTATAAAATTTATATCGGTTAAAACGTTATTGAGAGGTGTAACATTTGGTGTCAAACTAGTTGGTGTCAACGGATCCTGACTCTAAAAAAAATATTCTTTATAAGCTATTAACAAGATGGTTAAGTAACAATCATAGAATCATACTAATTAAAGCTTTAACAAATGATCCAAACAAAACCAACCTTAGAGTATGTAGAGTCTCACATGAAATAAAAAAAACCTATAAAATTATAACTAACCTAACATCACTCATCTAATTGAGCATATGAAACAACATAATAGAACATTAAATACTTGTTCAAAGATTGAAGTGCAGAGACCTCATAATAAAAATGAGTAATGCGTAGAATCTCATTTTATTCATCTAAACGGGAGAGAATTTATACGAACATCTGAGAATACATGGTGAGAGCAAAGCTTGACGTATAGAAGTGTTGCTAATAGACAACATAACTAACTTAGTCGAGCAACCTCAGTTAACGATCGAACATATTACACGCATCTTGCAATACTTTTGCACATGCTTCTCACAATACTTTTAATCACATTCATGATTATAATTGATGAAATGACCTAAATTTGTCTGAGCAAGATGAAAAGATATAAATTACAGTCATAAGACAACAAAGAACACATAACATTTTTTCTCATATAAAAAGCTTATTCATATATCCATAAAAATATGTAACTAGTTTTACTTAAATTATACCAGAAATGTTTTAAGCATTATCGAACACTAAATGTGAACAAATCTTCCAAGCTCAAATCAAGAAACGAACCTTTGTTCCTCGCATAGGTGATGAGAATATAATGACATAAATAGAATTTTACATCGTAATCTAAATCGATCGTTAGGTTTTGAAAGTGAAACCAACACATGCTTAGCCTGGGTTAAACTATATTTAGGATATTTTCAGAATTTTCTTTGATAGTTTCCACAGTAAAGCATCCAACAAATGCAAAAAACATCATAACATGTTCAACTTTTTTTGTAGGAAACAAATATACCAACTGAAGTTCTATAAGTCAGATGCAATCAATCCTACTCCAAATGATCACCATCACTATCATCAGCATCGCCATTATCAATTTCATTGCTGTCTTGAGGTGATGAATGCGGACGAGAAGAAGAGGCGGCAAACCCCAAGTGTTGCATTAAAGCTGCTACTTGTTGTTTAGTTTCGGTCAACTCATGTTTCATTTCTAATTTCTCTTGTTCCTGTTTTTGCAGTGACTCGTTAAGTGCATGAATCTGACTTCTTAAAGCATTGACATCTTCTGAATTAGCAGAAAGTTTAACAGATGTAACCAATTTTTTGTTTACAGATCCGAGACCAAAAACCCTTCCTTTTTTCGTTCCAACTGAATCTACCCATATATCCAATTCAGACGGCATATCACCTCCATTCTCACTCGAAACAATCTTGGAAGATAATTCCAATTTTCTTCGTTCAAATTTATCCTGCATCACGTTTGAATACATCAGAAAAATATAAATAACTATTACAAAAGATAAAGATAGGACCAATTAATTCAATATGCAAAGAAAGGCAGACAGTGAGACCTGTAAACTGAAACAAAAATTCTGATAGGAGAATGACTAAAAAAAACAAGAATGGAGTGCTAAAATCACAACACTATCCACTACTAACCATCCGTAATCGAATATAAATCAAATATTTATCTCGTATAATATAAGATCATTTATGTGATGAAGATGGTAAACTGCAGTAGTATAATTAAAAGGAAGGATATTATATGAACTAATATTACAGATCATGTAAGAACCAAAATATGAATTCAAAAAAAAGAACCAAAAAAATATTACAGATCATGTCATTGAGAAACAAATTAATGATGCAGTTGTGAAAAGGATAAGGGGACTTACATAAGCAGACTCGGCACAAGGACCCACCCAACTTTGGTCCTTTTTTCGATGTGTACGAAAATAAAACTCAGCCATGGATGGATCTGTTCCATTTGCCTCCTTCTGTAATTGATAAAAGTACTTTTTAATGTTATTATTAAAGTTACTAATTTTGAAAACTAAATACAATAGTAAATTAAAGATACCATTCGCTTCCAATGCAAATGATGAGGAATTGATCCACCAGTGTGAAGAGAAGCACCAGCCATAGACTCGCCATTTCTTTTGTTTATTTCAGACTTTCTTTTGTATTCTAAGGACTCCCAATGTGCTTTCAATTGTGTCCACACCCGCTCTTCCATCCAAATTGGTTTTTGATCTAAATCTTTTCGAGCTTCTTGCATTAATTGAATCATTTTTGCTGAACCCCTTTTCTCAAAGTTACGTCGCACCAAGTCTTTATGTTGAGGTGGCCACGTAAACTTTGACTGCATTGATTTTGACATATAAAATTTGTTACATCAGACACAATTTTAAAACAATACCAAAACAATTTAATCAAAGCTGAAAATTTTATTACTTTAAATATATCAAACCACGAATCTCGTTGTTTTTTAGATAACTGCTTCCATGATGGTTTTCCCTCCTCCAAGTTAATTCGTATAATTAAAGCAATTGCCTTCACTACCAACCTGTGTTGATCAAACCTGTGTATAAAAATAAAAATTAATTACAAAAACATAACAATAACAACTCATATATGTTAAGTCGTTAAAAGTACTCACCCATCCCCTTCTGGAAGTATGGGGATTTTGTTCCCATTACTTTCTTTACTGACATGGTTAGATGAAGAAGATGGAGTTTCGTTGACCATTGGAAATTCTCGACATTGAAGGACTTGGGTAGGAATGGTTTGAGATATGATGGGTTGAGCTTGAGGCTGAGGTTGAGGTTGAGAGCGAGGTGGAGTAGGTTGAGGTTGAGTGGGTTGGGGTTGCAGGCGGAGTTGAGGTTGGGGTCGAGGTTGAGTGGGTTGCGGCTGTAGGCGGAGTTGAGGTTGTGGTCGAGGTGGAGTGGGTTGGGGTTGCAGGCGAAGTTGAGGTTCAGTAGGTCGAGGTACAGTTGGTTGGGGTCGCAGGCGATGTCGGGATTCAGTGGGTTGAGGTTGCACACGAAGTTGAGGTTGTGGTTGAAGTTCAGTGGGCTGAGGTTGCAGGGGGAGTTGAGAGTGAGAGAATTGAGATTGAGTTCGGAGTTGAAGTCGAGTTAGAGGCTTAGTGGGTCGAGATTGACTAAGCTTAGTTCGAGGTTTAGTTCGAGATGGAGGTTGAGTGGCTTGGTTAGAATAAGTTGGAAGGGTATCAGATGGAATTATCAATGGTGCATTGGTTTGAGCACGTTTCTTTTTACTAGACATCTTAGTTGGCTGCACAGTTCTCTTTGTTTTCCTAGAATATGAAGGAATTTCATTCTCAATGTGGCTTGACTCCCTCATAAACTTTATCACATCATTGAAACAATCTTGTGACATGTTGTGTTTAGATTGTAAACTCAACATTGCAATAGCAGCAGACATATTTGGTGTGTTTTGGTACCCTGACCGCGCAGGTTGTTGAGTTGAATCCGGCATATCATAAAATTCAGTTGATTCCATATTTGTCGGCACCTCTTCATTTTGTACAAAATTTTGGTCATTAAGATCAGCATCATCAAACCCCGTGTCTTGTTGACTGCTAAAAGGCATTTCATCTGAATGCATATCAACATCGAGATTAGTTTGAGGGACTTCCTCTCCATGAGATGTCCAATACCAATATCCAGGTGTAAACCCTTTTTGACGAATATGAATATTTACTTCCTTCAGAGTTAGGTGCCTCTCATTTTTACATTGCTTACATGGACAGCTTATTACACCTTCATTCAAATACTGTGGTTGTTGACAAGCAAAATCAAGAAACTCTTCGAGGCCTTGCAAAAATTCAGCTGTATATCCCTTTCGGCCAACAATACGCCTATTATACATCCATGTCCGATGCGCCGGCATTTCCATTTTCAGCTCAGCTGCAAAAATACTATATGATCACCAGTTTTTCTTGCATACAAATGTATAGGCAGTATAGAAATATCATCATATTAATAATTTTCAACAGTAAAACACAATTCATACAATACAAATCTGACTTAATTATACATGGTATGAAGTATGAACCATCCCATTCAAAAGGACACTTTGTAACTTTGGCTAATTTAATCATCAAATCTCAAGTGTTTAACTCGGCAAAATTTCAGAAGCATTTCACATTAGTCGGCAAAGTACACAACATGAACATTTGTCGGCAACATTTCAGCTGCATTTCACATTAGTCTTTAATTCAGCAAAGTGCACGACATGAACATGGTAACATCACATCTAACACAATCACGTATGCACCCTCACAACAACAAAAAATTTAGTAAACCGAATTGATTAATAGGTATATCTAGAAAGTAAAAAATATCAAACACAAATTGTATAATAAAAGCATGTTAATTATCGAAATGCCCATTCTCATGCAATTTTTTTGATCTCCTATACTATGAATTTGTGATAGTTTTGCATTATTAGTCGAAGATATTAAATCAACACTAGTAATAGACCCGTGCATTCGCACGGGTCGTAATGTTACGACGTTAATTTGTTAAGTCACACTTTGCGATAGCAGATTAAGAAGGCAAATTTATATTTTACATACTAATTATAAATTAAGCATATTTTATTCAAATATGCATTCAGTATAAAAAAAAATTATCGACAACTTATTTTTAATTGCAGAAGTATGCTTAGTATGCTCAGTATAAAAAAATGTTATATTCTAACACACCATGTGATAAGTATGCTTATATAGTAGCATAACAGATTCATACCAAACATGATTTACATAATTGACATACCAAGGAATTTTTTTGATGCATGGAAGTATGAGCTCCTGAAAAAACAAGATGCAAAGATAAGAACAACTGATAAAACCTCAACGGTACGTTTATGTTTGACCGATGATGAATGTTTCATGTATTATGCGCATTATGTAGCTGAAAACTTTGGCTTTCAAAAACCAACCAAAGTAAGTTTGGATTATCAAATTGTGAACAATGTGTTTGAAATGACAATAATTGGAACTGTTGAGCATCATAATAGGCCAACATCATTCGTGACGATAATCAATCCTTTTGAGGTATATGAAAATTTAATATAATCTGTATTTTTATTTATTTATATAATGCAAATAATTAATTTGATAACTAAAATTTCTGTCCAATTTAGCGAAACATTCAAATCCCAATTGAATTTTATGATCAATGGGAAAGAGAATTGCATCGCCTTGATTATGGAAGGATCGTATGGAACGAACGATCAGTACGTGTGTATTTTGAATTCAGTGATACTGAAAAGGTTATGTATGGAAATGAGGTTTCATACATATTTGGATTTGAAAGACCAACAAAAGTGTGTCTGGAATATCAAATTAAGAATAATAAATTTTCATTGAGTTTGATTGAATCGTCTGATGATCAGGATCATGCATCAACCGTACTATTGGTAAAGTACACTGTCTTTATTTCATTTAATTAGGTAACAAATTTGATTAGATTTTCCAAATTTAATGTTCTCTTACATATACTTATTTTTGCAGGATGGAATTCAAGAACATGAACCTGCTCAAGAGCTTGAATATGTTGGTGATGATGAAAATGCTGAAAACCCTCAACAAGTTGATCAACAACCAATCCTGTGAGTTACAATGCCATTATCCAGTACTTTCATTACAACTAAAGCTCCCTAAAGCATCCAATACTTATTTTAGGTTTTTCACATGTTTTCCTTATATGCTACCTTGGTTTTGAAATTTATAACAACATAACCATATCAATGTCTTTATTATCTTTGATAAAGTTATGAAACATAATTTTTTATAAATTTACCTATTACCAACTATGTCGTTTACATGAGAATGACTCAGATTACTTTATTGTTTCAAGTCCTGAGGTTGCTGCACATTCTTATGAAAATATCATTGAACCTGCAATTCCTGTGAATGAAGAAATCAATGATGAAAGTTTGTATAAATGGGAACTGATTGTCAGCAAGGCATACGCAAGCAGGACTAAATCTCAAGTTCTGGTAAGCAAAATACAAAACTATTATTTTTTACATGAATGCAGTAAGTTATTTAATTTTATATCATACATTTTGATTTAATATGATTATGATTAGTAATTGTTTCAATGTTATAGCATTTTCCACCTAAAACTGCTGAGTTTGTATTGATGGACAAGGAATATCTATTCATAGATACTCCACATAAATTGAGTGGCATTAGGTGCACCATTAAGACATATGAAAGAAAGAATAAGGACAAGAGAAAGAAAAATATTGTTGAGAAATATTTGACTAAAGGATGGTATAACTGGGTTTTGGCTAATAAGCTAAATGAAGGCGACAAGTTGATTTTCGAACTTGAGAGGGGATCGAATATTCTGCACGTTGACATTGTTCGTTTCAACAATTACAAGGAATTTATGACATGCTTTCTGTAATTTGAAGATGTTTTTTAAGTGCTATGTATTTTATTTCATGTTCTATGTAATTTGAAGTTGTATGTGTGAACATTAACAATTAATTTTAGTAAGTTGTATGAGCTCTCTTTGGTAATTTGTATTATAGAGCAGATTAACAAATTCAAGATTCATTGGTGTTGAAGTTTTGTGTGCTATCTTGATCTGTGACTTTTATGATGTATTAAGATTGTAATCTAACATTAACTATCATGGTTTATACTTATATAAGTCATGCTTGGTATGAGATTAACTATCATGCCTTATTCTTATATGCAGATGAATATTAAGGTCATTGTACTAATCTCTGGATGTAAATCATGTTTGGTATGAATCTGTTATGCTACTATATAAGCATACTTATCACATGGTGTGTTAGAATATAACATTAGTAATACATGGTTTAATCAATAAAATGATACTCAAATGGCATTGATACCTTACATCATCAATTGCTTTATTTATAAAATATTATTGACATGCTATTTACAAATTACTTATGTATTATCTATTTATGTCTTTCTGCAATTAAAAATAAGTTGTCGATAAATTTTTTTATACTGAATGCATATTTGAATAAAATATGCTTAATTTATAATTAGTATGTAAAATATAAATTTGTCTTCTTAATCTGCTATCGCAAAGTGTGACTTAACAAATTAACGTCGTAACATTACGACCCGTGCGAATGCACGGGTCTATTACTAGTGTTGATTTAATATCTTCGACTAATAATGCAAAACTATCACAAATGCATAGTATAGGAGATCAAAAAAATTGCACGAGAATGTGCATTTCGATAATTAACATGCTTTTATTATACAATTTGTGTTTGATATTTTTTACTTTCTAGATATACCTATTAATCTAAGATATACCTATTAATCAAGTTATGAAAAAGATTCTTCTCAGCCTATCCAACAAGAATAACTCGAGTTTCAATATAATGATTAGCATTTTAATCAACTATACTTAATTAATCATCATATTGAATTTCAAATAGGAAACTAGTGTTCACTAATTCAACTTTTTTTATTGCAAGGCTCACTAATCTATAACATAACATAAATGAAAAATCCAAATAATTGACACACAACCTATAGACAATCAAGCACGAACCCTCCTCGCCCGATGTCGGACATGCCCGACACGGCACATATGATTACATTGAATTATATCATTTTCTAAAATTATTATCGGTATCGACGTGTCCGTGTCCATGCTTCATAGCCTATGGATCATACATTTTATCACTCTAACAGTATAATTGACACATACAATCTATAGAACATACATTTAAACATAAACATTAAAAATAATTAAACAACATATAAATTATAATTGTACTGAATACTGATTAATAAGAAATTAAGCAATAAGTGTATACCTCGTGAGAGTAACACCAAAAGAGCAATGAATGCTGAAAATGGAAGATCTCGAGTAGAAATTCTAAGAGCGGGATCGAAATCAAAATTTGAATATTTTTGTAACAGATCAGAAATTGAAATAGGAAGTGAAAGATAAGAGCTGGAATCGATCGCTGAGAGAAGAGAACTGTGGTAAGAAGGACTAGCGAAAATGTGAAAGAGAGAAAGGGAATTAGGGTTTTGTTTTGCTTTTGGGAAATGAAATTAGGGTTTCATTATTTTCTGCAGGAAAAGTTGCGGTGTTAGTAATATATTTACGATTTTTGTTGGGAAATATAAATCTACAGGAAATACATATATTTTGGATTATTTAAAGCAAAAATTGTACAAAATTCCATTCAAAACATTTTGCTTAAATTTGTGCATACTCATAGCTTATACTAGCTAATAGTAATTTTATTGTAAAACAAAGTAACAGTAATTTAAATATGTTTTTATTTCTATAATTTTTCAGAATTTTCATTTTAATTTTGAAGTTTTTTTCGTTAATGTTTTTAGTCCTTACTTTTTATTCAATTTTTACATACCATTTTAAATTTTAAAATTTTTTTATGCGATCATGTTTAGTATATTATATGAATCTCTGTTACAAAAGTTTAAAATTTTTTAACAAAAAAATGAATTAAATATGAATTTTTTCGTTTTTTGCACATAAAAATTCATAAATAATATTATGTTAAAAAATTTCTAAATTTTTATCATCTTATAATATTATAAACATAATTACAAAAAATCATTAAAAAAATATGAAAGTATATCTGGGTTGAATGAAAAGTAAGGACTAAAAACATTGATGAAAAAAACTTCAAGGACTAAAAATTGTGAAGAAAAAAAAAAACTTCAAGAATTAAAATGAAAATTCTGTAAAACTATAGGGACGAAAAACATATTTAACCTTCGATAAAATATTTGTTTCTATTCACTTTCCACACAAACAAACATCATTGGAACCAATCGTTAGTTGGTTCAGTGGTGATTGGCGCTAAACTTTGTAGGAAGGACTACGGTTTGATCCCTGCAACTGCGATCGGTAGGGGCTGGAACCACATGATATCAGAACTGACCCCGAACCAGATTAAACCGGTGATGAAAAAATAATAAAAAAAAAAAAATATATCATTGGAGAAAAAACAGAAAGAACTAATCTGGAAACAAGTCAAAAGAAAAAGAAAAGACCAAGATCCGAGGTTTCTCAATTTGGTCGACTGTAAGTCTGTAATGTTTGAAACATTGATTTGATTTCATCAGTAAAAGATCAGTGATGAAGCAGAAAGAGTTGACTTTATTGTTATGCCTCATATGGGCACTAACCATTCTCTATGGTGAAATGTTCTCTTACTGGCTTCCACCTCTCTTCACTTGTTCATGGCCCCATTTGAAGGTATAATCTTAAAGTCTTCATTTTTTCACTTTTTCCATTTCTGGGTCACTCTCAATTTTAGAGATTGTTGTAGCTGCCAATGAGATATTCAAAATTGAGTTTTTAGTTGTGGGGAGATATGTGCTGGATTGGATCTATAATTTGTTGATTTTGTTGGAAATTAATTTATGGAGTTTTGTAGAATATTGAAGAATTTGATGTTTATAATTGTTTTTCTTGTTCAGTAGCCTAGTGGCTAGACTCACACGCTATAAATGCGGAGAAGTGGGGGATCCGGGGTTCCAACCCCAGCCCCTCCAATTAGGGGTGCTCGCGGTTCGGTTTGGATCGGTTTTGAGGCAAAAACTCATCCGATC
Organism: Trifolium pratense; assembly: GCF_020283565.1. Classification (NCBI taxonomy): domain Eukaryota; kingdom Viridiplantae; phylum Streptophyta; class Magnoliopsida; order Fabales; family Fabaceae; genus Trifolium; species Trifolium pratense. The sequence goes on from NC_060063.1 coordinate 30,276,019, forward strand.
CAAAAATAAATTCATTTGCGGTTTGGTTCGGTTTTGGATGACAAATAAAAAAAATCCGATCCAATCCGATCCAATATTATGCGGTTTAATTTGGATCGGTTTTTGGATATCCAAATTATAAATTGTAATTTTTTTTAATAAATATAAATATTATAAAAAACGCTACAAAATAATAGTTTGACATTTTTGACAAAATAAATATTAAGTTTGATGTAAAATATAACATATAATATATTGAAAATTAATATTTTGGAATGACAATTACCAATTATATTCGAAACATATAAAAAGTAAAAAAAAAAGATTAAATTTAACTAACATATAGTATTAACAAAATTTAAAATAGATTAAATTAATTAACAAAATTTAAAATGAAAAAAAAGGTTAATGCAATATATATATTTATACTAATAAAAAGATAAATAAATATTAAAATATATGTATGCGGTTTGGTTTGGTTTGGATCGGTTTTAAGAAATCAATCCGAAATCCGATCCGATCCAGCGGTTTTCACAAAAGAACATCCAAACACATCCAAAAAACTTCGGTTTTTTGCGGTTTTCGGTTTTTTTGGATCGGTTTTCGGTTTTTATTTGGATTGGTTTGGATTTGAGCACCCCTACCTCCAATAACGTCCTTAGAAGCTACCAACTGAGCTACCCTTACGAGACTATATATTACAATTTTATATTATCATGAATTTAGTAAAATGCTAGCTGACTAACCTGATTTTTTGCTAGCAGGTTCAAACAAAGAGTGAGAGTTACCAAACTGATTATGTAAAAGTTGCTGTTATTGCAGATCCACAGGTCAACTTTCTACTTTTGTGATTGTGTCATATACATATTATATTACCATATATATGTTTAGTTCTGCGGTGAGAAAAAATGATTTTGAGTGAATTGATTCTGACTAAAATTGAGTTGAAGGTAAAGTGATTTATGTTTGTATACATTCATGTAAAAGTGAGTTGAACATAAATTTGGGTGTAAAAATCAATTCTAGAATCAGAAGCTACAATTTCTTGCTTCAAGTAGAATCAATTCTTGAGCCAAAATCAATTCTCCTCAAGAGCAACCAAACATGTCAAAATCAATTATACCCTTTTAGAATCAATTTTAGCTCATACAAAAGGTAAACCAAACATAGACTAAGGATTTAATAGATATGCACTGGTATTCTGTCAATCAATCATAATTGTTACATTAAAAATATTTGACTTCAATCATATATATGTACCTTAAAAGTCATACAAATGATGGTTTGTGATTGGTTGACAATGGAAATTTTTTACACTGACGGTGTATCAAAATTAATCTCATATATTAGTGCAAAATTTACCTGCATTGCATGCATATGTCTGCTTAAGAAAATCTATTAATGTATGTTTCTGTTAATATGATGTGTTTTTTTAACATAACAGCTCATGGACAAAACTTCTCTCCCTCTTCCTGACAAATCTCTTGCGCTGGAGCTTGTGAAATTCTACACTGATTTAAACATGCGTAGATCATTCTTTTCATCGATCCTGCCTTTCAAACCTGATGTCATATTGTTTTTAGGCGATTACTTCGATGGAGGTCCTTATTTATTAGATGAAGAGTAAGTCACAAAAACAGATATCTATTTGTGATTTGGCTTTCTACAAGTTTTAAAGTTTTGCTGTGTCATCTAAAGCATGTTCACCGAATTTCCTAATATGAAATTCTTTTATAATTTTTTGAATGGACAGATGGCAGGAGTCTTTGAACCGCTTTAAACATATCTTTGGTTTGAACGCACAGGGAAAATACACGGACAAGGAAGTTTATTACATTCCTGGAAACCATGATATTGGTTATGAAACTCTTCATTATGCAAAGCCAGAGGTATTTTCAATATGTTATTACTCTACTTTTATTCTCCAAGTTGCAAAAGGATAGCTTACGGTGGGATGTAAAATAGGTAGCTATGAAAGAGTCAAATACTAAATGCATGACTGAGAATGTAGTCACAGTTATATTAGAAGCATAACTATATTTAAAACCTTAGGGATGAGAAATTACATATATAGCGCCTAAGTCTTGTTGATTTTAAAATCTGGACTCTTTATCGGTATCCACAGATTGCTGATGTATGGAATTTTGTATAGACTATACATTAATCTCCTTGATTTTTATGTACTATTGATATTCTCAAATGATGAATGTGAATGAAACATGGTAGATTTTGATAGGAGCTATGAAATGTCTTCATCTTATGTTGGTTATGGATGTCATGGAGAAATCCTGAAATTTTCCTGATGATTGATTCTGAGCACTCCTGTAAAATAACATTTGGCATCGCAGTATTTCAAACACCTGTATTGTTAATTTGTATCCGCATAAAGCAAGCCTTAAATCACATACGAAGTTTATCAAATGTTTTGTCAAGTGGTTATACACTCATGTTTTTTCAGTTCCGTTTTGCATAATTTACAATCTGTAATGTACGGAATGCGATGGACATGTTTATTGTTTGCACATTCTTTTAACTGTGTACTTCCTCTGGTGTCTTCTTTGCCCATAACATTTTTATCATTGTGTCCATATAGGTTATCAGACGCTACGAGGAAACATTTGGGATTAGAAACTACAGATTTGCAGTTGGAAAAGTGGATTTTATTGCTGTCGACGCACAAACTCTTGATGGTAAACTGGGTTTTGCCTTGTAGATTTGAACTACCACATTTCTTAAGTAGCAATACTTCAATTGCTTTACTCTTATATTGTGGTATCAAAATAATTTATACGTCTGAAATATTATAAATTTCAATCATATGCTATTTAGGTATTTGTACAAGTCATTGCATTAGGATTTTTGAAAGTTGAAATTACTGAACTCATTATGCTTTCTACAGGACACCGGCAAAAGAATCTGACGTCTCAAACTTGGGAGTTTGTAAAGAATATCTCTGTAGGTATAAACTGGCCTATACATCTGATTCGTTGTTTGGTTAGATCATGTTTCCTGTAATAATCCACAAGTCTTTTGTATTTTACTAGATAATGTAGTTCGTCCAAGAGTCTTATTAACACACATTCCTCTATACCGACCGGATGGTACTTATTGTGGCCCTGATCGTAGTTCTCCAATTATTAATCAGGTAAAGTTTATTTCAGTTTCTTGAAGTGAATCTACAGTAATCATGTATTTCGTGGAGCATTGGCCCTCAGAATAATGTTGTACCGTATTTTTTTCTCACCTGCCAGTTGTTGTTCTTGAAACGACTAATTAGTCTCTCTTTAATTTTTAGAGGATACAACGCGCTGCGTATGATAAAACTAATGATATTACGTAAGTTACTCACTCATCATATGGCATGGAATTTGCATGAACTTTTTATAAGTGGCTCATATATACTGAGATTTGGTTTGACTTTTGGTCCATTCAGGTATCAGAATTACGTTTTTGAGAAGACATCGAAGTATTTACTAGATACTATCAAACCTGTGAGTCTCCTAACTTCCTTTTGGATTTTTGTGCATGGTTGTTCCACCCTTGTATGAACTCGAGGAAAAAAAAATCCATGATTAATTCGAAAATAATTTATTTTTCATGTGTATATGCTATTTAGTTTATGTTTTCATTTTTAGAACTTTTGACTTTGGCAGAAGCTTATTTTATCTGGCCATGATCATGATCAATGCACCGTCACTCATCAATCTAAATCCGGGCCTGTAAAAGAGGTAAGAACCTGATCTTTTCATCTCGACAGTCTCGTTCAGTGGTTGAACACTTTAACTGACAGTAGCATGCAGCACACTCTAGGTACCATAAGTTGGCAACAAGGAAATTTGTATCCTTCTTTCATGCTGTTATCTGTTGATAACTCGACTCTTCCAAATGCTTCCATTCCAGAAGAGCATGTGTTGAGTCATCTATGTTATCTTCCAAAGCAATTACACATTTATATGTGGTAGGTAGTTCTAAATGTTCATAATGATTTTTTAATATAATTTTCCTCTAAGCTAGTTTTACACCGACATTCAATGATACTCCAGCATTTTGCAATTATTTTTGAGTTGCGGTTACAAAGTGGACCTATGTGACAGTATCATGAGTTCTCATTGGATGTCGGTGTAAAACTATTTTACATCAACAAAGCATTTTGATTGAACTCTTTCTATTTAGCTCTTATGTTTTGCTGTAATTTCCAGGTATATTGTTCTATTTGTTCTTACCCTCCTTGCCCTCCTACTTTGGCCAACAAGCAGCACAAGTTTCTGGCACCAGTGTTGGAACTTGGCGGGTCATTTTAAACAACTAATAGCTTCCATGGTATCTAGAAGCAAAACAAAAGAGAAGGACGAGGATGCCAACTATGAATACGAGATGATGTGGGATGCAGAAGGCTCAATGCATCTTATAAAGAAACCCTTGAAGACATCCACTGTAAATTCAAATGAACGAAGCTTAGGAGAAAGGTAAAGTTTGGTTTTAAATGTCGTACTACTACGCAATACATGGAAAGTATATTTGGAAGTTCAACCCTGGACAAATGTGATTTCTTAGTTTGTCATGAAACTAAAATTAAGTAACACCATGAGCCTATTCGGATTGACTTATTTGAGTTCATCTACCGATATAAATACTTGTGAAACTGTTTGGGAGTACTTATGGAAATAACTTATGACATGTACATAAGCTCTCTGATAGCTTATGAGAACAACTTATAGCTTATAAGAAAACATTTTGACTTTATTTTATCTTTTGTTATGGAAATAGCTTATACATAAACACTTATATGATAAGCGGTTATACTATAAGCACTTAACTAAGTTGTTTATCCAAAAAGGCCAAACTCTGTTGCATATTGGAGACATTAAACTTAAGCATCTTCATTTGTGTTTTTTTATCCTGCCAGGGGTAATGTTGTAATGCGGCCAACTGCTAGAAAAAATACTGGTCAAGAAGCTGATTTCTCTGTGAATATGGACATGGCTTCAAGCACCGGACTTGATCCTCTAGTAAAAATACCTCCCAGAACAGGAAAATCAAAGACTATTATAATCCAAAGATTACTACGCACACTACGAATGCTGACCGTTATTGCAGCAGTCAATGTTCCTCTTTACATGATGTTGCTATTCAAGGATTGGATTGACAAATAAGGACGAGATTCATATGCGAGTTATTATATTATTCAGGTTTTAAATTAAGGTTTTGTTGTAATGAAGAGTTATAGTAGATCCAATTACATAGTTCAAGTAGTTAAGTTCTATCAGCATGATCTAATCAACCATGTACTGATGCTTCTGTATAATCTGTAGCTTGAAACATATACTTAAATTATTCATGATAGTGCCATGATCATATGGAGCTGAATTATTGTTTCTTGTGTCAGTTTCAATTTTTTTAACACTGTCTTGTTCTTCATTTCAATTGCATTTACACTAAATAGAATCACAACTATATTCCCTATCCATCATAAAATAATGTTATAAGTATCGACACAGACACTAAACGCTACACTAACACGTTGATACTTATAATAATTTGAGAAAATATAAAATTTAATGTAACCACAGGTGACGCCGTAAGCAACTAACACACGGTAGACACCAGACACATTTAATGTGAAATTTTTGGTGCTACATACTATTTGTTCTTGAAAGTAGACAACTTTTTAACACAAATCTCTAGACTCTCCTTTTTCCCCCCACATAAAAATAAAAGGCTGATTATAATGACAAAGACTTTAACACACTCTCAGTGAGTGACTCATGTGGGCCATTTTGAAAATGTTCAATAAGCATTATAGGGACTTGAAAGCTAATTTAATATGACAGCTGCATGAGTGGCTTATTTTGGATGCAACCACTAACTCATCTCACACTTGGTTATCTGTCACACCAGAGAGATTTTGTGTTGCAAAATTGGGATGACAGAGAACCTGGATGAAGATACATATCCATACCTTTGTAAGGCCAGACCATATAATGGAAATTTGGAATAGCAAGAGCCAAAACATTTGTGTTGTCAAATCAAACTTTTGTCAAAGACTCCATGATCCTTCCAAATAATGCTGTCAAATCAATATCTTCATCTCAAAATCTTCTTAATCAAAACTTTCTATTTCAGTATGTTTTAATCAAAGCACTGTAATGCATAACGCTAAGTGGTAGTATGTTCTAACTTTATATGAAATGGATCCTCTTTTTCAAATGGGAGAGACTAACCCTATGTTTTTTTAGGTGAAATAGGGATCAGAAAAGTTGGTGAAAGAGAAGTTGAAGAGAGATCAAATTTCTCTTATTTGGTTTGAAGAAAAGTTGAAGAGAGAGATTACTTTTTTGTGAGTCCCGTGGTTTTGTAGTTTCTTCGCTGAACTGCGAAGAAACTGGAAAGAAACATGTTCTATTTTGCCTTTGAGACAACGATAGAAAGTGGAGAGAGGTTTGGTGGAGATGCCGATCCAAACCATATTCAAAAGCGGTCATAAAAGTTGAATTAGGTCAAATCTAAATTCTATAAACTTTCTCAAAACCTGTTTTACTAGTTCCATCCACAAGACATCAATGCAAAAAAGGGGTGCAAGTTGCTTGGTAACAACTTTGAAGAGCATAGAGAAGACAAGATAAGGCAAATAAAGTATAACAACAAAATTAATTGTGACTAAGCCCTAATTGTGACTAAGCCCTCAAACATACATTAGTCTCATCATAAGTTGGAAGAACCTAAGTTTGTGTAGATACTTTATAGATTTATTGGAAAGCTAAAGATCCTAATTACAGTGAGTTTGCAACAGAAAAAAAACTAAGTTATAAGAATTAGATGCATGTTCAATCGAATTTTTAGTGTATTGTATGCTTATTGCTTAAGACTGATCCTTTTGATTACATCTGAGTACTAACTGTGATGATTTAAGATATCTAAGGGATCATAATGAGGATTGTTTCTATAAGGAACACAATCAAAATTCGTCAACGTTACAAGAACGAAAAATTGTATTATTAATGATGCAACTTCATGAATAAAAATTAGTGATTTAACAACATGTCTTATATAATATAACATACAACATATGAGTTTATTCCCTTTTGTATTATTCAAGTTTGCATTGGGACCAAATCCTAGTTCTTTTAGACATTGTCGAAGAAAAAAACAATATATGTAATACAAAAAGGGTGATTATACAACAAGATATGCAGAAAAGTAGTGTCCATGTGAAAGGACTAATTAACATTCCAAAGTTACAATTATTCTAGCATCATATCATATCAGCTGAAAAACTCTCATTTAATTAGTTCCTTGCAAGCTCCTTATACAGTGATCATGCCTTGCTCATGTTGTGCAAAATCCAGAAATCTCTCCAATTTCCTCATGAAAACTCATTGATTTATCCAAATGAGTCAAAAAGTGAAGAAAAAAACATGATGGAAAGAGTCCATATATAAGCCAACATGAGCTAGCAGCATATGCATAGTAGGTAGCTTCAAGGTGTCATCGATCTTTTAGGAAGATAGATTGAAAAGAGTAGTGATGTTTAGGATATACGAAGAGAAAGGGTCGAAAAGAAAGTGTGTCAAAGAGTGTGTCGTTAGCCTTCTCTGGTTGTTATTTATAGGCTATAAAAGAAGACCAAAAGACGAGTTTGTTAGAGAGTGCGTTGCTTGCTAGTCTTCTCCTTGAATGTACCAACAAAGAAGCATTGTGGCACAACGGCGAACGATGTAGAGACGAGCTCGTTGCTCCTTAACCAAAGAAGCACACTTGCTACTAATCCCATTTCTTTTCTTCTTTGCATGAGCCTTTTCTCCTTGCTTGTACTTCAAATTTTGGAACTCAGCCATGGCTTCTTCTATATGGTACTATAAAGTATAATGGTGGATAGAGCTTTTGTTGATTATCAAAGAGGAAACCCCTAAAAAAAAGGCTTGTTGCACACAGCCTGAGGAAGTACGTGGGGGTTAAAATACATATATATAGACAGATAGAAGCAAACACCACACCTAAAAGGAAATGTATTATCTACGGTCGACATTTCTATCAATCGAGATCTTGACCGTTGAAGGAAGATCAGATGGATTTGATTTTAAATTATATTTTAAAGAGCATTGCTAGCTAGCAATATCTATTCTTATACTCTTTTTCCAACATTCATTATCTTATTAAGTGGAAATCATATTTGAATCCTCCTAGTGTCATTTGTTAGGTCAGTCCATACAGAGCAAAACTCTAGCTTTAAATGAGCTTCCCGCTAGTGGACGGTGGGATTGGTGTCCCTCACATTAATTGTTCATTGAGGCAGATACCGAGTCTTAAAAAAATGAAAATCATGTGGGTCTCACTGCTTTATGTAGGACCATTCTCAATTTGGTGTGATCCACATGAATTTCACGCGATAAAAATAGTGAGTTTTAAAAAGAGAACATCGGAGTGAGTGAGTGTTGCTAGCATTAGCTTATTTTAAAGTTTGATTCGATATAACTAAAATGCAAATCTTAATCTATAAGGTGTCAAGGCAGTGACAAATCATCGACTTCTTAACACATTTTGGGCTTGGAACGCGGATAAATGATGGATGGCCCAATCAGAAATCTGATAGCAGGCGGCCCAGTGAATCATGGAGGAGACTCTGATACTCTTAGAGTTGGAAGTTTGGTCTAACTCAACCCTACAAAACCAGTTTGTAACGCAAGGATTGCTCTCACTTATAAACACATATTCAGGCCATCTTGCAACCGATTTGAGACTTCTTAACAGATCTCAATCTAACGGCTGTCATTTATCTACTTAACTGACTGCACCATTACGCGACTTCACATAAACTAATTCCACATAAAAGTTGACTGAAAAAATGGAGTAAAATTGAAGTGAACGTGGGCAAGCTCGAAAAGTGAGGGATTTGCAGGCTTTAGAGGGTTTAAATTTCAAGGAAGTGAGTGAGAGGGAATGAACATGGTCTCATATTGAACATTTTTTTAACTTGTTAATGAAATAAAGTAATACATAACTTATGTTACCAATGTAATAAAAGACTAAGTAATGTTGCAAAACAAGAAAAGGTTAATTAGAAAAGTGGCAAAGTTGAACATGAAAAGAGGGAACACTGCTGTAATGGAGACAAAGCCATGGGAACAGGAACCCGGCAACCTTACCTCAACTCTTAGGTGGATTGGAGTTTTTGTTGGATTCTAAATTTGTTAACTCCCAACAACAACATCTTTCTTTGTTACTTCCAAATTATAAGTCCAGCTGTTTAATTTTATGTATTAATTAATTAATCATAGTTTGTTAATACAAGACATATTCTGACTCATGAGTTTAATATATTGGCAACTATGTGGTAGTAGTAATTAGTGTTATGATAAAGATATTGTCACATTTTTTTAACATGTTATCCTTTGATGAATGTTGATATGGATTGTGTTTGGATTTACTTTTTCTTTGGTTGTTTTATTATTGGTATGTTGAAGATTCACCTTAGTGGTTAATGATATAGTTGAGATTGTGATCTTAAGAGTATTTTCAATGCATGTTCTTACTATATAAATGGATGTTAAGAGTATGTGTCACATGTAAAGGGATGGTACTTAGTAGAACATGTTCTTGCAATATTCTTAATAACATTGTGTTTTTTTCTCTCCTCTACAACCTATAAAGCAATGTCATGCATATCATACACGACACGAACATTTATATCTGTAATAATTTGAAAAATAGAAGTAATTGAATATAATCACATATGGTAGTGTCGTGTCGGTGTGAGACATTGACACATGTCGGACACCTGACACACCTTCAATCTAAAATATTGGTGCTACATAGTCTATAATTGTCATTTTTTTTGCAATAAATTAAATTTCTTATCTCTTGCCTAATGATAGCTCTTGTGGTTGAGTTAGGTTCAAATTCAAATTTTATGATGGTACGAGAATTCATCATAGATCTATTGCAAACTTTGCATTCAAATATCCGGTCTTGAACACTAGGGTATGTATGATAGATCTAAATTGACTAGTCCAAACCCAAATTCTAAAATGTTGAATCTTGTCCATTTGTGAGATTGATTGATCACCATTTTAAAATACTAATAATACTATTTTAAAAATATTCAAACCGATGAAACATCTGAATCATAGTTTAACTACTCTAATTAAATCATTCAAATCAGAATAAAATTACAATTGAACCGTCAAATTAACTGAACTGCAATAAAATCCGGTTCAAGGTTCAACCAGTTGAACCGTCTAAAGCACTTTCAAGAAGAATTAACATCTAATGTGGAGTACTCAACTTATGTATATGTGTTTGACCATGACCAAGACCATGAGAATGCAAATGAGAATCAAAAGATGCTAACTAGATAGACTCATTGATAACTTAGTTAAATTGGTTAGTTCATGAGTTGGTAAAATTTAGATAGCTGGCTTCCATCTTCCAATGATATCCCAAAAGCTTGGATTCCAAACATATATAATCTGGAGAAAGATCTGTGTAGGTGACAAACTTAATTTCACCATGAAAATATTTGATTCATTGCTGGCATCTTGAATCCAACACCCTAAACTAAATCTTCATTGGTTTGAGCTTGGTCAAAGTATTGAAAATATGTCAAGAAAATTTGATTCCACTTATATTTGAAATAATTGTTCAAACACATGTCATTATATTTTCACCAATTGCATCTAAGCTATTTATTTTACATTGTTATGTTCATTATTATACAAACCAGTTAATGGCATAGATATCAGAGTGGAACATCAGATAATTTCTATTATCATATAGTGTTTAGATCATCTAAAAATAATTTATTATTCTATTCATTTTAAGAACATAAGTTTATAATTAAATAATAAAAACATATTAAGATAAAACATGCATTAATCCATTCCATGATACAGTGATAATTTTCAAATGGTTTTGAGTGTTCTGGCATTAATCAAAAAACATATGTATTGCCAATAGAGATGCACACCTTGCACAGATGAAACGGTTAAGTGTGTGCGCTCTTCAACTCTAACGAAGTTTGGACCGATTCTATATACATTATCGTTGGTTTTTTAATATGGTCGAATTTCACAATAACTTTAAGTGGAGGCGTGGAGCTATGGTTGTTTATTGGCATGGTTCGAAAGTTATGTTCCGAAACATACCCGGCGGAAACTATCTTTTGAATTGGGTTTAAGAGCAAAAGTCAATTTTTAAGGCGCTTATGAGCAACTTAGGAGGTCCAAAGAATAAAATTCTATCAGAAGTAGCTTAAATACTTAATGCAGTGACCAAATTGAAGAAAATTTCTCATCCCACCTACCCACTTTCTCACCACACCCCTGGAAATTCCATTTTTGTCCTTGGTCAAAAAATTCGGAACGCGTTTTCCGAATTTTTTTTGCCTTCAAAAACAACTTCGGAATGTGTTTTCCGAATTTTTTCCAAATTTGAACTAAAAAAATTCGGAAAACGCGTTCCGAATTTTTTGACCAAGGACAAAAATGGAATTTCCAGGGGTGTGGTGAGAAAGTGGGTAGTGGGATGAGAAATTTTCCAAATTGAGTGTTGTAGGAGACTAATTTCAGACCCGGCCCAAACATACTCAAACCCTTATTTTAAGTCCACCTACAACAAATATATTGAGTTATTTTCTCACCCCCCCATAATACTTAAAAGTAAATTACACTACTCTCCCTTCTTTTGCAAAATATATTAGAGAAAATTACACTCCCTTTCTTTGAGAGAAACTTGAATTTCATTCTCTCCCCCTTATAGTAAAACATATATTCTCTCTTTTAATAAACACTCTATTTATGAGTTATAAGGATTGATCATCTCCAGGCTGGAGCAGTGCTGACCATTAACAAGTGCAAACAACTCTATGTTGTTGGGCCTCCATTTTAACGAGACCTCCAAAAAAATTATTATAAGGTAATAGACCTTTAAAAAAATAAATAGGAAAAGGAAATAAAAATAAGAAATTCCCTCCTCTCAACACATCACCGAGAATAACGGTCTCGCTTTCATAGTTTCACTCTCTCAACACACATATGAATATTTTTTATGTTAGTTACATAGGTGACTATTTTTTTGTGGGGGTTTCTAACCCCATTTTTTGACAACCCAAAATTATTTAACTGCTTTCCAGTATGCAGGGGTTATAAACCCCCTCTATTTGGAAGTTGACATTCTAATTTAGATGGTTATTAACCTCCCTTTAATAGTTCTGGAAAAAAAAATCTCTATTATTCATAAGTCAAATATCCTTTCTAATTTCCTTTTTGTAGGATCCATTCAAATGTTTTATTGTTTGATAATTTATAGATGTTTTTAAAATTTGTAATTTATTTTGTAATAAAGTACTCAACTTTTTATTCAAAATAGAGTTTTAGTGTATAAAAATTTGTGTTTAATCAATCTTTTGTTACAAAACATAATTTTTTATAAAGAGATTTATATAATACTATAAACATAAATACAAGAACTAATTAAAAAGAATCAAGTTTACACATGAATTGACATAAAATATATTTCATAATATATTTTTAAAATGTATTTATTAAAAATATTAGTGATCCATCTTTTGACTATTTTTATATATTCAAATTAGATACACCCTCAATATGATATGCTTTTTTTTTAGTAAGTTTTTTGGATATTCGATTTATATTTAAAGCAGTCCGCCCCCATTTTTTGGACTAGCTCCGCCACCGGTCCAGCCCCTTAAATCATAGCGGGATGGGCCGAGTTACTCCATTTAGACAAGTAGTTAAGCTACTCATCCCTTCCCATAAAATACAATAGTTTAATTAATTCTTTTATCAGTTGATTGCACATAGAATTAATTATATATCATTTAGACAAATAACTTAAATAAATTACTTTATAATTTTTTTTATCCGCTAAAAAATATGAGATTGGGCTGAACAGCTTTTGTTGTACCCTGTTTGGTTTGAAACTGGTTATGGTGGGACTGGACAAATTAGGTAGCAATGGACAGGACAAAAACAAGATTTTTTGTCCTTCGCTAAGCCACATTACAACTTTTTGTCCACAATACAACTATAAAAAATATGAAAATACTTTTAAATATAAAAATATTATCGCTCTATATTTCTCCGGTACAGTTTCATCCTTCCTATATTATCTTGTTTTGTTAATCCTTACTATTTTACGAATCAAATGCACAGAAAGTGTGCTATAATAGAAACAAAAATCATAGGATGGTTGTATAGTGTTTAAAACTGAACTCTGAAACCATTTTTGGAGATGATATAAAACTGATATATATATATATATATATATAATGGGAGCAATGTGCGGAAAAATAAAACATAATAGTAATAAAAGTATTGCATGAAGAAAATAAAGGTAAAAGATTAATAAATACTGTTAAATCATCAATAATAAATATAATGAATTTAATAACGTAAAGGTAAAAATAAAAATTATTCGATAAAAGCATTTTATTCATAAATTCTTACAATAGTAGAGGCAAAACAAGCTTCTGAGGTTTTGATTCTCAAAATTTTTGCATGCCTTACATAATGAACGAAACATCCTTTTATAGGAGAAGGATGAGTTCGGATTCCAAAATTTAATAAATTACGATCAATAATTCTATAACAGCTGTAAAGTGAATAGTAATAAACGACAAGAGTAATAAAGTAATAATATGTGGCCGACAGGAATGGCAGACAATTTCCCACCAGGCACCGAAAGCAGATTCCTACAATAATTTCAACAATAATTTCCTTCAATAATTTCAACAATAATTGCAGAGTCTTTAGAGATCTAGCATCCCATAACAGTCATCTTCATTTTGATTATCGGTAGCACTTGTGATGCTAGTACTGTCGTTGTCGGACAATACTGACATAGCTTCCTTTAATTTTTCCATAAACTCGCGAGGATTAGTAACCTTTTGTAATGATTCCAAAAGCTGGGGCTGTAATGTCGAGAATTCATTAAGAGCTGGTAATGTTGCCTGAGATTCTTTACAAAGGCCAGGATTGGCCGCAAACCAAGCATTTAATCTGGTAGGGGAGATTAGGTCGGGGTTGAACTTGCTCCACCATTTTACCGAATACTTTTTTATTAATTGCTGAGGCAAGGCTTCCTCCCATAAAGGGGCGGTGGACATAGTCCAGGAAGAAATCCAAGTAATTCCAAAAACCGCACAAAAACAAAGTAAAGCCTTATGAGGCGGGCAAGTAGTAATTTCTTTGAAAACATTAAAAGCTTCTTGAGCATAATCTGGTAAAATCTCTAAAATTGGTCCAACGGTGTAAAACCATTCTAAAAACCAATTTGGGAAGTTAATTGATATACCTTTATTAAACCAAATAAACCAAGTATGGTTGAAAGGCTCAATATCTAAAAAGTGATACCATGCCTTCATATAATCAAAGTAGTTGTAGCATTGTGGAACAAATGTTCTGCTTAATGTTTTTTCTTTATAAGGGGGTTGGTTCCAGTCGACTGGAGAAAGGACTTTATTAATCTTAAATTTGGAAAAGGTAATTTTATTTGAATCCTTTTGATCATAATGATGGGTTAACGTAATAGAATCAGTATCTATCAAAATGAATTCGTAAAATTTTCTAGTTTTAAAAAGATTTGAGTCTTCTGGTAGGTAAAAGAAGCCCGGAGGTAATATCTTGGATACTATCTGGAGTAATGAGGAATTAGCTGGACAGTATGACGATTCTAATGGCAAGATTGGTACAATTTGACTTTTAGTAATAAAGGTTGATTTGGGAGTTGATTCTGGGGGTGAATAATAGGCTAATTTTGATGGACGAGATTTTTGAGATGCTGGGCTAGCCAGTTGTGATGAAAAATGTAAAGGAGATATTAGACAAGGTCTAATTCCTGATTGTGGTCTAATTTTTGATGTAATTGATTGGGGACTGGACATAATTTTATTTAAATAAGAAGGTGATCCTAATGCTAATGTTTTGTCTGATGAGGAAGATCCCAAAGCTAATTCTTTGTTTGATACTTTTGGTGGACCATAATTATCCCGAGGATCTGATGTTGCTTTGCTACTCATTTTTTCCCTGTAAAAATTCTCTGGTTAGAAAGTCTGGCAAGGAATTCTTAATTCCTTGTATATGCTCAATCTCGAAATCAAAACAGGAGAGTAATGATTGCCATCTAGCAAAAATATGTTTTGAAACTAAATTTTTTACATCTTTTTGTAAAACGCTGGTTGCAGCTTTGCAATCAGTTTTTAATAAAAATTTCTTAGAAAATAAATCATCTTGAAATTTTGTAATACATAAAACAATTGATAAAATTTCTTTTTTAATAGTACTATAATTTAATTGGGCTGGGTTCCAAGCTCCAGAATAATATCTGACCACTTGTTCCTTATCCATACCCGGTAATATTTGTTTTAAGATTCCTCCAAAACCAAGGTCAGAGGCATCAGTTTCCACTATTAATTTGGCTGTAGGATCTGGTATTCCTAAACAGGGTAATTTTTTTACTATTGTCTTAAGTTGTAGTATGCTCTGTGTCATGGTATCATCCCAAGGGGGTGGATTCTTCCTAAGTCTTTTAAACAAGGGGATACATATGGTTCTTAAATTAGGAATAAAATCAGACACATAATTAACACAACCTAAAAACCTTTGTAATTGGGTCTTATCTTTTAGTTCATTAGGAAATTTACTAACAAATTCTAATGACCTACTAATTGGAGTGTACATTCCTTGCGTTATATCAAAGCCTAAAAATCTAATTTTTGACTGATATATCTTTAATTTTCTTTCAGATAGTACTAACCCATTATTTTTAATGATCTGATAAAATAATTCCATATGGTGAAAATGTTGGTTAATCGAATCCGAAAAAACTAATATGTCATCTAAATATACTATGGTGAAATCTGAATAATTATTAAATATGGTGTTCATAATATTCTGAAATTCAGAAGGGGCATTTTTTAACCCTAAAGGCATAACGTTCCATTCGTAATGACCAAATGGTACCACAAATGCTGTTTTATATTTATCTTTTTCTTCTAATTGAATTTGATAATATCCTGATTTTAAATCAAATTTTGAGTAAATACTTTTATTATGTAATCTGTTTATTAAATCTTTTTTATTAGGTATAGGATACCTAATCCATTTTAATGCTTTGTTTAATGGTTTATAATTTATTACTAATCGAGGACTTCCTCGTTCTAATTCTGAAGCATTAATCACATAAAACGCCAAGCAACTCCAGGGAGATTTGCTTGGCCTAATTAACCCTTTATCTAAGTACTCTTGTATTTCTTTTTTACAGTATTCTAGGTGTTGTTGATTCATTTGTATAGGTCGAGCTTTAGTTGGTATGTCAATTTCTTTAAAATCTTGTTCGTAAGGTAAAGAGATAGTGTGTACTTTTCTTTTCCAGAACGCATTGGGCTGTTCTGAACAAAGGTCCTTTTTAAATTTTTCTAAAACATTATCAATTCTTTCTTTAATAATTGGTGATCCTATCTGTTCTTCTATTCTCTTAAATCGTATTTCTTTATTAATAAAATTAATTTGCTTTTTCTTTTTACTTATCAAGTTAATTCGAGATATAGCTCTTTCTTGAACAGAGTTTAAATCTCTAACCTTTGGTTTATCTAAGAACTCAAAATTAATTTCCCTATCTAAGACTGTAGTGGTTATACCATTTTCATCTACTTTAAGAGGGTAAAGTAAGGTTAAAAAGGGTGTTCCTAGAATAATTTCTTCTGTAATATTTTTTACTAACAAAAAGGAAGTTATGTAACAAATTTTATCTTTACAAACTTTAGCGTTAGATAATTTATAAGAAACTTGTAATCTAGTTCCATTAGCTCCTCTTAATGATTCCTTAGTTTTTTCGTAAAACTGAGTAGGTATTAATCCTTCTTGTATGCAATTTAAGTCTGCTCCAGAGTCTACTAAAGCAGTAAATTCATAAGTTGTATCTTTGATTATTAATTTTATCTTAGTATACCATTTATGGGATATCATTTTTTCTATTTTATTAATGTAGATTTCTTCTTCGTGTTCTTTACTAGAACTAGTAGCTCGTAACCTATTTTGTTCTTGGATAATCATGGTTCCTTGTATTTCTAGAAGTTTTACCTCTAGCTCATCATCTCTAGTTTTTAATGACCTAATCTCATTTTTAAGAATCGTAATTTCTTCCTTTAGATCTTTTATTGTTATAGTTCCTGGCGAGGGTTTTTTAAATAGATCCATAACATCTTTAAATTCCACTTTATGTAATTCTTTTCTAGTTATTTCATTATCATCTATAATATCTTTAATCTGTCTCATAAAGGCTTGTTTACTTTCAGATTCTTCCATTTTATCTAGTATTCCTATTAAAGTATTAGCCTGATGATTAGTTAAAACATTAATGCTTTTAATGCAGTTGTTACAATTACAAAAATCTATACCTAAACACTCATCTGATTCTTCTTCGCTAGAATCACTAGATTCAACTAATTGATTAATATCTTCAATTTCATTAGACGAAGAGGATTCTTCTTCTGATAATAGCATTATATTTTCTAATGTATGAATTAGATTTTGTTTTAATTCTTCTGAAATATCTAATTTACTTATTTGCTGAATTTTTTCTCTGACTTTACAGTCATTAGCATAATGTCCAAATCGTCCACACTTGTAACATTTAGTGTCTTTATTTTTGTTACTAGTTTTCTGATAAGGTTTTTTACTATTTTTATGTTTTGGTTTTTTATAAAATCTTTTATCTTCTTGATAATTTTCTTTTTGGTTTCTACCTTTCTTGTAATAATTGGAAATGTTTTTCTTATTCTTATTAAAGGATTTTTTCTTGCTTTTAGGGTTACTAGGAGCTCGAATAGGAGTAGCACCATACTGCTCACAAAATGAACCCATTTCTCTTCTATTATTTGCTTTTTCATTTTTAATCTTATTTTGTAATTTATAATCTGTACAAATTTGCAAACCAGTTTCTACAATATAATTTGATATCTCTCCCAAAGTTAATGAATTAAAAGGGATTTCTCCACTATAATTTTGTCTAATATTACTTTTAACTTTTTCTGCAAATAATCTAGGTAAACCACTAATAAATCTTTCTTTCCAATAAACGGCTGCCCCATCAGGACGCAAACATAATTTAGAAAGAAACATATCTTTGTACCAGCGATAATCCGACATAGTTGGGCAATAAAGATTTAATAGTTGATCGGACGCTCTTTGTTGTAATTTTAAAGGTTCTCCTATAAAGAACTTGGTTATCGCATATAATAGGGTTGTAACACAAATTTCTTCGTTTGTTTCTAATTTAACTGCCGAATCGATTTTGAACTTATCTTCCTCACTGAGGATATTATCCCACCAACCTTTTAATTGACCAGTAAATCCCATTACTAGCATATCTTTTGTTTTTCTATCTGAATTCTTTTTAATTTTAAAGGCAGTGGCTGCCATGGTCATGTTTTGAATAATATTTAATATATGATGTTCAGATGCACCATCTATGTTCCACTCTATAATACAGTCTCCGGAGTAACTATCTCCTATGAAACTATTTCTTTCCTCAAACTGAACATCAGCAAAGGAAGGTCTAGGGTAATAATTTCTAGTTTTAGGCCGGGGGGCCTTATCTAAACGAGAGAGAATATTCTCTTCGTTATCTTCAAATGATAATGTGTTAATTTTTACTTCTGATGTGGATCCTATGTTTAAGATTTTTAATCTATCAACTAATTCATCTAATTTTTGTTCTGGATTAAATCCTAAGGTTAAATTTTTAATTTCTTTATCTGAGGGTATATTGTAATGATAGATTGGTCTAGTTGGGTCAGATGTTTTAACATCTAATGTTTCTGGTAATAATTGTTCAACTCGGTCTAATTGTTGAGCCATGGTGTGTAATATTTGGTTTGTGTAGTTTAATTGACTATGAATATTATTTATTTCTTTCTTTGATTCAGTAGGATTAGTTATAATTTTAAAAGGCGAGGCTTCTATTTCAATATTTTCTTTAGGTGGGGTAATTTTAATAGCTTCTAAAGGGGGATGAATAGCTTCAACTATTTCCCTCCGAGCAGTCTTCCACTTAATACTCATTCTGGTTTTAGTGTTTAAAAATAATTTTTTAGCATAAGGGTTTGGAATATTGTTATCTAAACAGTATAATTCAAACCATGTAAAGAAGTAAATATTTACTTCGTGATATTCTAAAAATTGATAAAATAATTTTAGATATAGATTTCTTTCATCTTCAGAAAAGGTACTAAAATACCATTTACGTTTCTCTTTGTTATAATCAGCTAGAAAGTCTTCTCTAATCCATGTTTTATCAATTTCGAAGGGCTCCTCACTTTTAATCATTCCTAATATTTGAGATTCAGTAGGTGAAGGAGATCTACTGATTCTTTCTTGGTAAATAGGTTGTGGTATAGTTGGAGCGAAATTTACTCCTGCTAAATTTAATCTAATTGTGGAGTCTACAGAACGTCTAGCAGAGGAAGATCCTATGCTGGGCGACTGATTATATCTAAAAGATTGACTCCTGTTCATTCTAATCCTAATGTTTCCATCCTGGTCCGTAATGATATCTCTAATGGATCTAGCTTCTAGCTTCTCAGGCTGAGAGGCATGTTCTATTATCCATTCTTCGGGTATTTTATCTTGTAATTCAGATATTGTTAGAATCTTTGGGGTAATAACATTAGATTTTTTAAGATTTGCTTCAATAATACAGGTTTCATTTTTCGGAGTTGATCTTAATGATTTATAATTATAATTAACATTAGTTATTTTGTATGTTATTCTGGTTATAATATCTACGTTAGAAATTCCTTCGGTAAAATTATCGTTTTGATGTTGGACACAAATAACTAATGAACTACTAGTTACTTCATCTCCTAAACTCATAGAATAATTTGGATAACAGTTAAAGTAAACCGGTCCATCATTAAGATTGGATTCCAGCATAGCTATAACTGAATCATGAAAATCACGTATTCTTGAATCTCGTAGAATTAGTAATATTGGTGAGTTTAATCCTAATTTATGAAGTGGTTTAACAGCCACTTGAACTAACCCTAGATGAATATATCTAAAACCATCTCTGTAATGTTGATCTAATAGCTTTTTATCTAGTAAGGTAAATATTTCTTGTTTATTTTTTACGTTTCTAGCTTGTTCTAGAGTATGTATAATCTTTTGACTTTTAAAATCAAAGGTACTAATTTTATAGATTTCATTTAACTTAACTTCTGGCATATTCCAATTAATTAATTTATTTTCTAATTCTTGAACTTCTAATTCTTGATTTTGAAAAGTATCTTGGTTTAATGTGGGTTCAGTACTTGAGGAAGTAGGTGGAACTAAAGTTCTGTTAGACCTACTGCTTCTACCACTAACTCTGCTCCAAGCCCTATCCAGTAACCGAGACATCTTTGAATTAATTTCTCTTTAAATTTTCAACTGTTTCGCTTTAAAATAAAACTCTTTAAACTTTAAACTTTATATATATATATATATATATATATATATATATATATATATATATATATATATATATATATTTAACGAATACAAATTTTACAAAATTCACCATTGGATTGAAAGCTTATATCGTATAGATCATCTATGTTGAATTGTATAAAAATCTAAAATCGTTTGATATGTTTTTGAGATAGATAAAGATTAACGGTATTCAATAAAAACGCATAAACCATTAATCTTCATCGGTCTCAATAACATATCAAACGATTTTAGATTTTTGTAAAATTCAACATGGATGATCTATACGATATAAGCTTTCAATCCAACGGTGGATTTTGTAAAATTTGTATTCATTATAGCGTTATTGAGCGTTATAACATTACTCAAATGTTACACCGGTGTAATTTGATCTCTCCCTATATATATATATATATTAGATGATATTCTGAAATTGAAACCAATTTTCCAATCACAAATCTGTGATATTGATGTTGCTTGCATAAACACAACTCATTACGCGCAATGCTGACCTTATTTTTCAACATATTTAAACCTTGTATCACCTTCATATGTCAATGTCTTACTCACCACCAACACCACCATATATATTTTTTAATTGGCATATTACTATATTAATATATAATACATCATGGTCTCCAATATAATCATTCCAATACTCAAATTAATTATTGACCCGTCATTGTATTGCAAGAAAAGAAAAAGGAATTATAATATAAGGCCTTGTGTTGTGTTTCTTTAAGAAAATTGATGATGTTGGTTAAAAGGTCTTTCTTTCTACCATAATAAAAGATTAACAAAGTATCACGCTAAAGTAAGAAATAAGATATATTAACATTGCTTTGTTTTGTTTTACAATTTTTCCTATAAATGTTTCATTGTTTTGGTGAAGATTCACTTCATTTCCTTTTAATTTTGCTTATGTTCACACTTCACATTATTACAGAGTTTTAGAAACTTTGAATCATTTATTTTTTAATTGTTATTTTTTATTCGATCTCTCTAAAATAAAAAATTTCGGTGGTTAGGTGTTAATGGAAAGAGATCCTCTCCCGTTTATTTCATCTGAGGTAGTCCAATTTAATTTCCACCTTTCAATTTTTTATTTTTATTTGAGTGAACAGTGCAAAACAAAAAAAAAATGTAATAGGAGGTAAATTTAATTGGAGAGAATATGCTCTCGTGTTAATGGTATGTTATTAAATGTCGTTGATGATCATATTTTGCAATTTTGTAACGTTTAATAGTGACTAATGACTAATCTTGAACCCTTAACAACTATCTAATGTTGGGGTGCTCGCGGTGGGGTTTGGTTCGGTTTTGAGCATAAAAGTCATCCTAACCGCGAGATAAAAAAACATGTTGTTCGGTTTGGTTTGTTTTTAAAAAGTCATCCAAACCAAACCAAACCAATTTTTTTCCATAAGAATCGGGGTGTTATAACTTATAAGTAAATATGAACTATACTAGAATCTTTTCCCTTAAGACTATTTTTGTCTTTCACAAATTTTAGACGGAACTATTCAGTCCATGATAAAAATAAAATTCAAACTAATGCAGCTTCATAAATTTTTGACGGGTCAATTTAGTCTCAAACAAAAAAAAACTTAAATTAGTCTCTGATATTTTTATACCGGGTATAAACTAATATGTGACTTGTTATGACAAAGGAATTAATGTGTTCCCACTAGAGGCTGTTTGTTATAGCTTATTCTAGAAAAAAAAATCACTTTTTTTTATAAAAATAATCACTTTTTAATTGTTTTGCAACTATTTGTTACAGATTTTTAAAATAATCAGAAGCTAAAAATAATCAGAAAATAGCTAAAAATGAGAAGTTACTAGTAGCTTATAAAATAATAGATTTTCTTTAGAGCAAAGAGAAAAGAAATGTTAAAAGAAGAAAGTTATTTGTAATTAAAAAAAATCACTTTAAGAAGGTATAACCAAACAAATTAAAGATTAAATTTTTTATATGGTGTATTTGTCATAATTCAATTCTAACTCTTGATATGTTGCATCATCGACATCTAGCCCAAAGTATTATTTGTTCCAGATGTTTAGCAAATGTAGAAACTACTCTGCATTGCCTTAGAGATATTGTCCAAATGCTCCTTGTATTTGGGATGCTATTGGCTTTCGAAATGGTGAATTCTATAGTCAAATGAATCTTGATCTTTGGCTGAATAATAATGTGAAAGGTTCATGTGCTCAGTTATTTGTAGTAGCGTTGTGGTGGAATTGGAGAGCGAGGAATATTGTCTGTGTTGGTAAAGAAAACATCAGTTTGTACAAAATTGTGTTGGAAGTGCACAAACTTGCTGATATTATTCATTCTTGCTTTCCTGGTTCAATTCAGACTAATGATTTCATAGATGGATTTCATGGCATCCTTCTCGACAGGAGGGATATGTTTTAAATGTGGATGGTAGTTGTTTGGGCACCTCAGGCATAACTGGTTTTGTAGGTTTAATCCGTAGAAGCGATGGTAGCTGGATCATTGGTTTCGGTGGCTACTTGGACTTAAAGGACAATACTTTTGCAGAACTTATGACAATTCACCATGGCTTGAAGATTGCGAGAGACTTGGGTTTTTCGAGCATCTTGTGTTATTCAGATTCCCAAACAGTCTTGGATCTTATTTTGAAGGGACATAGCATCTATCATTGCTACGCTGTTGTTATTACTAACATCCAGGATATGCTGAAGTTGAATTGAAACATTACTTTATCTCATTCTCTCCGGGAAGGAAACTTCAGTGCTGATTGGCTTGCTAAGTTGGGTTCGGCAAATGATATCAAGATAAAAATTTGGGAGTCCCCTCCTGAAGCTTTAAAGAGCATTCTTCTGTCTGATGCTTTAAGGGTGCTCCACTCTAGAGCTTAGTTTTCTTTTTTCTTTTTAGCCAATGTACCAAAAAAAAAATAAACTAAAGATTATTTTATTTAAAAAAAGTGATTTTTATTATAATAAACAAACGCAAAGTAAATTTAACTTTTTTAAAAATCTCTAAAAACTAATCTCTAAATTATTTTACATCAAAATCACTATTTTTTTAATCTGTAATAAACAGACCCTATGTAATTATCATACTCACTACATGCAATATATCTATCAACTTCTTATTTATTTACATTGTTAGTATAGTTATTGATTTTTTTTCCAAGTAGCTTAGTGACTAGAAAATTTACCTTAAATGTGAATAAGTGGAGTGTCCCGGATTCAAATCCGGACTTCTGAACATATAATGCGACGTCTCTACCAACTAAACTAAGCGTATAAGTTGTTTAAAAAAAAACTAAGCTTATAAGAACGTTATTGAAATATTTTTTTGAATATATAAATAAATGGTAAAACTTACTGGGATACCGTAATTGTATGTTATCTTTACTATAAACTAGAACTTTGACCCATGCGGTGCATGGGTCTAATTGGGTGTAATATGTAACAATAAAAAATAAAATACAAAAATTTTAAGAGCATTTTCAATAAGAGTAGTATAGGAAATTTCATGGACTAATTATTCTATATTTGTTTATGTGCTTATTTTATATTTTATATATTTTTTAAATAATTTTGGAACCCCGTCGTTTTGTTTACTTATTAAAAAAAAATTACTGATAACTAAAGGTTAAAAAATTGATGATAATTAAAGGTTAAAAAAAAATTAAAGACATAATCAAGAACATAAACTTAAGTAGACATCCATAAATAAAAATTGTGATTAATTCCGCCGTTCAAATTTATTGAAAACAGGGTTAACATATTAGAATTCCTAAATTCTTTCATAATTGAAGCACATGTTTTAGCGGTTGAAAGGTTTTATTGTAAGTAAGGGATGCAGGTTCAATGACAAATCTGTATTTTGTTAATATAAAGCTGCAATAAAAAGAAAGAGAAAATGAGAGGGGAAAAAATTTGGTTTAGGGTTAGCTTATGTTAGCAAGCTTATAATATATGATATTATCGGTTTTTAATTGTTTAAATTGTGCAATGAAAATTGATGGTTCTTAATTGTCGTATGAAATCTTTCCTATGAAAGTTGATGGAGCTTAACACTTTGTGGACATAGTTTAAATCACAATTGGTCTGCTAGTGCATATTGTATCAATTGATCATCGGTTAATATTAAATTTGCAATGTTAAAATCAAAATAATGAATGTGATTAGTGACATGACTATGGTTGTGTTTGGTTGTATATTGCAAAAAAAATTGATTTAGCAAAATTGAGTTTGATAATAACTTTCCAAATTACACGTGATAATAACTTTCTAAATCCCACATGATAATTATTCTCTAAATTTATGATCCGGTAGAAAAAAAATCATTGATTACTAGGAAAGACATAAAAATATTTCGTGATGAATAATATAGTCAACAATAATTTTGATATGATATACTTTTAAAATTGATGGTGTTTATCAATTATTGCACATAATTTTAATCACAATTGGTATACTTGCCATATTGGTTGGAAATATTGCCTTGCACAAAAGGGTTGCGGGTTCGAATCCTATTCAAAACAAAATTGTGTTATTTTTTAATAAAAATTGCAAGATAAAATGGAGGAAAAACAAAGAAAATAAATTAGGGTTTAGAGTTTGCCTGTGTATACAAGCTTATAATATAAAAGATGTCTTCTTTTATACAGAAAATATCTTTACCTTACTATGATCTACAAAGAATCTACAAAAAAGACAACTAAAAATTTATATTTAAGGATAATTAATGTATTTGATTTTTTTTTATCACGATATTGTTACGAAGTTTCTATCGTCGTTAGCGATGACTAATCTTCGTCGGGAAACCTGTGGGGCAAACAAGGTAGGTTTTTTCTTACCAACTACATTTTCTTCATACGCATGAGTCATGAATCGAACCTCTAACCACATGCTTAAGTGGACCAAGACCCTTACCACTTAGACCAATTCATAATTGTTATTTATTTGATCTTTATTACATTAATTTTTGAATGAATAATTCCTTATATTTGTTATAGAGTATTGAACCATAATTGGTAAAATATTTGGCAATTTTGGTAAAACCTCTGCACTGTTTAGTTTTACTTAAAAAAATAGCAAAAATAAACTTGGAAAGAACAATAACAACAACGTTAATTTATATAGAATTTAGACAGTGAGATAAGGTTAGAAAATAAACAACATACGTGTCCTTGGAATCTACTACCTAAATCGTGCTTGCCAGCTTTACTCTTACTCAGTTATGAAGCCAACATATATAAACAACAACGGAATGAAACCCATTTATTAAATATTAATCAAAATCAAATTTTGACAAAAAGGGGTGCATTGAATATTTATTTTACTTTCTGGGTAGGAAGATTTTTTTGGTTCAAAGATTGATTCAGTGAGAAAACATGTCGGTGGATCCATGGCTGATGCTGATGTTGATGTTCATCAGCAGCACTTGTACTCTTGTCATCAATGGTGACACAGATCCAAATGATGGTAAGTGTTTCTCTTTCATTTCACATCTTTGTGTCTCTTTTTGTTGCATTGTGTGCTAGAGTTAGTTAAGACTAGTACTTTATTGGCTTTGTCTTGTTCTTTTTCTTTCATTTTGTTTCTTTTGATTTTTAATTATCAGCTTCTGTGGATTGTTCTGTTAATTTCTTATGAGATTAGTTTGATTTGGACAAAGTTTACTTTTTGGTTTTTGTTTTTATTGGTTTTTGTCTTGTTGGATTAATGTGAAGTTTTCTAATTGATCTGTTTAGTGGCGAATTTTATTAACCTCATTATAGCTGTTTATTCTGATTGATTAGGTTCCTTATGCTTTATTAACTAATGATTGTTTTTTTTGTTGTTTATGATGGGTTTGAGCTATTTGTGATTATTGCAATTCTTACTTAATTTCTGTGGATTTTGAATGTATGTGTGTGTATCTTTAATGTAGAAACAATTTAATCTAATTATTCCATCTTGCTAGATTTTCTTGTCAGAGTGAAGTTGACTTGTATTCGATATTTTTATGTTTTCTATCTTATGTTCTAATTCATCCTTCTTGTATTATGATGAAATGTAACAACCTTATGTTTGGTCCAGATTGGATTAGTTTCTAGCGTATAAGAGCTTCTCAAATGCGATAATTATTTGTTTTTTTTACTTGAGAAAAAGCCTTTATAAGTTTATAGGTGCTTATAAACGAAAGTTAGATGAGGGAGATTCTAGAAATGTTGACTTATATAGGTTGATTTCAATGATCAATTTGTTCCCTTACTGTTAGAAGTAATATGTTTGTGAATGTTATCATAGTGGTTTCAAATTTCAATCAATTTGAGAGGAATTTATATATCTTGAAATTATGTAAAACGGATGGTTGTGCGGACAGGTACTGATGTATTAGGGTACATATTTCCACTATATATGTTTGTGGTTTGCTTACTATGTTTTGGTGAATGTTCAATGCAGTCTCTACTTTAATGTCTTTGTTTCAAAGCATGAACTCACCGTCCCAGCTAAATTGGCCGGCCAATGGCAATGATCCTTGTGGACAATCTTGGACAGGCATCACTTGCTCAGGCAACCGAATCACCGAAATGTAAAGTCACACTCTGTCACTTTATATGACTTGATTGTTATTTTGTTTTGTTTCTGATTTTGATGATTTTTGTTTTTCTTACTTCTCATCAGTAAGTTACCTGGTCGTGGAATATCCGGAACTTTGAGTTACAATCTACAATCCCTGACAGCTCTGACCAACCTGTAAGTTAGGGAGCTTATATTTAAGGATTTTTTCTTTTCTTTTCTAAAGGGGGCCTATAATTAGGGACAGAGGGAGTATGTTTTAATATTGTAACCGATGCTTTGCAACTTTTGCAGAGATTTGAGTAACAACAATCTTGGTGGCACTATACCGTACTCGTTTCCTCAACAAACATTGCAGCACTTGTATGTTTCTATAGCATATATTGTTACTTTCATGTTATTTTTGTTCTGATAATGTAATTCCTAATAATTTTGTTACTTTATTGCAGAAATCTTGCTAATAATAATTTCAATGGAGGGATACCTTATGTTTTTTCTGATATTCCTTCTCTTATAAGCCTGTGTGTAATTATCTTCTTTGACTTCTTCTACTTCTCATTGTATAAACCTTTTCACAATTATTTGGATTCATTTTTAAAATTATTTTTGATAATGTAGGAATCTTGGTCACAATCAACTCAACCAAGGACTGTCTATGAGCTTTCAAAAGCTTACTTCCCTTACTACATTGTGAGATTTCTTCCTGACACTTCAACCATGTAAAAGTCGTGTAGATGTCTATCAAGTTTTGCCTTGTTTGGATGAAAAACTTAACTAAGTGCTTATTTCATGAGTGCTTATCATAATTTAAGTGCTTCTTCTCTTTCTATAACAAAATAAATTAAAGTCAAACTGTTTTCATATATGTAGTGTTTTCATAAACTATCCTTGAGAGTCTAAACAATATGCGTTTTTAACGAGTAATGATGGAGGCTATGTTTGTTTGGTTTTTATTATAGAATATGCTAGAATTTGGTTTGATGACGAGTCAGGGTCACAGGGCAATGTATGTTTGTTTGAATATGCTAGAATATGTGTTTTTAACGAGTAATGATGGAGGCTATGTATGTTTGTTTGACAAATATCTATTACTTGTTTCAGGGACGTTTCTTCCAATTCTTTTACTGGAGAGCTCCCTCAGACTATGAACGCACTATCAAGCATAAACACCATGTAAATGTCCAATCTCGTTTTTTTTTTGTCAATAGTTATGTGGTATTGATTACATTCTAAGTTGACTTGTTTATGTGTGTG
The DNA here is from genome assembly GCF_020283565.1 of Trifolium pratense. Lineage (NCBI taxonomy): Eukaryota > Viridiplantae > Streptophyta > Magnoliopsida > Fabales > Fabaceae > Trifolium > Trifolium pratense. The sequence goes on from NC_060063.1 coordinate 30,304,284, forward strand.
TGTGTAGGAATCTACAAAACAACCAATTTACTGGAACCATCAATATCCTTGCTGATCTTCCTCTTCAAAATTTGTGCGTCTTTTTTTGTTGTTTCATATAACAGCTTTGGATATCTTTACCTGCATTTCCATAGAATTAGTTGTATTTAATTTATTAAATGTTTCTCAGGAATATCGAAAACAATCATTTTACCGGCTGGATACCAGAACAGTTGAAAAACATAAACCTACAGTAAGCATTGCCATTATGAGCGATTTCTTTAAGAATGTGTTTTTTCATCATACATTGTATAAACTTTAAAATGGTCAAATTTAATGACAGAAAGAATGGTAATTCGTGGAGCTCTGGACCTGCACCCCCACCTCCTCCTGGTACACCTCCAATAAACAAAAACAATGGTAATCACAAGTCTGGCGAACATAAAACCTCGTCAGGTTCTGGTTCAAGTGATGGAAGCAAAAAATCCGGTATAGGAGGTGGTGCCATTGCTGGAATAGTGATCTCTATCTTAGTTGTTGGCGCAATAGTAGCATTCTTTCTGGTGAAGAAAAGATCCAAGAAGTCGTCTGGAGATGTGGAAAAGCTAGACAATCGACCCTTGGCTCCTCATACTTCAAATGAAGTGCATGGTCAGAATCTCGTATACTCTTGATAAATCCTTTTTTTGATCTTTTATGAGAATGTTTCTCTTGTTTTACGTCACTTTTATATCTGATTTCATAGAATTTAACATTGTTATTAGTCAAATTGACATATTAGTATCTGTCATAATGTAGAAATGAATTCAACGCAAACTTCTTCTGTAATTGACTTGAAGACATTTGATACTTCTGCGGCCTCAATAAATCTTAAACCCCCTCCTCATAAATCGTTTGATGAAGACGAGTCTCCAAAGAAGCCCGCTGTTGTCAAGAAGACCGTAGCACCTCCTGCAAATCTGAAATCATATTCTATCGCTGACCTACAGATTGCTACGGGAAGCTTCAGTGTTGATCAACTTCTCGGCGAGGGGTCTTTTGGACGTGTATACCGTGCTCAATTTGATGATGGAAAGGTATTCCTTATCTATCTTGCTGAAAATCTGCTTCTATGAACCAGTTTGGATTAACTTTTAGCTTATGAGAACTTCTTGGTTAACATAAATTTATGATTCCTTTGAAAATAGTCCTTATTAGCTTAAGTGTTTAATGGAGAAGCAGATTACAACTCATACAAGAATTTTCTGTAGTGGACCAATGTCTTGAACATATGTATCTGCATATAAATGGTTTTGATTTTTTTTTTCTTTCTATTGCTGAAAACATTGCAGGTTCTTGCTGTGAAGAAGATAGATTCATCTGTCCTTCCTAATAATTTGTCTGAAGATTTTATGGAGATAGTTTCTAATCTCTCCCATTTGCATCATCCGAATGTGACGGAGCTTGTAGGTTATTGTTCAGAGCACGGACAACACCTCTTAGTCTATGAGTTTCACAAAAATGGATCACTGCATGAATTCCTTCACCTCCCTGATGAGTTCATTAAACCATTGATATGGAATTCACGTGTCAAGATTGCTTTGGGAATTGCACGCGCTTTAGAGTAAGTTGTTTGCTATTGTTGATACATGATCTTGATAATGCATTTTTAAACAGGTTTTAGGTTTAACCAAGTTACACTTAATATGAAATTGCCACTTTATGGAAGAAACTACGGATTTTTAAAGACAATAGAAGTTCAAACAGATATTTTAACACAAGAAAACACAGTGTCGTGCATCATGCATCAATTTAAATTATTTCGCCCTAATAATTAATAGCCTAACTCTATTAACTTATCTCTTAGGTACCTACATGAAGTTTGTTCGCCATCAATTGTTCATAAGAATATAAAGGCAGCCAACATATTGCTTGATACTGATCTTAATCCTCATCTAGACAGTGGATTGGCCAGCTATATTCCAAATGCAAACCAGGTATTTTATAAGTGACTTAAATGCGGTTTTGGTCCCTGTATTTTAGCCGATTCACGATTTTAGTCCATTTCTAAATTGGAAAATATAGTCCTGCAGTTTTTGAAATTTTTCCCACCATGGAATTTGGGGCTTATTTTTGCTGATATGTCAAGTTGAATAATGAGCTGACAAGTCACAGGGTGGTGTTTGCATTTTGTTTGATATATGTATGGATTTTGTTTGACAGTGCTCTTGCTGCTTGCAATTTCTCCTTTTGCCTAGTCGCATTTAATTCAAATACTAAAATTCTAACTTGTGTCTCATGTTCAGGTATTGAACAATAATGCTGGATCTGGATACGAGGCTCCAGAAGTCGGGATGTCTGGTCAGTATACTCTTAAGAGTGATGTCTATAGCTTTGGAGTTGTCATGTTGGAGCTTCTAAGTGGACGCAAACCATTTGATAGGTGAAATATTTGAATACTTTAGGCCTTAAAGTTACAGCTTTTACACTTGCATGCTTCCTAAAACAATACATGATTACGTGGACATATTATACAGTTCAATTTACAAATTACAACAATTCAATTATTTATGGCAAGTAGATACAGATACAGTGTCATGTACCTTTTAGTTGGGCTGAACAATATTGAGTACAAAGGTTTTAGACGATAGATAATGGTACATAGAATAACAAAATATTGATGGGGAGGTATATCTACTAAAGAGAAAACTAGAGTATGTCTACTCTATTCGCAATTTTACTATTTTTTATTCTTCTTCTTTGTGATGGTTCACTCTTGCTATCTATGAGGCAGTGTTTATGTCTTCTAATTGTTTTTGAATGTATGTGGAAACTTATTGTTATTACTGTGTTTGAAATTATGCACTGGTATAATATTCTAACTTTTCATTTTCTGATTATTGAAACATTCCCTCTACAGTTCAAGATCAAGATTTGAGCAGTCGTTGGTTCGATGGGCGACACCTCAACTCCATGATATTGATGCATTGGCTAAAATGGTTGATCCTGCACTAGAAGGACTATACCCTGTCAAGTCCCTTTCTCGATTCGCTGATGTCATTGCTCTTTGTGTTCAGGTAATGTCCCAAATTTCTGTTATGTTTTTTTAATAGCAGAAACGATAGTCTGTGAACTTGGATTCACACAGTTGGAGATCCAGACCGTCTAATCTTGAATTTATTATATGGTTTACATTGACTTTATGTTTTTTATACCTATTGTGAAGTCAAAATATAAACTTTCTTAGTCAAACGACTGGATTGCGTGAATACAAGTTATCAAGATCCGTTTGAACGATTAATGCTAATGCATTATTATATGGTTCTAATTTATAACATTTTTGTGGCAGCCGGAACCTGAATTCCGACCACCTATGTCAGAAGTGGTTCAAGCACTAGTTCGGTTAGTGCAACGAACCAACATGAGCAAACGGACATTTGGAACTGATCAAGGAGGATCCAACCGAGGAGGTGATGACCAAGACACCTTAGACATGTAAATGGAAACAAAATCCTTGTGTTGATAGAATGGCTTAAAAGGAATATAATATGCGTCTCATTTTCATCGTTTCTTTTTAACCCTTTGACAGTTTCTTCGAGTGAGATTGATTTGTACCATTGATCATTGAGGCTAGACAAACTATTCATGTATTTTACTCAGCTATTTATTTTATTTGTTATATAAATCTCAATAATTTAATTGTTTGTAAACTTGAAGCTTTTTTTAATGGATAGAGGGAGGGTCAAAGTTCAGAGAAAGGAAATATATAAACTAATTGAATGTGTAGTAGCAACTCCAGTGCAATCAGCTAAAAAACACGAACGGACTTGCTCATAATAAATTAACGAATCATTGTAACATTCGATATTAGCCATTTGCACAATAATTGACTTCACGATATGAATGACACTTATCCTTCCAACCCATTTGAAGCAATCATCCAATCCTTTGCGCCAAATTCTGACAAACCCCGGATAAGTTTTTTAGGTTTTTGACAACTACGTGAGAGTCAACGTGAAGTTCAATAGCTCGAAACTCACAAGACTAGGCCAGCCTCAAACCCTCTGAAACATCCCTAGAGACCCAAAATTTTAAAAAATACACTAATTATTTCCTCGTTATAATGTCGCAACAACCCTTCACAACCAGAGTTCAACTGACCTTTAGACGCTCGCCAGTATTAAGCTCGATACAATCTAACCTAAGGGAGGTGGCTACCAATTATCATAAACTAGACTGCACCTTAGTACTAGTACTTCGACTAGGCATATGTTGCATCAACTTAGCTTTTTGAGTAACAAAATTATTAACCTTAATTACTTCAAGCGAAGGTTTGATAAGGAAGGTGGAAATACTCAAGAGCTTTGTTCAAAAGCTACTCATAATTGAAGCTTTGTTTTGACGGTTGCTTTTGGGTTGTTAATGGCTGTTGGCTACTGTAACACCCAAACCCGTTATTTAATTAACTCTGCCTTTATAAAATATTTTTCGAAAATACACAGCGGAAAGATTGAAAATCTGATTTATAAAGCGCTGGTTTGAATATCACAAACTTCATTCAAAGATAATACTAATACATTTATCTAGTAAAATATTCGAATGAACTAAAAACAAAACCTCGCATCGAACGATGCGTTATTAGTTATACAAAACGGATACTTTTCAAATGAAAGCTTAAGACCAACAGAGTATACTAAAAGGACTACATGCATATACATATAAAAACCCCTTTTTCCCGTGTCTTAATCAGAGCAGAGCTTCACCATTGCACTCGGACGAGGCTAACACATAACCTGTCAACCTGGACCCCCAAAGGTCCAGCAATTAACACAAAGCAGAGAGTTAGAAAACATAAACATAAATATAAGTGTGAGTAGTATACTACACACTTCACACGCTATCATACATTTCTAACTCACGCACATACATCGTCAAATACGACTACCAATTAATCATTCATTTACAAACACACCAATCATATAGTTTCACGTCTTCTCGGACACTACCAAAGTGTTCATTTTATGGTCATGACGGACTCTACACTTGTTCATTTTATAGTCATGACGGACTCTGCTCATATACCAAGACATGGCAACAATCACAGTATTAAAGAATTAGTAAATACCAGAGCTTAACACATACGGAAAACACATTACAATCCAATCAGATATTGTCACATAACAATTATCAAATACATGTGCATTTACCCTAATGCATCTAATGCCAATTATCCAATGTCATGTCATCCCTAGACACGACTAATGCATGTGGTACCAATTTACATTGTTCAGATTTCAGTCATGACGGACTGTTCAGATTATAGTCATGTACGGACTGTTCAGATTATAGTCATGCACGGACTGTTCAGATTATAGTCATGCACGGACTCTACATCAGTTTTACATCATGCAGGATGCTGGCCAACTTAGACCATCTCATTCAGTTTTACATCGTTGCTGGATGGTGTCAGTTTTAGATCATGCAGGATCATCATCAATACAGTTTAAAATCATGTCGGATCTCGGTTATCATCAACCATCTCACTCATAAAGAGGAGTCACACAGTTTTATATCATGTTTGGATATGGGCTCCAGATCTCGGATAACATAATCCCATCTTCGGCCACTTTTCATAAACATAGTCCATTTTCATCAATTATTGGAATTCACATGATTCCCATAACACAATTATTCATGAATGCATGATTACTTTTAAACACATCAAATACATGACGCTATCTAGCTCGAAGCTATTCATTCACTGATGCGGAAACACAATTCCAACATCTAACACATTAGGATAACACAATATCCTATCACTCAAATCATAATTATTCACATGATAATTATCTGCATACTCATTTTTATACACACAAGGTTTCATTTACACTTATGTCATAAAACATACATCATTCTCTTATCATTGCAAATTAATGTTAAAACATATACATTGCTCACTTTAAGCTACGACTTATTGCACACACGTTTATCAATCATATAACGATCAACAATAAGCATTAATAGTATCAACATGTATCAACAATCATGTAAGGATACCCTTAAACCATGTTACAAGTGCCTAATCACACTTACAAACATTAACAAATATTGCTGTCACAGAGGCCTTCGCTAAGCGAAGCCTTAGCGAGACTTGGCGAACCTCACCAGAGGATCACCTGCTCATAGCGAGCTTTGGCGAGCTTCAGCGAACCTGTTCGCTACAGCGAACTCCTGGTCGCTTAGCGAACCACACCAGAACAGAATATCTGTTCTTGAGTTATCTAAGGCGGTTTAACCTCAAATCAACTCAAAAATCCATCTAGACATGTTATAAATTCTTATAAACAGCTAATTCAAGCATATATGGTATCAAGGAACATTAATCATCCTTTCCAAACATCCAAATACATCAAACAATCAAAATCATGTCAATTTCTTGCACTTTAAGCAAGTTTATCAAAACATGCAAATCATTGATCAAACATCTACATATTCCCATTTTCAACCCCCCAAAGTTGTTTACCTCATCTACCATGAGTTCACTACACATGTTAGGATCAAAAGAATCCATTTTCCATTAAGAAAATCACCCACAAAACCCACAAGAAAATAGAGTGGAAAGAGTTTGGGAATGGAGGAATCGACATCCTCCCCTCTTTCGAATCACTCACGAATATGTAATCTAACTCTCGTACCTTAGCTCGACGAATCCACAAGCTTGCTCTTCTCTTTCTCTCCCACGAGCTCTTCCTCTCCCTCATGAGCTCCTTGCCCTAGCTAAGCTCTTGAACTTCTCATGGAATTGTAACTTATGAGACTATTCACCCAAACTTATGCTACTTATAGCTCTCTCCATTCTCATGGATCCAAGCCCACTTGGCTTAGGCCCAATGCCTATTCCACGCCCAAAGGCCCAAACAACATAACTTCTCGCTCATTAACTTACGTTCTCGCTAAATGATTATTTGCCGCTTAATCATTTAATTATAAATCACGCCCTCGCGTAATAAAATAATTAAATAACGAATACTAAATTTTGGGTCGTTACAACTCTACCCCCCTTAAAAGATTTTCGCCCTCGAAAATTACCCGACTCAAACACAACTCCGGATAAATTCCCTCATCCGACTTTCTAATTCCCAACTTGCATTCTAACCAGCGGGTTTTCTAGTCATAATACCTTAACCGGTACGGTCTCTTACACAAACTCCGATTCAAATTCACACTTCTTCCGGATTCGTACCAACACAACATACAAACTCCAAACCAAACCAAGTTTGACAAAATCAGTCAATCCCAATCGACACAATCTCGTCTACTCATCAACAATAGATCAAGGACAGCTAATCCCTTGATTTGTCGATAGATAGTCAACAATCGTGATGATGGCATAAACCATTCTCATCAAACTACTTAAAATTTTCTCTTAACATCTTACGGTACTCACAGCACCGCCCCAAAAACAAATTCTACTCCGTCTAATGCACTCCGAAAAGACACCTCTGTTGCATACTCCGCAACTCCTTAAGTTCCATAGGTTCTCAACATTTTCTTAAGTCGTTTCACTGTGCCGAATCCCATTCCAACTATTCATTTGGTAGCACAACTTCTACACTCATTTGTTGTCCAACTTCTCAAGGTTCTTAACACATTCCAAAAATATATACTATCCAACCGTCAAATTCCTTTTTCCTTGCAATTCCCAAATCATCGCGTCGAACATTCAACATAACTGTTTTATTTTCCAAATAATCTCTTATCCAATTTCTGACTTCCTTAACATGACCTTTCCAATGTCACTTTTCCGTCAAGGTACTTTTATCCAAAATATTACCTTAAGTCACTCGTCGACTAACTATCATCCCACCGTTTACGATGAAAATATCCATAATCATTTATTTCCTTCCCACATGGTATTACTATACTACTCCAACATATACGATGTTCCCAACATCACTTAGTTTCCACCGACTTTTCCATTCCATAAATAATTTTCCAATTGCTACAAAACATCTCTGATACTTACTTCAAGCATCACTTCCAAATTCTCAACACACATTTTCCAAACACAACAATCACTTATGTGTGAGATAGTCCTTTCCGCAAATTCTTACTTGACATAAGTCACTTCTTACGTCTCTCTAATACTCGTGCTCGACACGTTTCCAAAGGCTAACTTTCTTATTTCCAAACATCCAAAAATGATACTTCGCCCTCAGTTCCATCTCAACCTCCTAAGGTTTCATCCAGCTCCGACACTAATCGCCCGATCATTATCCAAATGAAATTATTTCTTTCTCGACAAGCTCTTACAAAATCCATCAAATTGTCACCCCACCTCCATCTTGAAATAGCTCTACTACTCATACCATTCCCTACTATGGTATCTCTTAATTCCATTCTCATCTACTATGAGAACTCACTTCTTTTCCTTGGTTATACACCACTAATGGTTCTCTAAGTTTAACATCCATATTCTAAGCTTCTCAAATCTTTCCAAGAAATGACTACTCGATTCTAACACACTCAACCGCTATAAATCCTTCCTAGGCTCTTCTCGATCACCTAGTAGTTCCATATTCAATCTTGGTGACTATCAAAAGTTGATTTCCAAACAACCACAGTTCATATCTTGTTGATCCCAACAACGTCCTTATTTGTCGCACACAATCCAACTAGTCGCGTTCCTTATCGTTCTTCACTGTGACAAACATACTTTCTCCATTCGATCAGTTCTTATTCGCATCTCGTGACTATCTTAAAGTCATAACATCCTAAAGTCCATCCACACAAAATCTTTATTCCAATCTTGACTAGTCTCTTCGAACTATTCAAGATGTTTACTTTCCTTAAAGGTTCACTTGCTAATAATTAACAAGTTTAGCTCACACCGATACAACTCTATAGGTATTCCCACCATTCTTATAACCTTCACCTAATCATCACTAGGTTCGACTACTCTTAACGCACAACGTCTTCTCCGTTTTCCAACAACGGTTTCCATTTAACATCTCTGTTCGTTCCACCATTCCACAATGGTCACATTCTCTTTACGGCTAAACAACTTTAGTTCGACTCATTCTGAATCTTCCGGAATGATCATCTAATATTTCCTCCAAAATACTCTCCAATTAAGACCCTTACTTTCAATCCCTTATTAAAGTGACGTCTACTCGTCATTACTCAACTTGTCTGAACGACAACGTCCTACTCCTTCCATTCCATGGTATTGCTTCTGAGAAATTCTTGTAGTTCTCATCCGCCTCTAGTCCATACTCTTGTACACTACACGATCTCCAATCGTTTCCAAACGGTCTTCATCTTTCTTAACCAATCTCAGTGTTGATCCCATGATGAACACTTAGTCCAACAACTTTTCATCTAGAATTCTTCACAACTTGCTGTCCAAGTTCCTTCCACTTCGAACAACACTAATCAATCTTGAACAATCTACTTCAAGAGCATCTCCATCCATCCTAACTTCTTCACATTCGAACCGTCTCGGAGAGACACAACTTTCTCCCCCACTTATTTCAAACCCATCTATACTCTTCCACTAGAACTTCCGGTATAAACACCTAGTCATTCTATCGATTCTAAATATATTCTCCCAAAAAGAATCTAGTACCGACAACATTTACATGTGTGTCGCATACAAGGGTAAACGTAAGGCATTAAACCTAGACATCTACACAAATATCCTGTATAGTCCTCTTGACATATACGCCACTACGCAAATACATAAGTATTCTATTCCCCACATATACTAGTGTAACAATCTTCATACCAACTAGCATACGCAAACACAACAACATGTCAATACATATATTTATAACAAAAATATATGTAAGACAACAAAACATCCATGTACACAAGACATCGAGTCAAGTACATGCATTACATTTCATTTGCCCGCATACTTACAACATCTACTCAAGCATGTATAAAACATAGCATGTTCTAAAACAAGTTCTCATCATGAGAATACATTCACATTGTTCAATTAAAGAACCACACTAAGTACTAGTAATCAATCTACCACATGTTATAAACAAACATATAACAACACACATTAGGATCTACTTACATCCTACTTCTTTCTCACTCTAGTGAAAAATTCATTTTCACTTACACAAAAGAAAATAATCTTATGTTTTCAACAAAATCTTCATCACATGCAGTTTTACATCATGCTGGATCATCAACTATTAGCAATAAGCATCTACAAACCAAAAGTTCAAACCACACAAATTTTTTTAAAACCTTAAGCATAAAAATACTCAACCACTACTTGACTTGATAACTTATAACAATGATAAGTATCAATCGCATCAAGCACACACAACAAGAAAAGACAGACACCACTGGCACACGCTCACTCGATCTGAATGCACAGACCGGCTCTGATTGACACCTAACCTCACAGTCCGAAGACGACCTGCTCTGATACCACTTTGTAACACCCAAACCCGTTATTTAATTAACTCTGCCTTTATAAAATATTTTTCGAAAATACACAGCGGAAAGATTGAAAATCTGATTTATAAAGCGCTGGTTTGAATATCACAAACTTCATTCAAAGATAATACTAATACATTTATCTAGTAAAATATTCGAATGAACTAAAAACAAAACCTCGCATCGAACGATGCGTTATTAGTTATACAAAACGGATACTTTTCAAATGAAAGCTTAAGACCAACAGAGTATACTAAAAGGACTACATGCATATACATATAAAAACCCCTTTTTCCCGTGTCTTAATCAGAGCAGAGCTTCACCATTGCACTCGGACGAGGCTAACACATAACCTGTCAACCTGGACCCCCAAAGGTCCAGCAATTAACACAAAGCAGAGAGTTAGAAAACATAAACATAAATATAAGTGTGAGTAGTATACTACACACTTCACACGCTATCATACATTTCTAACTCACGCACATACATCGTCAAATACGACTACCAATTAATCATTCATTTACAAACACACCAATCATATAGTTTCACGTCTTCTCGGACACTACCAAAGTGTTCATTTTATGGTCATGACGGACTCTACACTTGTTCATTTTATAGTCATGACGGACTCTGCTCATATACCAAGACATGGCAACAATCACAGTATTAAAGAATTAGTAAATACCAGAGCTTAACACATACGGAAAACACATTACAATCCAATCAGATATTGTCACATAACAATTATCAAATACATGTGCATTTACCCTAATGCATCTAATGCCAATTATCCAATGTCATGTCATCCCTAGACACGACTAATGCATGTGGTACCAATTTACATTGTTCAGATTTCAGTCATGACGGACTGTTCAGATTATAGTCATGTACGGACTGTTCAGATTATAGTCATGCACGGACTGTTCAGATTATAGTCATGCACGGACTCTACATCAGTTTTACATCATGCAGGATGCTGGCCAACTTAGACCATCTCATTCAGTTTTACATCGTTGCTGGATGGTGTCAGTTTTAGATCATGCAGGATCATCATCAATACAGTTTAAAATCATGTCGGATCTCGGTTATCATCAACCATCTCACTCATAAAGAGGAGTCACACAGTTTTATATCATGTTTGGATATGGGCTCCAGATCTCGGATAACATAATCCCATCTTCGGCCACTTTTCATAAACATAGTCCATTTTCATCAATTATTGGAATTCACATGATTCCCATAACACAATTATTCATGAATGCATGATTACTTTTAAACACATCAAATACATGACGCTATCTAGCTCGAAGCTATTCATTCACTGATGCGGAAACACAATTCCAACATCTAACACATTAGGATAACACAATATCCTATCACTCAAATCATAATTATTCACATGATAATTATCTGCATACTCATTTTTATACACACAAGGTTTCATTTACACTTATGTCATAAAACATACATCATTCTCTTATCATTGCAAATTAATGTTAAAACATATACATTGCTCACTTTAAGCTACGACTTATTGCACACACGTTTATCAATCATATAACGATCAACAATAAGCATTAATAGTATCAACATGTATCAACAATCATGTAAGGATACCCTTAAACCATGTTACAAGTGCCTAATCACACTTACAAACATTAACAAATATTGCTGTCACAGAGGCCTTCGCTAAGCGAAGCCTTAGCGAGACTTGGCGAACCTCACCAGAGGATCACCTGCTCATAGCGAGCTTTGGCGAGCTTCAGCGAACCTGTTCGCTACAGCGAACTCCTGGTCGCTTAGCGAACCACACCAGAACAGAATATCTGTTCTTGAGTTATCTAAGGCGGTTTAACCTCAAATCAACTCAAAAATCCATCTAGACATGTTATAAATTCTTATAAACAGCTAATTCAAGCATATATGGTATCAAGGAACATTAATCATCCTTTCCAAACATCCAAATACATCAAACAATCAAAATCATGTCAATTTCTTGCACTTTAAGCAAGTTTATCAAAACATGCAAATCATTGATCAAACATCTACATATTCCCATTTTCAACCCCCCAAAGTTGTTTACCTCATCTACCATGAGTTCACTACACATGTTAGGATCAAAAGAATCCATTTTCCATTAAGAAAATCACCCACAAAACCCACAAGAAAATAGAGTGGAAAGAGTTTGGGAATGGAGGAATCGACATCCTCCCCTCTTTCGAATCACTCACGAATATGTAATCTAACTCTCGTACCTTAGCTCGACGAATCCACAAGCTTGCTCTTCTCTTTCTCTCCCACGAGCTCTTCCTCTCCCTCATGAGCTCCTTGCCCTAGCTAAGCTCTTGAACTTCTCATGGAATTGTAACTTATGAGACTATTCACCCAAACTTATGCTACTTATAGCTCTCTCCATTCTCATGGATCCAAGCCCACTTGGCTTAGGCCCAATGCCTATTCCACGCCCAAAGGCCCAAACAACATAACTTCTCGCTCATTAACTTACGTTCTCGCTAAATGATTATTTGCCGCTTAATCATTTAATTATAAATCACGCCCTCGCGTAATAAAATAATTAAATAACGAATACTAAATTTTGGGTCGTTACAGCTACAAATCTTAACAAAGGTTTTTTTTTGACAACAAAGCTTTTTTTTTGTTTACAATGAGTTGAGAATTGAACCCGAGACTTATAGCATACTACTCAAACCCCTTACCACTAGAACAAACCTAGTGGCTTATCTTAACAAAGCTTTTTGTTACGTGATGCTTCAAAATGGAAGATTCGTTTAAGATAATAAACTAATTAAAGCATATTAGCATATCAAATTATCAATTGCTTAAGAGAAAACTGAGTTATCATGTATATTAGAATGTAGTGCTATATTACACGACAATATTTACCAAAATTGCACATGATTGTATTATATCCTTAACTATTTATTACTCTTTTTCAACTCTTGTGAATTATATCTCTCAACACCGTTCCTTAATGGATGGAATATTAAATCAAATATTCTAGATAGTTCTCAAAATCAACTAATGTTCTGTTTGTTTCACCGGTCAATATATTTTGGATGTATCCTAGATTGAAGCTTCGATATAACCACAAGGTGCAAGTGATTTGGAATGTGAAAAATGAATTAAGTTTCAAACAAATGCTTAGCTACATTTCCAAACAGTGCAAGGTCAAAAGGTTCAATATAGCAAAAAGTCTCGAACAATTTTGGATGTAACATTACAAATCATTTGATACAGAAGGAGACCTTTAAGAGTCTGCAAATGAAATATGCATTCAACCAGACTAGTTTCATAAACTGCTCACCAAAGAACCATATGCCCTTAAATAATTTTCTCTGAAGAAAATAAATATTGTTCATGCATGTTATGGTCTCTGGGAAAGTAGATGAAAAAATAACTCAATTGTAGACCATATATTTGGGAGTGGCACTGAACTTCTGGTACCCTTTGATGACTTTATTCACTGCATCAAGGAAGTCTTTCTCTGTTACAGTCTTCCTTCGGGCGCGGATAGCATACATACCAGCTTCTGTGCATACACTCCTTATATCAGCTCCTGGAGATAACAAAAAATATCTTGGTCAGAAAAGAAAACTAAACATTTCATGACAGAAAGCAAGTAGCAAAAATACCTCAAAACCAGAACAAGTTTTGCTTAAAAAGGATTTAAGCCAGAATATCAAAGTATTTAAAAGATCAATGGTCAGAAGGTAAAAGCTAAATTAAAAATTGCCCAGTTGTTAACTTGTTCTTACCGGTAGAGTTTGGGCAAAGCCGAGCTAGAAGTTCAAAACGAATATCCCTTTCACAGTTCATGGTTCTTGTGTGAATCTTGAATATCTGTGTCCTACTCTCTAAATCAGGAAGGCCAAATTCAACTTTACGATCCAATCGTCCAGGTCGTAATAGTGCTGGGTCCAGAGTGTCGGGCCTAGAAATTTTGGACAAAAGCCATTAGCAATAAAGCTAGCATAATTATGGAAACTAGCAATGCAACCTTGATTTTATCTCTATTTATTACAAGAGGGTTGGCAGACATTATGACATCAATTATACGAAATAGGACAGTGAATACAGATAGTGAGACACTTTGTAGCCATATACAGTTAAATAGAGAACAAAGGAAAAACCAAATAGTAGTAAAATCAACCAACCTGTTTGTTGCCATCAAAACTTTGATGTTTCCTCGAGCATCAAACCCATCAAGCTGATTCACAATTTCAAGCATAGTTCGCTGAACCTCATTATCACCACCAACACCATCATCAAATCGTGCACCTCCAATTGCATCCACTTCATCAAAAAACACAATGCATGCCTTCTTTGAACGAGCCATCTACAGGAGGTAACAAATTCTGTCAATGGTACCAATCAGGGAACAATGATCAAAGCAAAGCTTGAAAACAAGACTTAAATATTTACCTGAAATAGTTCACGAACCATCCGAGCTCCCTCACCAACATATTTCTGAACTAGTTCACTTCCAATGACCCTAATAAAACAGGCATCAGTTCTATTAGCAACAGCCCTGGCTAGAAGTGTTTTGCCAGTTCCTGGTGGACCATAACAAAGCACGCCCTTTGGAGGATCAATTCCAAGCTTGACAAATTTCTCTGGATGAAGCATGGGAAGTTCAACAACCTTGCAGAGAAATAAAAAAAAATTAGTGCCACGTAACTTATTTCCTTTGGTATATGAAATGTGGAAATTTTCAAAAACTTACTTCACGCATCTTTTCAATCTGTTCCTTACAACCACCAACATCATTATATGTCACATCTGGTTTCTCTTCAACTGTCATCATTGTAACACTTGGATCAATTTTTGGAGGCAAAGGAATCTGAATCTGATATTTGTTTCTATCAACACTGCAATGATAATCAAATAAAGGTTAAACAAACACAATCAAGGTAATGATGTTGTTACTCTTCTTTCAATGGGTGATATTTTATCATAAATGGTTATTTTTGGATACATACCCAACACGCATTCCTTCCTCTATGTCTGTGGGGGAAACCTTGTCTCCGAGCCCAACAACAAACTGTTATCATCAAAGCAAACGGAATATTAGACCGAGCGTAAAAAATGCGTGAAAATCTTGGCATATTAAACAGCACATAAACAAGTGATGCCTGACATTTGCAAACAAATATCAATATAATATACAATGGTTAAATGAAAATATTGAAGTGATGTATAAGCACCTTAGCAATTTGCTTCACATTGATAACATATTTGGCATCCTCGGAGTTTGGATTTATAATTTTTGTGCATCTTGCAACCTGTTCAATAAATACTCATTGTTAGCCATTCCTACAAATAAAAGAAGCGCTTCGAACAAATTCTAAAAAATGAGAAAGAAAATCACCTGAAGAGGCTGCTCCTCCTGCATCATCTGCTTATCAGAAACAAGATCCCACTGACTTGGTGCCGCTAAACCAGTATCAGACTCCTTGATACCTATTATTACAACAGGAAGTTAAACATCTAAGGAAGTGTGCATGTGTTAACAGCATCCAACTCTAGCAACTAAGACAAACCACTATGAAATATGAATGCCACGAAAATAAAACGCCTAGAATTAAATTTGGAGATAGATATATACCCAATTAAGGGACTACTTGTAAGCATCAAAATGAAAATAGACAACAAAGGGGCATAGAATAGGCCACAATACCAAGGGAAAAAAAATATAAGATGTATTTTTGTTTGGTTTAAACAATTTCAACCATGTACAAAGCAATCAAGAAAAGCAGAAACAAACTAAACCTTTTTCACATACCACATAAGTCATTCACTTTCTTTGCCATATCTTTGATTTCCTTCTCCACTTTTTTTATGCCTGTGGAATAAGGTCCCAAACCCTGCAGAAAGTAGAACAAATATTTCATAAATGACTGATAAATGCACTAACAATGAGAAAACTACTGATTAGAGAGAAGCATTTTCAGTACAACAACTAAGAAGCCCGGCAGGTAAAGTACACAGTTCAAATCCCATCGGGAACAGTTGTCATACAGCCATCAATACCACTTTAGTAAATAAATATTCCCCCTTTACCCAATTTTTTGGAATCAACATGAGCAAAACATCACCATAGCTTTCTATATGACAGAGCAAATAGACTCCACTAAATACATAGCTACGCTACGCACACGAGTAGCACTCAGTAACTCTCAATTAAACCTATTCATTTCATTGGCCACACTTAATCGCCATATAAAAAGTTTTGAACTTTACATCATATAACCACGTAATACGTAGTTTCCAAGTATAGTGTTCACGGCTAATGCAATCCCCAATTTACATAAACCCACACCCAACAAATCAAAACAAAATCTTTCTTCCGCATACACCTTCACCTCTATAGAGTTATAAAACTAAAAAAAAAATTAAAAATTGACCTTTAAGTAACCCTAGATCCAAAATCATAAAATATCCCAAAAAAAAAAACACAAATTGATCAAAAACCCAATACCCACGTACTTAAAAATAAATTGATAACAAATTAGACCATATTCCAACGAAATAGAACCAGAAAAAAGTAAGTCTTCGAATTGGTAAACCTAAAAAAACAGAATTTGACAAAATTAAGGTTTTAGAGAGAATTTTACATAGGTTTTAAGAAGAGCGATGTCATCCTCGTCGAGTGGGCGAGGATTCTTTTCGTCCTTCAATTCTTCATTATCGATCGCCATTGATGGAGGTTGATTTTTGAGTGAAAAAGAAAAAGAAAGCTTCGATTTGGAATTGTGTGTGTCTGGTCTTGATATTTATAAGCGAGTTTATTTTTTGAACAAGAAATAAATAACAAAAGATGGTAACCCAAAAAAAAAGATAACAAAAGAAAAAAAAAAGATTTCTATAAAAATAAAAATATATAAATAACTCCTTCAAAAAAAATATATAGATAACAAAGATTTTTGTTTTTTTAAGAGATACAATAGCAAAAGATATCTTATTATAGATTATAGATGATTCCAAATTTTGCATCCTTCATTATAATTCTACTAAAAAAAATATAAAAAATATTGGAAAAATATAAGATAAATACAATAAAAAGATAATATACTTAAAAATATGAATAAAATATATTATAGATATGTTAAAAAAAAATTCCCCACCAAAAAAAAAGCATAAAAATAGGAAAATCTACTACTGTATTAAGCTACTAACTATATATTAAAAGTAATTATAAGACAACATTTTTTTCGTTGATGAAATATAATATTTTAACATCTACTAATAATCTATCAAATATGATAACATCAAATAAATTACTCCACGATTATCAAAAAAAAAAAATTTCTCCACCATCTATTTAAATAATTAAAAGCCAAGTAAGCGTCTCATGTCATCGTTTTTCACAGTCAGTGTCTAACTTGCCATATGAGAGTCCTAAGTGATGGAATCTTCATATTGCAGAGGGATCGCAAAAAAATAAAAATTATGAGGGTTAAAACAAAACTCGCCTACTTTATATGGGTAAAAATTTATTTACACTATGTTTTATTCATTTTAGAGGATTTAAATCCAAATCATATTCCAAAATTGCTATTTTAGTCATGTGGGTAGTAGAAATGGTGAGATTTTCTTTTGGCACCCTATGTGTTTTCTCAGGCGCCCTTCTAACTTATCAAAATACCCCTTAAGTAGCGGACACAATCCATTACATAAGTAGTGGATGAATAAAAATTTCTAAAGTTTGGATGATTTAAGATTTCACGCGCCCCACAAACCCTAGGAGAAATTTACAATTTTTGCCATCAGCTACTTATGTAGCGGACAACCATTTTACACGAAAAAAACAGACGAGAATTACGTTTGAAAGAATTAATAAACGATTTACATTACATTGGAACATTGTTAGTTCAATAGGAATAATTTTATTACATTCAGCAATGAATATTATAACATAAAACAAATTCAAAAAAAAAAACAAAAATACATTCGGTTAGTCATAGTGATCAGTCTTCTTGGGGTAAAAGGCGACTTTTGGGGGACCCGGACAATCAGCCCTCTATGAGTAAAATTAAATATAGCAAACAGTCTCAAAACAATTTTGGATGTAACATTACAAATCATTTGCTACAGAAGGAGACCTTTAAGAGTCAACAAATGAAATATGCATTCAACCAGACTAGTTTCATAAACTGCTCACCAAAGAACCATATGCCCTTAAATAATTTTCTCTGAAGAAAATAAATATAGTTCATGCATGTTATGGTCTTTGGGAAAGTGTAGATGAAAAAATAACTCAATTGTAGACCATATATTTGGGAGTGGCACTGAACTTCTGGTACCCTTTGATAACTTTATTCACTGCATCAAGGAAGTCTTTCTCTGTTACAGTCTTCCTTCGGGCGCGGATAGCATACATACCAGCTTCTGTGCATACACTCCTTATATCAGCTCCTGGGGAGAATAAAAAGTATCTTGGTCAGAAAAGAAAACCACAACAGGTTTTGCTTAGAAAGGATTTAGGCCAGGATATTGAAGTATTTAAAAAATCAATGGTCAGAAGGTATAAGATAAATTAAAAATAGCCCAGTTGTTAAGATGTTCTTACCAGTAGAGTTTGGGCAAAGCCGGGCTAGAAGTTCAAAACGGATATCCCTTTCACAGTTCATGGTTCTTGTGTGAATCTTGAATATCTGTGTCCTACTCTCTAAATCAGGAAGGCCAAATTCAACTTTACGATCCAATCGTCCAGGTCGTAATAGTGCTGGGTCCAGAGTGTCGGGCCTAGAAATTGTGGACAAAAAGCCGTTAGCAATAAGGCTAGCATAATTATGGAAACTAGCAACGCAACCTTGATTTTATCGGTATTTATTGCAAGAGAATGGGCAGACATTATGATATCAATTATAGGAAATATGACTGTGAATTTCGATAGTTGAGACACTTTCATGATAACATCTACAGTTAAATAGAGAACAAAGAAAAACCAAATAGTAGTAAAATCAACCAACCTGTTTGTTGCCATCAAAACTTTGATGTTTCCTCGAGCATCAAACCCATCAAGCTGATTCACAATTTCAAGCATTGTTCTCTGAACCTCGTTATCACCACCAACACCATCATCAAATCGTGCACCTCCAATTGCATCAACTTCATCAAAAAACACAATGCATGCCTTCTTTGAACGAGCCATCTACAGGAGGTAACAAATTCAGTCAAATGGTACCAATCAGGGAACAATGATCAAAGCAAAGCTAAAAAACAAGACTTGAATATTTACCTGAAATAGCTCACGAACCATCCGAGCTCCCTCACCAACATATTTCTGAACTAGTTCACTTCCAATGACCCTAATAAAACAGGCATCAGTTCTATTAGCAACAGCCCTGGCTAGAAGTGTTTTGCCAGTTCCTGGTGGACCATAACAAAGCACACCCTTTGGTGGATCAATTCCAAGCTTGACAAATTTCTCTGGATGAAGCATGGGAAGTTCAACAACCTTGCAGAGAAATAAAAAAAAATTAGTGCCACCTAACTTATTTCCTTTGGTATATGAAATATGGAAAATCTCAAAAACTTACTTCACGCATCTTCTCAATCTGTTCCTTAGAACCACCAACATCATTATATGTCACGTCTGGTTTCTCTTCAACTGTCATCATTGTAACACTTGGATCAATTTTTGGAGGCAAAGGAATCTGAATCTGATATTTGGTTCTATCAACACTGCAATGATGATTAAATAAAGGTTAAACAAAACACGGAAACAAGGTAATAATGCTTTTACTCTTCTTTCAATGGGTGATATTTTATCATAACGGGTTATTTTTGGATACATACCCAACACGCATTCCTTCCTCTATGTCAGTGGGGGAAACCTTGTCTCCGAGCCCAACAACAAACTATTATCATCAAAGCAAAAGGAGTATTAGACCGAGCGTAAAAAATAAATGAAAATCTTGGCATATTAAACAGCACATAAACAAGTGATGCCTGACATTTGCGAACAAATATCAATATAATATACAACGTTTAAATGAAAATATTGAAGTGATGTATAAGCACCTTAGCAATCTGCTTCACATTGATAACATATTTGGCATCCTCGGAGTTTGGATTTATAATTTTTGTGCATCTTGCAACCTGTTCAATAAATACTCATTGTTAGCCATTCCTAAAAATAATAGAAGAGCTTCGAACAAATTCTACAAAATGAGAAAGAAAATCACCTGAAGAGGCTGCTCCTCCTGCATCATTTGCTTATCAGAAACAAGATCCCACTGGCTTGGTGCAGCTAAACCAGTATCAGACTCCTTGATACCTGTTATTACAACAGAAAGTTAACATCTAAGGAAGTGTGTATGTATTAACAGCATCCAACTCTAGCAACTAAGACAGACTACTATGAATGCCACGAAATAAAACGCCTAAATAATATCAACTATTGAGTCGTTCCTTCAGTTTAGAATTAAATTTGGAGATAGAAATATACCCAATTAAGGGACTACTTGTAAGCATCAAAATGAAAATAGACAACAAGGGGGCATAGGGGTCGTTTGGCCCAGCTTTTTTTAGAGCTTATACAAACAGCTTATGCAATTTTTATATATTATTATAAGTTTGTCATGGTAGTTTATGATAAAATAGCTTATAAAATTACAATTTTCACCAGTGTGAACTTATAAAATAGCATAAAACCTAATTTATATTGCATAAGCTCTAAAAAAAGCTAGGCCAAACTAGCCCATAGAATAGGCCACAATACTCTTTGGTTTAAACAATTTGAACCATCTATCTACAAAGAAATCAAGAAAAGCAGAAACAAACAAAAACGTTTTTCACATACCACATAAGTCATTCACTTTCTTTGCCATATCTTTGATTTCCTTCTCCACTTTTTTTATGCCTGTGGAATAAGGTCCCAAACCCTGTATAAAGTAGAACAAATATTTCATAAATGACTGATAAATGCACTAATAATGAAAAAATTTCAACTTTAACATCACATAACCGTATAATTAATCAGAAGGTACAGTGTTCACAGCTACTACAATCCCCAGTTTACACAAAACCCACATCCAAAAACCAATAAAAATTTGAATTGAGGGTCAATCAAAAAAAGAAAAAAAAATTAAAAAGATGAGATTTTTACATAGGTTTTTAGAAGAGCGATGTCGTCCTCGTCGAGTGGGCGAGGATTCTTTTCGTCCTTGAGCTCTTCATTATCGATCGCCATTGATGGAATAGAGGTTGATTCTTTGAGTGAAAAAGAAGAAAGTGTCGAGATTTGGAATAGGCTATTAGTCACATATATTTATATTTATAAGCGACTTGAACAAGACATAATAACAAAAAGATTTTTATAAAAATAAATAAGATATTTGTGTTTTTTACTTTTTTTAGAGATATCATTATTTTTTTTTAAAAAAAAAAAAAAAAACTTATAACATAGAAGTAATTATATTTTCCCTTTTTTTTTACAATTTTGAATTTTCTTGAGAATTTTTTTTTTTTTTACAATATTAGCAATGAGGATCGAACCTAGGACCTTATGCATACTACCCAAATTTCTCAAACAAACCTATTGGCTTCAATTTTCTTGAGATTGATATCTACTAATAATAATAATCTAATAAAATTAATTATTCTAAGTTTACTAATTTAGCCTCATTAATTTTAATAATATTTCAAACATTCTACACTTATAGGTAATTTTATTCGATATTTGAGTTTGTTGCTATATTAATGTAGAAAAATTATTTTAAATTAAATATTTAAAAATTTGTTATATAATATTATTAAAATATAAGTGAAATTATTGTGTTAATTATTTTTTGTAAGTTTATTTATTCAATTTTTTATATTTAAGTGAAAATTAACTGTCCCGTGTATATTTTAATTAAAAAATTTATTATGAATATTTAGGACAATTTAGTAAGTTTGATACTAATTAACTTTATTATATTATTATTAATTATTTTTCCCCCTATTTTTAGGTATAGATTGTTATGTTTTATTCCTATCTATAATCTATTTTGTTCTTATTTTTAAGCATATCATCTTTCAATATTTTTTTTTATGTATATTTATTTTAGTGAAATTACGATGAAGGATACAAAACTTGCAACGTGGTTATAAGTAATAAGGATAAAATAGGAACTTTGGTGGTAATCGATTTTAATATATTAGTAATAGATATAATATTATGCCAACTCCATGTTTATTCTCAATTTTTTTTAAATGATTATTTAATTTGACATAAATATTTCAACAAACATTTGTTTCTTTTTATTTATAAATGATGATTTAATTTGTTTCTTTTTATCAAACTGATTTTCTTCTTCTTTCTATTTAGCACATATCTCTCAACAAACTAGTATATTTGCTTCGTGATATTCACACTCTATTGTCTACTTTTTTATATACTTTTTATACTTGAATCGAATATTCATCTCACCTATTATATTTACTTTTAAGAAGATATTTGTAAATTTTAATAATTTTCATCTAATATATCCAGGTCCTCTGAAGTGAGTAATTCACTCTAGATTATAAAGTGGGTAATCTTAGTCATTACAAATCAAAGGTAAACATTATAGAGCTTCTTCAAAAAAAAAAAAAAAACTATTGATTTTCTCACCTTATATTTTACTATTCACTTTAGAGGATTTAAATTCAAATCATATTCCAAAATTGCTCTTGTAGTCATGTGGGTAGAAATTCTGAGATATTCTTTTAGCACCCTACGTGTTTTCTCAAGCGTCCGTCTAAATTATCAAAATACCTACGTGTTTGTTACTTAAGTAGCGGATGCAATATGTTACATAAGTAGCAGATGGATGAAAATTTCCAAAAGTTTGGACGAAATAATATTTCACACCCCCAAAAAACTATGAGAAATTTTACAATTTTTGTCATCCACTACTTATGTAGCGACCATTTTATAGAGAAAAAAAAAAGAAGAAGAAGACAAAAATTATGTTTGAAAGAATTAATTGACGATTTTCATTACATTGGAACATTGATAGTTCAATAGGAATAATTTTATTGATTTCATTAAATTCAATAATAAATATTATAATATAAAACAAAGGGTTAAATATGCAAAAGGTCCCTGCACTTACGAGTCATTTGATTTTTAGTCCCTGCATTTTTAAAACATTTCATTTTGCCACTGCACTTTCATTTTACTTTAAAAATGGTCCCCATACCTTTTTTTTTTTGTTGAAATGACACATTTTTGCTGATCTGTCACTGTTGGCTGGACTTTAGAGTTGATGACTCATTTAATTTTGCAGTGAATCGATGAAAATACCCTTAAATAAGTAATTTTTTAAAAGTAAAATAAAATTGACACATCATAAAAAAATGTGTCACTTCAACAAAAAATGGGTTCAGGGACCATTTTTAAAGTAAAATGAAAGTGCAGTGGCAAAATGAAAGGATTTTAAAATGCAGGTACTAAAACTCAAATGACCCGTAAGTGCAGGGACCTTTTGTATATTTAAGCCTAAAACAAATAAAAAAAAATTACATTCGCTTAGTCATAGCGATTTGTCTTCTTGGGGATAAAAGGTGACTTTTGGGGGACCCCGACAATCAGCCCTCTATGAGTAAAATTAAATTTTGGTGGATCTCTTTCGATTAGCCATAACGTTCTCATTAGGCCTCAAAAAGTCCATCGTCGATTAACATAACTATCTCAATTGTCGTTACCAAAGAACATGGATGATATCGTTATGACTAATTGATATGAAAATAATAAATAAAATAAAAAACAATAAACTATGAGAGTATGTGAGAAGAAATGCAAGGAAAATGTTCAAATTTATAGATTTTTGGTTGAATGTCATTCGCCGAAGCAAAGTGGAAATCGCCACCGGTGGCCAATCAAAATTGACCACCGTCCTTGACCATTGACTGTCATCAAATACCCAAAAACTTTAACCATTGATCGTCCACTACTTAAGTAGCGAACTATCCAGTGCAAAAAACCGCTGCTTAAGCAACAGACTCAATCAGAACAGGATTGTGTGACCCAAAACGCACCAGCGCCTGTATAAATAGGGGTAGGTGTTTAGATATCATGGATGAGATATACTTACTTAGGCACAAATTATATTTGTTAGACACACTCACAAAAATTTAAAAGAAATAAAGATAAAGTGGTTAAAGTGGAATTGATGTGACAATTTTATTTATTTATTTATATTATTTGTATGTGTGTGCCTAAAGCTTATGTCCAAATGGGTGTGCCTAAGTAAGCGTATCTCTTGATTGAGAATTTGATTTTGAACTTAATTTAAAATGGGTTAAATATATTTTTGGTCACTAGTTTCCCATAATTTCGTTTTTAGTCCATGCAGATTTTTTCCGCATTTTTTAGTCTGAAGTTTTTTCCGTTAGTGTTTTTAGTATCTACTTTTAATCAAACTCTTGTATACTTTCACATTTTTAAACGGTTTTTTTGTATTCATGTCTATAATATTATAAGAACACATCCTATAAAATTTACAATTTTTAATGTCAATTTAATCTATTTTCAAAAAAAAAAAAATGTCAATTTAATCTAAAAATGTCATTTTTACCCCTTTTAATTGTTTTCACTTTAGTATATTCTCTCAAGTGTAAATTACACAAGTGTAAATTACACTTGAGAGAATCCATTCCCATTTGTACTTCACATTACTTGTGTGAAGTTATAAATGTGCAAGCTGCTCAATCTTAGGCTCTTAGCCATGGTTGCTGTTCATTTTTCTATGTGAGAACATATGGTTTAGGGATAAAAATTACAACAAGTACTATGTTCTGTTTTTTTTCTTTCTTTTCTTTGCCTTTTTTGTATCACAGCTTGTGTAATTGGCAGATTTTCTCTCTTTAGTTTGTGTACATCTCGTGTACCAGCTATCTTTCTGACACACAAGATCTTAGATACACGTCCAACCTAATCTTTCTTGAAGACAAATGATGTTAGATTTTGACTTCAAAATTGCTTGCCTCATCTCAAATTTAATAGAACTAACAATTCAGGATGAATAATTCTTGTCCCTAACTCAACTCTTAACATTCAACTAGACTAATAATTCTTTAAACTTCAACATGTCACTAAACTTTATTATAGCAGCATCCCACATTCCACAAAAATAATAATGGGATCATACATATATCCCACATTCCTAACTTTATTATATTGAAAGCTAAGTTTAATAAATGATGTCTAGAAACAGTTAATTTTTAAATATAATAACAACTTAGAGGTATATTGTTTATTATTTATTCACAAAAAATGTTATTATACAAACAGCCCGTGTAAATGTGTAATGGCTCTAATTTGATCAACTGCATTGCAAAAACATCATTTGATATTTATACCCAAATCACATTAATATTCACCAAAAAACAAAACTATTTTTGTACAACTTCGTACTGTCAAAGATTCTTTATTGACAAAGAAATTCATTGATAAGTCTGAGTAAGTTGGTGTCTCCCTAAAAACGAGTCAAAAAATGTAAATGCAAAAACCTGTATTACAAATCTGGTAACTAAAAAATAGACTTTTCGTATTTGATAACATCTTTGGTGTTCAAATCATATATCTTGCAAATTTCTTCGATGGTGTGTCTACTAAGGCCATCGTTCCCATCTTCTCGACGAACAAGATTCTCAAGCTCTTGGGATGGACTCAATACCTAATTGATACATCATTTAAAAAGAAAAATAACATATAAGAAAGTAGACAATGAAATATGAATGCGCTAGCACATAAAATAGTATTATCATATCATATTTGTTAAGAGTTGGATTATATTATAAAGTGGACAAAATTGTCGACTTGTTCCTTAAGCAAAAAGTGCATAACCACAAGATGTAGAGAGATTGTTCACCAAAATAACAAGTTATGGGATTCTGTGGTTCTGTGCATGCATGTGAAAGACCAATGGTATGGTCAATAAACTTGTAGCTCAATCGGCATCCCTATTCTAAGACTCGATGGTAATAAAAAGAGTAAATCACTAATTTAGTCTCTCAAATTATGTGTCGGACAATTTGACCACTGAATTAATGAAATTCCAAAATAATTTCTAAGCTTGAAAATCCTCAATCACTCGTCTTTTTGGGTCAATCAATCTAGGTCCTAATCACCCTAGAGACTAATGTGATCAAAGATTTCATTTTCAAGGACCAAATTGTTAGACCACTATAAGTTTAGAGAATAACATGGCGGTAAACTAAAAAAAAATCGATGATTACATATCTGATGTACCCAAAAGATAAGAAAGGTGACGACAAGAAATGCAAATTACATAATTTTAAATTGGTCTGCAGTAAATAAAAAAGTATTGTAAACCTAAACCAACACAATGAATGAATATGCCAAAAGCTTTTAAAAAAATATTTTAGCTTATGCATGAAATAATTTAAAGCGACCAACAAATGCGGAACATATTTGTAATTGTTTAACACTTTCCAATATCTCAATTAATATTAGAAAAGAATATGTATACTTACCCAATTTGGTTCACGTGAAACAAGGCTTTCATTTTTGGAGTCATCATGCTCAGTTTCCTTCTTATCGGTGCAAGTATTTGATGACTTGCCGCTATCTGAGACTAGTTGAAACAGCTTCTCACTTCCCTGATAATTGAAGATAAAACCGAGCAGATTATTAAGCAAAAATCAAGATAAAAGAACTTAGAAGCCAAGCTCCAAACAATATATGAAAAACCAAAGGACTATTTAGGACAACATCAATGAATAATCATCCATGACAAATTGACAACTATTCAAGAACAGTATAGCTTCTTTAATTTCCTCAAAATAAAACGATTTTCGTTTAGCATTGGTAATTCTGTGATTTACAGTACCACCACCCTAAATTTAACGCAGATATAAGTGGGTCAATTGGATTTACAAATAAACATCTTGTGAAGATTAAAGGAACAATAAGCTTCAATATATAGCAGGAAGCCCTCATTATTTCAAGGAATAACCGGCATCCTTGGACAGATTTGAAGTCTTGTTTTTCTGAGTTTGGCAAGAATAGTGTAATCAATTGCGAATCACATAAAAATAGAGGTTTGTTCAAATTCCGCTATGCAACAACTGAGCTATGGCACCACTATTTGACAACATTTTCTACGAAAATGCATATTGCGGAACAACAGTGATTAGTTCAAATTCGACTACGCTATAGCACCACCGCAGTCACTATTTAAAAACACTGACATCTATAAAAACAAAGCTCTTAATTGAAAATTTGAATGTTGAGACAGGCAAAAGGAAAGTCCCTGATTGCGATGGCAAAAACAGGCAACATAACATAAATGAGAGAGGGAAAATAATAAAATGCAAGTGCCAAGCACTTTTATCAACAGTACAAACCTGAAGGGCCCTCCAATGAGAATACGAGCGATATAAAATCCAGAAGAATGGGACATTAGGCAAAGGTAAAACCTGAAATGTAAAATTAATATGAATTATTATCCAGTGAAGCAAAGAAATAACTACACATTAAACTAAAGGGCATAATCACAATCTATAGAATAGAAGAATCATTGCAAAAAGACATATTATATACGTAATTAACATTCACGGAACACATACGTACGCTAAATGCAGAGGACAATGGAATCAATGAAATTGAACCATAAAAGAATTTCCTGTGTATAATTGTGCCCCTGTCAACAGATAATAGTGCATATTATATCATATCAAATAAATATTAGCAATTAAAAATAAATCACCAAGCTGAAGTGACACATTTCAGTTTAACACAGTAATTTGTTCCAACAACATCATGTGTGAGGAAAGAGAGAGAATCATTACCTCATCGCAATATGTCTTAGTCTGCGACGAACAAGTTGAGCATTCAAGCTGCAAAAAAATCGCAATTGACGTAAAACAAAAGCTAAAAAAAAGAAGCAAAAATACTATGATAAATTTTGTTCTTCATCCACATTATGTCCCCACATATGACATTTGAATCAAAATTATTCCATAGACTTTACAACTTCAAAATCTACAAATCGATAAAAACTAAGCTGATTCTCTCAGAAAAGCACCAAGAATACACAATCATGTCTCTCATTTCACAGTCCATACAGTTCCACATTAAACATCAAAGAATCGAACATGGATTGAATAACATCAAAAACTGAAGAGAAGTGCTAAATATTACCAACACTTCACACAAGAAAGGTAATGTTACAAAGGTGTTTTACTTTTTAAAATGGAAAAAACCATCATTTCTGTTTTTGGCGGAAATCAAAGTCTACGTGTGCACTAAAATGGGTCTTAAATATGCCTCCGCGTGTTTGTCTTTTATTGTTCGAAACAATTATCATTTTCCAAAACTAAATAAGAAAACTATGTATCTATCTATGATCACTCAATATATCCATCACAAATAAGGACCTAAGAACCCTAATGCGAAAGGAACATTTTTAACAGCAAAAAAACCAAACAGAACAACACATTATTATGATTAAATACCAACCTTGATGGGTAAATGACTTCAACACCAGTAACTTCCTTTGATATAGATTTCAAAAAAATCTCTGATGGCTTAACCCTAGACAAAAGCCATAACCCTAATCTGCAAAAACCCAAAACCACATTTAAGAATCAAGAACAAAAATTTCCCAAAAGAACAAAACTTGACAATAATAATGAAGCAAAAAAGAAAATCACTGACCCATGAATCTTCTTCTTGAAAGATCCATCAGGTGCCTTTTCCAAACCAACCCAACCATTATTCATCTGCATCAAAATCATAATAAAAATGAGGAATGAACAAGAAAATGAAATACCCAGAAAGAGAAATTTGCAAGAAATGTTAAAAATGTGACCTTGTTAGCGACGTAATCAGTAAAAAGTTCAGCTTTAGCGTTAA
The DNA here is from genome assembly GCF_020283565.1 of Trifolium pratense. Taxonomy (NCBI): domain Eukaryota; kingdom Viridiplantae; phylum Streptophyta; class Magnoliopsida; order Fabales; family Fabaceae; genus Trifolium; species Trifolium pratense. The sequence continues at coordinate 30,333,574 of NC_060063.1, forward strand.
TGGGTTTATCACCAGTGTTAATGGATTTCCATAGTTGTTTGAGAGATGAAGGCGATTGAGATGAAGCGGTTGAAGAAGAAGAAGAAGCAGAGAGAGTGTGATCAATGGATCTGGAGAAACACCAGTTTCTTCCTCGAATTGGGAAAACGATCAATTTGGCTTTCATGGTGAAAAATGAAAAACCCTAATGAGTGAAAAACCCTAATAATGAAGAAAGTGAGAAATGTAGGTGGTAGCGGTGAAGTGAGGAAGAAGAAAAAATGAGATTGAAAAAGAGAATGTAATGAAGAATGTGAAAAGCGGCGGGGTTTGCGGTTGTGGTCCACAAATGGAGTAATGTAGCCTTATGGTACTAACGTATTGCTTCTTTTCTTTCTTTTTTTACTTTCTAGATTGTTCCAAAACCAAATGATTGCGTCAATGTATCTAACTTATAATATAGATCAATTATATATATGAAGTATTTATAAATCTATTTTTTTTTCTTTTTTAATAAACACTGGAATTTTCTTTCATTCTTGCGGCATGGATATATGTTTGCAGTACGTGAATTCAAAAACTTGCGACTCTCAACTCGGCAGAACCATACCCTGACTCATCTTTCATTCTTGCGACATGGATATATGTTTGCAGGACGTGAATTCAAAAACTCGCAACTCTCAACTCAGTGGCAGAACCAAAACCCTGACTCAGGAGGTGCAAACTACTAAAATTTATAACGGTGCTAATTGAAATTTTTTCATTCTCATACATTTATTCAACACCTCGTTTTATTTGTATGTCTCTCTTTTTTTATTTTTTATATCACAACACAATTTATGTGTATTTGAGGCAACGTTAACAAGTGGTGTAAACCAGCGGCGGGAGAGTTAAAGTGTAATGTAGATACTGTAATTTTTGGCTAAGTTATAGGCTACAAAATTGGCATGTGTATCCGAGACGAGAAAAGAGATTTTGTGAAGGCCAAGTCGTTACAGAAAGAGGTAAATATACCACCTCAAGATGAGGTTGAAGCTATTGGATTATATTATGAAGCGATATTGTGGCTAAGAGAGTTGGATATTTGGCGCGTTACCATCAAACTTGATGGCAAATCGATAGTGGATGGAGTCGTTGTAAATCTTACAAATACAGCTGAATATGACTAATCTCCGCTGGAAACCTGTGGGGCACACAAAGGTGGGTTCTCGAATCCCCTGACCACATATTTAAGGGGACTAATACCCTTACCTCTTGGACCAATTCATTGTTGGTAGTTGATATATATAGTAGTCAAAATTTTAAGCCACTAACTATGGATGTATTGGTCCACAATGGATCATATAATATGTGCTACTTTCCAGCTATAAAATTTTCCTTGTTGTTTATGGATCAAAGAGATTAATGGAGTATGGAACTTCTAAAATGCTATACCATATATCAACATTGACGGAAAATTGTTTTTAGGCTCCGTAAGTTTTGCTCTCAGGCTCCCCAAAAATCTCAAAATATCCTCAATTTGGACTCATGATGTTTTGTATATATATTATGGCCACATAAAATGGATCTGGATTCACTGCGGTGCAAAGAGCACGCAGTTCCACACCTAAGAGTGGTTGAGTAAAGGTTTGGATGGGTGAAATCCACTTTGGACACACTAATGCACAACATTAACTTTATACCAGAAATTATAGGATAAAAGCCAGAGATTCAATGTGCTTACATTAACTTTACAGTGAGATGCTTTCATAATGCTAAACATTTTCCCTACATTTTCAAAATTATTAAATACGTTTTTGAGCTTCTCCTTCTGTTTAATGAAACAGTTGAAAGCTATATATGGGTAAGGTTCATTTCAAATGAGAAGAGAAATGGGAAGTTGAAATGCCACAACTGTTATGTGGCAAAATTCAGAATCATCGTGTATATATTTTACAAATTACAATCAATGTGAGAAAAGAATTATGTATATAACAAGCAAAAGTTATCAATAAAATCGCTAATTCTAATATCATACAAGACTACTCATATGAGAAAAATACAACCAAACCTAAGGTAGGACAATCAAATGTCTGGTCCTGAGCCACTACACAAGAAAACCATCATCATCTTTGATCTTTCATTCATTTTCCGCTACAATATTCGGTTCTTCACCTTGGCAAAGGTACTCATCACACAACGATGCTGATCCCCAGTCCTTTCTCAATCGCAGGATGTCTTCAGTGAAAGTGGAACCCGGTGCTCCAATGAACACACTAGACATGGCACATATAGTCTTGTCCAGCATAGCTTCGACCTTCAGTGTGAAAATATTCATAATGAACATCACCAAATATAAATTGAAAGAGAGTAGTTTTGCTATTTCCTACTAATAGTTTAACATGAAATAGCAACTAAGTGGTTTGACAGATACACATGGATGAAATTGAGTGAGAAACTGGGATTATATGAGTAGAGGTGATTTAAAATTTGGGCACTTAGCTTTTGTGCTAAAGTTTTTACCTACAGTTAAACTAAGCATTATTCTTTAAAAATATACCAATGATATACGAATATATGAGAAGATAGAGAACAGCCAAATCAATAAAGAGAGAAAAGGTGTAAGCTAGAGAAGAAGTATTATATTCTTATTCAATTATAAGTTCATACAAAAGTCCCAAATTGTTTTTAGTTCAATTCAATATGAACATTATCCTTTTATTATGAGCCTGCAAACAATTCCGGCGACTACACCAAATCAACCCAAATTTGACTGGATTCTCAAACTTATTCTCAGGCCTGAAGCCAATCCCACAGCAAGACAAGTTAGGCGACTAATGGCAACTCTTAGAATTGGGAGTTGGGCCAAACTCGACCCTTGAAAACCGGCTTGTAAAGTGAGGATTGCCTCTACTTATAAATCCATCTTCAGGCTATTTCACATCTGATGTGGGATTTCTTAACAACAACAAAGTTAAATACCATAGGGCCTACAGTTCTTAAATTTTTATTTTCCTCCCGACAGTTTTTTATAGCAGCAGGACAGGGTGAGAATAATAAGATTTCATTTACTAAGCTATGGTAAAAGTTTTAGTCTTGAAATCATGAAAGAGCTTGAGTCATGAAATGGCAGCATGACGAGCTTGAGTCATGAAATCAGTCTTTTGTAAATACAAGATAAGACTACCTCGAATAAACACACAATGAATCCAACTCTTCTCTAAGCTATGGTAAAAGTTTTATAGTTCCAAGTTACCGATTTTCAATCGTGAATTGTAACCTTAATGATCAGACATGAAAAAAATAAGGAAGCACTGTCATCTCACCTGTGAATCTCCCTCAATACCATGCCTGTATAACAAAGCATCCCACTTTTCTGCTGAATTCCGGGCTGGCCGAATTACAAGTGGAACAGGCTTGCCATTTAGCACAACCAGTTTCTGAAGCAGACCAGTTTCACTTTCTGCTGCATCCGTAGAAAGATATATGATGGGTGCATCGGCCCTTTCAATCACCCTTAAGATGCAATCTGCTGCTTGAGGGATGGGGTAAAAGCAACTTGGTTTTTTAGCATTACTGTAAACATAAAAATGGATAAGTAAGTCAATCTGATAAAAGGGAAATAGAGTGAGAAAATTGCAGGATAGTTTCTCACGAGGCAAAAGCCTTACACACATCACTTTTTACATTATTTAAATAAGATTGTGCTGAGCATTGAATGAAACAAACAAAAAAATAATCATGACTCATGAGCCATGAAAATGCAGTTGGCAATTCATTCGAATTTGGATCCCTGCAGTCAGAAATTACATGCACTCACGTAGTTAACATCTCAAAAGCGTTGGATCAAGATTGAACCGCTTTGACTTCATGTTTGCTTTTAAAGCTAATTCTCTTAGCTTAAAATCAGAGCTGATCTTGATTCGACAAATTTGAGCTGTCGACTATATAAATGTGAGGAATCACTGATCACATGGTATTTGAATTCAGTTCATTTTAAAAAAATATAATGCAGAAGCAGGCAAGAGTTTACTCTAACACATCAAACTCAGGTCATCAATTCATACAGCCCATAATCTAATGCGAAATTAAAAGAGAAAGGGAATAAAAGTTGCACCAGAATTTCAAAAAACCATGTCTCCGAAAATGCAACGCAATGAAATTCCTTCCAAGGAATGTCTGAATAAACCGCTGAGCAGTAAGCAAAATAAGGCGATTAGGTTCAATCAGAGTCTTGCATTGATGAGCAATCGGTCCACCCGGTTGCATAACCCATTCATGCTCCACTTCAGCATAAAAAACATCACCAATCGCCATAACATCATCATCATAAGAAAACTTAGCCAAAACATCCTGAACAGTCTTCTTCTTCGGATGCCGAGTATCCTCATCATCCCAAACAGCCTTAGGTTTACTCATAGAAAAACCCAAACCACTCAACTTCTTGACCTTCTCATCAGCCAAATAACAAGGTTGCGGCAAAGCGAAATAACAAAGAAACTTATCAATATGCATGTGATTCTTCTTAACATTAGAAAATTCATCAAAAGAAATAACAACTTTTTTCCCTAAACATTTATTAATATGATCAATATCAACAACTCTATCATATTGATAATCAACTTTAGAACTTGGAATCACCAAAACCCTATTAAGAAGAGCAGCAAAAAACATATGCTTTTCCAAACAAATCAAATGGTTTGACATTTGACCTGAAACACAAATAGCTACCAAAAATTTCCCATTTTTAGGGTTCCATTCAATTGTTTTTCTCTTTGATAAATTCTGATCAATTGTTCTACACCTATCATAATTTCCACTAGTAAAATTCAATTTTCGGAAATTGAATTCAGGATCAATCAATTTGCCTGTTCTATGCGGATTCAACAAAATCTGTTGAATTTCATTGTTGATTGAAATTTGCTTGAATAGTGCAGATTTCAGATCTTCGACATTGGAATCGTTGAAAGCGGTGGAAAGAGCGAGTTGTTGTTGACGCAAGAGGTAAATGGCGCGTAATTCAGATTCCTTCATTTTATCGGAAATTGAATCGGAGATGAATGATGCGGTGGAGAAGTAACGACGGAGATTAGGAATTGAGAATAGGAGAACGACGATGAGGATAACGAAAATGGCGATAATGTACTTTTTCTGGAAGGTGAAATTGGTTCGCCGGAGTCGTGAGTTGAGATCTTCGACGTGAAATGCTGCGGCGGAGGTGGTGGTGATGGAGGGAGGAGTTCGAGGTTTTGTTGAGTTTTGGTTGATGAGGTGGTGGTGGTCGTCTTCTTCGTCGGAAGAGGAATCCATTTGTATTGGTTTGTGATGAGCCACGGTGGCGATTGAGTCAAGGAATGAGTGGGTTAGTGAGTGAGTGTCTCGGTGGTGAGAAATAATGTATAAGTAAGTGAGTTAGGTGAATCGTTGGGGTTGGAGAGAGTGAGTTGGAAGTGTGAGCGAGTTAGAGATTTGATGAAGAATGTGAGAAGTAGAGTAGAAGCAAAAGAGAACGTGTCGGTTGTTCAAAATGAAATGACAATTTACTTGCACTGTTGCACATAAAACATATTATATTTTACATTCATATAAACTAATAATATGATTAAATACATTATATTTTCAATAAATTTATAAAATAAAATTTATCTTATATTAAGAATTGGAGGGAGTATTTCAAAACACACATTTGACTAGTGTATTTAAAGTTTGGAAGTTCCTACAATAAATTGCATGCTCTCCAAAAGTGTCGAGACACGTTTTATGACAAACAATACAAACCTCATTCTTAGGGAATAACTGAATCATGAGGCGGTATTTAAGGATAGTATGATACTCAACCGGGGACATGTGTTGGCCTAACCCATCAATGGAGATAGCGAGGAGAAAGTCTTGAACATTTGCCACTTTCAAACACCCAAAAACTGTATTTTGCTTTATGGTCATGACAAAATCAACTTTCATGTCAAGAACAATTTTACCAAAAAGAATACTCGCCAAAACATGTTGAGCTTTAGGGGAGACGGTGTCCTTGCTAGCAAAGTCGGAATTGTATCCCAAAGACTGTCTAAAACATTGTCAAAATTCAAGTCCAGACCACATTATTCACTGTCTCTCAATATATGATCTTGCAAAACCCAAGAGTAGGCCCTGGAAGCCACAAAGGCATATGAGGTGGCCCATACTGCTGAATACAAACTTAGCCCCTCAAACATAATGAGTAAAGAAGCAATCCTCCATTGAAGGTCTCCAAAGAATGGCCTCCTCAACCACATGTTTTCAACCGCCGTTCTCAACTCTTTATCAAACAAAATAGTTGCCTTCTCCATGTAATTGGTTGGCATGTTCTGATGCTGAAAAAAGTTTGGCGATTACCCATGCATGACCAAGGTAGAAGAAGCTCACTATATGGATCTCTTAACTTAGGAAAAAGATGCATTAACTCGACAATTCTGACAACTCTTTTCACGACAACATCCTCAATAAAACCTCTATCTCGACTGACAGCACCTCGAAAATAATATAAAATTAATAAAATCATTGTAGATCAAAAGAATTAAGAAACAAACTTACGCGTGACCAACACAATTTTGTAAGATCTATGTGAGTTTTAACCAATAAAAAAAATATAAAAGTGTGTTAAAATGTAAGTACGAGAGAGTGTGTTGCTAGCTAGCAATATTCATTGTATGTTTATTTTTGCAGCTTTTTTTTTAACAATAACAAAGTTATATAATTTTATTTATCAAAGTAGAAACAATACAAGACAGAAGCAAATCCAACGTTTGACGAGGAACACAAAATTTTGACGTTCTAACCAAAATGTATGAGCAACAAAATGATATTTTCTCTCCCCACCCCCCACGTTTCTTTTATACCCCCCTTAAATCCCAGTTTGCCCTTCGAAAATGACCAAATTTTCGGTTAGCAAATTCGGGCTTTACGAATCGAAAAAATAAAAACTTCGGGTTTTAAAAACCACTCGCTTCCTTCTTCGAGTTTTACGAATCGAAGTATGTTTATATAGAAAGCAACCTCTCACATTCTTCATCACTTTCAATACTTCATCCCCACACTACCAAAAGAGATCCCAAAATCCAATCCGTTTTTCACTCAAATCGCTGCTTAAAATCAAGTTTGGAACGTTTGCTAAGGGTTGGAAGGCGATTTGAAGCACAATATTAAGGTAATCTTCCATTTAATTTCTTTTATTTTCAACTGTCATATATGCTAGGTTGGTAGGTTTCTGACACAAAATCGTTCGATTTATAGAAATCGAAGGAATCCTTCGGTTAATACGAATCGAAATGACTGGAACTTTTGGTTTTGTGTTGGTTTAAACGTGTTTGCTTGCCAAGCCTAACCGAAGGATTCATTCGGTTGATACTAACCGAAATTACTGGAACTTTAATTTTTGCACTGTCTTTACTTGCCATGACTGTCTGTTTTGCTTGCATTGCATTGCATTGCCTTAGGTCTATCTGTTTTGCTTGCATTGCCTTGGCTGTTATGGATTATAGAATGTGCTACCAATTTTATATGTATTAAGTATTATATGTGGCTAATTATGTGTTTATCCCTCTTATATTATGTAGTTATGGCGGGCAAACGAGAGCTTGTGCTAGGTATCTGTGCTCCGGGAATTGTTGAGGTTCCACCTGATAAACCTCCATCTAGACCTGTTGCATATGAGATTGATACATCGGATCATTTTTACACTGAAATGGTAACCCCTGACCGAGATGAGTTGATTAGATGGGCTCGGGAGATTGCCTTAAAGCTAAAGTTTGCAATTGTAATTGGCAAATCCGACAACGGCAGCGAAAAGAGGAAGCAATATTTCAGGTTGGATTGCGAGCGGGGAGGCCGGTACGTGTCAACAAATAAGAAGCTAAAATCTGATCAAACCGGCATGAGGAAATGCGGCTGTCCATTTCGACTCCGTGGTTATTGTCATGCCGATAAAACATGGCATTTGACCGTTGTAAACGGCAAACATAACCACGAGTTGGACAAGGCAGTTGAAGGCCATCTCATTGTCGGTCGTCTCAAACCGGAAGAAAGGCAATGTATGGAGGAAATGTCAAGGAATCTGGTTCCGCCTAAGAATATAATGTCCACATTGAAAGATAGGGATCCAAACAACAAGACAACGGCAAAGCAACTCTACAATTTAAGTCATCGATTAAAACTTAAAATGAGGGCATCAATGACTGAAATGCAACACCTCTCCAAAAGACTTGTCGAGAACGGGTATTTTTTCAAACATAGAACGGTTGTTGCAGACGGATCCGAACATGTTCAAGACATTTTCTTTGCACATCCTAAATCTATAAGTTTGTTCAATTCTTTTCCTACTGTGCTTTTGATGGATTCGACATACAAAACAAACAAATACAAAATGCCGTTATTTGAGATTGTCGGATTCACATCAACTGGGAGATCTTTCAATGTTGGATTTGCTTGGCTTACCAATGAAAGAGAGGACAACTTCACTTGGGCTCTAGAGCAGTGTGTCAGTCTCTTAAGGAATGAGGATGTTAGACCGAAGGTGATTGTCACCGATAGGGATTTGGCTCTGATGAATGCAGTTTCTGAGGTATTTCCAACATCGGCTGCAATGGTTTGTCGTTTCCATGTAAAAAAGAACGTGAGCTCTAAGATGAAGGAAATTGTGAAAATCAAGAATGGAGAGAATGAGAAGCAGACTGATGTGTGGGATCAAATCACCGATGCTTTTAATGATGTCTTAGAGTCGACAACGGAAAAGGAATATGCTGACAATGTTATGGTGTTTAGGGAGCTTTGTGCGAGATGGCCAAAGTTTTTGCGTTATGTTGAAGAGACTGTCCTAGACACTGATAAAGAAAGGGTTGTCAATGCTTGGGTAGACCAACATATGCACATGGGGAATCACACCACGAATAGAGCTGAATCATGTCATGGTGTGTTGAAAGGTTACTTGAAGGACGGTAACGGTGACTTGGTGAAAGGATGGGAAGCGATAAATAAGATGTTGATAAGTCAGTTCACCGAAGTACAAGGTGAATTCGGTCGGAGTATGTCTGTTGCGGAACACAGATACGATGATGATCCTCTTTACGCATTCTTGTTTTATAAAATCTCAAGAAAGGCTATGGATCACATTTATGACGAAGCAAACAGGGTCGAAGAATGTGGTATGGATAGCAAAAAGTGTGGCTGTGTTATGAGAAGGACATACGGGTTGCCATGTGCATGCTTGATTGCGAAGAAGATCAAAAATAACAAACCTATCCGACTTGATGAGATTCACCCTCAATGGAAGAAACTGTGTTTCGAAGATGAGCCGGCACCGGGCGACGTGGTTGACGATTATGATTGCTTGGCTGAGTGGAAAGCAATTCAGGTTATTACACCTTCATAAATATAATGGTTACATTTCGTATACTTTTTTATTATGATTTTAATTTTACATTATGTGTATAATGTTACACTTTGTATACAATTAATTTTAATGAGTTTGATTTTTTTTTCTTTCTTTGTAGGAACGATTAAAAACAGCCGATGTTAGCGTGAAGAATGATATTAGGAATCAACTTCGTCTCATAGCATATCCAGAAACCACCTCTGTGAAACCTCCGCTTCAAAAGGCCAAAACAAAAGGTGCTAGAAAGAAAAAATCAGTTCGTGTCACAAGATCCACGAGCAGGGATAAGTCTCGGTGGGAGCATGTTGATGATCATATTGCAGCTACACAGGCATCTCAGTCGAAACCAACAAAGTCAAAGCCGTCGACTTCACAAACAGTGCCTGAGGTGCCTAAAGAACTCGTCATCAGTACTTTGACTCCAGCACCTCCAGCACCTCCTGAAATTCCTTTTATCAACCATATGCCGAAGTTCATGCACCCATTTATCGAAGATATTATTGACGTTGAAGGTGACGGTTATTGTGGATACCGTGTGGTAGCTTTGCACCAAAAAGGAAATCAACAAGATTTTGAGTTGATCAGACTGAACATGGAGAGGGAGCTGAGATTGCATAAGGAATCATATGTGGAGTTGTTCGATACTGAGCGTTACAAGTATGTCACGGATGCACTTTTCCCACCACCGAGAAGGAGTAAACATGCATAAGGAATCATATGTGGAGTTGTTCGATACTGAGCTGAGATTGCATTATTTTTTGAAATGGTAGCTAAGCGCACTATTTTTTGAAAGGGTAGCTAAGCGCATTATTTTGTGATGTATACCATGCCGATTATGCGTTGTAACATATTAACTTTGTATGCGCAATTTACTCATGAACTTTGGTTATGAAATGTGGTATTATTGTATATTGAACTTTGGTATTATTGTTATGAAATATGATTATGAAACTTTGGTTATGAAATGTTGTAACAAATTGTATTTAGCCTGATATAATATTGGAAATGAATTGAAAGAAAAAACAGGTTTTGACCTCGACGATTTTGAGGTGGTTCTGCAAGTGATTCTGCATAACCTGGCCTTGTTTCTGCATAATTCGAGCTTTATCAACCGAAATGTTCCAGTAATTTTGGTCTTTATTAATCGAAACTTATGTTTCGGTTTCTGCGGGTCGAAATAAATTTAAATTTTGCGAAACAGAATATAGGGGGTATAAGAGACTTGATGGGGGGGGATTGAAGAAAGGTAGGTATTCATGTGAAAAATGATCGAAATTGCACCGACAATTTTTTGTGGTCGATATTGCACCGACAATATTTTGTGGTCGATATTGCACCGACAATATTTTCGTGGTCGATATTGCACCGACAATATATGTGGATATTATTGATTTCTATGTATTATAAATACGTATAGGGAGAGTTAGAAAATAATTGAAATCGTTTTCTACAAAATGAGTACTTCAAAACGGTTTGTTAAAAACAATTTAGCGACTTCTTATCCATTTTCAATCAAGTTTCGCGGTAATGACGAGTTGTTCTGCGTTGATTTGAAAAACACTTTAACAACTCTTCAAACTATCAAAAATACGATTGAAGCCATGTATCGCTTCAAATACGCTAGACAAATCAAAATAGACAAACTAGCGTATTATGAGTCATATATCGATCTGGCAGCTGACCATGTTGGAGGATATGATGATGCACCACGGAAATATGAATGGAAAGAGTTGAAAGATGATGAAGATGTGAGAAAAATGTTCGACTGGATTGAAATTGATCCGAAATATCCACGTTTGTATGCTACCTTATGTTGTTGATTTTCCGTTTATGTTTTGATTGTTGGAACAAAATTGATTTAAAAAATGTTTGCCCCTAAATCTATTAAGGTTTTGATGATAACAAAGTATTAATAAACAATTGGAAGGACTAAAAATTTAATTTAAGTGTGCAGGACTTAGATTCAATTAAGCTCTAGGTTCGTATTCGTATATTTTATTAAATGTTATTTTATTTATTAATTGGCTTTTATTATTTTAGTGAGCGGCGAATAATTATTTAGCCGAGCGTAAGTTATTAGACGCGAGAACCTTTGTTTTGGGCTTAATGGGCGTGAGAGGCATTGGGCCTAAGCCATTTGGGCTTGGTTCATGACAATGGAAAGTAGTATAAGTAGCAAGTCAAACACATGAATAGTATCACAATTCATTTCTTTGAGTTTTGAGTGAGTAAGAGCAAGAGCAAAGCTAAGCTAGGGTTTTGGCTAGGAGAATCACGAGCAAGAGAGGAGAGGAAAGGCTTGGATCATCATCTTTGCTTAAGGTAAGAGATTAGAATTCATGATTCTTGAGTGGCAAGGAGAGGGGAGATTGTCTATGTCTCCATTCCCGAACTCTCCCACTCAATTTCTTTTAGACTTTTGATTAAGCTTTTGTATGTGAGTGTGATGTTCGTCATCATCACTTTGTATGTGTTAATCACTAGCTTGATTTCATGAAAAATATGCATGTGTTTGGATCATGTTGAAAAAGTTTATGAAAGTTGCTTAAAACCCAAGAAATTGGCATGATTTTGATTGTTAGAGGTATTTGGATGTTTGGAAGGGATGATTAATGTTCCTTGATACCATATATGCTTGAAATAGCTGTTTATAAGAATTTATAACATGTTTGAATGAATTTTTGAGTTGATTCAATGTTAAACCGCCTTATTGAAACTCAAGAACAGATATTTTTCTGGTATAGTTCGCTAAGCGACCAGGAGTTCGTTGTAGCGAACATGTTCGCTGAAGCTCGCCAATGCTCGCCATGAGCAGGTGATCCCCTGGTGATGTTCGCGTAGGCTCGCTAAGCCTTCGCTCAGCGAATAGTTCGCTGAAGCTCGCCAATGCTCGCCATGAGCAGGTGACTTCCTGGTGAGGTTCGCCATGTCTCGCTGAGGCTTCGCTTAGCGAAGGCCTCGGTGACAGCAATTTTTGTTGATGTTTGTAAGTGTGATTAGGCACTTGTAACATGGTTTAAGAGTATCCTTACATGATTGTTGATACATGTTGATACTGTTAATGCTTATTGTTAATCGTTATATGATTGATAAACGTGTATGCAATAAGTTGTAGCTTAAAATGAGCAATGTGATGTTTTGGCATTAAATTGTAATGTTAAGTGAATGTGTTAGGATTGTGTTCCCGCATTCATAAAAGAGTAGCTTCGAGCTAGAGAATATCATATGGTTGATATGTGTATGCATACATGCATTCATGATTGTATGTGAACATTGGAAACTTGGGTTCCAATAACGAAAATGGATTATGTGTCCATAATGAAGCCGAGGATCGGATTAGATGAATCCATGAGTCCGGAGTTGCTATCCAACAGGATATAAAACTGTGTTGGCTTATCCAAGGGAGATAAGATGGTTCGGTAAGTTCCGACATATCCAGCAAGATATAAAACTGTTCTTGGTCCACCGTTGGTGAGACACCTTGGTACCACATGCATTTAGTTATGTCTAGGGATGGCATGACAGTGAATTGATTGGCATTAGATACCTTAGGGTAAATGCGCATATATTTGATAAATGGTATGTGACATTATCTGGTTGAATTGTGTTGAACTTTATTAATTGATAATTGTTTAGTGAGATGTTTTGGCGTGAGTTAGAATATGTATGATGTAGTTCGAAAGTGTAAGACCTTTCTTATGCTCGTATGTTATGCGATTATGTTTTCTAACTCTCTGCTTTGTGTTATTTGCTGGACCTTTGGGGGTTCAGATATTCAGGCTGAGGACTGTGCCGACGTTTAGACTGCTGTTTTAGCTTGGTGTTGAAGTACCTTTTGGTGAGGAGACTTAGCATAGATTTCTCCTTTTAGTACTAGCTTTTGACTAGAGGTTGTAAATAGTAAATGCTCTGGTAATGTAACATCGAGTCGGGGTTTTCGCTTGGCTTTCATCGTATATCGGTGTTACCTTTTTGATATGCTAGTTCTTGTATAAGTGACATCCTTAGGGATGAATATGGCTTATGTATATATATATGTATATATATGCATGCTTGGTGTGATTGAATCCGCTGTTGCTTTTCATGTTAAACTTCATGACGCTCTGTGTGTATGCTTGTGTTTTAATTACCGCGTGGCACTCTGCCTTTACACTTGTTGAAAAGTTTTTAAAATTACGTTTTTAAGGGTAGTATGGGTTAGGGTGTTACAATAGTGGTATCAGAGCAGGTCGGTTCGTGTGAACCAATTAGGACTTTTCTTTTCCCCGTATGAGCATGTGTAGGGAACACTGTTAGTACTTTCTAACGTCTAGTTGTGATTCGTTCAGGAATCATGGGTACTGCGAGAACGAATGCCCAGATTGCAGAGGCTTTGGCCGCACTCACCAACATAGTGGTTAGAGATCATCAACCTGGAAGAGAGGTAGAGATGAGGTTGGAACGGTTCATGAAGCATAAACCGCCAACATTTACCGGAGGTTACAACCCGGATGGAGCTCACAAGTGGCTGGAGGAACTTGAAATAATTTTTGAAGCAATGGATTGTTCCGAGGAAGGGATGACAACCCTTGGAACATATGTGTTGCGCGAGGAAGCGAACGTGTGGTGGAAGAACGCCAAGTTGAGGCTAGGACCCGGTGGTATGGCTATACCATGGGCAATGTTTAAAAGAGAATTTTTGGTTAAGTATTTTCCTGTTGATGTGAAGAACAAGAAAGTGGTGGAATTCATGGAGTTGAAACAGGGAAATATGACGGTAGCTGACTATGCTGTCAAGTTCGAGACTTTGTGTGCGTTTAGTCCGCATTACAACACTTTGGAAGCGGAGAACGACAAGTGCGTGAAGTTTGAAAGTGGTCTACGTCCAGACATTAAGCATATGATTGGATTTTCACAGATAAGGGATTTTGCGACCCTTGTGAACAAGAGTAGGATCTGTGATGAAGATGGTAGGGCAAATGTGAACTACTACAAAGCTGTGAACGACCGAAAAGGGAAAGGACAAGAGCGCGGAAAACCTTATGACAACCGCGGTAAAGGGAATACAAGTGGTGGTAAGAAGCCGGTGAATGGAAATTGTTACAACTGTGGAGAAAGGGGTCATATGTCTTATGATTGCCCGAAGAAGGGAGATAGGTGTAAGAATTGTGGAAAACTGGGCCACAAGACCGAGGCTTGCAGAGTAAAAGTGGTGTGTTTCAATTGTGGTGAAGAAGGCCACAAGAGTCCGACTTGTAAGAAGCCCAAGAAGGTGATGGGCAAGGTGTTTGCTTTGAGTGGAGAGGATGCTAGCCTTGAGGACAATCTCATTAGAGGTACGTGTTTCATCTATGACACTCCTTTAATTGCGATTATAGATACGGGAGCGACGCATTCTTTTATTTCTTTGGATTGTGCGAAGCGTCTTAGTATTCCTTTAACGGATATGACGGGTAGGATGGAAATAGAAACTCCTGCTAATGGTTCAGTGATTACCCGACAAGTATGTCGTAATTGCCCCGTAACCATTTTTGATAGGCACTTTGGTATGGATTTAGTGTGTATTCCACTTAGTGGTATGGATGTAATTTTTGGTATGAATTGGTTAATCTTCAACTGAATTCATATCAACTGTCATGAGAAGGCCGTTGTTTTTCCGAAGCCGGAGGAGAACTTGCATTTGATGAGCGGGAAGGAAGTATCGGAAGCGTTGAAAGAACATGCCGAGATGTTCATGATGTTTGCATCATTGAAACTCGAAGGAGGAGTTAAGATAGAAGAGTTACCGATCGTTTGTGAATTCCCAGATGTGTTTCCGGATGATATATCTGACGTGCCTCCAAAGCGAGAGGTAGAGTTTTCTATCGACCTAGTACCTGGAACTAGTCCGATATCGATGGCGCCGTATCGAATGTCAGCGTCAGAGTTGAATGAATTGAAGAAGCAACTTGAAGAGCTGCTTGAGAAGAGGTTTGTTCGACCGAGTGTTTCGCCATGGGGAGCGCCGGTATTGCTTGTGAAGAAGAAAGATGGAAGCATGAGATTATGTATAGACTATCGTCAGTTGAACAAAGTGACGATCAAGAATAAATATCCACTTCCGAGGATAGATGATTTGATGGATCAACTAGTTGGAGCTTGCGTGTTTAGTAAGATCGATTTGAGATCTGGATACCATCAGATTAGAGTGAAGACGGAAGACATACCTAAGACTGCATTCAGGACGAGGTATGGGCACTACGAGTATTCAGTTATGCCGTTTGGTGTGACCAATGCACCCGGAGTTTTCATGGAGTATATGAACCGAATTTTCCATTCATTTTTGGATAGATTTGTGGTGGTGTTCATCGACGACATTTTGATTTACTCAAAATCCGAGGAAGAGCACGAAGAGCACTTGAGGATTGTTTTGCAAGTCTTGAAGGAGAAGAAGTTGTATGCCAAGTTGTCGAAGTGTGAATTTTGGATGAAAGAGGTGAGTTTCCTAGGGCATATAATTTCAAGTGGAGGAATCGCGGTAGATCCTGCGAAGGTTGAAGCTGTGTCACAGTGGGGAACGCCGGAATCTGTTTCAGAGATTAGAAGTTGATGACAAATCGTCACACTCTCTATTCCATGCCTATTTTAGCAACATTAGATACATTTTAGTAGGTTTTTAGCAATAAATATGAGAGAAATCTAACCATTAGCTTGATTACTTATTTTGCAAGAAAACAGGAAAAACTGCAGGAAATGAATGCTTTTCACTACGCTGGGGGCGTAGCCCATCACGCGCCGCGTGATGGAGCTCACAGGGAGCCAAGATTTTCACTCTGATCACGCGCGGCGTGATACCTGACCACGCGCGGCGTGAAGCTTTGTTCAGGAACTGGGTTGCTCTCTGACTTGATCACGCGCGGCGTAGCTTTGACCACGCGCGGCGTGAAGTCTTGATTGAAGAAGAAGTTTACCTCTGACTTGATCACGCGCCGCGTGATTCTGTTATCACGCGCGGCATAGTGATGGAGTTGCAACCACGCGCGGCGTGGTAGATCTGGCGCGCGGCGTGGTTGCCTTCTGTATATATATTTTCTGCATAATTCTGTTTTCTGGTTGGAAAATTCTGCATCTTTTCACTACATTCTGGTCTTGGAACTTGAAGATCGTGATTCACACTCCAGCGGAGAGCTCCAAGCGCATCAGATCATGGATTCACAAGCCGTGGCGATGAAGCAAGGAAGCGTACGAAGAACGATGAGGAGCTAAACTCCCTCGGAGGTAGAATCTAGGTAGTTTAGGATGTAGTTCATTGAATGTAACCTGCAATTGTGTAAGATCATACTCTCTTTATAGTATTCATTCAATTCAAGTCTGTTTCTAATGCTTTACAATCCTTCATTAGTGTTGTAATGATTTTGAGTTAAGTCACGTGCGAGAGTATTGATTTAATGTCTGAACTGAATTGAATTGAGCGCTCGAGTGTCTCCGGTCGAGAGATTGAGGCATAGAGTGTAGCAAACGATTGACGTGCGTTAATATCATTCGTTGTAGGTAGCTTCCGCCCGAGAGATCGGGGGAGTATCGACAACGAATAGAGTGGATTTTGACAAGAGATTGCGATTCACTATTTTGTCGATCTAGTTGTGAATACTTGAGTAGTTCTTATACATTGTAGGTTGCATGCGGTTAGCTATAGCCTAGATGATTCCGATGATTCTACCTCACCTTTCCATATTATCAAGCACATTTTCTAGCAATTCATTACTCAACATACCCCCAATTCATGTGTATTTTTTGTATAATGTCTATGAACACCGTTCGACTAGTTTGATCACACAATCCCTGTGGATCGATATTTTATTACTACGTGATTTTCGTACACTTGCGAAATTTATCATCAAGTTTTTGGCGCCGTTGCCGGGGATTGTGATTGATTCAACTAGGCAATAGTGTTCATATTTTCTGTGTTTTCCTTATTTTTCTGTTTTATATTTTTCTCCCGGAGCGTTCTACTTGTGTGTTTCATTGTGCATGCGGAGAACAGGTCCAATTAAGCTGGATTTCGATTCTGAAATTGAGACAGCAGCACGAGCAAATCGTAAAGCGGAAGGAAGATATGTTTGAATCATACAATCAAGAGGCACTCTTAACTAGTTGCAAGTTCAATAATGTCTTTCTACAAATCATTACCAAACAATTAGAAGCTCAATGTATGGTGCAAGCAACCTTTCAAAATAATCCTCATGTCAACACCTTCAATCTTGGAGTGAAGAATCACATGGATTGTTCTTATGGAGCTAATCTGAATCAAGCATTTCCTCAAGATCAACATTTTGAAGATCACCTTGAATCTTTTGAAGATACTCTTATCTTGGCCATGAAGATGACTCAAAGCAATTTTGAGGTGATGAAGGCAAACCAAGAGGTGTCAAGCGAACGTCATGAAGCCTCCATCAAACATCTCGAAAACCAAATGGGTCAACTAGTAAGGCAAGTCTCTTCTCTACAAACTCAAAGTGGTTTTTGTGGAAACACCACGGATCCTCGTAATGAAAGTTGTGATTCCATTAATTTGAGAAGTAGAGAAGTTTCATCACAAAAAGTAGTGGAGAATCCTAAGAACGATGAGAGTAAAAATGGTGTAGTTGAAAAGATGAAGGATGGTGTAGTTGAAAATAGAAAAGAAAATAAGAAAGAAGAAAAAAATAAGGAAGAAAAAGCTTATGAGGGTGAAGTTGGAAAGAGAGTGGAGAATGAGTCTAGTGCCAAGAAAGGCAAGAAACCTCTTGTGAAGGACCCCAAGTTTCAAGTTCCTTCACCATATGCTAGAATGCCTTATCCTAGGATGAAGAGGGTCAAGAACCAAGACCTTGAAGTTTGTGGAGGGGTATCCGAATGTTTCAAAGTAGAAGTACTAGAGGAAGTGGTAAAAGATGATAAAGAAGAAGAGTGGGATCATGAGATTGAAATTTTTCTTCAAAACTTGGATAACCCCCTAGAAGAGGAGAAAGAGCCAAGGGCGATAAAAAAGCCACCGGAATTAAAAGAACTTCCTCCTAAATGGAAGTATGTGTTTTTGGGTGGCGACGCTAGGAAACCCGTGATCATAAGTGATTTGCTCACTCCACTAGAAGAGAATGACTTGTTAAAAGAAGCGGAGAAAGTGAATGACGACCTAGGATGGGTCTTGGATGGTGTGGTTCCTATCTATTGCTTGCACAAGATGGCCAAAGAAGAAGAGCCCGATCCGGTTGTCAATCCTCAAAAGTCTTCCACTTCAACATTGAAAGCTTCGGTGAAGAAAGGTTCTAAGAAATCTCCATCACGGTCTAGTAAGAAGGAAAGAACCAATTTGAAGACCAAAGGGGAAGATCTCAAGAGTGATTCGGGAAGTGTGAAATCATTACCTATTGATATTAATATTGCTCCTTTGAATGAAGAGAACAAGAGGAGCCGGGTTGAATCAAAGTTGAAGTATCCTCCCTAACTTGTGAGGATGAAGCGTCAAGCTAATGACGAGAAAGAAGCGCTTCATGGGAGGCAACCCATGAGTTTACGGTCCTTTCTTCCCTTTCACTCTTATGCTACTTTTTGTAATAATAATTTGATGTTGCTTGGATTTGGCTGGATTGTACTATTTTAAACTTTGAATTTGAACTTTGTCTTGTTTGATTGTGGAATGGTTTTTACTTTTAGAGTTTGTTTCAACATTTTGGCATGTTCTTTCTAATTACTTGAGTATCAATTACTTGATTTTCTCCGTGTGTGATATGTGAAACTTGCAGTGCAATAGCTTGTTGCACTCATGTGATCAAGAGGCAAAGGAAGGTAACGCACACTTTTTGACCGGTTCTTTGATTCGACCCAACCGAGAGGTATTGAGCCAAACACTCCTTTTTT